>NC_050079.1:10439455-11088621 GCF_009764565.3 Dermochelys coriacea | reverse complement strand
CCCCCTGTAGTTACTGTCCTTTGTTTCCTTTTGGTATCCTTTGGGGGTGGAGAGGGTATCTCTTGAACTAGCTGAAGACAAAATGGAGGGGTCTCCCAGGGGTTTAAATAGACTTTCTCTTGTTGGTGGACACTCCTCCCTCCCCCAGTGTAGAATCCAGCTACAAAATGGAGTTTTGGAGTCACATGGGCAAGTCACATGTCCATGCATGACTGAGTTCCTTACCAGCCAAGCCACATTCCTGGGAAAGCTTAGATGTGGATTGGCATCTCCAAGTTCATTGTTGTCTTAAGGGCTTCTTGATTGGGCACTTACTGAAAATAGTCTTTTCTCAGGAAGCTGACCAACTGCTTCACTGAGGCTATTTAAAATTAAACAAGTATACAGCCAATATTCATAACTTCGAGTACAAAAATGACACATGCATACACATAGGATGAATATATTCAGTAGATCATAATCTTTACAGAGATATGTTACATGGCATATGTAGCATAAAAACATATTCCAGTTATGTCATATATACATTCATAAGCATATTCCCATAAAGCATTATGGGGTGCAATGTCACATGTGGTTAAGGGTTAATTACTCTCACTGGTAACAATGTACATCTTATTTCCAGTATGACTTTGCCTAGCTTCAACTTCCAGCCATTGGATCGTGTTGCACCTTTTTCTGCTAGATTGAAGAGTTCATGATTAAATATTTATTCCCCATGTTGGTATTTACAGACTCTAATCAAGTCACCCCTTAACCTTCTCTTTATTAAGGTAAAAGAATGATCTCCTTTAGTATATCATTATAAGCCAAGCTTTCTAATCCTTTAATCATTCTTGTGATTCTTTTCTGAACCATCTCCAATTTATCCACATCCTTCTTGAATTATGAACCCCGGAACTGGACATTGTATTCCAGCCATGGTCGTACCAGTGCCAAATACAGAGCGAACCTACTTGAGACTCCCCTGTTTATGCATTCAGGGATCACATTTGCCTTTTTGGCCACAGAATCGCACTGGGAACTAACTCATGTTCAGCTAATTGTCCACCACAACCCCCTCTACAATCATGAGATCAAAGAACTAGCATGTTCTCTTTTCACTTTGAACTGTCCTAGATTCTCTTCCTTCTTGTTTCAAGTTGGTTTGCTTAGCATGTATCTTCCAGCAGAACAGGAAGTGAGCATCTGTCTCTACGTCCATGCCATCTGCTTCTCCCAAAGGTTGAATGTGCTACAGTAGAACCTCGGAGACATGAACACCTTGGAAATGGAGGTTGTTTGTAACTCTGAACAAAACATTATGGTTGTTCTTTCAAAAGTTTACAACTGAACATTGACTTAATATAGCTTTGAAAATGCTGCTTCTCCCCCCACCCCCACCTTTTTTTTAGTAGTTTATGTTTAACACAATACTGTACTGTATTTGCTTTGGAGGGGGGGAGGAAGTCTGCTGCTGCCTGATTTGGAACCGGAAGTACACAATGAGGTGCGTGATTGACTGGTCAATTCGTAACTCTGGTGTTTGTAACTCTGAGGTTCTACTGTACTTTCAGATGACCCACAGTCTACTAGCCCAACATCTGAAAAAAAGGTGAATCCTTTGCTTTTTCTAAAAGCTGCATAATTGCACATAGCAGAATAAATTGGCTATGTCCTGAATTCCATCTGTTGTTCATTAGGCTCATGTTTTCTCTTTGAAGGAATAGAAGGTTTTTTTTTTTTCTTTATTTCATGAGACAACCGGTAATGTATGGATACTAATCAAATTCTTCAATCATGGGGGGCATTTTTCAACATCTATTCTAGGGAAATGTTTGTGAATATTTCATGCATGAATAGATGTGAGTGATATCTCTTCTATCCAAGATGCAGTATATATGTCTTGTAGCATATTCAGTGCAATAGTACCTGCCAATCAAGTGTGTTTTTATGTCTTTTAAAAGACAACCCAGAGACGTGTGAAGGGAAATAGTCTCAAATGTTGTATTCCCTGGGTCAAGCAGGTTCTTAAACTGTAATTTCAAAGAGACATATTAAAAATGGCATGACTGGAATCCTGTTTTAGCCATAATGAATAGTTCTCAGTAAAGCTTATATTAAGGGTTATGTTCATATTGGGTATGATTGTTGTAATATAGGAATTGTGTACACTTCGATGGGAGAACAGATTTCCAGCATGTGTTTGTATAATGATCATGTGCTGAAGAGCTCTTCCTCCATCAAATTAAAATAACGTGTTCCGTTTTTTCACTCCTCAGCTTGAAGACACTATAAGCCTGGTGAAGAGGATAGAAAAGACTGGTGTTGCTGCCATTGCAGTCCATGGAAGGTAAATATGTTTGTGTGGAAAGAATTATTATTACTGTTGTTATTTGTTGGCAGGTAGAGAGAAATAAACTAGGGCTAGCAAATTTACTTCACCTTGTCTAGTTCAGCTGCAAGGAGGTGGTTCTGATTTCAATGACAGCAGCTGGGTGCTTAGTACTTTCTACATTAGGCTTCTTATTCAGGAGCGTAAACAGAGATTTAGCAGCTTAAATTTATGCTTCTGTTTTTCTAAAATCTTATCCTTGGTAAAACCAAATAGAAGGCAAAAATTATCTAACATTAAGGAATTAAATAGTTGCATGCTAGATTTTAATTCTCAGGTGTGTGAGGTGTACAGCTGTGCACCCTAAACATTAGCTGCTTCACCTGCACAGGGAACCAAAATAGCAATATTTTTCAAGATGTGTTTCATGTGACGCAGGTTTACACCTTGCATATGAACGTAAACTGAGACTGACTAGGTTTGTCACTGCAGGACTGGAATTGTCTGCTAAGAGTTTACTTATGCACAATTTCTACTAGAAATCTTTGATCTTGTCTTTTTCTTTCTGTGTTGCAAAGGAAGAAGGAGGAGAGGCCTCAACATCCTGTCCACTGTGAAGTGATCAAAGCCATCTGTGAGGCAGTCTCTGTTCCTGTAATAGCAAAGTAAGTTAGGTGGTCATTTTAAGGTATCCATGTCTAGCAGTAGACATTATGCCAAGGAAATCTAACTGAGCAAGAAGGGATTAAGTGCAGGAAACTAAGGGTCTCCTTATATAGGGCAAATGAGATAATTACATCTGTTGTCAAATCACAAGGTTAGAGTGTGGCTTTGGTATTCGAAGTTGGCGGTCTGAAATGTCACTGTCTTTGTTTTAATGCAAAAAGGGCTCCTTAATTATTATGCTATGAACACCACTAGTATTTGTCATGACATGGCCCAGTCCTCCTCCTTTCTGGGCAGACACCAGCGTTTTGTTTTGAATCCAATGGCTGAATTCTATGTGCTTCTAGGTAATCTGGGTAGTGACTGATTACTGTTCCTAGCTCTGGGTTTCTCAGGCACTCTCACTGGTACAGACTTCTCCCTGGGCAACAGGACCCCGCTCTCTGATGGCCTCGGCCCTGAAACCAGTGCCACAGCCTTCCAAAGCCCCCTGTTGCCGAGATATATTTCCCCAAAGTACACTTGGCTGTGGGAGCTCTGGTTTCTTATCAAAATGTTGGGTAACTTTCCTATATGTCAAAATTGACAGTAGCTCTTCATTTAAGGGGACCCTGAAGAATTTTTATGACTCGTTTTAGTCCACCTTCAAAGTGAGTTAGTGTTCTGTTACAGTTAGAAAATTGTTGGGAGGGGAAAACAGGATTTTAAATTATTTTTAGCTTACAAAAGGAGCTAGATTGATAATGTTAGAAAATTATGTTTTCTAGCCATAGAACATGGAACAGCATAGCTAGAGGCAGCTAGAGGCAGATCACGCTTTTACTCACTGTTCCCCCGCCCATTTGCCTCAGACTTGAGCCTATGCTCATTCAATGTTAGTCCTTTCTACTACAATTACCAACAAGGGATACCAGGTTTGGAGATGCACCTGATCCACTGGGAATTGAACTGAGATCTTCAAATTCTTTTTTGACAGGACACCAAACAGCATTCTCTTCCCAGATCAGCTGACTTTTAAAACCTATTGTGTAGCTAATGAAGGTGGCACATACAAAATCAGCGCTTGTCTCCTTTAGGGAAACGAAGCCAATTTATGCTTATTGGGGAGTGTCTTGAGTTAAGGAGAATTGTTCACTTGAAACTGGATTGGTACCACCAAACTCATTTTACAGAGGCTGCCTACCAATCAGTCATCAGATGCTAATAACTTTTGGTCACTACTGGCCTGGTCTGACTTTGGAAGACTTTCATATCCCATTACTAATAATCCTTTAAGCCAGTGATGGGACACAGGTTGCCCACCACTGCTCTAAGCCATCCATTCTCCCAGAGTGGTGCTGATTTCCTAAATAGATTATACCAACAATGAATAACATGACAGTCCATAAACCTTCTGTATTATCATGCGTGCCCAGCTCTATTAATGCGCAGAATACACTGTTTTCTGCATCCGATGAAGTGAGCTGTAGCTCACGAAAGCTTATGCTCTAATAAATTTGTTAGTCTCTAAGGTGCCACAAGTACTCCTTTTCTTTTTGCGAATACAGACTAACACGGCTGCTACTCTGAAACCTGTTTTCTGCATGGTGGTGTCATGTTAATCATTGTTAATCATAACAGAGATGTTTGTTTTCAGTGGAGGATCCCATGACTTCATCAAAGAATTTACTGACATTGAAACCTTCCAACAAGCAGCAGGTGCTTCATCGGTAATGATAGCTCGTGCTGCCATGTGGAACCCATCCATCTTCAGAAGAAAAGGCCTTTGTCCCTTGAGGGAAGTCATGCAAGAATACATCAAATACGTACGTTTGGGAAGATTTTACCTGTAATTAACATAGTTTAGAGATTTTAACACAAGTTTGTGTAGGGTGTCTTTAATTCCTCATTGTTTTTCAATTAGTAAATCTCTTGTAATATTTTTGTGTATTGCATAAGATGAAAACTATTACAGTTTTTACCAACTTTTCAGTGACTACATCATTGAATTTTTGTCTAGTATACAGTCTTACCTTAAGTAAATCTTTTTTGTTTTGTTTTGTTACATACTGTGCTTGCCTATTCTCATTCTTGATGCCGAGGTTTTAGAAAGATTTCTCAGGCTTTTGGGATGCTCTCAAAAATCTCTGCATTTATGTAGAACTAATGCCAAGAGTGCCAATGTTGTGATTGCTACAACAGTGAATGTGATATTGAATGGAGTAGGAATAGAAAGATGAGTTCTGTCTAGGAAGGCTGCAGAGTTTCACAGTTTTCTAAAGCCATTTAAACTCTATAGAATTATTTTCCTCTTCTAGAAAATGTTAGGGTTTTTTCAAATGGCAGAAAAGCACAGAGAAGGTTGTTCAGTCAGCTGTCTCATTATAGTGCAATAGGTGGGCCATCTACCATTTTATTGACAGAGATGCTGTGAAGGAGCAGAGAGACGGCTGCCAGGCACAGCAGGGGTTAAAGAAAACCTGTGGGTTCAGCTAGACCTGCCCCTTATACCTGCAGCCAATGCCAGTCCTGGAAGGGGGAGAAAAGAAGGGAGCCTGGCTCAGTCAGGGGCTGACTGGCAAAGAGGCAGAAGCTCTCTGTGTGTCTGTCTGAAGGCAGAGACAGACTGCCTGACTGCCAACATAGCCATTGGAAGCAAGTAAGTCTTCCGCTGCCAAGGGGAATCTACCGCCAAGCCCCAACTGTGGGGGAACTGGACTAGCAGGGCCACGCCCCGAACTAAAGGACTTGTATAGGGAGACACCAGATCCTGAGTCCCCCCACCTCATGGCTGAGAGCAAGATCCATCTCCCCTATCTAGGAGTGTGAGTGGCCCAGGACTTTGAGCCAGGACCTGAGGGAAAGGAGGGCAGGTCCCCTCCTCCATCCCCTAACCAATGATCTAGCCACTAGGGTGCCCGGCCACTGAAAGCCCTATCACAGATGCATATTTTTAAAAAAAAAACAGATTAAAAGAATAGGACTTCAGAGTCTTACTTTTTTTCTTATTCAATTTTGTAACCATCATGAAAAAACTACATGCTAAAAATCTAGAAAAGTTCAATTTAAAATAAGTTTAAGGCCTAAAATGCATCATCACCTTGATCAATCAGTCCTTCAGCCCTTGTATAGATTGCTCCTATCACAACACGTCTTTCATTCTGCTCGTATCCTGGCCTTCCTTCTCCTTGTGCCGCCATGTCTTTTCACAATAAAATCTTTTCGTCTCTTTGGAGGTTGACCGAGTGGTTGTTTTGGTTCCTGTGGGTAACACTCAGCGACAGCTGCAGTCCACTGATTATCAGTGAGCCTCGCTGTATTCAAGGCCTATCGCATTTTACTATGCCTGCTCTCAGTGACGACATCCTGCCCTCCACTCTGCTGTCTGATCATTTCATTGGGGACTCGGTTGTGGATTGAAATTCCCAGAATTCTTCTTTCCATCACCATCTCCATGACAGACAGTTGCTGCTCTGCTGTCAGTGCCCATGTTTTGCTGCTGTACAACATTGCTGGCAGTAGTTGAGCTGAAGGTATTGTGTGAAAATACTGCCAACTACAGAAAATACTGCGAGAACTTAACACAAAAAGCAGCCAAGTTGGACTGAAAATTAAATGCTCCAAAACCAAATGTATGCGGTCTGATACCTTGCCAAAAGCCCAAATAACAATCAAGAGAGAACAAATAGAAGAATTTGAGCAATATGTCTGTCTATCAAGGATGTCCTTCAAGAAAAAAATCACCAAGGCAACATGCGCCAGCCTCTTCAAGTCAACCATACTGCCTGCAATGTTGTATGGCAGTGAAAATGCATAATAAAAAAATATATTTTCAGTCCTACAAAAGGTGTGCCAATTCATTTGTGCTATTAATTCCATTGTCATTGATGTTAAATCAGAGATTAATTTGGCCCAGTCTGTTGAGTTGCCTGTGTTACGCAGTTAAATACCAAAGATTATTCCTAAAGCAGAATTTACAATACAGCTCATATTTCTGAACTATCAGAGGTGACTTGTGTCCAGATCAGCAAGACATTGTGAATGTGAATAATCCCATTGACTTCAGTTGAACTGCTTAGGTATCTTGCTGAATTGGAGACTTGGCTAACAAGGCCACATTTGCAGTAAGTGCAAGCTGTATTTATTTTTATACAAAACCTTCCCCCCTCCCGCAACCACATACAGTTTTGATCTGTTCAAATCATGAGGGTAAAATCACGGAATGGAAAAGGACAAAAATCAAATTAGTCAAACTTCCACTGCACCCAAAGGTGTACATCCATCAATTTGAGTAGTAAAGTAGTATATGTGTGAAATTCTTGTCAACTACTTTCTTGTTTTTCTCAAGTATATAAAAAGCCAATAATAAAATAATTCAGATTTTTTTCCAGAAAAAAACACCAAACCAGTTCTGGACTATGTTAATGAATGAGAGTACTGAGTAGACTTTACTTTATTGAGAACTGTATACGCTGTGCTGTACATTCCTTAAACTATTTTGAAATGTAGCCAGAAACATGTGAAAGGTTAGGTAATAGGAATAGTTCTTTCTTTAGTGTATTTTTACATATTACATATCTCTTTCCTTCAGGCAGTGAGATATGATAATCACTATACCAACACAAAGTACTGTCTGTGTCAGATGTTAAGAGAACAGTTAGAAACCACAGAGGGAAAGAAACTGCATGCTGCACAGTCAACTCAAGAAATCTGGTAAGCATATTATATAGGTAATAGGAATTGCCATACTGGATCAGACCTCAGAGTAGCAGCCATGTTAGTCTGTATCCGCAAAAAGAAAAGAAGTAAAATTTGTTAGTCTCTAAGTTGCCACAAGTTCTCCTTTTCTTTTTGTGGATCAGACCTGTGGTTCATCTAGTCCAGTATCATGTCTCCAGCAGGTGCCAGCATTTCCTCTGCTGGTACCAGAGGGATGAGCTTTCCCTTGACTCAGCTAATTCAGAGGGGATTTTTTCTGCCACTGTCATAGCATAATTCTGTGTTTGCAATATGCTGTTTTACATCTTTAAGGTAACCATTTACCTCCCTTTCTTTGGTTATCTGGTATGCTACTTCCACAGCAACGAGTGGCAGTGTTAGCCAGAATGGGCTCAATGCAACTGTATGCAATGTGTCCTTGTCTGTCTGGGCAGAAGAAAAAGGGGCTGTTGCCTCTTTAAGGACTCCCTGTAACTAGTAGCGGAAGGGGAAAGTTTATCCAGTGGAGAGGGGGAGCTCTTACAAAAACTGATTGTGTTAAATTTTGGATGCATCTAGAGAAACGAAAGGCACAGTTTATAAAAAAGAAATAATTAAACCCAGACCTTCACTGTATAAGAGCAATGTTGTGCCATTTTGAAAATATGGTCCATAGCTTTTTTGCATTTTTGTACATCTCGAAAGAGATTGACCAGGAAGCAGTTTCACAGACCTGTCTTAGCAGGTCCATAAGCCTTTGAAACAATGTTTTAAACAGTCTATTTAATCACTACATAACTGAAGAACATTTAGTTCTTTTTAAAATGAGAAAACATCTCTGGAGATAGTAATGTGATTTAACATTGCTGCCTAGTGGTGTTAATGCTAAATTGCCACCAGTAAAAGTTTTAGCATACTACAGAGTTTTCATTTTAATTGAGTGCTAGAGTGTGCACTAATATATTAAGGTCAGAAAAGAGTTTACATGGCTCAGCATATATGGACGGCCTTGTCCACTCTAAGGAACCTCCTCACTTACATAATAATTCATCCTGTATTGTTCTACTGATAACACCAACAATGGAGACCATAGTGTACACAGCACACATGCATTTTTACTATTGAGTTGCCTTACCCCACTATGAGACATGTTATGATACAGTGGTTAAAAAAATATTGAATGTTGTGTACACTACAGCTTTCATAGTTACTACCACCTGTGGGGAATTATGGATTCCAATTTTGCCAGTGCAGTTGCACCTCTGATATATCTAATGCATAAGATGTTAATCAGAAAAGGGACTGTAAAAATACCATCTTGCTCAACAGATCTGCCCTCTGCGTATTCAGATTCTTTTGACAATGTTAACTATTTTTTGTTCCTACTAGCTTTTCAGAGCTGATACAGGATTGGGAGAGAGAGTTGGGTTCTTTATTGGCTTATGCATCTGTAAAGTTGTAATTTAATTGAAATTGTGGAGTCTGTGATGGCTTCTGGCTTGGCTTTCAGATCCCAGGTTGAGTCTTTAGGTCAGCAGGTAGAGGAATGAACTTCTTTCCTGTAAACTGAGCAAACTTTGCAAGAAGTCAAGGACAGGTGATCAACGTAGAATCCCATGACTCCACACACTGTTAGTTTGCAGCATATAAATGTACCTGAACTTAGCTTTCTAAGCACATGCAACTTCTTTGAAATACATTTTTAATATTCATTTTATTAATAAAATGGTGTGTAAACACACATAAATTGACTCCTAATGCTAATAATAGAAGTAATTTTTTTAATAGTGAAGTCTTTGAAATGGGCAGTTTCTACGAAGAAACAACAGCTATTCTGGAAGCTAAGAAGGCATCATTAAAGGCCAAGACACAAGAGGAAGATGAGCAGATGGAAGACACAGATGTGATAAAAATGGCTATTAGATTTGACAAGTAAGCATGCAAAGTTAATTCTTCACCATCTTTTTGAACTTAGTTACATTTTTGTCTGATCTTTGGTATCTGACAAAACTTTTATAGGTGAAAATTGGCAGTTAAAATATTACAGCACCTTCTTGGATAAACTTTTTAAGAGGAGAGAGTCCATATTACATTTAATTAAATAGTGCAATATGTTAATTGATGATGATAAATTTCAGGCACACATAAAAGAATGTGAACATTGATCTAAACAAAGCTGTTTTGTGTGTTAAAACTTCATAGAGTTTAATTCTTTTTAATGAAATTTAATTAAGCCACAATATATTTTTCTAAATACTGTATTTTTTTTCTGCTGACACAAGGAAGGTCCAGCAGGAAATTACGAAGTGCATAGTAATAAGCAGCCTCAAAATGCTTTTCCTATTAAGAAAATATATTTTTTTAAGAAATAATGGTCAGTGATTAGTTAAGTATATCACTACTGAAACTACCTCTCCTAAACCTATGTACTGTGCAGGAGCTTGAAAGCACATTAATAATTTTTCTTTAATATGTACCAGGAATCTTCAGAAGATATCTCCAGGCATTCCCCAAGACATTAAATTGAGGAACTGTGGGAATCACAGTTTGTAAACATTCTGTTATTGATCTAAGATTGCCTAATTTTGAAGTGATCCAGCAGAATAATTTTTTTATACTTCATGTTTATCCAGTCTTTTGAGAAACCTGTCAGTCCTGTCCCAATGAATCATAGAATCAGGGTTGGAAGGGATCTCAGGAGGTCATCTAGTCCAACCCCCTGCTCAAAGCAGGACCAATCCCCAACTAAATCATCCCAGCCAGGGCTTTGTCAAGCCTTACCTTGAAAACCTCTAAGGGAGGAGATTCCACCACCTCCCTAGGTAACCCATTCCACTGCTTCACCACCCTCCTAGTGAAATAGTATTTCCTAATATCCAATCTAAATCTCCCCCACTGCAACTTGAGACCATTACTCCTCATTCTGTCATCTGCTACCACTGAGAGCAGTCTAGATCCATCCTCTTTGGAACCCCCTTTCAGGTAGTTGAAAGCAGATGTCAAATCTCTTCCGCAGACTAAACAATCTCAGTTCCTTCACCCTCTCCTCATAAGTCACGTGCTCCAGTCCCCTAATCATTTTTGTTGCCATCCGCTAGACATTTTCCAATTTTTCCACATCCTTCTTGTAGTGTGGGGCCCAAAACTGGACACACTACTCCAGATGAGGTCTCACCAATGTCGAATAGAGGGGAATGATCACATCCCTCGATCTGCTGGAAATGCCCCTACTTGTACAGCCCAAAATGCCATTAGCCTTCTTGGCAAGAAGGGCACACTGTTGACTTATATCCAGCTTCTCATTCACTGGGTCCTTTCTGCAGAACTGCTGCCTAGCCATTCGGTCCCTAGATTACTGGTTGAGTATTATCCAAGATGCCTTTCAAAGGCAGTCACTATGCTTTCAAACTCAGCAGGAGTGACTCCCAAAAGACTGAGCATGATCTCTCTACAGTATTTCTATTCTCTGCCACACTCTAGGAACCATACTCCCACTTCGATAGTAGAAGCAATGTCTTATTGAACCAATCTCACTCTTCTCTCCCTACCCTTTTTTTTCCCCCATTAATAAATTAATTCCTGGAAAAGTTTTTAAACCACTATTGGAAAATATTTATGATAATTATCAAAAAACCTGTGGTGCCGCTTGTCAGATTCAGTCCGAAACTCAATAGAATGCAGGCAATTTGGCCCAGCTTTTCTATCAGTACCTTGTCACTGCTTGTATGAGTGCACCGAGTGAAGGTGGGAGGTGGTAAATAAAGAAACAATATTTAATATTAGTTTTTAGATACCAATTTAAAGATGTATTTATTGGATATTTCCCTGAGAAAAGAGGTGGGAGACCTGTCGCTTGGGAGTTTTAAAATTAGACTGGAAACAAAAACTAGTAAACTAGTAAAAATACTATAGTAACCAATCCAACCAAACCAACTGATAGAGAGATTACTGTCTAACTTAATATAGGTCTGTTCTATAGAAATATTTTCTGTACAAATCTTTTCACTACAATTGTAGTATTATTTTGTATTTCATTTTTCTGTCTAGGCGAGAATATCCACCACAGATTACTCCCAAAATGTATCTCTTGGAATGGTGTAGGAAGGCGAAGCACCCTCAACCTGTTTATGAAACTGTGAGTCTCTGCATTTCTCAACAAAAGTACAAGGCAGATCCTTAGCTAATACATTTATGCCATAGTTTACTGAGGACTATCAGGAAACTGTGAATTGATTGGTTTGAAACAAGTTTAAAGTTTAAAAATGCTTTTTTATTTTTAAACTGGAGTTTTGTTGACACAGTTGCTAGATGCCTTGGTATGGACACACATGTAGATTATGGGGCGTTAGAACATGAAATTAGCACATTTCTACAGCATAGAAACATTTCTCTTTAGGTTTAAAATTTAACCTCCCTTAAAATCCAATGAAAATGTCCTTTATTTTTTCTGTATAAAACTAGTGATCTGTTTTAGCACTAATGATAGTGAGGAACTCAAGTATTGGGAAAGCTTCCCCCTTACAATTCTGTCTATGTATCTCAATTCTGACCTGCAATTCTTCCCACTGCCACCCCCTGGCCCATGGGTGCCTCAAATGGAAATGGTCAATTGTGAGGTAATTTTGTAATACACAAGTAGGGGATATGGATGAAACCATCAAATTTATTTATTATATTTCACTGAGCCTACATTTGAACTCATTCCTGTGTAGATGAAAGAAGTAGCGTCTTACTTCATTGGGCCACCCAGTCGTTATGTCCAGATTATAAACATTTTTAAATTCACTAATAACATTTTTTTAAAATGCCATTTTACTGTGTCCCTGAAAAAAATGTGTGCACTGCCTGTCTGAATTTTCCTTGTGTCTCTGGAAACACATGATAAATGATACTATATCTAATATTAAAAAGCTAAATGAGACATGGAATATTAGAATGCAGCAGCACTGAATTCCTAGAATTGTGTTCATTCTTGCTAATGTCATCTGGTATGTCACAAGTGTGCTTTTTCTTTTCTATCTAAGCAGCAGCAATTTTTGCAACTGCTGTGGTAGATAAACGAGAAAAACATGTTTATAAAATGAGAGAGTGAACAACTGTTACAAAAGGACATCTTAATTTCAAAATTCTAACAGTCTACTCCATGTCATAAGTGCTATGCCAGGTAGTTCATGTTTGCATGATCAGATTTCTAAATGATTAAGCAAAGGTAATGAACCCTGTAGTGGTGCGATTTGGTCCTATAATTTTTATCAGTATAAGTTTTACAAAGTTTGGATTTAGAGTCTCTTTAATATAAGAAAAACTAGACAAGTAATGAAATTGAAAGGCATCTGATTTAAAACTGATAAAAGGAAATACAATTTTTTAATACAACACAACTTTCTGTGGAATTCATTGCCGCAGGATATGATTTAAATCCAAGAGCTTAGCAGGATTCAAAAGGGTTAGATGTGAACAAGGATAATATCAACAGTTTATTAGATGGCATAAACATATATAAGAGACACACCCTCCATCTTTTACTGACTAGGGTTGGGAAAAAATTTCCAGTATGCACAGGTTATGATGTTACAGGGTTTCTTGTACTTGCCTATGTTGCGTCTCGCGATAGCTGTTAGAGATATGGATAAGTGCAATGTGCCTACTAAGCAGTTCTTGAAGCAACTCTAGTTTGGACAATAGATTCCTTGAGAATTTTGAACATGTGAGGGGAATTTTGCAGTGTGAAGGCTTGGAATGTTAATGGTATTATATGCTCCCAGAGTAAAAAGAAGACTAGGAAGGACTCTATTGTTGCTCATTTTACAAAATGCAATAAGTTACACCTGTAATTCTCTCCTTTCTCTAGGTTCAAAGACCATTAGATAAATTATTCTGTTCAGTTGTCACAGTAGCTGAACAAAAATATAGATCAACCTTATGGTAAGTCTTCTCTGATGTGTTTTGTAACTGGGCCTTAGTAAAATATTTGTTTTTGATGTACTGTTGGAAAGGCAAC
Organism: Dermochelys coriacea; assembly: GCF_009764565.3. Classification (NCBI taxonomy): domain Eukaryota; kingdom Metazoa; phylum Chordata; order Testudines; family Dermochelyidae; genus Dermochelys; species Dermochelys coriacea. The sequence continues at coordinate 11,074,963 of NC_050079.1, read as the reverse complement.
ATGTAAACATGGAGAGGAAAAAATGCTAAGTAAATTTTACTTTATAAAGATATAATTGGAAAGGAAAAAACTTTAAAATGTATCTGTAAAGTGGGACATGATAAAATGAGACATGCCAAAGAGAGTAAGTTCCATAGCTGAGGGCTCTTCATAGCCGAAAGACTGTCTCCAATAGTAGGATCCTTAAAAGATAAATAGTATGTGAGCCCATATTTCCACTAGGACAGGCCTCAAGATGGCCTCAAATAAGGCAAAGGTCTCTAACATTAAGAGTTTTAAACTGCTACTGGAAAAAACACTTCCCCACCAATATTTGAGCTACAAGCTTTGCATGGAAACCTTTGTCAAAGTGATGCCATATTTCTTAATCTTACCCACTATTTTCATAACATTCCCTCGGTAAGCAAGGGATTTTTGAGGGAAGACTTGGCCATCTTCATGACGATAACCTTTACCCAGCAGCAAGACTTCTCTTTTTTTCAGGATGGAGAACAAGATACAATCCAGTTGGAAACTAGAGCTGAGTGAATAATTGATCAGAAGAATTTGGTTTGTTTCTAACCAAAACTGTATTTTTTTTTCCTGTTTTTCTTGCTGAAATGAAAAAACAAAAATATTTCCTTTGGGTCGGTTAACATTTGACATTTTTGAAAGTAGATGGCAATATTATCAACTTTTGCCCAGAGCAGTGACAGAACTTGCTGGATTCATAAAGCAAAAGAGAGAGTTGCATATTAGCAGCATTCTGATGATACTCATCCCAGTGTTTAGGAATATTATGTATCTATTTCTTGAACAAAGTCTTATAATGGTTCAGGCCTGGGATACTCGAGCTTATAGTGAAAATCAGATTACATTAATTTAATTGTTTTATGGCAGTGGTTCCCAAACTTGTCCCACCGTTTTTTGCAGGGAAAGCTCCTGGCAGGCCGGGCCGGTTTGTTTACCTGCTGTGTCCGCAGGTTCAGCTGATCATGGCTCCCAATGGCCGTGGTTCACTGCTCCAGGCCAATGGGAGCTTCTGGAAGCGGCGGCCAGTACATCCCTCGGCCCACGCCGCTTCCCACAGCTCCCATTGGCTGGAGCAGTGAACCACAGCCACTGGGAGCCACAATTGGCCAAACCTGTGGACACAGCAGATAAACAAACTGGCCCGGACCACCAGGGGCTTTCCCTGCACAAGCGGTGGAACAAGTTTGGGAACCGCTGTTTTATGGAATAGATTTAACAAAAATGGGTGTATATTGCAATATAGGAAACACAGTGAAACAGACATATTGTAATCAAATATATTGACTATAAAATATCTTTGTATTAGTGTAACAAGTCAGCTTTATTTCACCACACTGCCCCTCGGCATTTTGTCCTCTCATCTACACAAACTTTTCTATGTGCTTACTGAAGATCCCCTTTCCTGCTCATTCCTTCTCACTTTGAAGACAGGAGGAGTTTTTCCATTGATTAGAGTTGGAGCTAGATTGTACTCCTAGTCCAATTTAGGAATATTTACAAATCCATATTTTTATAAATGTTCTGCCTTATTGTACTGTGAATACCTTCAGTAACTCAATGAATAAATAAAATAAAATAAAGTGAAATGGTACATAAAGGCATCCAGATAGCAACTTTTTAAAATGTTTCCTGTCCCAAGACCATGTTAAAAAAAACAACCAACCTAAAGCTGGGAAGAAATCTGTCTATAGTTTGAACTAATTAATGTATTGAAACACTGAATCTGAAATGCCAATGATAAAAAATACTCCACACTTGAAAAGCATTCTTCATTCAGATATCCCATCAAAGATAAGTAGTATTCCCATTTTACAAATAAAAAATGAGGCAGAGAGGGGTTAGATAACTTGCCGGAAGTCATATAGTGAATCAGTAGCTGCCTCAATTGATGCACTAAGGTTCCACAATAATATTTTATAGAAAAATCTATTAATAATGGAACTCCTTTAGTTTGTCTCAGGAAGATATACTTAGGGTTGCTTTTAGTAAATTGCAAATTGAAGATCAGTGTTGGACAAATCCCCTTTTAATACGTATATGCAACAGACAGCAGGCTATTTGAACATTGTGCTTCCAATGCTATAATTGTCAATCAGTATTCCTATGAACTACTCAGACTTCAGCAAACTTCCAGCTAGACCATAATTCTCATTCCAGGCTTAGCTGAATGAATAGAAACAGAGAATCCTTTCGTGTATTAAGTTTCAAGAGCATATAACCCTGTCCTCAAAACTAGTTTGTTGCGTTTCAGTCCTGGTGGAAACTGTGCCCATTTTAGTTGACTTCAGTGGAGTTGCACTCACATTAGGGATACATTTGGACTTGAGGATCTTTCCATAAATTCTTTTAAACTCTGTGCTTTATTCAGGGCTTTTGATGTTAGTGGGAGTAAGGATTGCAGCAATTGGCCAAACTCCCACTGACGTCCTACCTTCTGAGTAAAGATGGTTGGGACTGCAGGATTTGGCTCAGTATTCTTAGACAGCGTTTTCCTACTTGAAGTGACACCTTAGAGAAACACAGGCACCTAAAGAGATGTGAATGTGTCTGAGCTCTTTCCACTTGTTAGGCTGTCATGGGTATTGCATACTGTTTATTTCACTGTGTTGCCGCAGAGATAGGAAATGAATTCTTTCAGGCAGGTAATATTGTACTTGGCAACATGCAGGCTTTGCTTCTACTTTTACCTGTGCTCTGTCTTACTCTTCAGGGACAAGTCAAAGAAGCTAGCAGAACAGGCTGCAGCTATAGTCTGTCTTAGGACGCTGGGTCTCCCAGAGGGGAAGCTTAACGAGGGAGAAAACCACCTGATTAACAAACGCAAGAGAGAGAACCAGGAGTTCTTGAACAACAAAGAACATGAAGATGACCTACTTGTTGAGGCTTCGCATAAAAGAGCTCATTTTACTGAGGGAGCTTCTGACTCCAGCTCTGAGGTGCCACGATAGCATGAAAAGCTTATGCTCAAATAAATTTGTTAATCTGTATTTGCAAAAAGAAAAGGAATACTTGTGGCACCTTAGAGACTAACACGGCTGCTACTTTGAAATCTGATTCCACAACTGTGTAGCTACCGATGCACTTGCTTTTCTATATCCTGCTGTTATATTTCATCTAAAGTCTGTCAGTCGGAGACAAGTAAACTCTGCCCGATTATGAAAACCTACTGGACTGGGTAAATGTTTTTTGTGTTTTGCTTTGGTGCCTTTCAAACAGGATACATTAGCAGCCTGGTTTTTAAATAAGAATGAGAAGATGATCCCAACATTAAATTCTGTTTCAATAGCAAACTATTTTCAGTTTAGCTTTTGAGGTTCTGAGTTTTTTGTTTAGTATATTTTATAAGTAGAAAGAAGAGTTTTAAACACACACGAGAGAGGTTCTTAATAGATTGTTTCCAACTGTTGGAGTTTTGGTGTAGTTTCCATTAACAGGGATAAGTATGTTAGAAGTTGTCAGCTCTTGTCTGAAACAAAGTTATAGCAGGTTGTGTCATGATCCCTAAAGTACTTTGTATGAAGAAAATATTCAGAACATAATTCATTGTTGATGAACTATATCAAAGTGGCTTCCCTGTTTAAAAATAATATACACCTTTATTTTAAATGGAAGTGTCTTCGCTAAACCATTGTTTTCTAACGGAACAGCAATATCTAACTGGGATTATGTGTAGAGTTTTTAAAAGATGTACATGCATATTAAAGTGACTGTTACTCAAATCTCTGAATTTTTAATAAATCTGCATAGTTTGCATTTAACTGAAAAAAATTGCAATTCGTTTCCTACTTTGTAGACTACAATTAAAAAAAAACAGTTTTAAAAGCTGCTTTCAGAACTTATTGTTCCAGTTTCCCACAATGGTTTTAGTCACAGAACACTTACTTCAGAGCAGTGACAGAAATTGTAGTCTAGTTAACAAGCCATAAACTTCAGGAATAATCCTTTCCCCACTGAGATTCATGTCTGGGCAGGAGCTTTTGTCAAGGCCGTTTTTAGACCATCATGAGGAATGGTCATGCAAATACTATACCAGAATCTGGTTCATTCCCTGAGTTTTCCTGGCAGAATGCAGGTTGCAAGGCCCAGTGATAAGAAGCAGCGCAAGTTGTCTGCAATCCAGCTCTGCTGGACAGGTCAGAATTGAGCAGTGCATCCCCAGTTCTGAGAGAAGGCCTAACTAGGGAACCTGGGAGATCCACTGGAGCTCTTCTGGATCACCATCCAGAGTTTCCTGGCAGAAACTGGCCAGGCATATTGCGGAATCACCATCTATGCTACTGCAGAGGAAACTGCCTCAATGGAAGTTTTAAATTGCAAATCCTGCACCTCTGGGAGGAAGTTTATTAACCCCAAGTCTGACCAAAACTCGAATTTCTTGATTCTCTTAGTTTAAATAAAGCTGTGTCCTGGAGAGTGGTGATGTATCCTTGGATGAGGATGCTGGCTGACAGTAGAGCCCAGGTGACTTTTAACAGCCACACTTTAGTGTTGCCTTTTCCATCCCATTTGCTATGGCATTCCCTTCAGTAGACATGGGGTTGGAAAGCCAGAGGGCATCCTATCAAAGGGAGCAGCCTTTGGAAAGTCTTTGATTCGGCTTCCTAGCTTCTCTCTCCTTGTGAATCTTAGTTTATTCAAAGGTTTGCATAAACAGGCTTGTCCTCCTCCATAAGTAAAATGTAAAGATCTTATAAGTGACATAATTTGAGGTCATTTTATGTTTGCATGTCAAAAATAATAGTGTTTTAAAAACACTTTTTTCCTGGAAAGCCAGGGAACTTATGGCCCTGAGTGCCTGCATAATGCTCACATGAGCCTTAGTATCAGTGCTGTGTTCACCACTAAAGGTTTATGGATTATTTGGGCCAAACTGGGTCTTCAAACACGAGAACCAAAGGAAGAGTGTAATGGAATGTTTGTACCCCAGTTCTGACTCCCTTTGAAGCACCCAGAGAAGTCACTCAGCAGAAGGTCTGCAACTGAAAGCATGGGGCATTCCAGGATGGAAGCCTAAGAGCCATGGCTTGTGTTGCAATGCTTTTACACCATTTTCTTGTCCTGGCAATTGGCACTACGTGACACCCCCACAAGCTACACCTCTCCTACAGTGTAAATTTCTCTGCTCCTGGCAGAAACGGGGAATAGATTTGTGAAGGGAACCACAGCTAATCAGCACACAGATGCAGGTTAACCCTGCTTTTATAATATCTATGTGCACCAGTTTGGGGGTAGTGAGAAAGGGGCTATTTGGTATATGGCCTCTTATGGGGAAGAGAGAATGCAAAAATTAAACATAGGGAAGTAATAGAAGATCAGAGAAGGTGCTGCCTCAATTTAATGTCAATGTCCAAAGAAAATACAATCAATGTTTTTAGTGTGCAACTACAAAACATGTATATTATGATTTGACTGAATCAAACTGAAGTGTCATTGAAATAAGTTAAATTGTCTAGAAGACCTAACACTTGCAAGGTAAGTGTTTAAATAACTATGGGATAACAAATCATTTTTTTATTTATCTAGTGTAATGTTTGTATAACTACGGTTAGTTGAATAATATATAATTATGGTAAGATAAACGGTGTAGCATCTGCAAACAAGGAAGTGAGATGCTGCTTTGCTAGAATGAATATTTCAGACTAAATTTGGCAGTGATGTAAATGAATCGTCAGAAAATGGGTGCATACAAAGTGTTATTTACACTCCCATTTGATGTCCTTAATGTGGGTCAGGAAAAGCAACTAATGGGAGTCTGTGTGTTTTAGGGAGAATCCTTTAACTGAGGCTATGATTACACTGTCCCATGGTTCAGACTTTGAGGGCGTGAACAGCAGTGCACACCAAAGTGCTGTGCGATAACTCCCCTATGTGGACACTGTGGACACAAACTAAAAGGTTCTTAGAGTAGCAGCCGTGTTAGTCTGTATTTGCAAAAAGAAAAGGAGTACTTGTGGCACCTTAGAGACTAACAAATTTATTAGAGCATAAGCTTTCGTGAGCTGTAGCTCACGAAAGCTTATGCTCTAATAAATTTGTTAGTCTCTAAGGTGCCACAAGTACTCCTTTTCTTTTTTTAAAAGGTTCTTAGTTTGCATTAATGTCTTTCTGTTTGAAGAGGACTACATTAATGTGAAATGGGAAGTTGATACCTGAAAGTACACGCCTGAAATGGCCACACAGGAGAGTTACAGAGTGCAGCACTTTGGTGTGCACTTCTGTTCGCGTCCTTGTAGTCCAAACTGCAGGGCAGCATAGATAAGCCTTAGTTGCTCTTCCTGCTGCATTCCTCCTAACCCACTTTCCCCTGCTATGTAACTTTTTGCACCATTCACATCGCTGAATTCATGCTAGATACATCTGTGATAGTGGCACCTGCATATACCAGTTCTGAGGTTTGCTTTTAATCTTAAAACAGGTTCTTATTCTGGGGAACAAAATGTCTTTTTTCTAGAGACTGTTCTATTCAAGGTATTGGATTGGAACCATATCTTTTGTAAAAAAAAAAAAAAATAATAATAATTTTTTAAAAATCTAGACTGTGGCTCATCTATAACATTTGTCATTTATATTTTCTGCATTCTTTCTTGGCTAAAAAATGGATCTATCTTCTGCGTATTCCTTGTATAAACTGAAGATGGCAGATGTCTTTTGTGCAAATGCCAATTCCTGTACTAATGTGTCTTAGCAGTACAGCTACTGCACTACTGCATTCTTGCATAAGATGGCAATCCAGACCACAGCTTGGATTTCAAGAAGAAATTTAACACCAATCATAAGAAATTGTGTCTGCTTAACTTAATGTGGCCATGCTACATGAATATGGTAGTCAGATAATATTGACAGAAGTTATTCTCTGTTTTAAGCATTTGTTTGGTAAAGGAATTTCACTACTAAATTGTCCTTGGAATTTAATGAAGCAATTGTTCTTTTCTGTCACAAGGTAAAAAATATGGGAAGCTGTGCTTGATTCTTGATATTGATGGCACTGGGACCAGAAAATATAGGTAACAATACCCTGCAAAGTGTGAGGATTAACTGTACAGGATCTCTGTGTGTAGGGAGCAACCTATCTCCATTCCATCCATGTATTTACTCTGTTTATTTGTAACATGAATGGGAACGTGAAGGCGTTCTTCTGAGTCTTTTATCTTGGATGCTCCCAAGTTGGAGACTACCTCCTGAGGCCTTGTTGATGGAATGCTTTTTGGAATGTCCCAGGCTCCAAGCCCAACCCTGCCCTGGAATGTGAGGTTAAATGTTGGCGGTACAAACACAGTTTGAATATTTAAATTGCAGAGTTCTCTAGTACTGCAGTTTCAGAAAGCTGGCAAGTGTCAGCTCAGCTGCTGTCTGATTCAAAGAGTAAAAATGCCTTTGGGTTTGTTTGGGGGTTTTGGTGGTTTTTTTTGAGTGGAGGGTTCACTTCCCCATTATGACGTGCAGAGGAGTACAGTTTTCAAAATGCTTTACCCAGCAAGCCTGCAACTGGTCACAAACAGGTGCTGGCTTGTTAAAGAAGCCCTCATTCACAAAAGTGTGTTTGTCACTTTTTTTGTAGTCAAAGCCAGAAGCCCGGTGTGTCTGAGGGTATGTCTGCATTGCAATAAAACACCCATGGCTGGCCCAGGTCAGCTGATTCAGGTTCATGGGGCTATAAAACTGCAGTGTAGTTGTTCGGGCTCAGGCTGGAGCCTCGGCTCTTGGACTCACCCCACTTGGGTTTTAAAGTCTGGTCTCCAGCCTTAGCCCCAACATCTACGTTGTCATTTTATAGCCCTGCAGCCAAATCCTTATGGGCCCATGTCAGCTGACCAAGGGAGCTACGGGTGTTTTATTGCAGTGTAGACGTACCCTCAGAGACCAACTATCATGTTAAACAGGGAGCTTGTTCGTAATGATGTTTACAAAAGGAGAGCAAGGCAAGAGACACTGTTCCAGGCTAGTGATGTGGTTTGTAATGTTAGTGGTGATCTCTCTACTGCTATGCAAGAAGCTTATGTTTGAGTCTTATTCTCTCATTGAGGACAAAGCTGATGGAAAATAGTGAAGGCAACATGAGAAGCCATTGAGGAGAAGAGAGTCCCTGTATTGTTGATCAGCACTTTCTTAGGTCAGTTAAGGACTGGAGTTGATGAGCTGCTATGGGAGTCAAGACCAGCCATCCTTACTTAAAAAAAAAAAAATAGTAACCTCAATGGCTGTGAAATAACAGGTTGAAAAAATACATAGCATTCATGTCTGTGTATAGTATTCACTTAACTGGCAAATGAAATTGTCAGTGCCAGAGAGTTAATGGGAATCTGCCTGTTCAATATCTGTGGATCAATAAATTAATGCTTGCCCCCTGTCCACAGGTGGTGGGAGAGAATCTGTTTTCCTTGTTTTTAGCATGTTCTTGTCTCATTCTGGCAAATCTCCTATTTTATTCCTGTGGTATTTTACAAAATACTGTGTTGTGAGTGACATACTTTGTTCACTCTGAATTTGTTTTCCAGTTCAGTCACTCCAAACCAAATGATGCAACAACTCCAGATTTTGTGTGATTATGTGAAAGAGGAGATTGCTGATTTACTGTCTTTAAAAGTTTCCACTTAGCTGGTGATTGTAACTGAAACAGTGATCACGTAACCGTGGACATGTTTAACTGATTGGTGTTCTGTGGGCAACTGATGGAACTGGACCTGGACACTAATCTGCTAGCTTGATCTGTAACCACTAGTCTTAGAGCTGTGCAAATATATCTGACTGTTTATAATAATGTCTTCGTTGATTTGCAAAATATTAACACAACCATTACCTTTAGTAGGAATTTTGGGCCAAATATAAATTTGCATGTGCCCATGTTGGTGAAGAAAAATTTGGTAATTTTAGCCCAACTCTAATCCTGGACAGTGGCTGTTGTCTTTTGTTTTTCTTTTTCTTTTCTTGTGTGCATGGCTAATTTCACTTCATATTGAAAATGAGCTAAAACAAAGGAATCTGCCTTAGCCCTTACATCTATGTAAGGGGTTGAGGAATGGTCCTTGTGGCCTTCCTACGGTTCTCTGGAAGAATAGGAGAAGAACTTGAGAGATAAAGGAGGCTTGAGAATGTGGGAGCAGGTGTTGGGTAACAGTGGTTAGGGAATACTGGAGCCAGCGTAGCCACAGAATTTGAAAATTAATTCACAAGGGATACTCTATGACCCTCTGCATGAAGTTTTCCACAATGATGCCTTTATATACTGAGTTCATAACTTTCAACAGCATGCGGCTCCCACAACAAAAATTGCGACAGGTTTTAGAGTAGCAGCCGTGTTAGTCTGTATTCGCAAAAAGAAAAGGAGTACTTGTGGCACCTTGGAGACGAAAGCTTATGCTCAAATACATTTGTTAGTCTCTAAGGTGCCACAAGTACTCCTTTTCTTTTAACAAAAATTATATAACTCAACAAAGACTTTTCAATGCCTTAGGTGCATAAAGTTTTTTATGAAGGCCCAGTGTCAGTGGTTCCCTGGTGTCCTACACCACGAACTCTCCCAGCCAGTTAGGAGTTTCAGTAGTCAAAGATATACTAAGGAGCATAGGAAGGGGAGCCCCCCCGTTCTGGACTCCCAGTTAGGTCTGCAGCTGGAGTACATGCTTCTCCCACCAAGTTTGCAAGCTCTGCTTGTGTAGGGGCTCTGCTTTGGCTGGGCAAGGGATTCAGAAGACGTGCACATTGAAGTTTTTCCAATTCATAGGAGAGGGATTCTCTTCTGAAGACTTCAGACTGTGCCTGGGATGGTGTCCCTGTGCTCTCTAGTATTTCCAGATTATAAAGTTTCTTTTAAATTCTCGTTTGTTCAAAACAATCTTAGGAAATTCCATATAAATATTTAAGGTGAGACAAACTTAACATTGCATACATAGTCTTAACTCTGCCCTTGTACATATGATTTTTAATTACCTATTACATTTCTCAAAGCAATAGAATATAACATTTTTCTTTTAATCTTTGATGCACTCTTTACTATTCTGCACAGCTAGTGAAAGTCATTTTGTGTGAAAAGTACAACATAAACTGTACTTTCACAACATGGTTCAGATTTAGTAAAATAGAGCAATAATAATATGCTGGCGTTTATAGTGTACACAAATTTGTAGCTAAATTAGTTCCTTAATTTTTAGAGGAAAAACAGCTATTTATTTTTTAAATTGTCACTTCACTGCCAGTATTTGTTTTACAAATGAATTACAGTAACGATTACTAAAGAAGCATGAAACTGCTCTCTTGACTGTGTGCTGACATTTGTGACAGGAGTGCACCCCAGCATCTGAGTAAGAGAAGCTGGTTTTCGGGTAAGCTCTATTTATTAAAAACTTTTTAGTTCACTTAAAATTGGTTTAATATTTAAAGTGTGTGTGTATAGAGAGAGATTGAATGGGGATAAATATTGGAGAAATTGTGGTGAAAGAGGAGATTTTTATACATATATTGTAGAAATGTCCAGTCATTAGCTGGGATGTTAGATTTCCGTGATTGGAAAAAAACAAAATTGTCTGATTAAAAAAACATAAAAATCTGTGTTTTTCCACATTTAAAACAAAACACTGAACTTCAGTTTCCCTAGCCACGAGATGTATCGGTATCAGCTGAACATGTTTATTGTATATATTCACAATTTTTAAGCAAGTTTGAAGCCTACCAGTGTCATCAATCATTATAATAAAATTAATAAAATTGCAGTTTGTATTCTTACATATACCAAATATTTCTATGTCTGCGTACTATATTTTCAGAAATTTTTTTAAATGAACAAAAAAAGTTAAAATTGCTTTTATATTAACATTACTCACTTTCTGAGTTAGTCCTGGAGGTTGAAGTGAAATTTGAGGTGCATTAAAACATGAACCCCTATAGTCTGTTGAATCACAGGTTTCAGAGTAGCAGCCGTGTTAGTCTGTATTCGCAAAAAGAAAAGGAGTACTTGTGGCACCTTAGAGACTAACAAATTTATTAGAGCATAAGCTTTCGTATCCGATGAAGTGAGCTGTAGCTCACGAAAGCTTATGCTCTAATAAATTTGTTAGTCTCTAAGGTGCCACAAGTACTCCTTTTCTTTTTATAGTCTGTTGAGTAACCTCTATGTGCCAGACACAGTTTATTGTAGTATGTTTAGCTGTGTAAATTTAAAGCAGATTCAAAATTCAACCCCCAGAGGGGGAGGCTGCACACATTGAATAAATGACACTGGTACTTAGAGTAAAATGTAGTATAGTTAATATATATTTTTATTTTTTCACAAAATGAAAAACTAAAGGTTCTCCGTAAAAACACTATTTAGCAATTCCTTTGTTACAAGTTATTGGTGAAATCCTTCCCACCTGGATGTGCAGGTGCACAAGTTAGCAGAAGTATGTACAAAGCTGCTCATTGGTGCACAAGCAGTAGTTTTGGCGGGCTATGTGCTGGCAGTTAAAACTGCAGTGGGGTAAGCACTGTGCCCAAAGGAGGAATAGTGGTTCCATCATCCATCAAGTACATTTGCTACTCTTGGCAGCAAGTGCGCTGATGAGAGCGCTGAAGAGGCTCCTGCCATGCATCTTGCTGGCTCGCTCTGTGATGAATAGCTATGCAGTAGCAGGATCTTGAATGTGCCACATACATCTGGCTCCTTCCCATCACTCAGGTGCTTGGCAGGAATACTGATATTTGGCCATAGGTCTGCACCTTGAACTTCCTGGCTGGAAACAGCAGTAAAACGGTGTCCCTCAGTGAGACCCCAGCAATGGCCGGAATTATGGACGTACCAAAATAATGGCAAGTATATTTTAAATATGAGTTTTGAAGAATGTCATTTTTAAATATATGTATTGCTTTTGAGTAAATGTTTATTTAGGGTCTAAGCCAAAGCCCATTAGTCAATAGAAAGGCTCCTGTTGATTCCAGTGGGCATTGGATTGGATTTAAATTTTAAGCACTGCAATTTTCTTCTCATTCTCGGGTACCAGAAGGTAGTGTGAATTATACATGTAGTTCACTGCCTGTTATAGCTCTTTGAGTCATTGCATAAGACTTGTAGAAAACCTCCATTACAACAAAACTGCAGCACTTGCATCCTATGTAACTCCCCATCCAACTAAGAAAATCAGAAGTTGAAATCCCCTCCTATATTGGAATTGGGCCAAAACTTGGACACCATGTAGAGTATAAGTAAAGAGCTGGGTGCTAGATACGTGTAAGAACCACAAAATCACTCTGCCAGAGTTCGTGATCATAGAGTTCCACACCCATACCTGGTACACTGCCATGTAGTCGCATGATCTTTGGGCAGCACCAAAGCATGACTAAACTGAAATCTTCTAATGATGGCTGTGTGAGGACATGTTGGATTGGGGGAAGAGAAGAGGAGAGTGAGAGCTAATAGCTGTTAAGCCCTTAAGATTATATATGACATTTTGTCTCGCAGAGTAGAACTGACTTAGCATTTGCCTGTGGCATTTGCCTATTTACCTGAAGTTGTACTAAAGGCATATCTGCACTACAGAATCATGTCAACCTAAGTTATGTCAGCATACTGCTGCCACGTTTGTTATATCACTTGTGTGTGCACTTGGCTCCTTGGGTCGATGGTATGTGTCCTTATCAGAAGCACTTGTATTGATGCTGAGTGCAGTGCACCAGGGGTAGGTATCCCACTGTTGAACTCACTGCCATTTAGTGCAGGGACCTTTTGGGAAGTTCTTGGAATGCCTAATGGGGCTGAAATGAGTTAGACAAGAGTGACTGGGAGCATGGAGTCAAGTTCCCATTATGCAATGTTTTCCATCCCATCATTTTGTCTCAAAATCCCAGAAACCTGTGTATCCCTCCTCGCTGTCCACCATCTCTGACCGAAGCATGGACCCTGCACAGCTCTGCATTGTTGTCATGAGCATTGCAAGCACAGGATCCTGCAGTATTTGCAGAGCCACAAGAGATGCCAGGGGGAACATGATGATTCCTTGGAGGCTATATTGCTGTGGGATAAAAAAACAATTCTAGGTGGTTGTTTCAGCGTAGCAGCCATGTTAGTCTGTATTCACAAAAAGAAAAGGAGTACTTGTGGCACCTTAGAGACTAACAAATTTATTTGAGCATAAGCTTTCGTGAGCTACAGCTCACTTCATCGGATGCATTCCGATGAAGTGAGCTGTAGCTCACGAAAGCTTATGCTCAAATAAATTTGTTAGTCTCTAAGTTGCCACAAGGTGGTTGTTGGCATTCATGGAGCAGCTGCAGATGGTGGAGCGACAGTTCTGGGCCTGAAACACAAGCACTGACTGGTGGGATAGCATCATCATGCAGGTGTGGGATGAAGAGCAGTGGCTGCAGCACTTTTGGATGCTCAAGGTCATATTTCTGGATCTGAGTGCCAAACTCGCCTCCAACACAGGGACACCAAAATGAGAGCTGCACTGACAGTCGAGAAGCAAGTGGTAGTTGCACTGTGGAAACTTGTAATGCCAGATTGCTGCCAGTCAGTCAGGAATCAGTTTGGAGTCAGGAAATCTACTGTTGTCATGCAAGAGTGCAGGGCCATTAATCGCCTCCTGATGCACAGCACAGTTTACTCTCGGGAATGTGCAGGAAGACATAGTGGATGGTTTTGCAGCAATGAGGTTCACGAACTGTGGTGTGTTGATAGATGTCACGCCAATCCCTACTGTAACACCAGACCACCTTGCCACAGAGTACATGAACAGAAATGACTACTTTTCTGTAGTTATGCAAGTGCTGGCGGAGACAATTTATTGACATCAGTGTGGGCTGGTCAGTGAAGGTGCATGGCACTGGCATCTTAAAGAACACAGAACTGTTGATAAAGCTGCAAGTAGGGACTTTCTGTCCTGATGGATGGATTACCATTGGGAATGTTGAAATGCCAATAGTGATCCTAGTCAACCTCACCTACCCCTTGCTCCCAGGGTTCATGAAGCCATACATCAGCCTCCTTGACAGCACCAAGGTGTGTTTCAGCTACAGGCTGAGCAGGTGCAGAATGACAATTGAATGTCTGTAAACCATGATTTGAGGATTTAAGTAGCTCAGACATAGGTGAGATGTGGGAGTGGATGGGTGAGATTCTGTGGCCTGCATTGTGCAGGAGGTCAGACTAGATGATCATAATGGTCCCTTCTGACCTTAATATCTATGAATGTGCCTCTGGTCATTTGAAGGGTCGCTGGTGTTTACTTACAAGATTGGAGCTCAGTGGGAAAAATATCCCAATGGTTATAGTGGCCTGCTGTGTCCTGCATATTTGTGAAGCAAAGGGAGAAAAGTTTCTGCTGGGATGGAGGACGGAGATGGAGTCGCTCTCTTCTGAATTTGAACAGATACAAGGCTCAATGCAGAGCTATACAGTTCATGGAAGGCTTTGAAAGAACATTTTAATAGTGAGACAGAATAGTATATGTTGCTGTAGTGTGATCTGCCTGCCTTGCTCTTTTTTTGGCCCATTATGAATCTTGTAGTGATTGCTGTGTATTTAGGAATATAACATTGTCAATGCACCTATTCATATTGTTTGTGAATGACGTTATGGATTGTGTGACACAGTGCAATAATAGAAAATTGGTCGCTGTCCTGCTCAGCACCAGCCAGCATATGTTGTGAACTAGTAAAGATTAATTTTATTATGTAACATGAACCGGGCAATTTAAAAAAACATTTAAAACTTAATAAATTAAGGAAAAAACTTATGAAGGGGAAAGAACAGTCATTTCCGTTTCAGGTACACACACACACACCAACTGTGGCTTTCACAGGTCAGTGTATGTGACACTGTGACTTTCTTTAATTCCCCCCAGGTGGAGTAGTTGAGGTAGTGCACTGATCCGTGATGCAATGTGGAGGTGGAGCATAGGGAGGTCCTGATATTGAGTTCTCTGTGGGCTGCAGAAGGAGGCGAGCATGGGATTGTTGAACCTGCAGGTTCACTAGAATCTGCAGCATCTCCGTTTGTTGTCTGAGAAGCACAAGCATTTCCTGCTACACGACCCTCTCCTTTTCCTGCACCGTCCTCTCCACTCTCTCCTTCTCCATGATGTCTTCTAGGGTGATCCTCTAGGTTCTGTGCTTGTTCTCTGATACAGCACTGGCTTACAGGATCTCCTGGAACATGTCATCCTGAGTTCTCTTCTTTTTCCTACTTACCTGGCTTCTTACCCTGAAGGCCACACTGGTAGCAGCTGCAGATATGGCATGCAGAGATACCATTTTCAGTGTATTCATGATTGAAATCAAAACTTAAGATGATGAGTTTACTACCCTTGCTCCCCTAAAGTTGTAAGCACTACATGCTCATTTCTGCTTGGGGTTGATAGCGCATAGCACCAGCCACAGCGAGTATGGCCCTCTGGGGGTTGGGGAAATGAAGAGGGAATCGTTCGCTTGCATGATTCTAGTTGTATAGGGCAATGAAACTGAATACTGACACAATTTTCCACAGGCAATGGTGATTCTAGCTGATATCTCATTCCTGAGGGTAACCGGCAGAGAGTACAGCTGTTACTGGCATCCCGATGCCGCCCGGGCCCATTTGCTACTAGCCTGTGTACTGCAATAATGCCAGCTGAAGTAATAGCTGAGTGACATGGCAATGTGTCCTACCACAGTGGAAGAAATAGGGCAGCCCTCCCTAGAAACGTTCGGCAGAGGATTGAAGAGTACCCTTCCCATAAAAGTTGCATCAAGGTCTCTGCAGAGGGTTCATAGGACATCCCAGTGCACATAAACTGCTCCCCCATAACCCCCACTGCCTAACTCTAGAGGTGAATGACAAGCAGATAGCAACTTACCTCTCTTGATTGTTCCACTGCCTCTTCTAGCACAAGTAAAAATGAGTTAATCAGAAGATGTCCTGCTGTTTTGGGGGTGCCATCCTTGTCATTCAAAGTAAATGACATACTTACCAGGGGTTTCTTTCCCTGCATCAGGCTTGCCTGTGTTCGACTGTTGGGACTGGCTGCACTGCAGTGCAGTGAAAAACAGGTCCTGACTCAATGCGCAGCTGGATCCCTTGGTCATCTGCTCTCCCCGTACTCCTCCTCTTCCTTGTCCATCTCCTCCTCCTTGCTGTTCACAGCCTAGGCCTGTGACTTGGGCTCTTGAGGATTGTGGTGGAGTTTCTGCCAAAGATGGCATGCAGCTTTTCGTAATGCATATCTGTGGCTCAGCACCGGATCAGTTGTTGGCCTACCTGGCCTTCTGGTATGCGTACTGCAGCTCCTGGCTTTCATGTGGCACTGCTGCTCACCCCTTCTGTCGCCCTTTTCTTGCATCCCCTGAGCAATTTGCTCCTAGATGTCCACATGTTGATGGCTGGCTCAAAGCTCTGCCTACACAGCCTCTTCTCCCCACAGGCCTAGAAGATCCAACGTCTGTCTACTCCAGGCAGGAGTGTGTCAGCAGCGTGTAGCCAGTATGGTCAGCTGGGCCATTATACTCAATAATGGAGAGCTGTTAAGTGTGCTCGCCAAGCCGGGCAACAAAGAAAAGGAATTTCAGAAATTCATGGGGCTTCAAGGAGAGAAGGGGGTTCCTGTCTACCTGACCCCTGGGCAGCAGAGTTCCCAAGAGTGACCAAAGAGGTCAGTTTGAGGCATTGTGGAACAGCTACTGGAGGCCAGTTACAGTCAGCCTAAGTAACGCGGTGTCTGCACTGTCACTGTGTTGATCTAACTACCTTAACCATGACTCTACACCACTCGGGGAGGTGGTATTCTTAGATCAGCATAGCGGGGGGTGTGTACATTGGCAGGAGCCAAATTTCAGTGAAGATTCATCCACAGCTAGGTTGACATAAGCTGCCTTGTGTCAACCTAACCGTGTAGTGTAGACCAAGCCTAAGGATCTTCACCCCAAATCTAATGCATAGACTTCGCCATGATTTTCTCCGGAGGCCACAATTACAGGATTTGGCTCTTTCTTTTTCTTTTTTTCTTAGACGTACAGTGACACTGCCATCCAGTTCTTTATGTGGTGTCCCACACCTATGTCTGTTCTATGGAAGCACATGGAGGTAAAAGCCTGATGCCAAACCGTTTCTGTGCTCTTTCTTTCAAAGAGAAACAGTCTGAAGAGAAACTCACTCCTTCCTCTCCCTCCCGCCAGCTTATTTATTTCACCTAACATCTTAATTAAAAAGCAGAAGGACATGTAAGCAAGTTTAGGTGAAAGGGAGGATTTCCAGAAAGAGCTGAAGCATTTCCATGAAGTGAAGAGTTAACCTCATCCTGTTAAAAAACAGCTTGCATCTTCCCCTGTCAGTGCTAGGCCAGCACTATTCTAACCCATTTCCCTCTGAGCCCAGGCTATGAACTCACCAATTACCTGGTGGGAGAGAACAATTCGCCCACACAATTCACACCCTTCTCACTTCCCTTGCGCTCTGGTGCCCCCACACACACTCACCACACTGACATCCTATCTGTCCTGGCAGAGCTCAGACAGTATAATAATGTGCATGAACAAATGTATGTACAGATACTAAGCTATCTCTCTCAACAAATTTCACAGTTCCAAGCCTGATGCTCAAAACACTAACCGGTCCCTTCATGCAAAATAAAAAGGGGTGGCAAAATGGCTGATTTCTTGAAGGAGCTTCTAATCTTCTAATTACACTTTCTCCATCTTGGGTATCTGTGGCTGGTGTGAAATGTTTCTATTTCAGGGCCAGAACTCTCCGCTAGGCCTTCAGTCATTGCTGTGGGGCTGTGATCTTTATGTAATGACACATATAGGTCACTTAGTCTCATCCAGTTCTCTATGACTTGATTTATCTCATGTGTAAAAAAAAAACAAAAAAAAAAGACACAGCAGCCTGGGATAGAAGGGGAGGCTTATACATAAGTTTTGTACGCAGCAGTTTTCTGGACATCACAGAAACTGAGATGCTCTTCCAGCCAACCTCGCTAATGATCTTGCCTATCGTAGCCCATCTAGAATGATCAAGGTTTGATTGCTTATTTACATCTGTGGCTTAAACTGGTTTTGATTTAAAGCAGCTCAGCATTTAGAGGGAAACCTCTCTACCTTTTTTAAAAGTAGGTAGAGCAGACACATCAAAGCCAGCAAAGGAAGTATATATCTGGGGCATCAATAAATCTCCCTGAGGTATTATTCCCCAAACCTCATCTATAATCCTGCCTTGGGTTTAAGTCCCTACACAAATCAAACTGAATTCTGTGGTCTGCTGCTCTGTCAGAATTATCAGAATAGCATTCTGAGAGAACTGCAAGTCCTGACCCATACTGAAATGCAGATTGGTGAAGTGAGTGTGATACTTTCACTGCATGGAACTTCGCAAATTCTACTTAACCACAATTAGAGTATGTGCCTTTCTTGATATATAAAAATAGCTTCTCAGAACGTCTCACAACCATGTAAAAGGGACACTCTAGGTGAGCCATGCTAAATGAAATCGGATTGCTGATGAGATATGGAGCATTCACTCCAGATCACTGAGTCATGATCAAACAACATCCTTACTGTCTGCATGTGTAATAACTCAAGTGGAATGAATTGCTTGTTGCAATCCAGTTGCTAGTGTCAAAGTATAATTTGCACTGTCACATCCTTGACAGCCTCGGCACAGAAAATCAGTGATTGAGAATAGGTGTGGAGGCTAAAAAGCTTTTCACCCCTAAAGGCATGAAGCCTCTGGTCAGGATTAGAGCACATTGAGAAGGCCTTGTGTGGAAGCTTATATTGTTGTCTATGCTGCATCTGCTGTACGTAGAGGATTTTAATTTTCAGGGTACTCTGGCTCCTTTCACCCAGCTATTGCTTTGTTAAATGTCAGAGAAGGAATATGTCCGATAGATGAGCAGTTATCTGAAGTGAGATGCTTCCTTATGAAAGAAGAATGTGGCACTGGGAAACTTTACATGTTTCCCAACCCATGTCAACTCAAATGGGACCAAGTTTAGAACCCTTGCATAGCAGCTCAAGACAATCAAACTGACTTAAATGTGCTGTTTAATTTGGGAAGATTACATACCAGTTGAGCCATCTCATCTATTTAAATAACAAAACTTTAGTTTCCATGTGTTAAACTCTTGTAATTTTACATAAAACTTTGCACCAAAAGGATCTTCCCTTGATGAGTGAGGAAGTGGCGTAATCTCTCATTAGTTTCCTCCTAACGAAAAAACAAGTATCTTCAACCACATCTTTAGACTCCCACGCCATTGTGGATGTCAAGATGTTAAGCTCGATTTACGTTTTTAAAGGTTATCATGTGAGATCTAGCACACGGTTTCTAAACTATAAATGAAACATAACTACTCAAGAGGAAAACAAAGATTAACAATAGTGAGTGAGTGAAACTTCACACCAACATCTAAAAATAGAATCTAGCATTATTTGTATCTCTTAAAAGCTTTAGCAGAGGTGCATGGGGCTTTATTTTTTTGTTACAAGGTGAGGCTTGAATCTCTGTATAATAACAAGTTTTATTATTGAGGTTATAATGATGCCCAAAATATGCCAGGCGCTTTCCAAAGGTAGGCAACAGACTCTGTCTTGAAGAACTTACAGTTTAAAACAACAAGAGATGAAAGGTGGAGCAGGCAAGATGATGGTATGAACTCTGCTATTTTACTTACAAAGTGATATTTAAATGTTGAACACACCAGTATCCCTTCTCAGTCAGTCTTCTTGCCTCTCCCCAGCAATTTATAGTTTCAGATCCATTTTCTTTGTCCCTGTCTTACTAATTAATTAATAAGCATCTGACACCTTCCCTCCATTGCTGACCCCAAAAGTTCTAAAATCATGAGTGAGACTGAAAAAATCATGAGATTTAAATATATATAGTGTGTGTGTTGGTCTGTCTAGTTTTGAACTGCCCTTGGCCATCCCCAATGTGTGTATGGGTGGTTAGTGTTGACAGTTCTCCCAAATTTATTGAATAAGTTGATTTTTGCCCCTGCTGCAGTAGTTCCCACTGGCGGCACCCATGCTCTCGAGTGTAGGGGTTATGCTATGGATCCAGGTCATATGACCCATTGACCCCTCCCATCTTCATCACTCCTCCATCCTCCTCCCTCCCCTCCCCCACAGCAGCTGTTACCAGTGGCACCTTCCCATTAGGCAGGTAATAGCACAGGGACCCTGTCCCTATGCTATCGGGTTCTGCTGGCAGGCCCAGGGACTGGCATCCTGGAACAGGGCTGGGACCTCAAAACATCTCTGCCCCACAGCTGGGCTCGGTAGTTGCAGAAAGTGTCTCCCCTTCTGCAGGGTTTACTCCTGCCCTCCAGACAGATACAGTCAAGGGAGTCTGTTCCAGTCACTGTCTTCCTACTGTTGTGGGGGATTGTCTGGGGGTCTCTCATTGTCCCCACAGGGGCTGGTAGGAGTGTACTGTGGCCGGATGGGGGCAGGTGGAGGCAGAACCTAGCTCTCTGCACTGGGGTCAAAGTAGTGAGGCTGGTTAGATACCCCATGTTGGCACAGGAAGGTTGGTGGTGGTGGCAGCAGGGATACATTGCCCATCAAATTGGGCCCACCCTAATTTCTAATCCTAGCTATGCTACTGTTACAGCTTATCTCCAAGTCTCAAAATTCGCATTAATTCTGTTTCTCACCAGCCCCACATCTGCCCATTCTCCAGCCCAGTAATTAATTATGCAACCCCCCAGCCCGCACATAAACTTTGCCCCACATTTGCCACTTAATGCACCTCTGCTCCTTCTGCAGCTCCCAGGGTTCTTCATTCTCTCTCTTAGGTCTGAGGGTGCAGGTGCAGCTGCATCTGGATCCTTTTTTCTTTCCTAGGCTTTTGAGGGGCAGCTCCAAGGTCTCACAAAATTAGATGCTATTTAGATTTGGAATTTTGCTTCAGGGCTTTCTCTGTTTGAGATGCTAAATTATCCATTTTAAAGAAGAGAATTGGCATTTAGTAATTTTTTTTCTTAGCTCACTTGCAATGAGATGGAGACTAACCAAATAATATCAAGAAGAAACAACACGCACATCAACAACGGGTGCTCCCCAAATGTCCTTGAGTCCAGTACTTCTGCAAAAGTGACTTATGGCTAGGTTATGGTGCAGATATCTTCTTGGGGCTCTGTTTTTGTTCATTTTTTAAATAAACAAAAAAGCACTTCTATGGGACTGTGAAAACTAGGAAATATTGGTTATTGTTCTTAATGCAAATTAATGTTGAGGGACTTTCATGACTTCTTTCTTGGAGAGAAAGGGATGGTGGTGTGGATAAAGCACAGGGACTCTAGGGATCAAGAGACTTGGCTTTTACTCTTGGGTCTTCCATAGACTTGCTTTGACACTTTAGGTCAGTGGTTTTCAACCTGTGGTCCATGGACTCTTGGGGTTCTGCAGACTATGTCTAATTTCAGATCCCAGATAAAGCATTCCGTTTTTCTGATTAATCAAAAGTATGTGAATACCCCCACCTATAGGCCAAACCCCAGAATTGTTGCCATTACTATAGAAGCCCACAGTTTTGCGCCCTTTCTCGCACTGCATCAAATGCCGTGCTGAGCATGTGCAGCATTTATAGCTGAATTCTGTTCGGTCAGTTTTCAGTCTAAGACTTCTATGGTAGGAGTCCATGGATCACGGGTTCAATTTCCAAAGGGGTCCGTACCTCCATTCACAATTTTTTAGGGCTTTGCAAATGAAAAAAGGTTGAAAACTACTGCCTCAGTTAAGTTTCAGAGTAGCAGCCGTGTTGATCTGTATCCGCAAAAAGAAAAGGAGGACTTGTGGCACCTTAGAGACTAACAAATTTATTTGAGCATAAGCTTTCGTGAACTACAGCTCACTTCATCGGATGCATGTAGTAGAAAATACTGTGGGAAATTTCATATACACAGAGAACATGAAACAGTGGGTGTTACCATACAGACTGTAACAAGAGTGATCAGATAAGGTTAGCTATTACCAGCAGGAGAGTGGCAGCGAGGTGGGGTGTGGGGACTTTTGTAGTGATAATCAAGGTGGGCCATTTCCAGCAGTTGACAAGAACGTCTGAGGGACAGTGGGGGGGGGGAGGGGAATAAACACGGGGAAATAGTTTTACTTGTGTAATTACACATCCACTCCCAGTCTTTATTCAAGCCTAAGTTAATTGTATCCAGTTTGCAATTAATTCCAATTCAGCAGTCTCTCATTGGAGTCTGTTTTTGAAGTTTTTTTGTTGAAGGATAGCCACTTTTAGGTCTGTAATCAAGTGACCAAAGAGCTTGAAGTGTTCTCCGACTGGTTTTTGAATGTTATAATTCTTGACATCTGATTTGTGTCCATTTATGCTTTTACGTAGAGACTGTCCAGTTTGACCAATGTACAAGGCAGAGGGGCATTGCTGGCACATGATGGCATATATCACATTGGTAGATGTGCAGGTGAATGAGCCTCTGATAGTGTGGCTGATGTGATTAGGCCCTATGATGGTGTCTCCTGAATAGATATTTGGACACAGTTGGCAACGGGCTTTGTTGCAAGGATAGGTTCCTGGGTTAGTGGTTCTGTTGTGTGGTGTGTGGTTGCTGGTGAGTATTTGCTTCAGGTTGGGAGGCAGTCTGTAAGCAAGGACTGGCCTGTCTCCCAAGATCTGTGAGAGTGATGGGTCGTCCTTCAGGATAGGTTGTAGATCCTTGATGATGCGTTGGAGAGGTTTTAGTTGGGGGCTGAAGGTGATGGCTAGTGGCGTTCTGTTGTTTTCTTTGTTGGGCCTGTCCTGTAGTAGGTAACTTTTGGGTACTCTTCTGGCTCTGTCAATCTGTTTCTTCACTTCAGCAGGTGGATATATATGCCATCATGTGCCAGCAATGGATAGAGGGCAAGAGAGTTCAGGGGGCGGGGGATATGGATAGGGGTTGGGGCGGTCAGAGGGTAGGGAACAGGGGATTTGAATGGGGGCAGGAGTTCCAGGGGGCAGTCAGGAGCGGAGGGGGGTTGGATGGGGCAGCACGGGGCAGTCAGGGGCAGGGGTTCCCAGTGTGGTCAGGTAGAAGGGATGATTGGATGGGACAGGGCTCCTGGGGGGGAGGGGGGGGGAGGGGTGGCAGTCAGGAATGAGAGGATGGGGCAGCGGGGGATCCGGGGGTGGTCAGGGGACAGGGAGGGATGGCAGGGGTCCCGGGGGGGGGGCTGTCAGGACATTGGGACTGGGGGTTGGATGGGGCAGGAGTCCCAGGGGGGCCATTACGGGGATGAGAAGCAGGAGAGGTCAGATAGGGGGCGGGGACCGGGCCATGTCTGGATGTTTGGGGAGCCACAGTTTCCCCTAACCGACCGACTATACAATTTCGGAAACTCGATATGTCCCTCAGGCCAGAAAGTTTGCCCGCCCCTGTTGTAGTGGCACAGTTGTGTTGCTAAAAGATGCGAAGTGTAGCCATAGCCTGTATCACCTAACCTGACTTGCAGAGCTAGTGTGTAATGCTGTTTTGTCATTGGAAAGAAATGATTTGGGAATGATGCTCATTGTTGCAATTGGCTCTGTGAGGTGCTAAGTAGATTAGAGCTTCTACCAAAAATTGATGATGATTGACTCCAGTATCCTCCAGAGGGACAGACAAACTTCAGTGCTGTGAGGTCCTAGACTCTAGGATGCTCTCTAGAATGCCATCATTGTCCATTGGGCAACATTTAATTTTTTTAGTTTACTTTGTGTTTGTCTGCAAATTTCATGACTTTTGAGAGAACCTGGGTCTATTTTTGTTTCTTTTCTATTTCTTTAAATATAACAAGCATTTTGGGAGAAAGTGCTGTGCTGGTAGCTGCAGTTCCAATTATGTGACTATAGAATAGCTGCGATACTGATGTCTTATCCTTAAATTTTGATAAACATTGGAGCAGCCCAGGATTATAATGGAGATCTCTATTTCTGAGGGTAAAGTATAATTCAACAACAGAACAGCATGTCACTTGAGCCTTAGGTCTTTTATTCTCTGTTAGTGATCCGTTGGTAGGGATAGTGGGAGCGGATATAAATTTTAGTGAAATATAATCTGTGTAATTTAATATATTGGTTCTTCTGTCTTGTCCTCCAGGTCCCCATTGCTGCCTGTAGACTATAAATATGGTAAGAAAATTTAAATATAGCAATGGAATTCACTTTTGTAATTTTTTTGTTTAGTGATAGCCTTGCATACTGAAGTCCTCTGTTTGTTTATGGATCAGGTACAGCATGGCCAGTGGGAATACAAGCTTTATAGTGCTGGGCAGCCAACATTCCTCAACTGTGATTCAGAAGACTCACTGCTAGAGGAGTGAGGGTCGGCCATCCACCATGTCCACACAATCCTCTGTTAAGGCTGTAGACAATATAAGTGATGGTGTGGTGGGGTGTTTTTGTTTGTGGGGTTGAAGAGTTACTAGATATTAATAAATCTGTCACAATTCCTTTCTCATCTAGACAGAATTAGAACCAATAACTTACAGATGAAGGGCTCTGTGCTGAATTAACAATTCCTGAGCCATCCAGTGCCTCCCCATATTTTATACATACTGTGTATACTATCAGTATTTACTAAGTTTTCAACTTCAAACTGAAGTTGCTGGCAACCCAGAGTACTGACCAAAGAACAAGTACATATTTTGCCTGTCGTGATTTCTCTTTAAACATGTTCTGGGAGTAAAAGCTTCATCTAAAATAAAATAAATCCTTTCGAGGGCAAACTTAACCGATCATTAAAACATAAAAACTTTCTTCCAAAGGTGCATCAACTGCTATCTTTAAAGAAACTTGTATAATTGGCCACCCACGTGATATTCTTAGAAACAGATTTTCAGCAGGGAAAGCCTCCCTTCTTTAGCTATGAAGAAAATGGGATTCATTCCCTTTGTTTTATGGCATTCATAGCTATGGCAACAAACTGGCAATGAATGGCCACCTTATCCAGTTACTAGGAGCCAACAAAAAGAGAAACATTTTTTTTTCATTCTTTGTTGTGATTCACTGATCACTGGGCCTTAGAAAGCTACTCATCATTCACCAATAAAAATTTTGATTAATTTACTTATGCTCATACATCTGTGTAGCTGTACCAGTGCTGCCCAAGTAAACACACAAGTGTTAGAAGCAGGTGGCATTATGTGCGTGGCAATTTTTTAATGACCTAGAGAGGTTTCTGTTAAACCTGTAAAATCATCCAATTGCTAAATTTTTTCCAATTTTTGAAGCAGAAAAGAGGGTGAAAGGGGTATGTATGTGTTGGTTAGATCCTACAGTGATCCCTCAGGGCATGTCTATATACAGAGAATGCGTGGCAAGCAGGGATATAAATCTACAGTACACCAACAGGGTCCACATGGACAGTTAGTGTATCGCAGGCTAGTGTGCTGTAGATTTACTCCTCAGCCTGCCATCCACTAACTCTCCCTGTAGACAAGCCCGTAATCTTCTAGATTACTGAGAATTTCTTTAACCAAAGCACTGAGGCTCCATAGTGAAGTAAATATCAGTTTTGCTGAGCAAATTGGCACTATCCAAATACCTACATTAAAGCTAGTCAATTTTTTTGACCAAACAAAGACCTTTTTTGGGAAATGAAAATTTTTGCAGAATTTTTTTCTTTGAAAGTTTGTCATCTTTTCAACATAAAACCAAAAATTTCAATTTAAAACTTGAAAAGCTTTGTTTAAAAAAAAACAAAAAAAACCCACCCTTGTTTCTTTTGAAATGCTTATGTGAGAAATACTTGCCATTTTCCAATCAACTCTAATCTACATATAGTATTAACTATACTTCCAGAGTGCTCAGGGTCCTGTGTAAAACCTGAGATGAATACGTTGTTAGAGGACTTCACTTAAGCACTTCGAAAATCCTAGTCAGCAGTCTGGAGGAGATCTTCTTTAGATTATATGCCCTCCTTCTTCCAAGTCTTTGTCCCATTTATGGAGTGCATGAGCCTCATGGACTCGAAAGTGGAATCTTTTGACTGGCAGTATCCATTGGGGTCATGCCTGTGCCCTCCATATCCTTGTGACCGCCCTGTCTGTGTCCCCCCCCCCCCCCATCCAAACACATGTAGTTCAGCCCTGGCTGTGAGCTCCACATCAAGGTAGGGAAGATTTTGAGATCTGTTCTAAGGGTGACACATGGCATTGATCCTCCTTCCTGAAACAGTAGAGACCAAAAAAGGTAAGTCATGGCCCTTCCAGAGTCCTGATGGCTCTGGACAGGCTAGCAAACACTTTTCTTTGCCTCACTTTCCTCCAAGTGGAGCCAAGTCCACTCTGGCACAGAGACCTGAAAGGCAAATGGGGTGACTCTGTCTTGTACACCCTTGGGTGGGTGAGGGACATTCGACATGCAGGGCACAGGCATGACCCCAACAGACACTGCTGGTCAAAAATTTCTGAGGTTGCATGCATGAGGTGCATGCATGCCCTAAGTGGGATCCACACAGACAAAACATTTCAAACCACAGTTACAGTAACTTTCCTCAGCCATATGAAAGAATATCAAAAAAGCCAACCAAAGTCTTCAACACCCATTTTCAATCAGGGCTTAAAGCAGAGACCAATGAGGGGAAAAGTTGAATTTAAACAGCCATCCATCTTTTCCCACAGAGTTAAAACAAAACAGTGCCTGGTAAACAGACTGAGTGGTGGGGATTAATCACCTAAAACCTAATGCTTGATGCCAATACAAGTACAGTATTATATGAAGTAATAATTCAGCTCAACAGTCATAAAAGTGGGGAATAAGCAGCAGTAGTTTAACAAGCTTTTTTTCTGAGTGTTACAGAGGCTATAAAAATCTGTCAGAATTTTCCCTCACAGATGCTTGCATTGTGTCATGATTCTTGTTTGGGGACTGGCAAATATATACAGCATCTTGGAAGTTCATAAAATTATTTGCAGCTTTAAAATTGTCTGCACATTTTAACTTTTAATTTCCTAATAAGTTTCCAAGACTCAGGAACAAGAAAATTGTTTGTTTGATTATGCCATGCAACTGCAACAGTACCTGGGGGAGACCCCATGGAGACTCACCAGACTGGTGGTGTTATATAACACAATCTTGAGTAGGTCACTTTCTTGAATGATATCTCCTTGTTCCTGCTAGGCCTGTCTAGATCTGAATGATAAGTGAATGTTCTCTCTGATATGCAAAAAGAAACTAAGGGCCAAATCCTGTGGTCATGACACAGGCAAACTTCCAGTAAAATCAATAGGAGTTTTGCCTGTGAAAGATGTGATTTGATACTTTACAAATATAAACATAGTTTTCACCTTTAAGTAGAACCCTCTCCACCATTCTTGAACCCTGTGTGAGAAGTACATTTGTGCATCTGTAGTGTGCAGAAATGCAGATCTACAAACAAGGAGTCAAACATGTATGTTTGCAAGCAAGTGGCTGAATTCTGCCCTTGGTTATGTAGATGCAACCCCTATTGACTTCCGTTTGGTAGAATTTGGCCAATTTATATAAAGGAGAAGTTTGGCTGCTACGTTTAATTTACACTTTTTGCTTTTCCAGAGGTGGTCTTTCACTTCTAGAATAGTAGCAGATGCGTCTAATGGTCAAACAGTGACTGCAGATATGTCTTTTTTCTATTAAAGATAGTCATCATGGCTGGCCCAGGGAAGTGTAAATGATATCTTCTTGCCCCAGCAATACCTTGTCTGCCATAGAAGAGATTTGCTTGGTGGAGGTCAGGTGGGTATTAATTTATTACTGCTGCCTTTCACAGGGCTTTGCCAGGGGTGGAGAAGCTTTTTAAAACTTTCCAGAGATTTACAGGAATCAACAGGCTCCGTGGCTGCCTTCACCCTGCCAGTCCCTTACTGGATATTCATCCCTTGCAAAGTGTAGTTGTGGACACTTTGCACTACTGCAAGCTGCTTCTCCTTCAGAGGTCCTGCAACCAGGGAACTCTGCCAAGATTTGTACCACTGAAAAGCATGAGTTAATCTGGCCCTATAAATTTGATAACTGTATAGATCTTTTTATTTTAATTCATTTGTGAAGCATTTTAAGAAATAAATTATTTATTTCAGTACACGTGCACACATATATTCTCTACAATGTATTTGTCATTAAAATAAAATGTAATCATAAAGCATTTAGCAGTGTGGTAACATTTTTCTAAAGCACCTAAATGATTTAAGAGCCTAAATTCTATTTCAGAAGTGACTTAGAAGCATAAATCCCATTGACTTTCAGTGAGGCTTAGGCTCCAAAGTGTCTAAGCCACTTTTGAAAATGGAATTTAGGCTCCTAAGATATTTAGACATTTTGGAAAATTTTACCCTGTGTGTATGCCTAAGGCCCCAATCATGCAATGAGTTATATGTACACAAACCCCATCATTTTAGGGCCAAGCCCTGTGGTCATCACAGTTGTCTGTGTGAGGTGGTAGGTTTAATTGAGAGGGGTCATTATGGACTCAGTAAATTTTTATAAATGAAACTTGAAAATTGTCTTTGCCCTTAAGGGGGAAAGGACAATTTTCTTTACTTGTAAAATATGCAAATATCGGATGTTTCCCTCCTGTTTTTTCCCTCCTTGTACCATCCCTATGAGGAAAAAAAAAAATACAAAATCAGCCACTTAACTGTTATCTCAAAGGTACTGTATTTAATTTCCTTTTTACTTAAATAAACCTGACAACTCTTACTGAGCATTCTGTACTGTACAGAAAACTAATTTCCACTATATTTTGTGCTTTCCTTTCCATTGTCTGTTTCAGCAGCAAAGGATAGGCAAACAAGTTTGGATAGAATAACGGTCTCACCCCAAACTTCCATCCATTTTTAGAAGTGATCTTTTGCCAGCTTCTGAAAGCAAAACACCACGCAAGAAGCTGGCTGCTCTCATACTATTCCAGCTGGGATCAGAAACAGAAGTGCTAGTAATCTCACAAACAAGCCTGTTTCTCATGAGACTTACAACAGTCTTTCTGACACACACAGTTCAGATAATTGCAGATGAGCATCCAAACTTTTACTATGTTTATCTGAACTAAACCCACATTTTAAGTCTTTTGTAGTTCACTCATCCTTAGTCCTATATCTGACTATTATATATCAGCTACATTCATCTAGACAATGTGACTTCCAGCAACAGTCATACCCTGAGCACAAGCTGTTTGCTTTCAAAGTTATACTAGTATGGTTTGACGTTACTTCCATTTACTTTGAGGCTGATGAACTGTGGACACAGTTCTTAAGGGTTTTCTCAGAGGGAATAAAATCTCTATTCAACAAATGTCAGCTAAGTACTACTCCATTTTTCCAGCCAATTTACCATTGCATATCACTTATTTCTGACAATGATCCTTTGAAGTGATTATCTTTTTTTCTTTACATATACAAAGTGACATGCTAAAAGTAAGTAACTTAATCTTAATATTCACTTTAACACAATAAAATCACATAAACAATAATTCAGTAGTCCCTTTCCTTTGTCACTTGCAATAAACCTCATTGTTTGCTTTTCAGAGTTATTCTCAGTTTCACTCTCGATTAGCTCCCTTGGGAGCTTTTCTTTCAAAGGTGTCTCTGCAGCAACAAAATCACAGCATTTACATTTGGTAAACATCTCTCAGCATATCACATTTGAATACCCTTGAGATACCTGAGGCACTTATCTGTCCATCTGTAAATTTGTGCAAGATTCCCCTTACTAGGACTTGCAAAGGGTATTGACACTACTGCAATAAAGTTTTTCTTTTAAGCTTTTCTCCCTTTCACAAATGTGTACTGTTAACTCTGATTTTTCACAATGCACAAGTGGAAGCAAACTTGACTTTCATTTCCCATTACATTCTACACTGGCGTAGATCCATTCACCTAAATGGACTGATTTATGCTAGAGTAAGTGAGAAGTGTTTTGCTATCAGAGACTGAAATTGTAATTTATCATATCATTTATATTCATGTGTTGATTCAGATTTGTAAAAATGACTGGAGTAAGATTTAAATACTTAATGTATCTGAACGTGATCTGTTATTGTTTGACCTACTTCTACATTGATCAAAGGGAGGCCCTGTTGACCTGTTTTTTGTTGTTTTGTTTTGAATTGCTGGTATAACAACATCCCTGGCTTGTTAACTGACTTTTTATCCAACACAATGAAGATATATTTAAAACAATAATAATGAAGATTCTGCAAATGGTGTCAGTTCCAGCTCTATTTTGTAGATTGGAGGATGTCCTGGCACTCAGGCAATTTGAACTGGTTCCAGTGATCTATGTGCTGTGTCTGGCTTGTGCTGAGTTTCCCTGAAAGGCTTATAGGTCAGGACATTGTGATTGTGGAGTTTCTTTCCTGTAGTAAATTTGATTTAACTTGCAGTTACCCACCTTCAAAAGTTTCTAATCTTGCAGCCACCTTTGAGCAAAGCAGGCAATCAAAAAAATTCATGTTTGACTGGCACATCCATTCATCTCTCTAGACCTCTTAAATGGACATGAATCCATGAGATATGCCAATTGACATAGTGTTCACTCTCTAGGCTACTTCTGAACCCCTTTATGCTATCTATAACTGCACCATGACAAGGCCCAAGCACAGACAACTGATTTGCACTAACTGAGTTTATCCAATCTTAAGAAAGGGTAAGATGTACTATTGTAATTCATAGCTTTCCTTCTTTATACTTTGCATTCACATCAGTGGTTGGCATCTGAGCAAAATCCTAATGTAGACAAGGCTTTAATTGGGGAGATATAATAGGCTAATAGATTTCTTCCAGATCAGAAAGAATCAAACTGGGGAAGCAGAAGAAGAGCCTCAGGAAGCAGGAAAATCCTGGGCAGTCACTTTTCATCGTCCTATCTGTCAAAGTGATTGAGGAGGAGCCTAGTGTCTGTGCATTGCAGTCAAAGCTGTTGTAAGTTACAGAAAACTCTAGAACAAACATGTTCTCTTCTTGAGAGACTTCTGCTTCCGTGGTGCAGAGCGAAGAGGTTCATTTGTTTGGCTAAGGGTTGATTAAAGAGTAAGGACTTTTGGGTGTTTGTCCACCCAAAACTTCGGAATTTTTTGAAGCTTGCTCATAGCTAATTTAGCTCTGGAATGGAGCGCCAAGCATTAGCTCTGGAAGCAAGTATCAATGGATGCAACTGATGGATTCAGTTGCTAAAAAACTTAGTTTTTAAAAATTACAAGTAGCCCTATGAGAGGGAGGCTTATAAATAGCCCATACTGTCTTCCCCGGTCATTTGCTGTTCCTCCATGCTTTATTAGTGTTTGTGAAGTGCTCTGAGGTCTTTGGATGAAAGGTGCTATAAAAGTGTGAATTCTTATTTTGGTCTGCTTTTTATACTTCTTATTAAAGCTGTACCTAAACCTTTCACCACATTGTATACTTTCACATAAAATGCTAACTGCAGTTTCTCCCTACATACATTGAACCTGACTCACAGTTAGATATGTACCATTTCTTGAATACGTTTGTGCATGCCTAACTTAAGTCCAGAAAAACCTGATGGAGAACTGCAGACTGGAGATCTATTTGATACACAGAATAGTTAAAACCCTACTAATGAGCTTTGACCAACCATGAGCTGATAAAATGTGTAGGTAAAAGGATAGTTGCCTCTATACCCATGGTCTATCTTTCGCTTCTGCTGAAGATACCAGTTGTGGGGACTCTTGTTTTATGGACCCCTGTTTCCATGAAGCTTTATTGAGAACACAAACTTGTTTACTTAGAGTACTAAACAGCCATGATATGAGCTACCAAACTACACTGTAATTGAATTAACTTTGAGATTGAAAGGCTCCATATTTCATTAGCAGGCCCCTCAGTTCCTTTAACCCCTGCTTTAAGTTTTAAGCTATATGTAGAATTTTAGGACCATGTTATAAATAGTCATTTCCATTCTACATTGTATGCACTGCGTGATGCAGACACAAAGTGAAAGCTTTCCAAACTAGCACTGGTAAAGAGATGTGTTCCCACTTAGCATAGCTGTAGAAAACACCAATCCATTCTTTATAAAGTGCAGCAAAAGGCATGTGCTGTGTGTGTAGGGGATTAAACAGGCACTTGAGCAGAAGGATAAATGACAATAGAGGCTATTCAGGATTTGGCAGATCAAGGGCCAGTGTTACTGATTTGCTTTTCTGCACATAAGTTAGGCATAGGCAAATGTATGCAAGAAATGGTGTATGCCTAGATTGGTAAATCAGGTTCCAAGTACAGAGAGAGAGACTGTTCTCTTAACCCTTCAACACACGACCTCTGTTTTGAATGAATAACTTAACTTTTCATCTCATGCATCTTCCTTTTCATTTAGGATCTTTTATATGTGTGGTTCTCTTAGTCTGATGTAGCCTATATCATTGCTAATATTTTGTTACTTGAACAGTGTCAGATTTTGTCAGTGCATTTATAGAAGAGATTTTACACAGCTTTGCAAATGGGTGTATGAAATAGGTACAGCTCCTTAATCTCATTTCAACAATTGTAAACTCTTCTGCTGCTGCATTACCTCTCTGACCTCTCCACTGCACACCTTTCAGTATTGTCTTTGCATTCTAGCAAAGGCTGCCAATTTCAGGCTTGAACTGACATTTTGCCATCCAAATGGTCCCCGCCTGTCTCAAGTCTGAAAAAATTAGACTAGTAAATCTGGATTTGTCACAGAGAAAGAAGTTTCTCTTATCAATCCCAGTCATTACACTCTTGTCTGTTTGCTGAGAACCACTACTTGGTGATAATAAACGAGAGAATGGAATAGGGGTGATCGATAGGGATAGTGAGTGGAAAGGGGAAGGAGATTACTAAAATGTGTGGAATCATTCTGCTCTTTTTAAACCAGACAATTGAGAGTATTTGGTGCTTTAACTTAATATTTGTATGCCAATAAATTTTCCCATCTCCAAAATAAACACTGAAAATCCCTCATTTATTTCCAGGCAAAAATTACTTGAAAATGCAGTTATGGGTGAGAGTATGTATCAGTAATCTAAGTGGATAAAATTTTACAAGCATTATAAACCTAGCAAATTCAGAGTTAAGGTTAAACTTTAAAAGAAATTCAAACACTTTAAGGTATGGAAATGCACAGAGTACCCAAGCAACCTTAACACTGCCTTGTGGTGGCATCATGCACTATCACCCATAGATTATTAATGTTTAAAGTGATTTATTGTAAT
The DNA here is from genome assembly GCF_009764565.3 of Dermochelys coriacea. Classification (NCBI taxonomy): domain Eukaryota; kingdom Metazoa; phylum Chordata; order Testudines; family Dermochelyidae; genus Dermochelys; species Dermochelys coriacea. The sequence goes on along the minus strand of NC_050079.1, from coordinate 11,041,853 downwards.
GTTTGTAGTCCCAGATTAAACTGAATTTTAAAAATTCATTAGATTTTTTCCCCCCCCTCGTGCTGTCTCTACAAGGCACATTTAATGCTGTTTGGTTTCCCTAACTGTGCAATTCCATGCTTTGGATTTTTAACAACACTGATTTGCCTTGTTTATAATTATTTTGAGAATATTTTTACCCTAAATCACTTTAATTTTACCTGAAACTCTTTACTTCCACTTTAACATAGTTTAAAAATTTCCTTGCAGTTATTTCAGAACATAATTAACAGTGTAAACATATTTCTAAGAATATATGTAATATTATTTATTTTATTTTAACTTCTAATCTGATTCACGGATGCATACTATTTCATGCCATTCTGGAAGAGCAAAAAGCAACCAGAGTCTATTAGACAGTAAACTGGGTTTATAGCCACTATGCACTCTCGGAACAGCACAAAGCAGCTGGAACGTATACCTGGGTTTCCTCCCTGTATCTACATTCCCTTGTACATGCACACCCTCCATTTTCTCCTGATCCACACATTCCACTGTCCCTTGCCTGCTTTGATGAGTAAATATGGTGCAAAAGGTAGTTATTAAAATCCAAATATTTAGGTTTGATGATTATTTTTAGATATTTTTCATAACTAAAATTTTGTCAGCAGAGTTTGGCACATAAAAATATCAGAAACTCGGAAAGAATTGCCCACTTTCAAAATGACTGCTGTTTTCTATTATCTTGAATAGGACTGAGACCACAGCCTGCCTTCATTTAACATACCTACTTTCAAAATGTCCACCCCAGATTGTTCCCAGGAAGACTAAACACAAACCACCTTCAGATCAAATGGTAGCCTGTATGCTGTCAGAGGCAAACTGAAGCAGTGATGAGAATGCGGGTGGCTTTCTTGGCTAAGGTTAGCTGGTGGTTTCAGTCGCAGCGAGAACACTAGGAGATAGGTGGCCATTTTGAGAAGGGCATCTACTCAGGTGGTCTCTGCTCTGTCTTATCGAGAACAATACGAAATGACAGCTATTTTGGAAGAGAAGGGTTCTTTGTGTCATTCTGTCCACCACCATTCTGCTGGTGAAGAAACAGCTTTCATTTATGCAGGATAATGGCAAAAAAAAAAGATTTAATCTATCCTCTAAAAAACAAAAATATTTTAAACATGGCCTATGCACAAGACATTAGTGAGTTTTAACTCTATGCAGTGGTGTAGCAATGTCAGTCCCAAGATATTAGAGACACAAAGTGGATGAGATAATATCTTTTATTGGACCAACTTCTGTTGGTGAGAGAGACCAGCTTTCAAGTCACACAGAGCTCTTCAAGTCAGGGGAAAAACCTTGTCTCTTTTTTAACTGTATGGTGAGTTTGAAGAGCCTGTATTATTCTGTTGTTGATATTCAAGATGAAGGTCCAGATCTAACAGTATATGTATTTTTTTTAAAAAAATTTACAATTAATTTTAACTTCATAAACTAATGGATTTATAAATTCTCAGAGTTCATTCTGCACCCCAAGTGCAAGTACTATATGTGTGACGATGATTACAGTGTGTTAATGTACGTAAGAGGTTTAGTCTGTGCTTCGGATGTGAATCTCTGCTCAACCCTAACTATGGAGCTGCAACCATCAGTAGTGCCACAACAATCATAGAAATCAATTGTAATTCATTATATTCTGTTTGGGCGTGGTGGAAGAAGTCTAGTTGGGCAGTAATATAGAGTATCTCAGACTTGGGAGAATGCATATGAGGCAAATGAAAATTGACCTGAAACTCCAATTTGAAACCTTTTCTGAAACTTTGAAAAAGGCTGGGTTTATTTTTTTTTCTTTTAATTTTCACACCCTTCTGTTCTTGCTGTAATGCTGAAGTATTTTCCAAAGCATAAGCATGCTGTCTCTTAACATAGATACAACTTATTTATTTGCACCGGCAGTTTCCCAGTTGGTGCCTCTGGTTTTTTAAATGACTTTTCCCTTTAAACTATTCCTTGAACAACTGTGTAAACCCCAAGGATTAGTCTGCAGGAGAGCAACATGAAGGGCAGCTGTTGCTCTCTAGCATTTACTGAGCAAAGGCATGTCAAAGCCTTTGGAGTAGCTTAATGCTACTGCATGCTGAAAAAGTCATGTATTGCTGTGATCATGGGTACATACAGTACTACTGTCTGCTTCCCACTGACTCTTTGGCCAACAGAAACCACTTCACTGATTGAATGTTCCTGTCATTTAATTGAGCAAGACTTGAACTATTTTTAATTGAAATGGGAAATTCAATAAACTGATTCGCTAATTCTTCACCACCTCTTGTCTGTGTTATCACAGGTCAAATGGGAAAATTTTGTGGAAGCCCCTTGTTTAAAATTTCAGCATCAGCACATCTTTGCATGGCCGACAGATGCTTTCTCTTCCCTCTATCCACAGGAGGTTAAATGGCCACGTTACTTCCTTCGCATACTTTCCTTGATCAAAACCATCGTTAATCCTTAGCATGTTACAGAATGCTATGGCCTATATCTATAATGCACTTCTTTTAAAAACAGGTTTTCCTTTTTCTTCTTAGCTTGGCTCTCACATTGGTACTCTGTCTCATTACTATCTTTCTCCAGAGCAGAGCTGAGAGACCCTGGAGAAAGATGTGCCATCCTAGATCTCATTGCTTTATTTCCCTGTTGTGCTATATGTACACAACAATGTGCACGCTCCGTACCATTTTGCTCCCCTGCCATACCATTTTTTCCTTTTTCTAAAATGTTTATCCTTAATCTTCTAACTTTACCCTAAAAATCATCAGTTCTGCTACTTTCCTATTTTTGTTTAATCACAGGACAAAGTTAAATCTCAAAGATAATCAGTAGATTACCAGCTGGAAAAATTATTCCTCTTTTTTAATAATGTTTTGTTTGGCTTTTACTTTGTAAAAATAGAAGGGAGAGAGAAGATTAGGCAAAAAGAATCTTCAGGCCTGTGCTTTTTGCTGTAGTTGCATTAATTCCCTTTTGGGATATCTTACTTCCTGCTCCCTTCCTCCCCTTTTCTAGCAAGTCAAATATTGTTTGCCTTTTAATCCTCTCTCTGTTCCAATTTTTTCTCTCCTTACGCTGTAGCGTATCTATTGATAACTATCTTTATCAGCTCATTATATCTCTCTTAATGCATGCCTGAACCTGACATTCTGTGCTGCCAAGGTAGTTCTGAGCTGGTTATTGTATTTATTTGCTTTGAGATTGCTGGTTGGGAAGGGTTTGGGGGAAATCAAAGCTTGTTTTTAAGTAGATAATTTCAAATGTACTTTGCTTTATAATCCTGGCTAAGATTCTCTCCTTTTGGCATTTTACCTTGTCCTAGGACTTATGGAGGGATTTATGGAACCTTTCATCTCCACAACATTGGTTGAATTCAGCCCAAATTGGCAGTGAGTAGAATTTATTAGCATCTAATATTTTGTGACATCAGTCTTGGTCTTAGCTGGTAGTTGTCACTATTGCAACTGTCACTAAGTGGTACCTTTCCTGGTAATATAAACCCTTATTGCCATCGTTTGAATGGTTGTGAGGAATGAACTACCCTCTTTCTGAGGTCACAATTTAGGGCAGTTTGAGGAATCTTGCACTGATGTTGCCTAACCCATGCTCCGATGCTAAGCATTTTGGTCACGTAAGCTGTCAGTCCAGCACCTTTCACAATCACTGTATTCCTACAGTTTTTATTTTAAAGGATACGTGGCAGCGAGCAAGGTGCTGCTGGCCAGGATCAGTTCAGCAAGTGAGCGGTGCTGAGCGGGAGCAGGCGAGCCCTGGCTAGGGGTGGCATTAGCCAGATGGCTCCAGTGTGTGGGACTCCCTGTGTGTGCCCTGCCCATGGCAGGCTGGTTCTCCACAATGGGTATGGGGATGCATGCCCACTCCCTCCCCCACCCTCATGGCCAGCCCTAGGGCTCTCTCCCGCCTTCCCTTCCCCCTACCCTCCCATCCTCATAGTGCCCCATGCCCTGCTCCTCTGTCCCCAGGCCCTATTCTGCTCCCCCTCATGGCCAGCCCAGGGATCCCCTTCCCTCCTCTGGAACCCGCCCCTCAAAGCCGGCCCTAGAGTTCTCTCCTAGCACCCCCCCCCATAGCTGCCTTGCTCCCCAGGCCCCCCCCTCCTCCAGGTCCCCTTCCCCTCGTGGCTGGCCCAGGGGGTCCCCTTCCCTCTCCAGGCCCCCCCAACACTGTGTTCCCCAGGGTCACTCTCTTCTGCTCCAGGGCCTTCCCCATAGGCCACCCTTCCCCACCCTCATAGCTCCCCATGCCCTCCCCCCATCTCCAGGGTCCCCTACAGTTGCTCCCTCCTCCCTCACAGGATGGCTCCTCCCCTCACCCCCTTTCTTGCCATGGCCACCTCACTGTCCTATCCCCCTGGGCTTTTACCATCTTCACAAATCCTTATGGCTGCTAGAATGTCCCCTTCTCCTTAAGCTGTCATGGGATAAGAGGGAAGGTTCTCTCATGGATTGGTAACTGATTAAAAGATAGGAAACAAAGGGTAGGAATAAATGATCAGTTTTCAGAATGGAGAGAGGTAAATAGTGGTATCCCCCAGGGGTCTGTACTGCAGCCAGTCCTATTCATATTCATAAATGATCTGGAAAAAGGGGTAAACAGTGAGGTGGCAAAATTTGCAGATGATACAAAACTACTCAAGATAGTTTAAGTCCAAAGCAGACTGTGAAGAGCTACAAAAGGATCTCACGAAACTGGGTGACTGGGCAACAAAATGGCAGATGAAATTCACTGTTGATAAATGGAAAGTAATGCACGTTGGAAAAAAAAATCCCAACTATACATATAAAATGAAGAGGTCTAAATTAGCTGTTACCACTCAAGAAAGAGATCTTGGAATCGTTGTGGATAGTTCTCTGAAAACATCCACTCAATGTGCAGCGGCAGTCAAAAAAGCGAACACAATGTCTGGAATCATTTAAGAAAGGGATAGAGAATAAGACAGAAAATATATCATATCATATCAAATATCATATCTATATAAATCCATGGTATGCCCACATCTTGAATGCTGCATGCAGATGTGGTCTCCCCATCTCAAAAAAGATGCATTGGAATTGGAAAAAGTTCTGAAAAGGGCAACAAAAATGATGAGGGGTATGGAACTGCTACCATATGAGGAGAGATTAATAAGACTGGGACTTTTCAGCTTGGAAGAGAGACGACTAATGGGGGATATGGTAGAGGTGTATAAAATCATGACTGGTGTGGAGAAAATAAATAAGGAAGCGTTATTTACTCCTTCTTGTAACACACCGATGAGGGGTCACCAAATGAAATGAATAGGCAGTAGATTTAAAACAAACAAAGGAAGTATTTTTTCACACAGCACACAGTCAATTCTGGAACTCCTTGCCAGAGGATGTTGTGAAGGCCAAGACTATAACAGGGTTCAAAAAAGAACTAGAGAAATTCACAGAGGATAGGTCCATCAATGGCTATTAGCCAGGATGGGCAGAGATGGTGTCCCTAGCCTCTGTTTGCCAGAAGCTGGGAAAGGGTGACGGGATGGATCACTTGATGATTACCTGTTCTGTTCATTCCCTCTGGGGCACCTGACATTTGCCACTGTCAGAAGACAGGATACTGGACTAGAAGGACCTCTGGTCTGACCCAGTATGGCATTCTTAGTTCTTATTATATCATTTTCCAGTGATGAAGTGCTAGTTTGCAATTCTGGGTTTACTCTCCAAATTCCCTTCTGTATTTCTGGCCCTCACTTTGAAACATTTTTAAATTTCCTTCTCTCTCCTCCTGGTACTGGGCCCCAGAGTTGTTTAGTTAAATATATCCAATCTCTTTTTCTCTGTATTTCACAAAATGTGTAGGTCATTTTCCATGTCATGTTTTTTCTTCCCAATCCTTATGTTCTCCTCATGATGACTTTCCATTTATACAGAAAGCTTCTCATTGTTGCATTTTAAACTGCTTATTACTGATCACTTACCCTTTTCATCAATGACTCATTTCTGTTGCCTTGTTTTTAATATCTTATGACCCCTCAAATTTACCTTGAAGTTTAAGTTCAACTGCAAGAAGAAAGCATAAGTTCATTAAATGTCATAATATTCTATAACAAATGCTGATGAGAAAAGAAACGAGAGTCAAAAGCTGCATTTTCTATCTTTTTGTTTTTCTTTTCTGTTCCCTTTTGCATGCTTTTGTCTTTTAGGAAATAGAATCTGACTCTAGCAACAACAACAGCTCCAGCCCATCTTAACCAATTACTTCTCTTTTTCCCCCAAAAAGAACAGTTATGACTATCTTTAATACCATCTAAAAGACTGTCAAACAAGGAATTTTTCCTTATAAAATCTCTCTCCAGCTAACAGGAAATGGAACAAGAGATGTCAAAATGTAAACTTTATTTCATACTTTACATTTCAAATGCTTTAACTAGTTTTCCTTCTTTTCTGTATCTTTAGTAAGAGGTTAAAATATTTTAATGGTATTTGACATTTCCTGATCTGTTTTCTCAGATTTATTTATTTGAAATTATCTGCCAAATAACTTCTGCAAATCATTTATTCTGTAACTTTTTTGCAATTAGCTTATTTGATTAACAGATAACAGAAATCCAGGCTGCTTTAATGGCCAGGTAGGTATTATTTCTATTTACTGACTGAATGAGAAAAACCCTTAGAATTGGATTGCTAGTGTGAATGCATAGTCAAAATTTGCTTTACATAAATATTCACTTAAAATTTGCTGTCCTGGCAAGCATATCTACCAGAAAACTGATTCATTAGAGCTTCATACAGTATACTATCTTGTCAAGTTATTTTTTAAATTTTACCTTCACTGCATTTTATACCTTTTGAAAATAAACCAGTTTTCCTTTTCTGTGGTATAGGAACATAGGAATGTCCATATCAGAACCCATCAATGGTATATCTAGTCCTGTATTCTGTTGCCAACAGTGGCTTATGCTAAATGCTTTAGAATAAGATGAGGAACCCCCAGGTTTCATTTGACCTATTGTACAAAGCTATGATGGGGAAAAACCTCTTCCCTTATCCTGCAGATGACTAACTTACCATTAAAGAAATTCTAAGAATTCTTATAAACAAATGTTTGCTTTCAATAAGTTTTAAGTTAAAATATAATAAATAACAATGTAAAGAAACATTCAAATACAGGACAGTTTGGTTAGAACTCACCTAATGAGAGAAAAATAAAATGTATGTGGAGAATTGTCTCAGACAGCTGCAAACATATTACACTTGGACAAAATAGAGTCATATTGGGAATCACAGTGCAGTAATAAAAGTGAAGTATTATTCATATTGTAGTAACACCTAGAGAGTCCAGCTGAGATTGGGGCACCATTGTGCTATTTTCTGTATGTACACTGAGTTTATAATCTAAATAGACAAGACAGTCAAAGAGTGGGAGAAAGGAAGTATTATTATCCCCATATCAGAGACAAGGGAACTGAGGCACAGAGATTAAGTGACTCTCCTAATGTTGCACAGGAAATTTGTAATAGAGGTGGGAAAGGAACCTAGATCTCCTACGTTCCACTCCAGTGTCTTATACACAAGTCCATCCCTTCTCCAATAAATGATGAATTAATACATTCAAAATTATGGCAAATTAGTTTTAAAATGCCACCCTCCATCAATATTCAGTCTAAGAACTTTATAAGCATTCATTTTAGTTTTCACAAAAAACACACTAGGTTATATACATACAATAAGGGACAGTTTATTCTTCATCCAAATGTTGGCCTCAGTTGTCAGCTCACTGGCCTGAGAGTGAAGTATCTGTCCAGATAATTGCCTCAGAAGCAGAAGCCCATGCTGAGGGCACTTTCATGTTGATGTCAGTAAAAATGTTGTTGATACGTCTACGACTTTGCCTTCCAGCTGAGGATCTCAAAACACTTTATTAACACTGTTATTCTTGATGGAGCTTTGTGAAGGAAGCTATGTGATTGGGTACTGCCTGACATCTAACTGCAAGTCCTTTAGTTCTCCTACCATACGTATATTGCGGTGACCTCCTCATGGAGTAAATCCCGTCTGCACCTTAAAAACTACAAAAGTTTAAAATAGCAGAAAACATTATGAAGTAATGTCTGCTTTACATGCCAAAATATTAATCAAATAATTAAGAAAGGCAGTAATTCTTTAATATCTGAAATATATTGAAGAAAAATATAGTAAAATGGACTAATCTTACCACAGCAAGTTCTGGGGAGCGATGAAACTTCCTGGTAAGGCTGTAAAATGGTTAAATGGGACTCCATAGCCCTATTAAGTTTTTTATGTGGGGTATGTTTTTGTAAACACACACCTTGTGAGCAATCTCTTTTATTAAGTTTGTTAAATTACAAATGCCCCAGTGATCAGCTCCTCAGCACAAAAAAAGTGGGGGCGAGGTACTGGGTTTAGATAACATCTTTATTATTGATGATTGTGGTACAGACAATCTTATCAGAATGCCTCCATTTTGCAGCTATCTCCTGTTGCCTGAAAATTTTACTCAATATTTTATCAAACACCAATCAAATCACTCTCTTAGATTCCAGCTAACAATTACCAAGCATTCTACTGTCTGAATTAGGACAGCTGCTAAAGTTCTTACAAAGACTTCCAATGCTGTACAGTTGTGTTTTTTTTTTAATTCCCTGGTGCCAAAAGTTTCACATTTCACCTATGCACTGGTAATTAGCCAAGGAAATTATTAAAATACCCAGATGTCACATATTAAATATAAATAACTTATGACCTTGTGTGCAGAATGCAAACTCTTTGCCCTGCATGCATGCATGCTGAACTTAGCTAGCATACTTTCAGTTCACAATTTTATGACTGAAAGAAAATCAGACTACTACTCTTAACCAAAATAATATCTTTCTCATGCATAACAAACATTCTGTACACTTAAAAAATGGATCTGCATGGTTAGCTATGTGAGAAATAAACAACGTGGTATTTTGGGTTTGTAGGCAGCCTGCAAATGTATTCTGTGAAAGTCGTTTGAGGATGGACATCATGTATATAAAATGTATTCATAATAAATATTGAGATTGGAAAACAAGAAGTAGAATTTAGGAATTTAATTTACTAGAGCTTCTTCATTCCAAAAATTATCCTTTGATGCACCAATGATTTTTTCAATAATATAGCTGAAAAAGTACTAATACGGATGTTGCCAAAGAACATTATCTATTATTTGCAGTAATCAATTATCTTCCGCTATGCTTTACTCATCTACTTTTGTGACATTTAGAGTGCATCACTTTAAAACAGGTCTAGGATGAACCAGAAAAGAAAGTCAGACCACACATTAAAAAATCCTAAATATTCATAATTTTGGGTCATAGGAGATTAATATTTGGTTTATTAAGCTAAATAGGGCTAACTCCTAATCAAGTGCAGCCAAGCTGCATCTAACTTGATGTCCACAGTGTGTGTGGGGGCGGGGGGAGAGGGGTGTCAGCAAAATCACCTGCTCTAAGGCAGATATGAATTGTGTTGGCTAGAAACCCCAGACTCCACATTGTCACAGAGGATGATATCAGGGAGATGAAACACATGCACAATGGTGCCCTCTCTCTGGTGGGGAGAGAGTAGGTCTTTGGGACTGACAGTCATAGCACACCTAACTGACAGCCCTGATCTGGAGAGGGTTAAAGTACATTAGAGACAAGAGTACTCTTTCTCCCCAAGATAATCAGGCATGAGCACTAATTTCAGCTTCCAATGGATTCAGTTTTTAACCCGCCCCCCCCAAGAATATACTGCAGTAATCTAGGCTAGAGGCTACAAAGACATGAATCATGGTGTCAAAGGACACTTCTGGAAGAAAAGGCTGCAATCTCCTAACAAAACACAAGTGAAAAAAGCTGTCTACGTCACTGCTACTATTTGATAATTCACAAGCAACTGGAAGCCTAGCCAACCTTCCAAGTTATGGACTTCAGTCACAGAAGCTGCTATAACCTCAGTCAACTTCTCTACTTTCCTCTCCAACCCATGACCACTACATCAGTCTCCTCAGGATTGAGCTTCTGCCAGCTCACTGTTGTGTGTGCCCAGTCATACCTATTCTGAACTGAAAGGCTTTACAGCACAGGGTGGAATTTGAATGGGGGGATGTCAAACATTTGGTGCACTAGGACAGGGATATTGTTCTGAGTGTCAAAGGTGGCATGGAAGAAGTTGTGAAGATAAGGTGGAGGAGTGGGGAGAGGGTCTCTTAAGAAAGAAATGGGAGTTTAGAGTGGGGCTGGAGAACAAGGATGTAGAGAAGTTGGGTATATATAATTCTGAAGTAAATTAACCATTACACAATTACTATAAATCAACTATAAATTACTTTAAAATGCATCTTAATATAGACATGTGCATAGTTTGTCTTCTAAATATGTTTTAAATGCTATTATGTAGTTGAATAGAAGGCCACGGGCCTTGACATGCCCATTTGTTTCAATTATCTCATTCAGTGCCAGGCAAAAATCTTTATTTTTTGTGAGTGCCACCTGCTGAAATTTACAGTGGATCTAAATAGCGTCATGCCCAATTGTCTGCATGCAACACAGGCACAACTATCTGAAAACTGCGCAAAAAGCTGGGGGAAGAAGGTTGTTTTGTGGTGAAGATGGGGGTGGCGGATCTATTGAATGTAAATTTTTTAGTACACCACACTTGTTAGAAATATATTCTGTGCCCTAGTTGATATCAAAGAGCATGGATGAGCTGTCGCTCATGAAAGCTTATGCTCAAATAAATGTGTTAGTCTCTAAGGTGCCACAAGTCCTCGTTTTCTTTTTGCGAATACAGACTAACATGGCTGCTACTCTGAAAGCTGAGTTTAAAGTATTACTTACAGTACAAAAAGTTTGCCTATATTTCTCTCCTGGGACATGCATAGTGACTAATCTACTGATACATTAACTAAAACAGGGGACTACCATGGCTATTCCATATAATGTAATTTGACACTGCAATTATCTGACTTCAAATAAGATACTATCAGAGGCAGAAATTCCAAACTATCTGCTTGGAAAACTCTTCAAAATCTCACAAAGTTCTAAATTTTGAATCAGAAAGCTCCCTGAAAAGAGCTAGTAGTTGTAGAAAACCACATTACATGTAGTTTACTATAGCAAGAGTTCATTGTAGTCCTCTTTCATTCAAGAATGTATGTAGTTTTTGGCATCTTAGCTAATCCAATTACACATTCTTTTCCAGCTTGTGTAGCTACATGACCTTGAATTTAGAGGTAAAAACAAGCTCCAGCCCAACTGAGAGTGAGCTCATTGTAAAGGTTGGTGCTTCCTTGGGGAGAGGAAGTTGGCTGCCCTGGCAAGAGAATCAACCTTTTGATTAAGCATTGCATAAGCAGTAGCTGGTTGTATGTTTTTAGGTGAAGAAACAGAGTTATGAAGCAGTAAATAGTGGGTGGGAAATGATGATAAAATCATCCTCCCATATCGGATAAATAGCATAAAGCACTAGGACGGTAAGCTAGCCATGAATGTACAGCTGTTCTAAACAAAGCTGCAAACAGTGCTGCTTTTGTACTGGCTAGTTTCAGTTTTGTACTATTTTCTTTGCATTTGCAAAATGTATATGTTGCTTTAAAAGTTAGGTAGCTCAGATAATATTGCTTAATAGATTTATATGCATCACTGATGGCTGTGTAGAAGTGTATGGTTCCGATGAAGTGAGCTGTAGCTCACAAAAGCTTATGCTCAAATAACTTTGTTAGTCTCTAAGGTGCCACAAGTACTCCTTTTCTTTTTGCAAATACAGACTAACAGGGCTGCTACTCTGAAACCTGTATGGTATAAATAATCCTTAGGATTTATATGGCACTTTTCATCTTCAAAGTGCTTTACAAGCATGAACTAATTCATTCCATCATCTCTGAAATATATAAATAATATATTACCTCAGTTTTGAAATGCGGTAACTATGGCAAATAGGTTAAAGACCAAATTTACACTAATTTGTGATGCAGAATTTCATGTTTATGGCCTAATTTTCAGATGTGCTGAGTGTCAGCAACTCTAATGGAAGTCAAAGGGAACTGCAGCTGCTCACCAACTGTGAAAATCCAGGCCTTAGAAGCCTCTAGGTAGGCAGCCAAAACTAGTGAATGCATATGAAAATATTGGTCTAAGAGGTCCTTGAAGGATTTGGGCATTCTTGGCTATGGATCCTGGCCTCAGGCCAGAAAATTACACTTCTTTCTGAAGTGTCCTCCTGATAGGGGGTGTCATCAGGGGCAGTTGTAGCCTCCTAATTCAATGGATGTACTCAACTTGTGGTGGGGCTCGGTAGGGGAATGGAAGATAAGAAAGGGCCAGGTTGTGGGATTGCTGCCCTCCCATGGGGATGGTGAGGATCTGCCCTGTGTGGGGCTCGGGGGATAGTCCTGACTAGCAGGGCATGTCTAAACTAGAAAATTAAATTGACTTAAGTCGACATACAGCCACCACAGTAAAGTGGTGTTTCACATCTATACGATGCTCCTTCTGAGGGCGGTGCGTGTATGGGGAATTGTGGGGCACTGACAACTGAAGCCCCCCCACACACAGACACCAGAGCTGACATCTCAAGGTTTCAGCCTCTGGCGATGGGGCTCCAGCCATGAGCCCTCTGAGGCTGACAGACAATGAAAGTAAAGCAGTACACAGACACTGCACCACCCTAACTATGTCAACCTAAGTGCTATACCTCTCATGGCCTTACATCGACTTAGCTCTGTAGTATAGACCAAGCCTCAGTGGTGGGTGCCAAACCTAAGTGGCAGGTTGCAATACCATCCACGGCTGGACCAAACCTGAGTGGTGCTATGTGTTCTGTGGATGCAACTGAAGCCACCTGTAGGCTTCATTTATCTTAAATGTTGAGTAATTTAGCCATCCTTTCCCTGTACAAAAGCCCCATCCAGTCATCGGTCCACATACAAAGAATACTGCACAGTTATCTTTTATATAATGTTATTGCAGGGAAAATACCATATGTAGAGAGGTTTGTTCTGTCACCTTTCATTCCAGCTAGGCTCTTGTATCAACCATCCTACACTAGTAGGTGCTTCAGGGAAATCACCTTTAGGTGTTGCTCCAGATGACTAAAATTTTCAAATGTACTTACCTGGTTCAGCACTTGAGAAAATCAGGAAACTCATTTAAACATCCAAATTTGGAAATTTTGGCCAATTTAATATCTATTTCAAATCATCTGCCTCTTTAAATTTCCAATGGTTAGTTTTTTGTCTTATTAAATTATTTTAATAAACATCACAAAATACAATTCAGAACATTCTGAAACATAATTACATTCCCATTTACTCCTATACTCTTCTCATTCAGAGAGCCAATATGTCAAAGTAACTTATAAAAAAAAAAAACAGCTTGAAGGCTAATGTCTCTTCTAAACCATACACACAGTGGACAACCCCACACCTGACACTATGTGAGTGAAACAGTTCTGCACTGAGCATTTGTCTTATGCAATGTTTTCATTCTCAAGAAGATAAGCCATAATGAGCTTCCAAAGTTTACTCAAACTCCTTCTGCTCTGAATTGTGTGTGTGTGTGTGTGTGTATATATATATATATATATATATATATAAAAAGTTTCATATAATGCTTCTGCCTCAGCTGAGGATGCAGGGTCTTACACTAGCTTAAATTTACAGTTTCCTTTTTCAATAGTAGAGGCTGCTTGTTTTTCCACTTTTTATTTCTGTAAGAATCGGCAGGGATGGAGAGGATTAACATGGCTCCTTGCATAGGGACACAGACCTGGAAGGGACCTCCTAGGTCACTGAGTCTAGTCCATGCTGTCATAGGCAACTGCATGATAATATTCCATTCATAAACTTATCGAGCTCCATCTTAAAAGTTGTTAGCTCCCATAACTTGTATTGGAAGGCTGTTCCAAAATCTCATTGTTAGAAATTGTCTTCTAAGTTCCAATCTAAATTTATTCATGGACTTATTCCCATTTGTTCTTGTGTCAACTTTGTCCTTTAGCTTACATAGCTCTTCTCCTTCCCTGGTATTTACCCCCAAATGTAATTTATAGAACAGTCATGTCTCCTCTTAGCCTTCACTTTGCTAGGCTAAGCAAGCCAAGCTCCTTTAGTCTCTTCTTGAAAGATAGGTTTCCATTCCCGATCATCCCTTCTTTGCAGTTAAGTCAATATACAGCCACCGCAGTAATCAAAGCACTGTTTCCCATCGACACTATGCTCCTTCTGTTAGTGGTGCGCGTCCTCAGCAGGAGCATTTCCACCAACTTAACTGTCTGCGGCATTGTGGGGCTGACTGCTGAAGTTTTGTAGTGAGGAGGTGTAGCCACCCCCAGAGATTGACAAGGAGGAGCCACAATGTGCTGCCTGCCACACCTCACCTGCTGGAAGCTGAGGGGCAAGACAGGAAGGGGAAGTATAAAAGGCCAGCCCTGCAGCTCAATTGGGCTGGAGCTGTCAAGGGAGACAGATGCATCCTGTTGGAGCCTGAAGAAGACCCTGGCCGTACTGAGGAATGGTGAATGTTTCCAGGGCTGTCAGCTGATGGAGATGCCAAGGACCTCCTGGGGCTGCTACCTAAGGACTGGCCAGAGCTCCTAGAGCTGCCAGCTGACCGAGACACCAATGAGCTGCTGGGGCTGTTGCTGGCCACCTACCCTGGGGAGATGGAGGGCAACTACACTGTAGAGGTACCAAACCCTGGGGGATATAGAAAGTAGCCCAAGGAAACTAGATGACAGTCTGGTTGAGAGTTGGCCTCATACAATGTCAGTGTGTTGTGGGTGGATCCCCACTGACCCAGTGGTGGACCACTCTGCCACTGTTAGGGCCCTGGACTGGGATGCAGTGGAGTTGGGTGGGCCTGTATTCCCTCCCCTGCCCTCACCTCACCCCTGGGTTGGCAGCCTCCCCACATTTAACCAAATGATCACTGTATATACATATAATCTAATTCAGTAGACTCAGTATATTTAGGGCTGTTGATTAATCGCAGTTAACTCACGTGATTAACTAAAAAATTAATCACGATTAATTGCAGTTTTAATCTCACTATTAAACAATAGAATACCCATTGAAATTTATTAAATATTTTGGATTTTTTTACATTTCCATATATATTGCATTCTGTGTTGTAATTGTAATCAAAATGTATATTATTAGCATTTTTCAATTCACCTCATACAAGTATTGTAGTGCAATCTTTGTTGTGAAAGTCCAGTTTACAAATGTAGGTTTTTTTTGTTTTTAAGTGCAGTTATGCAACAAGTGCCTGCAAGTCCACTCAGTCCTACTACTTATTCAGCTAGTTGCTCAGACAAACAAGTTTGTTTACATTTATGGGAGATAATGCTGCCCTCTTCTTATTTACAATGTCACCAGAAAGTGAGAACAGGCATTTGCATGGCACTTTTGTAGCTGGCATTGCAAGGTATTTATATGCCAGATATGCTAAACATTATATGTGCTTCCATGCTCATGACGCTCATTTAAAAAAAAAATGCATTAATTAAATTTGTGACTGAACTCTTTAGGGGAGAATTGCATGTCTCCTGCTCTGCTTTACCCACATTTTGCCATATATTTCATAGCAGTCTCGGATGATTAGCCAGCACATGTTGGTCATTTTAAGAAGGCTCTCACTGCAGAGCTGACAAAAAAGCAAGGAAGGTACCAATGTGAGATTTCTCAAGATAACTACAGCACTCGTCCCAAGATTTAAGAATCTGAAGTGGCTTCCAAAATCTGAGAGGGACAAGGTGTGGAACATGCTTTCAGAAGTCTTAAAAGAACAACACTCCGATGTGAAAACTACAGAACTCGAACCACTAAAAAAGAAAATCAACCTTCTGCTGGTGGTATCTGACTCAGATAATGAAAATGGACATCCGTTGGTCTGCACTGCTTTGGATTGTTATCGAGCAGAACCCATCATCGGAATGGATGCATGTCCCCTGGAATGGTGGTTGAAGCAGGAAGGGATATATGAATCTTTAGTGCATCTGGCATATAAATATCTTGTGATGCCTGCTACAATGTTTTTCTCACTTTCAGGTGACATTGTAAACAAGAAGCGGGCAGCATTATCTCCCATAAATGTAAACAAACTTGTTTGTCTGAGCAACTGGCTGAATAAGTAGTAGAACTGAGTGGACTTGCAGGCGCTAAAATTTTACTTTTTTTAAAAAATTTTTTGCATGCAGCTTTTTTGTACATAATTCAAGCATTTGTAAGTTTCATTATAAAGAGATTGCACTACAGTAATATTCGGTGAATACTTTGTCTTTTTACAGTAGAAGTAATTATCAAAAATGTAAGGTGAGCACTATAAACTTTGTGTTATAATTGAAATAAGTATATTTGCAAATGTAGAAAATGTCAAAATATGTAAATGGTATTCTATTACTGTTTAACAGCGTGATTAATTTTTTTAATTGCTTGACAGCCCTAGTATTAATAAATTCAATTAGTTTGCTGTTTAAATTATATGGCAGCATTATCTACAATTCCAAAGCATTTCATCTGACACAGGCTAAACCATTAGTGATATTTACATTTTTGCCTATTGGTTAAACCAAGTCATGTTTCCTAAGAGTGGTGTTTAAGTCCCATTAGCATGGCTAATGCTGTCTTCAATTCCTAGCTTAAACCTAAAATGCTTCAAAATGAAATTTCTATAGATTAGTCTGTTACTTCTAGCAACCTTTGTTTCATTACCCCATAGGACATTGTAGTGAGAGTCTTAGTTCAAGATGAGGGATAATTAGAAGATATTCAGATGTGGGATTTCTTACACAGCAGATTCCAACCTTTTTAGGCTGTACTCCTATGGTCTCACTTCTGTTTTTCAGGCACAGGGACAGATGTCTGAATAGTAAAAACAATATAATTAACACAATTTTTCCTTTGTACTTCTAATTTTCACATGTATATTGAAATGAGGCAAAGTTGTAAATCACTAAGGGTATACCATTATATAGTCTCAATATTCTGAGATTTCTATCCTTTTTTCACTGAAGACTTTTTTTTTTTCTTCTTGATGATGCTCAGTAGATGTTTTAAGTTGCTCACAATTATTCAAGTCCTCTCTTTAAGAAGCCTGAAACTTCAGAGGATAAAATAAACTCTCTAAAATAGTCTAATCAAAAAATTAAATTTCATCTGCTTGTGCTGATTCATCTACTTCCATGTTAGTGATTAATAAATACTATATATTTGAACACCACTAGACAATATATGAAAATGATCAAGCACCCTATTTATTGTCTTTGACTGGCAAGAGTAATTATTTAAGACACTTATTTCTCAGTTTAAAAGCTGCAGGAGGACTTTGCCCCCTTACTCATGGTAATTTATTACTCTTAAAGATACCTTATAGACCTTATCAAAAGGCTTTACAAGAAAGCAAGTAAATGTTTGTCAAAACACTCACCTACTATAAAGAAAAGGAGTACTTGTGGCACCATAGAGACTAACAAATTTAGTCTAAGGTACCACAAGTCCTCCTTTTTCTTTTTGCGAATACAGACTAACACGGCTGCTACTCTGTCACCTACTATATCTTCTCCTACTACACCAAGTGTCATGTTTTTCACTTTAAAAACAGATCATTGATTAATTCCAGTAGGTTTTTGTCTTCCTGTTGTACCAGTTTACTTGCATGTCAATTAGTTGACTGAAAATGAGGTTGAAGTCCTTCATTGGTCTGTAATAAATACAATTAAAGTTAAGGATAGTGTTTCAATTGTACCTTTTGAAATTAAGAATTAGAAGGGGCCTTTCCATAGTTTGTTTTAATGATTAGCAAAACCAGCCTGAAAGAAACACCTTGCTTGAGCAAATGAAAACACAGAAAATACTATGTAATTTTAAAAATCTCATTTAATCAAATGAGCTGTAAGAAAAGTAATAGGTTGCAGAGTAGCAGCCCGTGTTAGTCTGTATCTGCAAAAAGAACAGGAGGACTTGTGGTAGCTTAAAGACTAACAAATTTATTTGAGCATAAGCTTTCCTGAGCTACATCTCTAAGGTGCCACAAGTACTCACTTTTTTTTTTCTTCAAAAAACAAAAAACAATAACGTTCCTTTAATTGTTCAGTGGGAAATTTGGTATCGTTCGTTGCTGTTTGCAGGGTTGTAGCCGCCTTTGTCCCAGGATCTTACAAACAGGGACAAGAGGTGGTAATGGTTGTTGGACCAACCGCTGGGGGTAAGAGAGACAAGGGTGGGAACTGGGCAGAACTCGGTGCAGAGGGGAAGCTTCTCTCTCTCACCAAGCGAAGTAGGCCCAAGAAAAGCTATTACCTCGCCCACCTTCTCTCCGCCAGCCCGGGCCCTGCACGCCTACAGCACTCCCGACAGAAACATTAAGGCTGGGCAGGAGAGATGAGGCTGGAGCCGGGATCCCAGCTGCGCAGGGGGGTGGGCACGCTGGTATCTCCAGCTGTCTCCCCCCCACCCCCCCACTCTTTTTACTCCCTTGAGGGCTGCGGTCAGACGCGGCTGCTCCGGGGGCGGGATCCTCTCTGAGGGGGGGCTGCGCTGCAACGTGGCTGTCGGGAGGGCGCCCCGCCAGCCCCTCCCCCCCCCCGAGAGACGCTCCCCACAGCGCCCCCCGCCCGCTGGGCTGAGTTCCCTGTACTCCCCCTGGGGGGGGCGGCGGCGGCGGCTGATCCTCCTCCTCCCTTTCCCACCCCCGCCGAGGGGGCTGGGCCTAAACCCGACGTCTCCCAGTGGCCCTTCAGGCAGAAGGTCGGCGCTCGTATCACGTGGCCTGCCGGGCCGCGTCTCCCTCCCCTCCGAAGTCACGAGGAGAGCGTCCGTTGGGCCTACGTCATGAGCCAAACACAGCGTCTGTGAGTCCGGGGGGGGGGGGAGCGGAGCGGAGCAGGCGCGCGGAGAAGGGGGTGGAGTTAGGGCGTGGGGAGAAGCTGCCAGTACCAAGGCATCAGGGAAGGAGGGGGCGTGGTCAGCGCACGAGGGAAGGGGACGGAGGAGGACAGGGCACCAATCGGGTGAAGTGCCCCGGCGTCTGAGGGGCCGTCAGAGCGCGAGGCGGGGTCGCTGCGGTAGGGACCAACAAGGGTAGCGCGTGAGCCCCGGTGAGAGCGCGGCGGGGGCGGGGTGGAGCGGAGCCTACCTCGGCCCGTAGTGATTGCCCAGCCCCTGAGTGACAGACGGAGTCCGAGTGAGGGAGCGGGGACGGGAGCTGCCGTGGCCGGTGCTTGCTCTCCCCATACGCTCTCCCGTGTTATGAGGCGGCCCTGAGAGGCGCGGCGGGGAGCCCAGCCCAGCCCAGCGGGAGCCCGGCGCCGCCCGGGCGGGGACTGGGGCTCGCTTCACACGCCCGGCCAAACCGATGACTACGGCAAACTGCGGCGCCCCTGACGAGTTCGACTTCAGGCTGATCTTCGGGGAGGACGGGCAGCCGGGCCCGGGGCCGCCGTTGGGGCCTGCAGGTGCGTCGCTGCGGTCGGCTGTCGCGGGCTGCCTTCCCACCGTGCGAGGCGGGGGGCTGGTTTCCCGCTTTCCGAGGGGCTGGGCCGGGCTGGGGGGAGCCGTCGAGCACTCGAGGGGGGGGGGAGAACGCTCCTCCCCGTGGCGCGGGGGCTCCCGTCGGGCTCCTCCAGCCCTGCTCGGGGGAGTCGGGATGAGCCCTGGTGGGGCAGGAGTGACGAAACTCCGTGAGCCCTCCCCCTGCAGTGCGCCGTGCTTAGGGTGCTGCTCAACCGGTTTCCCCCGAGCGGAGGGGCTCTGGTGCTCGCCGCGAGCCTCCATTCGCACTGGATCGCTTCCCCGCCACAGGCTAGGAAGCCAGGCTGCAGAGGCATAACGCGGGGATGGCCCAGGCACCGCTGCACAGGGAGCTCCGAGGCCTCCTTAATAATCCATGGAGCGCTAGAGCCCCTCGCCTGCAGCGTGCTCGCACTTGGACCGTTCAGGGACTGTTCGCCTTTTCCCCTAATACCTTGTGGAAAAACTGGCCTAGAATAGCGTGGACTGGAGGGAGTCTGTATGTGCCTTGAACCTCACTGTTTTGTTTAGGAAGTAGTGTAGTGTGGGCTTCTCCCGCCCCCAGCGCCTAACTTCCCAAGCGAGAAATTGAGTTAGGTTGAAGTGCATAGATGTGCAACCTTTTCCTGGTAGGCGCTTGCATCAGGAAGCAACACAGTACAAAGAAATTATGGTCTAGGTATGTATTTATTGGTACCACTGAACAGCATTCTGTCCCACTACACAGCATTTTAGGATTAGTCCAGGCTTTCTTTAGCATCTTCATGCCTCTCTCTCTCTACTGGTACCAGATTTCAGTTTCACTAACAAACTGGTCCTCGCAAATTAGAAACCAAGTAAATATTGGTAGGTAGTCAGGTATGAAGTGGGAAATATATTTGGTGTTGCAGTGTAAAATATATTACATTTGTTGCACTACATGTATTAGTGTCATTTGTCACCAGTAGTTCTGAGTTTAATTTCTTTATACAGCTTTTACATATCTCCTGTTGAGTGTTCAGTGGTTTTTTTTCACTTTCAATGATATGACTTAGATGAGAAGCATTTGTTTCTTGTTAGATGTGCTTGCATCACTGTAATGCTATTTTTTACCCTGTTGTTTCAGCTAGTATTCTAGATACTTGTACCTCTGTAACAAACACACAACCCCTTACTTATTGAAAAATACTAGAAATTAAAAATAACTTAAGTATGGTGTAGGAATGTGCAGCATATTAGGACCAATTTGCACAACTACATGCAAGTTGGGAGTCACCATGAAAATACAGTTCTCTGACCTTATTGTGGAAGGTCCCAAATCGTGTTAACTGAGTTAATACACTGAGTTAATACCTGTTGTTTAGCCTAGTTTCAAGATGCTGCTGAAATGTGGTTATGTCAACTTTACTAAATACTGCAGCCATGTTCTGACTGTGTGTGTGTGTAAATGCATCCGATGAAGTGAGCTGTAGCTCACGAAAGCTTATGCTCTAATAAATTTGTTAGTCTCTAAGGTGCCACAAGTACTCCTTTTCTTTTTGCGAATACAGACTAACACGGCTGCTACTTTGAAACGTGTGTGTAGTAGAGAGACCATTACGGTATCAGGTTAAATTAATTAAAAATCTTTATCTATATTTTAATATGTATTCAGCAATATGTATTTCAGGTTGTATGATTTTAAATACTTCCCTAACTTTCAGTAAATTAGGAAGTCTGGCACTAAGACCAAATGCATGGCACCTTTAAAAGAGCACTTTTACTAAGTCATGTTGTTGCCTAGGTAGAGTATTTCAGATGGAAGGTTTTTTTTTTATTCGCACAAGGCTACTGCTGTTTCAAGGTCCCTGGCTTTTGTTAGTCAAATAGCATGTATGTTATGGTGCTATATAAATAGTGTGCATATAACTCAAATGGAAAACAAAGGAAAAATTATAGCAATTGTGAATAGGATATGGAACGGTGTTTATCTAGTGAGAATAAAAAAATTAAAACTGAAATGTTCTACATGGACATTGGCAACTGAGAATAAAGCATCATGTCTCTAATATAGAACAAAAACCAAATTGGTCAAAAATTCAATAGAAATTTGGTAGAGGTATTACTAACTTTAATGACGCAACTTAGTGAAAGTACTGGATCAACTGTTTTACTATTGCATTACAAGAATGTTTGTTTGCAAAAACAGTATTAGCTGAAAACATTTTTTAAGCAATCCTGTAAACTAGATATTTGTCTATTCATCACATAAGCCAATTCATATGGAGGAGCTTAGGGCAGTGGCTGCATAGATTTGCGTATCCATTAAGGTGATCAGGACTGGTGTCCACAAGAGCAACCTGGGACCAGTGTTCCTGCTAATTTTTCTCACACGTGCAGAATGAATTTTGTTATGTGCACCAATATGGAGGTGATGTGTGACACATCATCTTCATATTAGTGCACATAACAAAATTCATGTGTTGGGGGTGGGACCGAGGGGTTCGGCGTGTGGGAGAGGGCTCAGCGTTGGAGTGTGAGGACTCTGGCTGGGGGTGTGGGCTCTGGAGTGGGGCTGGGGATGAGGGGCTGAGGCATAGGGTTGGCCTGGGGGTGAGAGGCTCAGGCCTGGTACAGAGGGTGTGGGGATGGGGGGAGGAAGAGGGCTCCAGCTGGGGGTGTAGGCTCTGCGCTGGGACCAGGGATGAGTGGTTTGGGGGGCAGGAGGGTGCTCCTGGGGTATGGCGGGGAGAGTCCCCCCTCTTCCCCTGCTCTCCCTCCCTGCAGCAGCACCTGGGCTGGGGGTGGGCAGAGACTCCTCTCCCCACTGCAGCAGCTCCAGTGCTGGGGCCGTGGAATAGGCTCCCCCACCCCGTCCAGGACTGAGTTGAGGCAGGAGAGGGGTACCCCTCCCCAGCTGTAGCTGGGTAGGGGTCAGGCCAGGTTGCGGCCAAGGGAGAGATGCCTCTCCCTTAGCTGCGGCAGGTCCCTGCCGGGCGGGTTCCCGGAGCACCTGCACAGCGCTAAATAGGCTGCTGCATGGTCACACAGCTTATAGGGAACGTAGCCTGGGACTCTTAAATACATCGTCTTGGGGCAGAGGGATTGGGACGGGTCCCTGCTTCCAAATACTATTATGTAAGAACTGCCAATCCTCTGCAATTAGTTTATTCTGTTTGAGTATATTATAGTAATTTGAGGCAAATGTTATAAATGCTGTAAGTCTCGATTCTGGTGTGGTCAGCTGTGTAACAGGATATTTTATGTCCTGTCAGTTTGCTATTTTATGCAGGGTAGACTGATTTAAATCAAGGCAATTTAAAACATTATTTAAATCCACTAAGTGGAAAGCCTTGATGTAAATAATCAACTTTCCATTTGTATTTCAGTTATTTGCTAAGGAAAGATGCATTCTCATACAACCATTAACACATGGTGATTTACAACTAAATAGGTCCTTTACACTATCTTTAGTACATCTTTTTGCGATGGTGGGAGAGTGCACTATAACCTATATGCATTTATTTAAGCAATTAAATAGCTTTTCAGATTCTTACTAATTGTACATTTTAGTATGTTAGAAAATGGTGAAAGATATATTGCTATTTATTAGATAATTAACTTTTTGCTCTTGATTTGTGCCAAGCTGCATTAGAATAACTGGAATTTAATTAAAAACACAAACAGTATATGAATTTTATTTTTATTAAACAAAACAAGACCTTAACACAGTACATAACTTATTATGCCATATTTATGAAGCCTCACCTCAAAAGTTAGACAGCATGGGTGAGGTAATATCTTTTATTGGACCATCTTCCATTGGTGAGAGAGACACGCTTTTTGAGCCACACTTCAAGTCTGGGAAAGGTACTCAGAGTGTCACAGCAAAATTCAAGGTGGAACAGATTGTTTAGCATAAGTAGTTAGCCTATATTTTAAGGCCCATTCAAGGTAGAGTTAGATGTTTTTCCCCTGAAAAATCAGCCTTTAACTCCAGTTTTTGATAGAGGTTCATTAATTTAGCATATTTATTTTTTATAACATTTAAATGTTATAAGAGATTATAACAAGTTTAGGCCTTAACATATTTATATTAGATTCAGATTTCATTCTAAACACTTTTTTTTATTTTTAAAAAGTAAAATATACCATAATTCAAAATCTGATTTTTAAATAAATCAGTTTAAAAAAATCCACCCTGGTTTGATACACTTTAAAAATGCACATGACACGTGACAGTGGGTATAGCTGTAACTATTGCATTAGAAACATATTTCATTTAAGTGTTACAGAAGCTGAAACCTAACTATAAATCTTTCCTAATCCATGGGAAGCTTTTAGGGTTGTTAAACTCTTACCTTGTGCTGCGCTCCTCCTTAAAGGAAATGGATGGATGGATGGTGAGGGGGGAAAAACTATTAGGCAGGTGGGAGAATTGCACAACATTAACATTTTTTGGTAATAACATAGAAGATAAGTCTAAACTGACAC
Organism: Dermochelys coriacea; assembly: GCF_009764565.3. NCBI lineage: Eukaryota > Metazoa > Chordata > Testudines > Dermochelyidae > Dermochelys > Dermochelys coriacea. Next base: position 11,017,859 of record NC_050079.1, on the reverse strand, counting down.
TTCTAACTTTAATCACTTTTCCAGTTACCTAGTCAAGAATACTGTTGTGGTATGGACTGCATATTCATAGTTCTAAAATGCATAGTCAAACTAACTTTCAAAGAAATAAAAAGCCATCCACTTATTCAGAGTATTTAATTTATTACGTTCTTTAAGAACTCCTATCCAAGGGGTGCCAGTTGAAGACTCTGGGCACACTGACACATGTTTTAAAACAAGAGGAATTTAAAAACTACAATCAGTCATAACAGCATTTTTTTTTCTTTCCCTCTTTTCTCCCCTCCTATTATGTCATTACTACACAGTAGTTCATTGAAATTCATGTGTAATGCTTAGTTTTGTGCTGGATTGCGTGAATGGTGACCACCTTGAGTAGTGTAGTTCCGCTTGCACTGGTTAATCTGAACAATAGTAATTGCTGTTAGGGTGGTCTATTTGAAAGATTGTTTAAAAGTATCCACCAATCTAAAGTCTAATACTGCAACCTTAGTTAGAACTTAGTTCCATTAAAGTAAAAGGGATTTCCCATATTTATAAATTAGTCAGATAGTGCCAAATTCTGGGTGCCTCCTCTGTCCCTTCTCCTTGGCATAGTGCGCTGTTCTTGTTTTTGCTGTAGTGAAGATAGAAATATTCTTCATTTTTGGAATGTGTAAAAGCCAAAATGGATACTTGGAATTCTAACTAATAAAGTTTCTCTTTGATCAGTGTTGTTCTACTATAAAATTTTAGGCTGACCTCAAAATATATTAAGACACAAAATTTTATAAAACTAAAACAGTTTGATAGTGGCAGCCATTTATGATTTTAAGAGTTGCATTTGGCATCTTAACTTTTAAACTAGTGTTGAAATTGTAATTAACACTCCCTCACAATCCAATAGATTTTCACTTTTATTATTTAGTTATGCCAAATGTTAATTTGTAATTTTGAGAAAATTTAACTTGAGGGACTAATGTGTTAAAACTAAACTTGGTGATACCAAATTTGTGTTTTCTTAGAAAAGATTAAGCTTGACTGTTCAAACTTGGTATGTAATAGTTGACACTTGACAATGTTCGCTGTTGAATAATGTAAGTGAAGAGGCACTGCATGTCAGTATATGAGGAAATTTCATTTACAAATCAATGTACATTTTAAGCAAGACAGTGCATGGTGTACATAGAATGTTAAAAGATGGTACCTAAGATGAGGCTTATCGTGTTACCTGAGTTGGACAACAAGAGAGCCTATATATATGTGTGTGTGTGTGTTAATTAATTTATAAATGGGTGTATTTTTATCTTTTCTACAAAGAAACCAGTCCTGCAAATTGTTGAGATCCTTCAGTTCTCATTGTAGTCAGTGGGAATTGAGTGCATGCAGGACTTCCAAGGAGGTGCTCAGTATCTTGCAGGGTCAGGCCCTGCAATAACCAAATTTGTTGCTAATTGGGTGTATTGTTTTTAAGTATTGTGGAGGTGAACCCAAGTTAAAAACATGTTTGTGCAGCTTGTGACTTTTAATGTTTTGCAGATCGACTCTGCCAGTTGTCTATCAGCCACTCATAAGCAATTTGCTATTGATGGTGTCGCTAAAAATATTGTCGTCTGCATTGTGCTCTGATACTTTGTGATCTCATAGAAATTTGATAGGTACAGTGTTGAAACTTCCATCATGTTTTGCAGTATAGTAGCATAGTGCAATCTACTGATTATGGGTTGACATGGGGGCGGGGAGGGGGAAGGGATCACAAACTCTTATGGTTTTTATCTCCATCTTTACTACAATCCTAGTAAAGATTAGATAATTTTAGTTAGACTTTTGTCAAAATGAGTGCCTTTGAATATGCCATTACACAGGTTTACTCTCAAGATTACTGTTTTGTAGTAGGTATGGTATTTGCAAAAACACTAGATGTTATATAGTTAGTTAGACATTGATGCATTTTAAATAGGCAAAGCTTACAGAATTCTTGGGATTTAACACACTATTTAGCGGTCTAAAACAAAAGAATAGTATTGTAACTAATGAATTGCTTGCTACTCACACCGTTGCTTATCCTTTTTTTTTTTTTTTTTTTTAAAGAAAACTTTCAATCTAATACATTTAAGTTAGTCTTGGTCTTTTAGACTCCAGTCCAGCAGTAAGGTCATTGCATTTCACCTCTCCCAAGCAGAGCCTTATGCTTGATAGGGATCTTAGTTGATTGAAAACCTCTACTTTTTTTACTCTTATTCAGACTTGATACTTTGTTTGCTAATTAAGAGTTGTTATGGGGATTTCTTGTTCGTTTTTGTTTTCCCCTGGTTAGGTCTCTGTACTAGGGAGTGTGGGCTAATGACTCATTTTCTAGATAGAAGCAGAAACTTACTGTCCTTTAACAAAGCCTTTATTTTTACAAGTATTTACATGGTGACTGCCACAGTGACATCGGGTTCATTTTTATAGGTTTGAATGATATTGAGTCTTAAGTACCAGTGGAATATTTAGACTGTTGAATGCCTGTCCTATATGTTTGTGTCCTAAATGCTTCTAATGAGGTGATCAGCATGTAAATTCCTCCTAGATAGGCAGGCAGCAGGCCATCTACTAAAAGCAAAATAAACCGCAAGGAACCATACTTTTGCACATGCTGGGGTGTAGTTGTTGCACACAAAGCGAATTCTGGAGTTAAGTGTATGCATAAGCAAAGGTGGCGCAAAGCTCATGTTTGCGATCTGTTGACCCTTGTATGCTACCTAAGTGTAGTGCATGCTCCCTGTGCTTAATTAAATTAACTTTTTGAAGCAGATACTTGCCATATTTTTACTAAGCATTCTGCACACTTCTGGCACTGTACAGGTTAGTAATAAACCATCTTTACTATATTTTTAGTCCCGCTGCAGTTTGATTCAGACCTATATAAGTGTGTGTGAAGGGTCTGATTCTCAGCCAAAACATAACAGAACTTTTAATTTAGTTTAACATATTTGAAATTTTCTTAACATTCTTACGCTCTAATTATTTTATCCATCTCTTTTTCTCTGTAGAGATTTTTTTCACCTCTTTTCTTTTTTTTTCCCCCCCCCCATTCCTGTTGTTGTTCTGTCTAGACCCGTTGTTGTTTTCATCCACCATTCATTTCTTGGTTGCTGCTGTTAGCTTTTAGCCATGCTGTTGCTGCTTTGCTCCACTATCCCTTAATTTTTTTTCTTTAAAACCAGATGTGCTCTAACAGTTTGTATCATTGGATGGAGCTGAGTGCTATTAGCATATAGTGAAAACTAGTTTGTCTGCTGAACTTGCAAGCATGTGATGGGAAGGTAATACATTTTGAAAGAGCACTCTCTGCCCTTCCTTCCCTAAAACAGCTGAAGAGAGACCAATCATAGTCTGTGCTTATGGTATTTACTGAAGTGAGATGGGGAACAGAACAGCTGTGTATCATATATATGATTGAAAACATTGTGGGTCTGTGGCAAAAATGTTGCCACTTCAGACTGTACTACAGAGGTATTGATTCAGGACTAGTTGGTCTGAGGGAGAGCAAAAATAAAATGTGTGCTAGGGTAACTTATTATCCATCATCCTTTATTGGTAACAGTACAACATTTTTATCCAAAAATTTCGGGAAAATCAAAAATTGAATTATTGAGGAAAGCTGACAGATTTTCACACTTGTGTTGGGAGATGTAATGGTGTTTTGGCTAAAGGAAATTTGGTAGTTTTGTCACTTTCAAAAAAGCTTGTGTAGCCTGAGACCAATAGCTTATATATACATTTGTTGCTGAAAGACTTCAGGTTGAAACTGCATTTTAATTTAACAGCTTGTGGACTGGTACTTTTTTTGTTCAGATAATACTGTTTATAAATTCAGGAGGGCTCCTTTTTTGTGTTTGAGTGTATATAGAATGATTCATTTCTGCTCTTCAGAAGTCCTCACTGGAGGATTGCTCTCTAAAAGAAAAAACACTGTGCTTAAAACTGAGATAATATGGATTCAGCTTTGAACCTTGTATTCCTTTCCTTTTTTGTTCTCTACAGCTACATGGTAGTCACAAACCAAGATTTAGATCATACTAAAGGAGTGGATGGGCAAATTAGCAGTGTTGCTTTTAAAGAAGTGAGTTGTATGAGTAGATTGGACCTCACTTGATATTGCTGTGATATAAGCAGTCAAACTGCTGTTTACTAATGTAAATAAAGAAGGTGTTGTCTAAAGCTGCTTTGGTGGATCAAGGGAGTATAGACAGAGGAGACTTGGCAGTAAGCCCAGTCTTTAAAACAACATCCAAGTCATTGCATTTGCCCTGGCATGCCATGTGAAGTTCAAATGACAGTGGAATTTAAGATGAGTGAAATGATCAGTAAAATCACAAGCAGGAGTAAGCTTTTAACAAGCCAGCATGTTATTCCAACTTGAACACAGCTGTCTGTTTATATGTACTGTATACTATTTGTATGCAATATTGTCACTTTTCTCAGTAGTTGGACTTTCTAAAGTTATTTGGCCAGGGTCTGACTGAATTTAGAAAACTGCAGAGAACAGCAAGTAGATTTGCAGACTGTGTTATAGGCTGTACACTTCATTAATTGAAAACAGAACAGCTGGAATGTAATCAAGTACAAGGTTGATTCCATTAAGTATCTCAGTGGCACTGCTTGAAAAGTAACCTCAAATTTGAACAGGTTTCAAAGCCTGCTGCCCAAAATTGGGGGGGGGTGTGAGAGAGAGAACACAAAATACCCACAATTTTAATATTCTTTGTGCACATCCACGTATAAGGGAAAGATATTTTTGATGTTTGCTAAAAAAATTTTAAAAAAATTGGGCTTGTTTCCTATTTGTAAAAATTCAGTATTGATGCTTATATTGGTTTGAGAATTTAATTTAGATCTCATTCTGGAAAGAGTTTGTTTCCTGGTAAGAAAAAATAGTCTAAAACAAATTAAATTAAGGGTAAACTTGTATACCATATCTTAATTTTTTTGTGGAACACGTTAAAAGATGTTGTTCTTATGTGACTTCTGATTTTTAGGCCCCCAAAAGTTTAGTATGTTATCATACTGCAGACCTTCACATTTGGACTGATTAATACTTAACTCATGGCTTTGTAAAAGATTGTTTTTAAAAAATTAGGACAATTTTTCATTTCCTGATGTGGAAAAACAGCCTATGGACTGAATGGATGTTATTGGTTACTGTTAATATGGTGGTTTTGTGTGATGTACAGGCTCACAAAATGTACTTAAACTCTCTCTGAGCCTTATATGATTATGATAACCTGGATCTTAGGAAAATACTATACTTGAGGATAGTTTGATGTAACACACTTAAACTCTGGTAATCTGTGCTTTGACCAGAATCCTTATTTTTCATTAGATGCCTACCTTTCTCTTTAAGAATTATTTTGGAATAACGTTGGTATATAGCTTTCTGGTATGAGATCACTTACGTTCTTTGACTTATTTGTTAGGAGGACAATTGAAGGGCTATGTGGATGATGTCTGAGCATACATTCTTGTTCTTTTGAAAGCTAGAAGGGGGAGCACTTTTTTTTTTCTTAGCACAAAAAATTAGTGTGGTACTTTAGAAGCTATTTTTTAATGAGATCACAGATAGTTCTGTATTTTGTATAGAATTTGGATTTTGGATTCTCTTGTGGCATAAAGGTACTAAAGACAGCAATTGTACTTGTTCTGAATTAACAATAAAATGAAGTTTCATATATTTCAGCCGCTATCAATAACACTTCCGAACAAATGTTTGAGTGCTTTTGGGGTTTAGAAATACTAGAATCTATTTGCTGCCTGTAATTAACTAGTATATTACAGGGATCTTGTATAAACATCTTAAATGCAAGGGCTTCTATCAGTCTGCTTGATATAGAGGACTGAGGACTTTGGAAGATGAAGTGATAGCATGATTGCATGATTTAACATTCATTTGGGGTGACTGTATTCCTCACTTGTGACTTTGCCACTTGAGTGTATGCAGGTCATTCCAAACAAGTGCTAAGAAAAGCTATATATTGCCACATGGTCATATTTTAGAGAATGTACTTAACACTAAAGTAAGCTATTGTATTCCTGGCTTTCCAAGTGAAGGTACCTTAAGCTATCTGTACAGGCTTCAGAGTAGCAAATATTAGCTAAAATATTTTGAAACCTCTAGATTTTCTATAAATCAGTGTTATAACTTTATAGTAAATACCTTGTGGACCTCCAGTGATAGACACATCCCCTGTAATCCAAGTTCTTCAATGGGATAAGGTTTGTGGGTTTGCTTTCTGCATAAGAGCTTGATGCAGAGGTGGATTATGCTAGTCCTAGTTGGCTTCCTTTTGTAGCATTCTCATAGATTGATATGGAGGAAACTGAATGGCAGGTCAGTTTGCTGTGCAAGCTCTTAATGCAGGGAACATACTGCAAAGGAAAACTTTCCTTCAGGCTTGCTTTCCTCCCTCAGTCCCCATGTCTTCTGCCCAACTGCTCTGTCTGATTCCTGTTTCTAGCTGTCTTGCTCACTATGCCAGTTGATTAACACAGTGAAGTTATGATCTTGTTGTTTTTTTTTTATTGGTGCTTAACAGCTGCAGAACTCAAAGCCTCAATACAAGGTCTTAGTTCACTTCAGGTCCTCAAAATACACAAGTGTTTTTTATTCTGTCAAACACTGAAGGAAAACTAGAACAGTATTACTATAACATATGTTGACCAAAACCATAATATTAAATGATCAGTTTAACAATTTAGATTGGTGTAATTTTGTTCTCCTTTGTTTAAAATCCTTTGTCTTGTGCCCTGTTCACTAGTTGGGACGGGATCATTGAAGGTTGTGGAATCGTATCCTCTTGCTCCATCTCCCATGTTGCACTGTTGCTGCTGCTCTGTTCTTAGGGATGGGAAATAGCTGAAGGATCTTTGTAAATATGCATCTTTTGCTCCTACCATCTACTGAGCAGTGAGGTTGGACTTCAGAGAATAGGGAACACAACCCCTACTTTGGCTCTTCAAACCTTGCTCTCCGTGTGTAGGGAACTACACCTGTTCTGTTACCAACATTAATGGATTATTATCATTACAGATCTGCAAGCTCCGAAAAGTGTTACCCGCACCCCTTTTTAAACAGATCAGGAATGGAGGCAGAGATTTAAAAACTTGCTTAAGGTCATATGTCTAAGCTTGTTTGTGAAGGTGTGATAGTAGTGCAGGTAGCTTATACGCATTCTAGCTTTAATTTCGCTAGTAGGTATAATAGTAACAGTGTAGACAGGGTGGCATGGGCTTCAGCATAGCCTTGCAACCCAAGTAAAAACTCTGCAGGATATGTATAGACACAGACTCGCAGTAGCTCAAGCTGAGCTAGCATGCTAAAAATAGAAGCATGGATACTGTGGCACTAGTGGCACTCAACTAGCTACTTGTGTCCAACCAAGTCTTCCTAACATCCTGGGTCTCGGTGCCATGCTGACTCACTTGGAGTTCATGCAAATAATTCATATTGGCTACTGCAAGCTCCACGAGATGCCCATCTCTCGCCTCCTTTTTGTCTTTTAATAGTGTAATATGGAATCTTGTGGATCAGAATGAGTTGTGAAAACTTGTACCTTTCAGTAGCTGTGGAGTTGGCAGAGTAAAGGTATGTGTTTGGCAGGGGTGTATTTGGGCATTTCTGAGAGAGGGCAGAGTTATGGTTGTATGAGAAACCTTAACTGTGGCTTTCTTTGTTTTCAGAAGTTTGAGGTTTTGATCCACCATAACTCTGTGTTTAATATAGTGGTGGTATTTTTGTGTGTTTTTTTTGCCATCTAGTTTTCTAGATAAGAAAAACAGAGGCTAGGGACACCATTCCTGCCCATAGTGGTTATTAGCCAGGATGGGCAGGAATAGTGTCCTTAGTCTCTGTTTGCCAGAAGCTGGATTGGGTGACAGGGCATGGATCACTTGATAACCTGTCCTGTTCATTCCCTTTGGGGCACCTGCCATTGGCCGCTGTCAGAGGACAGGATACTGGCTTAATGGACCTTTGGTCTGACCCAGTATGGCCATTCTTATGTTTTTATGTTGTTGGTAGGTGTGAGGATCATTTAGGCTGTGAACAGATGTCCTAAAAATTGCATACCAAGCCAAATCAGTCTGTAGTCAGCAAACTCCTTGCTCTTATACATTCTGTAACCTCTTGATCCAGGAATTTCCCAGAATGCATACATTGGCATTGCCTATACTATTTTTTCCATTTTCATCCGTCTTGGGTGGAGACCTATGTTTGTCTCTCTTCTCACCAGAGTATTTCCAGCCTGCACAGCTCCCTGCCTATACAGTACTGTGAACTCCCTAGCAAAGTCACTGTCTCTGTAGGCTTGCTATACTTTTCTCCTGTGGTCACAAATTGATCATAGCTTCAGCTCAAAATAAGGACAAAGCCTTATAGGGCCTAAAATAGGCTAGGTCCTTCCAATCCTTCACTAAAGATTTGGGGGCAGGGTCCCTGGAACCAGAGGTCCTGTCTGCTTGCTGGATCAGAAAGAAGGACCTGAGTCAATTTTAACTTAGGCTATTTTGTATTAAAGGTACAGGAAAAGAAGGAAAACAGTTAAAGCATTTGGAATATAAAGTATTAAGGCTTACATTTTAACAGCATTTCTTGTTCCCTTTCCCTTTAACTGGAGAGAGTTTAGGAGGACTTGTTTGGACCAGTCTTAGATGGTAACTGTTTCGGGGAAAAGAGAAAAGATTAGTTGAGATGGGCTGGAGCTGTTGCTGCTTTTCAAGTCTGATCCTGTTTTATCTCAGATCGTGTTTAGAATTGAGCTGCAGCTCTTAGGGGTGGTAATGTCAGCTGAGTACCCCGCTTTTTAATTCAATTCAGTGAGGACATCTCTCAGGATCAGGATGGCGAAGGCCCAGGGTCCAGGAGATGGTGGGAATGGGAGTTATGATGATGATATTTAATTCAGTAGCCTCCAACTGGTTTTCTCCTTACTTTTCCTACAAATCTTCCTTCTAGCACCCCAAAAAAAGGGAGGATTGGGAAGAATAGCCTAATCCCTCATTACTTTGTCCACCAGTTAGACTGAATAGCTGACACAGGAGTTTTGGTTCATTAATTTCCAGTTCCACATCTTCTGTTTATCAAGCATGATTTTAGTCCTTGACCCATATCAGTAGGGACTAATTCAGTCTGTCTACTTTTTGGTACCTTTTCCCATCAACATAGGTTATTGTGACTTTTACATACTTCAACGTTGAAATCACAGTTAGGGTAAAGTTGTCAGCCCAGTTACCACTGTATTTGAACCAGATGGCTTCCTTCTCCATGTTGCTGGTGTGCCAGTATAGTTATTGACAGGCTTTCTGTCTCTTGTTCCAGTGCTTGGTCTTGAGCAGTTGGGAGCAGACATTACAGAGAGAGCCCTGGGCTTGGAGGGAGTGTGCTCGCTCTGGGGATGGCACGCTTAAGTTCTGTCAGAGATGGGGGCTGTGAGGGGAGGGAGCTTGCTCATTTGCTTTGTGAGGTTGATTATATGTGTAGTCCGGTCAACAGTAGGAGGTATGATAGGCTTGAATGTGCTGAGAGAGGACTGCATTTTTGGAGATTTTAGCTATTAAATTCAAGCAAGTCTTTATTGAGCATGTGCAAACTGCAGTTTTTCAAGGGTTATAACTTATGAAAATCTGCCAAATTTTGCTTGGGATGTTAAACGCACATCCCTAACAGAGACCAATCCCTGCCAAATTTCAAGTTTATCCTCCAAAAAGCATTAGGTTGCTATAGCTTACTAGGACCAGGTGATATTCACACGTGTTCTGAAAGAATCAAATATGAAAATTGCAAAGATACTAACTGTAGTATGGAAACCGATCACTGAAACAAGTCTCTGTCCCAGATGACTGGGAGGTAGCTAATGTAATGCCAATTTTAAAAAAAAGGTGATCCTGGCAATTGCAGGCCAGTGTGCCTCATTTAAGTACTAAGACAACTTGGTAGAAACTATAGTAAAGAATTATTCAGACAATAGGCAACATAATTTGCGGGGAAGAATCTAGTTAATGGCTTTCGTAAAGGAAGTATACCTTGTATACTTTAACAATCATGTGGATGGGGTGATCCAGTCGAGATAGTTTACTTGGGTTTTCAGAAAGCCTTTGACAAGCTCCATCGCCAAAGGCTCTTAAGAAAACTAAATAGTCATAAGATAACAATGTAAAACTTCAGCACCTACAGATCCACTCAGTCCTATTTCTTGTTCAGCCAATTGCTCAGCCAAACAAGCTTGTTTACATTTGCAGGAGACAATGTTGTCCGCTTCTTGTTCACAATCTCACCTGAAAGTAAGAACAGGTGTTTTCATGGCACTGTTGTAGCTAGTGTTGCAAGATATTTACATGCCAAATGGACTAAAGAGTCATATGTCCCTTCATGCTTCAACCACCATTCCAGAAGACATGCATCCCTGCTGATGACAGGTACTGCTCGATAACAATCCAAAGCATTGTGGACTGACGCATGTTCATTTTCTTTATCTGAGTCAGATGCCACCAGCAGAAGGTTGATTTTTCTATTTTGGTGGTTCAGGTTCTGTAGTTTCTGCATTGGAGTGTTGCTCTTTTAAGACTTCTGAAAGCATGCTCCACGACTCATCCCTCTTCAGATTCTTAAACCTTGGGTCGAGTGCTGTAGCTATCTTTAGAAATCTCACATTGGTACCTTTTTGTGTTTTTGTCAGATCTGCAGTGAAAGTGTTCTTAAAATGAACAATGTGCTGGGTCATCATCCGAGACTTCTATAACGTGAAATATATGGCAGAATGTGGGTCAGATAGAGCCGGAGACGTACAATCCTCCTCCAAGGAGTTCAGTCATAAATACAATTAATTCATTATTTTTTTAAGTGTCATGTGCATGGAAGCATGTCCTCAGGAATGGTGGCTGAAGCAGGAAGGGTCATATGAATGTTTAGCATATCTGGCATGTAGATACCTTGCAATGCCAGCTACAAACATCCTATGCAAATGCCTGTTCTCACTTTCTGGTGACATGTAATAAGAAGCAGGAGCAGTATCTCCCATAAATGTAAACAAACTTGTTTGTCTTAAACGATTGGCTGAAGAGAAGTAGGACTGAGTGGACTTCTAGCGCTAAAAAGTTCTGCATTGTTTTTGAGTGCAGTTATGTACCAAAAAACCCAACATTTGTGACACTTGCACTTTCACGATAAAGTTTTCACTGCAGTACTAGTATTAGGTGAATTGAAAAATACTGGTTTTTTGTTTTCATTTTACAATGCAAATATTTTTAATCAAAATAGAAAGGGAGCAGTGTACACTTTGTATTCTGTGTTGTAATTGAAATCTATATATTTGAAATGTAAAAAACAACCAATATTTAATAAATTGCAATTGGTATTCTGTTTAACATGCAATTAATGTAATGAGTCGTGATTAATTTTTTGAGTTAATCACGTGAGTTAACTGCGATTAATCAACAGCCCTAATAGCATATATAAAATCCATGGCATGCACCAACGTGAATATTTTGTTCTGGTTGCCCATCTTCAAAATGATATAATGAAACTAGAAAAAGTTCAGAAAAGGGGCATAAAGATGATCAGGAGTAAGGAACATCTTCCATAGGAGGAAAGACTTAAAAGATTAGGGCTGTTCAGCTAAGAGAAGAGACTACTAAGGGGAATATGATGGTCCATAAAATCATGAATGGTGTAGAAAAAAGTGAATAGAGAAGTGGTGGTTACCCCTTTTCCACAATACAAAAGCTAGGGTTCAAGCTATTGTGTTTTTTAGGTCTGTCTCTTGAATTTTGAACTCCCCCTTCCCATCCCTAGGGTGTCTCCATGTGACCATTAATGTTGCCCATTATCCCACATGTATTGGATGAGGGGATTTTTTTTTGGCTTCTGGTACAGGAGCACTTGCCTCCACATCTGCCCATCTCCTGCCCAGCAATTAATCCTGTCCCCCCATCAGTTCTGCCCCACACAATCTCCCCCTCAGTTCAGCCCCCAGCCCCCATCAACCCCCAGCTGCTCTCAGTTCACCTCCCAGCACTTACCCATCTGCTCAGCACCATCATCATATACATCCCTCCCCACCGCATCAGCCCTCACCCTCCTCACTTCAGTCCCCCTGCAGCCCATATTTCAGCTCTCACAGCCTCAACCGCTGCTCTTCTTAAGGTTTTTCATCCTCCCCGGGCCTGTGGGGGGGATGGCCTCTCCCACTTCCAGGCTGGCAGGGAAACCCTGGCTGCCTGGGGCTGACTGGGAGCCCTGCAAGGAGAGGCTCCTTGTGTCAGCCCCGGCCACCTGGGACAGGTTGACAGCGATTTCTGAATAAATGATTAAACCTGACTCATGATCTCCGGGATAGAACTCTCAAATGTCAGGAATCTTTTTTTTTTTTTTTTTTTTTGCCATGTCTTGCTGGGGAATCCTGACATTTGAGTGTTCTGTCCTGAGATCATGAGTCAGGTTTAATTTTATTTACTCATGAGAGATGCAATTTTCTAATTCACAGACTTGGCATTTCTGGTACTGTAACACTAATTTCTCAAAAAATTAAATGCTTGAATAGCTACTAAAGTCTACATATTCATAGAAATATTCAGCTTCACCAACACCTCACTTACATGTTGGGTGAACTAAAACTTCAAATATCTACTATATTAATTTTGAAATCTTTACTACACACTGGATAAATATTATATACAAAAAGTTTTATTGCAACAATGTTGTTTAGGTTGCATGACAAAGAACTCAGAAGTTAGGAAATGCCAGTTTAAAGTTGTCTGTGCAACCTCAATCATGGCCCTTAAATGTCCATACTGTGCACTGAATGAGACAGGAGCTTTGTGTGGGCAAAGTGGGAGTATGAACTTAAGTACAGTATCATAATGCATATGCCTGAGGGGGCAAACTTAAAGCTGCATGGACACCTTAAATCTGAGACTGCTTTCAAGTACTTGATATAAAAACTTACTAGGCCTTTTTGAAGGCGAAAAGGTACTATTCTATTGTATGCAACTAACATTTGGGCTTTGTTTTTAAAGATGAAGAATTTTGGTAATGGGTAATACTGCTTGTGGGATTCCACTTAAACCTTAACTTTAACCACTAAAATTTTGTCGAAGAGATCTGTATCTATAAAATCATGTGATCATATACACAGAAGTTAATAACTTTTACCACTTTAAGAAATTTAATGTTTAATCCTCCATTTGACTTCAGTAGGCTTTCTGGCTGAGTAACAGGTGCTTGACTGGAGCCTTGAGGATGATCTGAATTGTTGATGAAATCACTTTGTCACATCTCTAGTTCAGATTTAACTGAGTTTTACACTTCAACATGGGTTGAATCCCTTCTACATATAAAGAATATAGCGTAACATCCTCACACTCCAAAAAAATTATAGCTCCTACCATTTAAGGGAGAGCTGATTTTGAGAACTTGCAAATCTGTTTGAATTGTTAACAGTGGGTCACATAAGTGATATAAGATCTAGTGCATAGCATGAATGGAAGTGGGGCAAGTTTCAGGGTGGAGCTAGCTTGTGGTGGCCTCAAGGCTTGGGAATGCAAACTTGAGAGCTAGCACTCTGGTCTCAAACTCTGGCCTCAGCATGGAATCCTGGGCACTCGGCATATGTTGTAATTAGCTTAAATTCTAACTGTCTCCAGAATTCACTGCTTTGTGAGGATCATCTGAATATTGTAAGCTGACAAGCTACAAGAGGCAGATTTCAGCACTTTCTATGTACTGGTATAGAATGCTAAGAAATAATTATCTGGTAAGAAATGTTGCCTTTCTAACTTAAAGGGTGGAAAAGTTTAATATTCATACCACACATATAAATCAGGAATCACTCTTGTATTTAAGGTTGCTACATTAATTTTCAACACAATTCATATTCCTCTAGTTAGATCAGTCAGTCAGGAGAACAATACTCAGTTACAGTTGAAACTACAGCACATTGTCTTATAAGGAATTACAAATCAAATCCAGCAGTTGAACCGAATTTTGTTGTTGAGATCTTTAGCTTCTTGTTCCTCTTTCAGTATATATAGTTATTTTTACAGCTGTTTGTTGTAGTGAAACAGTACTACTGAAATTTCAGAAAAAAATGTTTCTGTTGGAAATGATGGAAACTCTTCGGGGAAAATGGCGGTTCTACTTTGCTCTGAAAATACATAAACAGGATTCAATTTTATACTTCATAATGTTATGAGCTGAATTAAACCTGGCTGTTGGTTGTGTTAAAACCTCATTGAAATTGATTTGTGAATCTGTCGTTCACTTAAACTGTTTGCAAGACAGTTAAGGTGCCCACCACTAAAATAAGGCCTAGTAGAGCCTGCCCAGGAATTTTGGATTGTGTGGGTGGAGGAGCTTCTGCTGAATTGTTCTGGGTAGATTTGTATGTGAGGGAGGCAGAACACACAAACTGAAGACTGACAAAAACAGAGAGGATCAGAGGCTAGAAAGCCAACCAGTTGCCTCTGAGCACAGTGTGATCCTGTAAAGAGAGAGAGCGTGTGTACTTCTGATCTGGTGTTGGTTAGAGGCTTGGGACTATAAGGGCTTGTCTACACTTACATTTCATAGCGCTCTAACTTGCTGGCTTGGGGTGTGTGAAAAATCACCCTCCTGAGTGCAGCATGTCTGAGCTCTTTAAAGCACTAGTGTAGACAGGCTCGAAGCGCTGGCAGCTAATCCCCTCATGGAGGTGGATTACCAGGAGCTCTGGGGGAGCTCTCTCCCAGCGCTTGCATGCGACCATACTCGCACTTCAGAGCGCTGCCGTGGGAGCGTTCCCACAACAGCGCTTTGAAGTTTCCAGTGTAGCCATACCCTAAGCTAAGAAACTGCTCCTTTTGTTCTTGGTTCCACCTGTGTTCAGAGAAGCAGGCCTTTGTACATTCTTTGTAAACGAACAAGATTGCATCAAATACTGGATTCCATCAATTTCTGCTTCCAACTGGAGTGTGCCTAAGGGCCCTGAACATTGAGTAGCCACTCAGGTTGAAAAGGGACAATAGTAACACTTTTCATACATTTTAAAAAAGCATGGGCGCCCAAAATGTTTCACTTCCTTTTGATATTTGCTGTCACAGTCCTAACTCTGTCACATGAGTTTTATTGCCATAGGCTTGGATTCCTTTTTTATTGCTGTTTTAGTAGAAACCACATTTTGCTAAAGTTTGTACAGGAAATTATGGCAGGATTTTAGTGTGAAAAAAGAGAAGTGAGATATATGCAGACAAGGAGAGGGTGGTTTTTTTTTTTTAAAGAAATCATCTGATCCATTAACATAAAACACAATCTGCATGAGCATGCTCTTCTCTCAGCATGCTGTCTTCTTCCTATGAAACTGGAATAAAGAACTGAATGTGATCACTAGTGGTTTGGCAAATATACATGCTGCAGTATCGGAAAACAGCAGGGGCATAATGTTGTAAGGAAATGTTTGCCCACCCTATCTTCAGGCAGGGCAGAGGTTGTATCAAATACCAGGAAAAGATTATTTAATTTTTAATTTATTTTTTTCAAGCTATATAGCTAACTTTTTCCTGCCTCCTTGTAAGACCTTTAGTATTTTTCTAATTGCCATATTAAGCAGGTCTTGGAACCATTGCTTCTCTTCAAACAGTGTGTTGTGTTTGGAGTTTTACCCTTGACTTCAGTGGGGCCAGGATTTCATCCTCTGTTAATTAGTAGTTGAATCTGAAGCCATGTAACTTCTGCATATAGCTAAATTTAGCTTTACTAAATTTATTCATGACTAGGTGTTCAGTTAATGTCTCCTCTTAATAAACTGATCATACACTGATATGCAGGTATTTGTGTCTTTACATTTCTAAGTATTCCATCCCCTGTAAGATTATCAGCAGCCTATAAAAGGAACATGGTATCCTTGTGTACTCCTTTGGGACCAGTGGGGTACACCCTGCAATAATTTCCTCATTTGGGTCATTAAACGAGACATTTATGTATCTAACTGCACCCCCTTCTGAGGGTCTCATTGACAGAAATATCAACTAAAACAGAAAAGATCTTCACCCAGACTTCTTAGTGGGGAGGCATACTCGGTCTGAACTTGTTCCACCTGAGTTTCCATTTCACCTCTAGCCCCTGTACCCTAAAGACGCTCTCAGTTTTGACTGCTTTGCTGGAGTCTGCCAACTGCAGTTCTTCTCCCGACAGCATGCAGCTCTTTATAGGCTGAGTCTCCAGTCATGCAGGAATTTGGAAGGTCCCTCCCTAAGTTGCTTTCCAAAGATATTCTCTTACTTTTTTCTTTGGGAGCACCTCTCTACAGGAACTGTCCTCCAGCTGAGCTGTGGTTGCTATTTATGAGGTCCAGATTCTCATTAGTCAATTAGGGGCCAGTCAGCTACCTAAGCAATTGTAATTACTTCTGATGAAGTGGGTTTTAGCCCACAAAAGCTTATGCTTAAGCTTATGCCCAAATACCTTTGTTAGTCTCTAAGGTGCCACAAAGACTTCTCATTGTCTTTGCTGATTCAGACTAACACAGCTACCATGCTGATACTTACTTACAAGTGGTCAGAGATGGAATTTTTTTTCCTTAAAGAAGCCCATCATGGATGGAGTGGGTGCTGCCTACTCTTAAAGGGGCCAGCCGTCCTGTGATAGTTAAGGGTAAGTTTTTGTCATGGATATTTTTAGTAAAAGTCATAGGTCGTGGACAGTAATGAAAAATTCACAGAAGCCTGTGACCTGTCCCTGACTTGTACTAAAAATACCCATGACAAAATGGGAAGCTGGGGCAGCTGGGAACTATGGGGGGGTACCCCCACCTTCAGGTTCCCCCTGCTGTGGCCTGCAGCTCCCAGCTGGCACTGGCTGAAGTCACACAGGTCTTTGAAAGTGACAGATTCTGTGACCTTGTGACTAAATTGCAGTCTTAGTGATTGTCTATAATAAGATAAATATATGTCAGGGGTTCTCAACCATTTTCTTTCTGAGGCCCACCATAACATGCTACAAAAACTCCAGAGCCCAGCCAGGGAGTGGGGGCTTGGGACTGGGGGGGGCTCAGGCATAGGTATAGTTTCATTTCTGTTTTGGATGGGCAGGGGCCAGCAGGGGTCGAGCCAGCTCCACCCCCTGACTCAGGCAGGGAGGGGAAAGGGCACAACCAAAAATTATAACTCAAAGGTGGGTGCAGGGAGAGGGGTAGCTCTGGGCTATGTGCAGATGGGGGGGGGGAAGCTCAGTGTGCAGGGAGGGAGTAACTCTGAGCTGTGTGCAGATGGGGGGACTAGCTCAGGGTGCAGGGAGGGGTAGCTAGGGGCTGTGTGCTGGGAGGGCTCTTCCTGCGATAGCGGCTCCCTGAGGGCTCTGCCAGCCATGGAGCCAGGTCCCCCCCGCTCAGACAGCTCTTACCAGCTGCGTGAGTAAAGAGGGCTGGGAGCTGAGGAGCAGCTTCAACCCCCTGCACCAGCAGCAGCAGGAGATGAGGGTACAGCTGCCTGCTCCAATGCACCAGCCAGAGCAGTAGCTGTCCTGCACTGCTCAGCTCTGGCTTCCCGCCTCTGACCTCAGGGGCAGGGAGAGGAGGGGGGTGGGTGTGTGTGTGTGTGTGTGTGTGTGTGTGTGTGGAGGGTGGAGCTACCCCAGGAATGCCCTGCTCTTGCACTGTAGTTTGGGGGGAGCAACACTCCTGTGTCCCCTAACTCTGCCTATGGGCTCAGGGCTTCTGCCCCATGGGGAGCACTGGGACTTGGGCCTGCAAAATTCAGCCCTGCTGCTCCCAGCTTTAGCCCCACAGGGGGCGCTGAGGATCAGGGCTTCAACCCCTCAGTTCCTAGCTTCAGCCCCGCCAACTGATTCAGCACACTTTTTTTGCAGTCTAGACCAGTGGTTTTCAACAGCGGATCCACAAACCATTTCAGGGTAGGACCCCGGGGCTCAGACTCTGGGTTTTAGCCATGGGGTCCTACTCTGAAATGGTTTGTGGATCCCCTGTTGAAAACCACTGGTCTAGACTGCAAAAAAGTTTGCTGATTCAGTTGACATCTGTGCCAACCTAGGCTTCTGGCATGAACAAAACAAAGTTAGCTACCGTGATTAATATGAGTTTTAACCATGTGTTGTGGAGGCAGTGTGTAAAACCATTCATGATGGTAACTGATTATAAACAGGACTTTATTCTTCTATAACTGTTTCTTCATCTTAAGTGTATGTTGTTTTGTTTTTTAAGGCCATAACTTTTTTTAATTAATGTAAGGTTTTCTGAGTACCTTGGGAATGGATGTTAATGTGCATTTCTAAATAAACCAACTTTCCTTTTTCTTTAAAAGGAAACTTTAAAAATTCTGTTCCTTTCATGACCATGCTGTGAGAACAAAGATTTTTTTTTTAACAAAGAATAGATTTAAAAAATTGATCTTGGTTGATGGCTGATCTCCATTTTTTTTTTTTTTGAATGTTTGACTGCAATAGAAGAAAGGGGCGGGGGGGAGGAGAATCTGAGTGACCAGCGTGTGTATCTTTTACATCTTCTGATGGGAAATGGCAAATGTTGCAAAAGTTTCTTTCAACATATCGATCTCCCCGTTCTTCACCAATGTAAGTTTTCAATTTTTTGTATGAATATTAAACCATAAAAAATTCTCTTTTCTAGACAAAAGAACTATTGAAGTGCTGAGGTTATAATAATTGGACTTTGTCTAGCCATCGATATTCATATTCAACATCATGTGGGGGGGAGGAGGGAGTTTAAAACACTGACTTCTGACCATCCAAGTATATAACAAATACCCTTGTCTAGTGCACTTCACCCTTCCCTCCCCCACACCCCAATGGTCCACTATTTTAAGTGGTTTTCTTCTCTTGCTGATAGATGTAGGCCATACCAGCAGAGAAGCATATGTGGTCTTGAGAGCTCCAACAATAAGGAGCATGTACCTGTATATCCTCCTCCCACATATATACTGTTGCTGCCTTCTCCCTGGATGTGATGAAGTTCTGCCATTTGTGTGTCCCCCCCTCCCCCAAGTCCCTTCAAAGGGATCCTGGGCATGGGAGAAGGAATGAAGATTCCTTACCCACTGTCAGCTTTTGGTACTTGGACTTCAAGAAATGAAGAACTTTCCCTCCTCTCTGTGTTCTCTGCTGCATGGATATTTTTGGAGGGGAATGGAGGGTGGAAGTAGTGGGCCTCATACTTAGATTTTTTTTTTTGTACCCTTAGACACAGGGCAGCCTCATTCTGAGGCCAATTGTCTGTACATAAATGTCCTGATTGCAGTCAGCTGCAGAGCTGTATGTTGGTTCTAGGTCTTCAGCCTTACAAACTCTGTCTTGGGTTGGGAAGTGAGCTGTAGCTCACGAAAGCTTATACTCAAATAAATTTGTTAGCCTCTAAGATGTCACAAGTACTCCTTTTCTTTTTGCAAATACAGACTAACACGGCTGCTACTCTGAAACCTGACAACTTCTCTGTAACCTGAATTTTATCCTGTTTCCCTCTCATACATTTCCCCCCCCCCCCTTTATGGTTGAATCATCTGTGAACTTGAAAACTCTTGAGCCATCAAGATTGGGAGTCCATTCAATATATTATCTTTAAAGAAGAGAATTGTATGTAATTCTGGTTCGTTAAAATATGTGAATGGATTCCTGTTTACACATCCACCTACTGTCAGAATTGGAGAAGGGGCATGGTATTTTTTCTTTATTTTTCCTTTGTTGATCTGTCCCTGACAAATGTTGTGTGGGCTTAAACTATACTTTGGGGAGCTCTTCATTCCTGATTAACAAGGAACTGAAAATATATGTTCTAGAGGGCACTATGTCATTAGCTGTTGGCCTCAGAATAAGGATTGCTTGCCTGTGCCTCCGAAGGACCAAGCTTTGACAGCTAGAGAAGTTTTGGCTTGACTTGTACTATCTGAATTTAGGAGTTCATTTAAAAAAAAAAAAAGCAGAATTACAGTTAAGTAGTTATTCTTTTCAGGCACTTTATAGTATTAATCTAGCATCTTTCCTGTACATCAAGCTATTTTTTAAAAGGACCTCTGGTTCCTGCGTATTGTGGCTTCTCTCCATCTCTGTAGGTGATTGATTGATTGAACCTTTTTTGGAATTTAGGCCATACACAGTGACTAGGATTATATGATGGATATCAACTATGGTATTGACACTTAGATTTGAACAGCAGTTCAGTGACCCTTGATGTAATAAACACAGCCAAAACTGTCAACTATATCTGTAAACTGCTGTTCAGTAGTATATGCCCCTGAATTTTTATTTATGTATTGGTATTTATGTATCCTGATACTGTAGTTTGTTGCCCAAAGGCTTGAGTCCTTTTATTGATTTCAAATCTCTTGGTTTGCAAAGACCAATTTCTGTTTGCAATAAAAAGCTCCTCCCCTGTGTGGAAGTCCAAAAGTGCCTTTTCTGTGCTCACGTGGTCTCATGCCCCCTCATCTCTGTTCCTTTTAATCTATAGATCTGGAAGTGACTAGATGCATTAGAGTAAGACAAACTCTGCAGCTCAACATAGACTTGAGTACACCAGCATCGTTGCTAATACTCCCTGCCCTGTGAAACTTAATACACCTGCCATGTGTCCTGCTACTGAACCAACCTCTACAAACTCCATCCCTGATACATTGGCAGACTTTGTAGGAAAGAGAGGCCCTTCTGCAGAGGAGAAACTATGCTAAGTCCTTCCCCTACTTCATCATGAATGTAATACTTCCAAATGGGAAAATAAAAGCACCACTAACAATCAGGGCAGTTAGCTTCGTGCAGTGGTTCTCAAACTTGTGAACTGGTGACCCCTTTCACATAGCAAGCCTCTGAGTGTGAGCCCCCGCTTATAAATTAAAACCATTTTTTTATATATTTAAAACCATTTATAAATGCTGGAGGCAAAGCGGGGTTTGGGGTAGAGGCTGATAGCTCACAACCTCCATGTAATAACCTTGTGACCCCCTGAGGGGTCCTGACTCCCAGTTTGAGAACCCCTGGCTTAGTGGCTCCAGTTTTTTACATCATCTTTACAGCCAGATCTGGGACATAGCTCTTGTAGTTCAGTGGATGTTTGTCACTCAGCAAATTGTAGACCAAGTAGAAAATAAGTATTTTAAAAAAACAGATTGGTATAAAGTTCTTTCCTTTCCTTTCCTTTCCTATTCCATGTTATGATCTGCTGCACATCTCTATCTCACCACTGCATTTTTCTCTCTGCTGTTGACATCTGGCTCTCTTTTTCTTGTGGCACAATCTGTTTACATTTTGATATCCTGTCTTCCCCCTAGTTGCCAGACTTCTAAACCTGCTCTTTTTCATTTGATCTGAAATCCTGGATCAGTGCTTCTGCTCATCAGAATACCTTCTCTCTTGAGCTGGTCTAACCAAACACTGTCTTTGAAGAAAATGGGAGAAGTTTCAGAAATGATATGGTTTTTTAGAAATGACTACTTCAGAAATACTAATGAATTGATTTCTCCCCTCGCCCCCAACACCTCAGAGGCAAAGTTGTATAATCTCTATTCTATAGCTGGCAAGCTGAGGCAGAGAGAACAAAATCAAGTGTCCATGAACTTGGGGTGCCAGCATTTTTGAGTACTTGGCAATCTTAATTCACAAGTTTTCTAACTTTTCATTGCATGCTGTTGAAATCGTAATGTTCATTTTAACATGATTTTTGTGTAATTTCCTATGCTGTTAAAAGAAACGAGGGGGGGGGAAACAAATTTCAGCATGTGGCATCATATTGATACCCTCGTGGTTCATCAGCAGGGTTGGAACCTTTCGAACCACCATGCAGACTTCTTCCACTTACTGTATTTCTGTCAATTACTCACATTAACTCCTCACTTACTGTTGGAGTTGTTCCTGAAAAATGCGACTTTATGTAAAACGATGTTAAGCAAGTCCAATTTCTCCATAAGAATTAATGTAAATGGTGGGGTTAGGTTCCAGGGCATTTTTTCACCAGACAAAAGGCAAGACATTATATACATATACAGTACAAGTTTTAAACAATTTGAAACAAACAGTTTAATGTTGTACACAGCAATGAATTATTGTGAAGCTTGGTTGAGGTGGTAGTGTCAGAGGGTGAAAATATTTCCCAGGGAATACCTTGCTGCTAAACGATGAACTAGCACGCGGCTGAGCCCTCAAGGGTTAATACACTGTTGTTAATGTAGCCTCACACTCTACAAGGCAGCATAGACTGAGGCAAGATGGAGCCAGCACCCCCAGCCACAGCCCTCCCTCCTCCTCTCCCTCACCTTAGGCCACAATTGCATAAACATTCATGCCCCACTATACAATTTCCATACCCAGATCTGGCCCTTGGGCCAAAAAGTTTGCCCACCCCAGTTTTAGAGAATATATCAGCACGCCACCCGGAGTGGGGTTTCAGTTCTGCAGCGGTGTGGTGGGGCTAGGAGTTTCTGCCCTGCAAGGAGGGGGGTCTCAGGGCTTCAGCCTTGCAGAGCATGCCTGCTGGGGCTCAGGGCATCAGCCCCACTCTTGTTGAAGCCCTGAGTCTCAGCACATGTGCCCTGCAGGGCTCAAGCCCCAAGACCCCCTTTCCTGCTGGGCAGAAGCCCCGAGCTCTCTTCGTGCCCACCCCTCCCCCCCCGGACTGGTAGGTGAAGAATGGGGGGGCTCCAAGAGCCACACTTTAATAGTAAAATAGCCACATGGGCTTATGAGCCAGTTTGGCCACCCCCCGGAATATATACTTCTAAGGCCAAACATCACCGTGAACTGCTGATGATTGTATGTATTGAGAAAAATCTAGTCATGCACAGGAAAGAAGAAAAGCATGTTGCTGTTTTTCTTCCTTTTATATATGGAATTACGTACTAGTCTAACATTCTGCAATGTAGTTTTGGTAAGATACAAATTCAAATTACAGTGCATCATTAAGTACGGTAACCCAGAGCTTTGTAATTTTGTTGTATTGTGCTCAAATGTTTTGTTTAAACTGATTTTTAGTATCAAGCAAGCCTTAATTCCATAGTGGCAAACTTGAAATGTTGAAGTTTGTTTTTTTGTTAGTGTATGTACTGTCAAAACAGGAAGCCCCTGTTGAGGAAAACAGATTCTAATACACTTATTTAGTCATGCATAGGACTCAGTGTCTGTCACGGAGGTCGCGGAAGTCACAGATTCTGTGACTTCCTGCAACCTCTGTGACTTCTGCAGTGGCCAGTGTGGCTGACTCCAGAGCCAGCTGCTCAGGCAGCCCTGGGGCCAGCCACACTGGCCACTGCTAGAGCGGGTCTGCAGCCAGACGCTTGAGTGGTCTCACAGCCAGATGCACTGGTCACTGCTCTGGCGGCCCTGGGACTGCCCTAGCAGCTGCCAATGCAGCTGGCCCCGGTGCTTCCCCATCCTGGCAGCAGCCAGAGCTGCTGTGGGCCCCCCATCCTGGAAGTGGCAACCCCTCTTCTTCCCCCCTCCACCCCAGCAACGGGCCCCCGCTTTCTCCCCGAAGCACATGCACACAGGATTCAACCATGAGTATTTTTAGTAAAAGTCATGGACCGGTCATGGGGCCATGATTTTTTTGTTTTTTGCCTGTGACCGGTCCACGACTTTTACTAAAAATATTGATGATTGAATCGTAGCCTTAGTCATGCATTATTGAGGTTGGAGTCACTACTGGTAAATTCACTGCTTTTATATGCTGTCTTATTGGAGTAGGCAAAATAACACTGGTAGTGGCTTAGTTTCCAAAGGGTGCAGTAGTCACCATTAAGAAATTAGTGTAGTTTTTAACTGTGGGTGACTATCTTAATTATCATAGTTGTTACAGGGGAAATAACCATTTTCTCTTGATGCAGACTTATTTCTGTCGTCTTTCCTCTACCCCGCCCCTGTCACCGTATGGTTTTGCTTGCTTGCTTGCTTATATTCTTGGTGCTTGCCGTGATCTTGGTCTTGTCCCACCTCTCATCTGTTCTTATATTCCTGCTTCCAGCGGTGGCACTGTTATAGAGGTTGGAAAGCTTTGGGAGGAAGTATGGTGGGGAGGTTGCATACAGCTGTGTTCTGTGCCACCTGAAACATCAGCTAAAGAGCAGGAGTTGATACTTCTCTCTGCGATCTATCCCTATAGGATTTGGCCAATAGCAGAAAGAATGAAATTGCGCTAAGGGGAAGCTCAGGGGATTACAGCCTGGAGGAGGATGCTAAATTCATTCCCCTCTATTTGCATATACTGTATATTGGGAGAGGGAGGCACCAGGGTGAATCAGGTGTGGGTTTTTTTTGTTTTGGGGGGGGAATCAGGGGGGATGGGGACATACTCCTCGACCCCCAATAATTGTGTTCATATACACCTCTCTAAGCAGGAGCAACAGCAGCAGCTGGTAATTGGAGGCTTTCCTTACCAAAAGAATAGCAACAGATGGAAAGTTCTAGTGGTAACAAGCAGGAGGGAAAGCCTTGTAGGCCACTCTCGGGCTTCTTGCTGATTTGAGCTTCCCCAGTCCAGAGGAGGGGGATGGGAGAAGTTGGTGTAGAACTGAAGGAAGCAACTGCTCACTATATTTACAGGGCTTACATGCCACAGCTTTTATTTCTGCCCCGTTTTAATGAACAGCCTTTATTGACCCTTGGAGTTGGAAAACTTCAGTCTGAAAACATGAAAGGTTGAGGAAGGATTTCTGGAATAGAAGTGCTCAGGAAATCTCAATTACAGGTATTGTGCTATATATATATAGCCTCCTATAATTGAGTGGTTTCTGGCTATTTGTAATCTGTACACAAAAGTATGACTCATGAACATTTTCTATTACTATAGTATTCTAATTTTAAACATGTTAAATGTTGCTAAGCATGCTATTCTAATACTTTAAAATACATTTATTAATGGAAAGCTGGACTACAATAAAGTGAAATCTCTTTGGGTATACCAGTGAAGAAGGCAAATTTATTGGGGAAAAAATACAGGAAGTTGCATGTATGAATTAAGTAATGAACTGACTGTTTTAAAAACTTCCAATGTTTTATGGAAAATATATTTGAAGTACAAAGATTATCAGTATTTCAGGGTGTAAATACATAACCTGTTTTCAAGTGTACAAATTAAACATGCATCATTTAAATCACTGCTATGCAATGTCTTTTTTATTAAAATATTGCCTCATGTAACTATCACTTTATAACTGGTGTCTAAAAAATCTGAAATGGATTAAGGCTGTAAAATTTGTTTGTGGTATCTAGTGGGAAAGCTGGACAGCATTCAGTACCCTGGAAATTGCTTAGAATAATGAGTAACTATCAGGCAAATAAGTGAAACTTGATATGCTATGTACTACACTTTTTTGACTTTTTTTTTTCTTTGGTTCCTTTTTCAGATCTTGAACCAGATGATTGTGCATCCATATATATCTTCAATGTAGACCAACCATCATCCTCTGTAAATCAGCCAATTTGTATCCCTCATCATGGATTGCAGTCACACTCCTCTCCTCTATCTCCACCAACCAGACTGCAGGGTCATAAAAACTACGAAGGAACTTGTGAGGTACCAGAATCCAAATACAGTCCATTAGGTGGACCCAAACCCTTTGAGTGCCCTAGTATTCAAATTACATCTATCTCTCCTAACTGTCATCAAGGGATTGAAGCTAGTGAGAATGAATTGCACACAAATGGCCCAGAAAATGAATATATGGAAAGGCCTTCAAGGGACCACCTGTATCTTCCTCTTGAGCCATCATACAGGGAATCATCCCTTAGCCCAAGCCCTGCCAGCAGCATTTCCTCCAGGAGCTGGTTCTCAGATGCTTCCTCTTGCGAGTCCATCTCTCATGTTTATGATGATGTAGACTCAGAGCTGAATGAAGCTGCTGCTCGATTTACCCTTGGATCTCCTTTGGCATCTCCTAGTGGTTCTCCAAGGAGTCCAGGGGATGAACCTTGGCAGCAGCCTTATGGATTTGGGCATGCCCTGTCTCCTAGACAGTCTCCTTGTCATTCTCCTAGAACTAGTATTACAGATGAAAATTGGCTAAACCCAAGACCAACATCAAGGCCCTCATCAAGACCTACATCCCCCTGTGGGAAGCGACGACACTCCAGTGCAGAGGTTTGTTATCCCGGCTCTCTCTCTCCTCACCATTCTCCAACTCCATCACCTGGCCACTCTCCCAGAGGAAGCATAACAGAAGACACATGGTTAAACACTTCTCTCCATAGTGTACAAGGTCTTAATCCTGGCCTTTCACCATTTCAGTGTTGTACAGAGACTGACATCCCTCTTAAAACAAGAAAGACCTCTGAGGATCAAACTGCTACTTTATCAGGAAAAATAGATTTCTGTTCTGAAGAACAGGGTAATTTATCACCATCCCTTGAAACTGCAGTAGATGATTGCTCTGGATCTCAACATGCGTTGAAAAAGGATTTGCCTGGTGACCAATTTCTTTCTGTTCCTTCACACTTTACTTGGAACAAACCAAAGCCTGGCCATACGCCAATATTTCGGTAAGTGTTATAAAAACGTAGGAGTTTTTCAAACTTTTCTGAATGTGTTACATATGTTTAATGTATTTATCTCGATGCATTATGAGCCTTTTCAAAGACAATTAATTCTATTAGCAATATCAATATTATAATAAAAAAATTTAATGGAACCACCAGATCTGCTTCTTTGTTAAAATGTTCCAGCCACATTATAATGCAGCAATTATTTTGGCTCATATACTTCAATTTGTTGAATGTGAGCAGACTGCTGTCCTTGCACAGAACCCCATTGAATCAAATGGAGTTTCACAAGGACAAAGCAGTTCACAACATACAACTACCTCTGAGATTTGGGCCTTAAATTATAAATTCTTCAAGAAAGAAATGTTCTATTCCTAGTCCCAAAGCATAGTGCGCTTGGGTGCAATAAATTAGTAGTAACCTAGTAGAGCAATAAAATACTATGGCTAAGTATTTAACAATACTTAAAAAATACTATGATAGGCATATAAAGTGTGAGTAGTTGTAGCCTTGTTGGTTCCAGCATATTGGAGACACAAGATGGGTGAGATAATATCTTTGGACCAACTTCTGTTGGTGAGAGACACAAGCTTTTGAATCACTCGGAGCTCTTCTTCACACCAGAAGTTGGTCCAATCAAAGATGAGCCTCAATGACAAGAGCATTCTTGAGTGGTTAAAAAGGCCTGTGTATAGTGATAGGCTTGGCTGATCTTAGCCATTCTGGCTATAGCATCGTCATGACAGATGTGTGGACGAGTGATGTTGCTTAACACAGAGAGCTTAGGTACTGGTGTAGGTCGAGCCATCCCAGTTATGATGCACATGGTTGAGTGTAGTTGTGTATCAACCAACTTGGTTGGGTTTTACTCATTTCTGGTTGATTTTTATTCATTCACTTTTTATTCATTTCTGTTTTGCTGGAATCCTATAGAGAAAGTGTATCTGGTTATTTTCCACGATGCTACTTTGAAATCTCTGCAAACTGAAGTAACTGGTGGTGGTTGTTTGCAGTCTGTTTAGCTACAGAAGTGTATTGGTATCTCCTCAATGCATCAGCACAGTTTCCATGTAGGGTCTCTTTTCCCCTTTTGCCCTTTGTTCTGCCATTTTTGTTTTTCTGTGCATTTCTTGGTGTTCTATTTATAATATCCCAACCCCTCCTCTCAGCCTTCCTCACTCCCTACTCAGTAGAAGGCTACATACTGCCCAGGGTGGAGAGGTGGTATCTGTTCATGGCTTTGTGGGGCATGGTCTTATGATCTTGTGGCTGAGAAGAAATGCTTGGATAAGTGGGCTCCTGGCTGAACATGCATAGACATTTATGCAAGTCACTTGAGGCATCTTTCACAGAGCTGCTCACCACTTTAACTGCAGCTGGTGGTGAATATTTTGAAGTGGAGTGGGCACAGGTGAATCTAGAGTTAGGCAGCATTCTCTGGTCCTACTCAGCAGGCTAGTCTGATGACCCTCCAAGAGGGTCAGCCCTCTCAAGGTACATAGGTACCTCTTTCCTTTGATCACATGTAAAATGGTCAGGGAGAGGGGCTAACACAAACATTCATAGGTGTACAGCGCTCAAGATCACCTCATCTCACAATCACAGCTCTTTCAAACTGCTCCAGTTAATCTCTCCACTATTCAATATATGTTCACCTGACACAATGACGGAAGCAGCAGTGCATGCAGATAATTTCCAGTGTCTATGGCCACCTCTAGGAGGGCAGAGTTTAGGGTTGGGTGTGTACACCAAGTTTGGGTGTGTACCTTAACTGTGTATTTCCCGGTTTTCAGACATTTGTTTTACTGCACTCAACATTCTGAAAGGACTTGATACAACTGGGTAACCTGAACTCTTCATTAACAAAGGTTTTTGTCAGTAAACATATGGCCACGGTTATAAGTGAAATGAGTCTGTGGCTGGTTAAACTTCTTATTTCATATTCACCCACAATGGGTTTCCAATTGTCTGGTGCTTTGAGGCAGAATCAGACTTGCCTGTTAGAAGGGCTTAGCCCTCTGTCACGAACAGCAAAACTAGCCAGTTTATTCTGTTTCCACAGCTGCATAGAAAGATTCCAGACCACCTCTGCAGAGCACTTATTTTCAGAATTTGTATGTCCATTATTATAGTCTTTCTAAAGCTGGATACTCTTCAACTGGACACACAAACTTGAGAATTTATATGGCTTTAATTGAATTTCATTCTGAGTTAAAATGAGGCAAAATAAATAAAGGAAGCAAGAAGTGTATAGTGCTCCTCATAAGTATCTCCAGATTCCCATTAAATGAGATTTACCTTTTTCTGCTCCCAATGAGAGAGTTTTCACTTCTCAGACAGCATGTTGAATGAACTAGCACTTCCATGGGTGAACCAACTTTTCTGTCTGAAGCAGCACTCTCAAAAGGATTTTCCTCAAAAGTGACCAGACATTTAAAAGTGGTTAATCCTTCTAGTAGGAAAACAGTCTAGTTTTGTACCAGGAATACCTTTTTAATTCTTTCCTGAATTTCTCATTCTGCTTTAGAAATCAGTCTTGCATCCACTCTCAACTTCTGGGATCTTACATCCTGAGCCTTTTAAGCAGACCAACCTGCCTGTGAAAGAGAAGGCTGTGGAATAGTTACTTTTTAATCTCAAGAGACTACAGTCTATCAATAGACTTTTTTCCTAAAAAGACCAATTGGAAAGAGGAAGGGGTCATGTGGAGAACAAAAGTATTTGATCACGTGATTTAAGACTATACTGTAGTTTGCCAAGTGAAGCAAGGTCTAACGCTGAACTCTGTAGCATCTGTTTCTGTCTGTAATGTGATAACTTTGGAATGGTGGAAAGCCACATCCAGTCAATTCCAAAAAAACAGGGAATGTCCTAGGAGGCATCATTAGGCACAACTCACAAAGGATTTGGGCAGTGTGGGGTACATGTGTAAAGTGGTGGTGGTTTGGGAAGCAGGGACCTGTTTGGGTGTAGACTTGAGGAGGGGCAAGTGGAACCAGGGATGGAAGGGTGGACATGCATAGCCCTTGCCACAAGGGGACAAGGGGCTGTGGGTGAAAAGAGTGCTCAGAGCCTCCACAGTGAGGGGGAGAATAGAGGACAGTGGTTCAGAGGGAGGGGTAGAAGTTGTAAGAAGTCCCTGAACTGGAGGGGTATGAGAACGTAGCACATAGGAAGCTTGTGAGGGTGGCTGGGGGAATAAGTAATGCAAGGGGCCCCTGGCGTGTACAATGAGATCTGCCTCCAAAAGCTACAAAATGTGACACACACACACACACACACACAGACCCCGGGGGTGGGGATGTGTGTGTGTGTGTGCGCGCGCGTATGCATGCACACATGGGGGTGTGGAGTGAAGTAATTTTGAAAAATAAATATTTTAATTCCTCTGAGAAATTTACCATGCGACCTTAAGGTTATTCTAACATAGCTAATTCAATACAAAAAAACTAAGATGTAAAAAAGAACAGTAAATCCATTAGATAGAATTATTGACTTAACAAATAAACCTTGAAAACTACATAAGAATGGCCATGCTGGATCAGCCCAATGGTCCATCTAGCCCAGTATCCACCAGAAACAGCTGAGCCTTTTTTAAAATATGAAGAGTGTCGGGGTTATAGATATGCAAACTATACCAAATGAAGACTTCCATCTATAATTTCATTTTTCAATTGGCTGTACATATATGTATGAAAAATAAAGTTGACTGGCGTTTCGCTTTTAAATGCATAGATGTGTCTGAAATAGGATTTGTGAGGGTGAGTATGTATAAAGAATGCATGTGAAATAAAACTGAAGTTAGATGTAGCTAATAAATAATATCAAATTAGGCACATGTAATTAATGAAGCAGAGGTTCACAGGAGTCCTTGCCCCATTGAGTGTCCTTACTAGTAGAATTCACAGAACAGTGTCTTCTTACATGAGGCCTGCAACTGCTGTAGTTAAGGACATAAATTAGTTGCATTTATTAAAGTTTTTCCTAAATACTATTGGAGTCCCCTCGTTCTACAATCTTTTAGGATATCCTTAAAATTTAAGGATTTTTAAGAGCTCGTCTACAGTGAGACCATATGTCAGTTTAGCTACGTCTCTTGGGCTGTGAAAAATCCATACCCCTGAGAGACATAGGTATGCTGTCCTAATCCCCAGTGTAGACAGAAGTAGGTCAACAGAAGAATTCTTCCGTCGACCTAACTACTGCCTCTTGGGAATCCCTCCTGTTGGTTTAGGCAGTGTCTACATTGCAGCAGTGCAGGTGTACTTCTGTAACAGTTTAAGTGTAGACATATGCCAATAAAATGTATTCTTGCATTACATGAGCTTTGAGTATTTATTTGTAGTATAGTAGATGATAAAAAGCAGTTTTAACTTAAATCAGATTAAATGTGTTTATACTAGCTCACATTAGGATTTGCTAGATCAGTCACTCCCTTCCCAAAATAGTAGTGAAAGCTGCTTAAAAAATTGACCCTTTTTATGACCGAGATCCACCTGTTTGGAGTTGATGGGTAATGTAGTATGAAATGTAGCTTATACAAGCCATTACACGACTCTTTTTGCTTTGTCACATAATGGTCCTTTTTGAAATAGATATATTTCAATTTTCTCTCTGATTTTAGTAATAGTAATCGAAGCCAATGGCAACTCTCTACAGATTTCCCCCCCCTTCTCCCCCCCCCGATGCTGTGTTTGGTAGGAAAAGGAAAGATAAAATGTTTAGTAGATCAATATTGAAGTTCTGTTGGGCAGTGGGCAGACCTGATGACACTTTTGCCCTCCACGCTTCTTGGGTAAGTATGAGTAACCCCTAAACCTTCCTACCAGCATCACCACAAAAACTTCATCAACAGACAATGCAGAACACAGTGACAGTGGAGGGCATCGTGATGAAGCGTATGATTTAAGATTGCATATGAGGGTAAGCTGCATTATATACGTAATCATTGGCCAGTTGCTACATCTGTTCAGACAACTCATTTAACTCAGTTAATTTACCAGAGTCCTGTGGCGATGGGGAAGTGGTGATGGGGAGAGGCAGAGGATGCCGCTGACACTCCTTAGTCACTCTGCAGACAGGTGGCCTGAGAGTGGTGGTGGTTTTCCGCAGATGTGGAGCTCATATCCTCCTGAGGCGACAGAGCAGGTCTTTTTATGCACAGCATTGCTCTCCCCAATCCAGGGAAAAGGGACTGAAAATAATCCTGAGCACAGCCTGCCCCTTCCATATCTGTCAGGCTACTGCTCCTGATTGGTCATCCAACACAGCTGTCACAATAAAACAAAAATTCAGACTGACATTTGGGTAATGGAATGACCAAATATAGGAATGTAGAACAGCTCTTATTTACAAAACACTGAAGATTTGTAACAGACATCGCTGCCCTCAGTGAAACCAGACTCACTGATGAATTGCACCTTGAGGAGGTGGAATCAAGGTACACCTACTATTGGATTGGCAAGGCCCAGGAGAAGCCAAGGCAGTTGTGGGTAAGGGTAGCCATCCTACCTGACATTGCCAGAAGCTTGACTTGGTCCCCAAGGGAGTCAATGACCAACTTATGGTGCTCCATGTAAACTTGTCCAGAGACCAGTATACCACCATTATTAGTGCCTACGCACTGACAATAACTCGTAATAAGAGGAGGTTGGCAGGCGTTTTATGAAGATCTCAGAAGGGTCGTAAGAGGGGGGGATGCACAAAGGTAAATATATTGTCTTTGGAGATTTTAATTCTCATGTGGGTGCTGACTCTGACATGTGGAGCAGGGTGGTAGGCCATCATGGCATTGGAAGGTCAAACTCGCCAATGGCCAACTACTTCTCTCTAAGTGTGCCGAGTTCAATCTCACTATTACAAACAGGCTAACATATATAAGATTAACATGGATGCATCCTAGGTCAAAACAGTGACATATGCTGGACTATGTAATTGTATGGTTTTAAAGACATTAAAAGTGTGAACATCACTTGCTCTTTAAGAGACACTGAATGCTGGTCAGACCATTGACTTGTTTGAAGTGTCATGTAGCTACACTTCTCAACAAAGTGAGCCAGAAGATGCTAAACTACCAAAGATCAGTGTGGCTTCCATGAAAGACCCCAGCAAACAAGTAAAGTTGGAGTAGACACTGGAGACTCCGTTG
Source organism: Dermochelys coriacea (assembly GCF_009764565.3). Classification (NCBI taxonomy): domain Eukaryota; kingdom Metazoa; phylum Chordata; order Testudines; family Dermochelyidae; genus Dermochelys; species Dermochelys coriacea. Next base: position 10,985,241 of record NC_050079.1, on the reverse strand, counting down.
GCTGAGGTCCCAGAAAATTCCATGGACATTGAGGCAACCTGACAGAAGCTCAGAGATGTCACATGTAATACAGCATCAAAGGTTCTTGGCTTGTAAGGCAGGAACACTAATATTGGCCCAATGAGTCACCCTGAGATAGACTGGCTACTGGAGACCATGCACACCATAACAAGTCCTGTATCTCGGGCAAGAAATCAGCAACTATGAAGATCAGATACATTAAGGCCAAACATACCTGATTTAGGCTAATGAAGAACCACTGGTGGGAGCAGAAGGTTGCAGAACTGCAGGAAGCAACTGACAAGCATGGCATGAGGCCTTCTATGAAGATCTCCATGGTGTGTGTGTGTGGCCCCAAATCAGATGATGTAGCCTTTGTACTTGCAGTAGATGTGACCAGAAGGTGATATTCTATCTCGCAGACAGAGCACTTTGTAGTCTCCTAAACAGTCAATCCCCATGTCCGAGGAAGCCATTGACTTATTCCTGCAGCATCTTGCCATGAAAGAGCTATCTGTGGACCCCTCTTTAGACAGACAATGTTACTGAGGCCATCAAGCAGCTGTTCATGAGCAAGTCTCCAGGCCCCGATGGCATTGCACCTAGTATACAAATGTGAAGTTATCCGCCTGATCAGGAAGCTCACCAGCCTTTTCAAAACTCTATTGGAGCAGGTACCAGGCGTATAAGGATGCTTTCATAGTCCATCCATAGACAAGGAAGTGACTTGTATCTATTGTGACAACCATTGCAGAATCTTTTTGCTATCTATAACAAGGAAGATCTTTCTGTGTGTTGTCCTCGGCATGCTTGTATCCCAACTACTGGATTGGGTGTATCTAGAGTCACAGTATGGCTTTCATTCTGGTTGTGGCACCATAGACATGTATTTGTCTGTCTGCAAAGAACAAAGATCCCTGCCTGATGCTTATTGACCTGATAGAGGCCTTTGATACAGTGAATCACAAGAGGCTATGGAAACTCCTTCATAAATTTGGCTGCCCAGAGATGATTGTCATCTGGTAATTTCATGATGGCCAGGGTGATGGAGTGTGGTGACTCATCAGTAGCCTTACCTGTACCAACAACATCTAACGATGCGTAATGTCTCTCGAGTCATTTTTGCCATGGTCTTGTTCACGTTCCAGGACTTTGATGGAGGTGTACACGTTCAGTTTAGATTGGATAGGGGTGGGGGCTAGGCGTCTATTCAGTCTACAGGGACTCGGGCCCACACCAAGGTAATTGAACAGCTATTAAGAGAGCTGCTGTTTTCTGATGACTGTGCTCCTTGTTTCACGCACACACATTCAGTTTATTGTGGGCCTTTCTGCCTAAGCCTCAAAATTCTTCAGTTTTACAGTGTCTGAAAAAGATAGAGATCATGTACGAGTCAGCACCAGCATTGCAAGCCTCATGATCCAACCTCTCTACTTGGTCAGGAAATTCTGCTGCCTGGGTAGCATACTTTCCAGTAACACCATGTTGGATAATGAGATCATTCAGTTCCCAGTAAAGGCCAGCTTGGCCTTTGGCAGGCTCACCCATAGACTCTGGAGGAAACGTAGAGTCCGCCTCAGAACCAAGATAAAGATCTATCATGCTGCTGTACTGACCTCACTCCTCTATCACTGTGAGACATGGACACTCTGCACGTCGCATCACACAGCTAAAGAGCTTTCATCGTCACTGCCACAGATCAATCTGCAACATCAAGTGGCAAGACAGGATACCCAATCTTGAAGTCCTTAAGAAGTGCCAAATCTCTGGCAGTGAGAGCATACTCATCAGGGCACAACTTCAGTGGATTGGACACATTGTTCGCGTGGAAGTTTCCCACATACTGAAAGCCATGCTGTTCAACCAGCTGAGCATGGGGACCCACTCTAAGGGTCAACCTCACTTTAGATATAGATACTTTGAAAGCCAACTTCAAACATGCATAGACCTTAGAATCTGGGAATTGGTTGCATTGAACAGACCCAGATTGAGAGGTTTTGTGCCATGAGGCTGTGTCCACTTGTGAGGAGTGGCATGTGAGGTCTTTGCAGAAAAAAATAGTCTATCATAAGGCTAATGCCTCCAACTCTCCCCGCAACCGTATTTGCAAATCCAGGATTGGACTCGCTTCCCATGTGAGAAGCCATAAAAACAAATAAACCCAGAACTCAGGTCAACACTAGCTGAACACACATCTGTCGAAGCGATGGGAGAATCCAACATTGCAAACTGTTAGCGTTTATTGGATCTTATTTTTCTCTTCCCTTTTCAGTTAATTAGTATTCTTCCATTAAAGTACCCAAATCATTGAATTTCTTGTTAGCTAAATCTCTCTCTTCTACCAGATCATGGGGTGACTCTTCACGTGTATGTATTCCATAGTGTCAAATATGATAGGAAGATCTTTGGTGGTGCAAGTTGACTGATAACCAAACATTCTTCTTTTGGGAGGCTCTGCATATTCCACCACCATATTGCACCACGTTGTGGTAAAACCCTCTTCTAGGAACATCAGCTCGTGTTCTCTCCTTAGCTTTCCAGATGTGCTGAGAGTGAGGCTATATAGGGGCTGGAGCACCCTCCTCCTCCGTTCCTTCCAGTGCATGCCTGGATGGATGTGAACTCCTCCGATCTCTTTGAGGGGATTTGTTTGTTCCAAAACAGCTAGTTAATGTTAGCTTAGAGTAAGTTAGCAAGAAGTTAGTGTCTCCCCAGTTTGGGATATGGTAGAATCAGAAAAGCAAAAAAAAAGTTCAGGGTTTAAAAGGTGTGCTTACTGCTTTGCTTTGCTTCTCAATTTCAGATAACCACATGCGGTGCATGGTGTCTGAGAGAAGGCCAGGCACCTTCTGGGTGTTGGATCAGTCAGACCTTCACCCCCAGGACCTGCAAGAATGGGGAGATTCATCTGCAACTCTTTCTGCTTAAGGAAGCTCTGGGGGTTAGACACACTGGATTTGTACAGACTTCGATTGCAAGGTCTAAAGAGTTTAGTCTCAATCCAGTGATCTCCATCTGTTCTGGTCAACTGAAAGGTTCTCAGAAGCCAGAGCCCTTATAAGGGTGGATTTGGTTCCTGCATTTCCCTCAGTCAAGCCCCCAAGCTGTTCATGTCCGAATCGAGGCAACATGGTCAGATCTCAATGCCCTGGTTCTGGAAGAAAGATTGAGGACTAGCTCAGCTGCTCTTGTTGGTGCCATCTCTCTTGCCTCACAGTGATTCAGCTCTGATATAACGCCTGTGACGGCAGAACCCAGATCCTGTTGCTGGCTCTTCCCTGAAGAGCTTCCTAATTCCTCCTCCTAGAAACTTACAGGGTCTTTTTGAAGAGGTGCATCCCCATTCCTTCCTTAAGGTGCATTACTATCCACAGTACGCTTATCTGGTCCCTTTTCCAGGAGGAGGTTAGAAGAAGAATATAGAGACGTGTAGCAAGATTCAGACCTCTCTTTGTTCCACCCTCGTTTGCATGTTCCTGACCTCCAGTTGTGGGCGTGATGGGCACTCCTGGGGCCTATGGCCTTGTTGGAGGCCACCTCAGGGTTTCCTCGTTCATCTTCTGTGTGGATGGAGAGGTGATTTCATCTGCAAAGAATCTGATAGCCCAAAGATCCTCATATCTGATGCCTCCAGACCTAGGCACTGACTTTTGTTTTTTGCCAGTGTGTGCTTTGGAAGAGGGGGATGTGTGTTTGAGAGGGCCACTTTGCCAATTTTGGGGGAGGCTGTTTTTCAGCATATCTACACACTTCTTCCATAGTCTAGTTATTGAATGTCTGTCATTGGTATTTAAATAATTATGAACTACATAATTACATTATAAATTACAGTATATTGAAATCATTGTAATCACCTACATGCTCTCTTCACTTAACGTCCTAGTTTAAAGACCTTATGTCTCACTGTAGCTTTCTGGATGAAACTGTCAGCAATCTTATTCACATCTAGTTCCCTGGTATTGTCTTGATGCACGTTAAGGACAGCTACATTATTCAGTTGCATCTGTTCCATTGATGACTGGAGGTAATTTTTAAGTCTTCTCAAGCTGGAGAATGGTTCAGAATGATACAGGAACCGTGAGAAGGATTCTTATAAATTTGCAGCACTCTGGAAACGTATTGCTTCCAGGGTACTGGAAATGACTCCAAGATGTCTGTCTTGATGAGTAACAGCTAATTTAGGTACCATCGTTTTGTATATATAGTTGGGATTATATTTTGCCATGTGCATTACTTTGCATTTAACATGGAAACAAATTAGCAGATGAAATTCAGTCATCCAGTTTTGTGAGATCCCTTTGTAACTTTTTTGCAGTCTGTTTTGGATTTAACTATTTTGAGTAATTTTGTATAATCTGCAAACTTTGCCACCTCACTGTGTATCCCTTTTTGCAGATCATTTATGAATATGAAGAACACAACTGGTCCCAGTACAACCCCCTTGGGGACACCACTATTTATTTCTCTCTGTTTTAAAAATGGACCATTTATTTCTACCCTTTGTTTCCTATCTTTTAACTGGAGTGCCTGAGAATGCTTTCAAGATCATCTAATGATTATTAATTTAATTTAATGACAAGCCTTTTGTTACCTTAATCACCATGCCTCTGTTTATAAACAAACTCCCTGCCCCAAGGGCAGAAGTTGTTAGCAGCACAGAACTCATTACATTCAACACTCAAGCTCTGGCTCCTGGGTAGTGAGCACCCACAATTTTTTTTCCCTGTGGGTGCCTGAGCCCCGGAGCACCCTTGGAGTAGGTGCCTGTTTCCTCAGATCAGTTGACAGTACAGATAGTGATACCTGAGACTCAGTTGGAGGGGGAGGAGAAGGAAGAGAGATTTCTCCTCTGTTCGAACAGGAGCATTTAGGTCAGGCTCAAGGTCAGTTTCTGTCACTGGACAAACATGTGGAGATGGTTTCAGCCTCCTCCTTCAGAGGACACTATGCAGTTCCATGATTTAGTGTATTGCATGGTGTACGCTTTGAATCTCCATGTGATACTGATGGGAGAGACTTCTCACTTAGTATTTGATGATGCTGCTGCCAAGAGAAGGATATCACTCCCCATCCTGGATGGGTTGTTACTGCTGGCCAAATCTGCATGGTCATTAAACAGTTTGCTTTCTCAGAAACTATTGGATACACTCTGAAAGGTTTTCTTATTTCCCTACCCACCCTGTGCCTAGTTTGGTGGTGGTGGCTGCAGGGCTTGCCTGACAGTGTGTCTCAGCCTTCTCCTATCATTTTATTGGCAGGTCAGAATGTAGTCAAACATTCCCTCAGGGTCTCCCTTGATGTGTCAGACTCTTCTGTCAAAAAAATGACTTCCATTGTGACCATCAGGAGGGGCATGACTTCTGTCCTCTCTAGCTATGGACACTAGAACTAAACTGGGAGGATATTCCCTTCAAAAGGGCTGTCTTTTCAGTGAAAAGACTGATGCTTTATTAGAAAAACTAAAGGGCCCCAGATCAGCAACCTGATCTGTGTGGTTGATTCCATCTACTCCAAGGAGGCCTTCCACTCCTTTCCAATACTAGAGACAGCACTACACCCAGCATGCAGCATCCTACTCTTCATCAAAAATATCAACAACCTGTAGCGTCACCGAGCCATTGTAGAAAGGGGCCTTTCAAATAAGCTTCCAAATCCAAACAACCCGTTTTCTCATCAGCACCCTCATCCTGGAACATGAAGCCTCCATTTTGATGAGATGCTGGAGAATCGAAGCACTTTTCTTTGGAGACAGTCTAGCCCTTTTCCTCAATATATGGAGGCAGATTACATCAGACCAAAGGGGCTCATGGAAAAGTGCTGTTTATGTGCAATTTGAAAGAGTGCCTCCCTCCAACTTCCCCTACCCATCCCTCTTCAGGGGCCCCTCTCACAAAGTAATTCTTCTTGCAGCAGTGGAGAGGTTGCTTCTGATGGAGCAGTCAGGTAGGTTCCTGCTTACCTGGATAGACAGAGTTTTTACTCCTAATATTTTCTAGTGCCCGCCCAATAAAAAAAAATGGGGGGCAGGAGGGGGAGAAGTTTTGGCTGATACTATACTTCAGGGAATTGAACAAGTACAGTCATAAGTTCTGATTCCATGTGCTGACCCTGACTTCCATAAACTCTTCACTGTTGCTTTTGGATTGGTTTGTGTAACTCTCAATCTAAAGGATACATTTCCATATCACAATTTGCCAAAAATCAAAAGTACCTTTTGATTCACTGTGTCTGGGCACCATTTCCACTACAATATGTTCCCTTTTGGCCTTTCCACTGTACCCAAGGTATTTACAAAATGCCTCTCTGTGGTAGCACTGTATCTGATGAATCAATATTTTTGTTCATCCTTACTTGGATGATTGGCTACTGAAGACTGCTGTGCCTGAGGAGCAGTACTCGTATTACAGTACAGCCAGACTTGAAGAAGCACTCCTTTATATTCAGATGCTAAAGATGCTCTGCAAAAAAAAAATAATTAAAAAAAAAAAAAAACTTTCTTGAATACTCAGAGGATAACTCATCAGTGCACAGAGTTTTAATTTTACGTGGTGTATATATCTCATTTGTTGTGTTGAAAAGAAATAGATGTAGCCCACTTATTTTGTCAGATGGGATCCACTGGCTTCACTGATATTTTTAGCAAGCTAGCTTGATCAAAACTAGCTCAGGTATGCCTACACATGCTTCAGTTACATTTCTCAGTTGCACAGCGGACATACCCTTAGGATGCAGACTTTTTCTCAGCTAGAGTCATGGTTTCTGATGCAATAGTGCAAAGTCACTGTTCTCTGTTGAAAGACTTCTATTGTAATTGTGCTGCAAGGGGAAAATATTTGGGGACCTTTTCAAAAGGACAATCTTGCGTGCCTCAGAAAGACCTCAAGAAATAATTGCTTTTACCCAGACCAAAAAGAATCATGTAGCCATTTTGTAACTATTCTATTTGTTAAAACAGTAGACGTTCGACCTTAAAGTACCCTTTAATCCACACCCTGAAAGACACTCCAGGTTCGACTCCTTTTTTTATTCTTTAATTCCAAGAAAGTTGGTTGTGAAGTAGCAGTACTGAACATCAAAGTCCTTGATAAACACCTGCAGAGATGTAGCTTTAAAATGGAAACAGTGAAATACACTTTCCTGATCATCTACAGTGGTGGTAGTTTGTGATCAGTGACCTGAAGGAATGTTTATTTTGTATTCCAATTGATACCTCCCACAGAAAATTCCTAAGACTTGCTCAAGAGGACTGTTATAGGTTGTATGCTTTGACCTAGCTACTTTCCCCTGAGTTTTTACAAAATTCACATGGCATTGGATGCTGTAAAGAGTCAGAATACATATCTATGCCTTCTAAGGCAATCGGTTGTGTAATTAGAATAGAGACTGAAACTGCCAAGAACTGACTACATATAATTCTGTTTCTACGTAAGTATAATGAGCAATAGCAGAGGGAGGCACTCAGGCCCAAAAAACAAACTTGAAGTGGCCTCTCTGCCCCTCTTTCACAAGCGTCAGGAAGCTGGAAGGATGAGGGGTAAAGTACAAAACCTTCCAATATTTGGGGAAACCTTTTAGCTTGGGGGAAATTAGATCCTTGTCTTGACAAAAAAGACTGGGGGAGGGAGTTGTTTCAAACTTGAGATGTCTACTGGCCAGAGACTGATCCAAAAGAGCTGAGTCCCCACAGCAGGGTCCAGGGACAGTACAGTACCTTGCTAAGAATAGCAGCTGTTGCAACTGCTTACGTTTTAATTTGCCCTACTAAAAGCTTTGCTTTCATGTTCTTTGTATTTCATTGCCTTTCAGCTGTCCTTTTGCTGATGAGTTCTCTCTCATAAATAGGTTAACTAGTTAACCACTATTGTGCTTCAAAACCTAGGTAATACGTATTAAAGTACATTCAGAGGTTTTTGTCAGTTCTTGTAGCTTCAATTATTTATTTTAATACCCTTTTTTCTAATGTTTTCTAAAATTGTTATAAAATATCAAAACACTTCTTAGCATGATTATCATTGCTTTAATTTACTCTAAAATATATATATATCCGCTGTTGTGGACAGTACTGTTCTCACTGCAAAAAGGTAGCGCCTAGTAAGGGTAAAAGCTGAAACATAGTGAATCAAACTGGAGAATTTCTTCTTATAGACCCTTATTAGACTTGAATCTATCTTGAACGTCTAACTGCAGGCAACTAATACTGCATGCTTCTTCAATTTCTAAAGGCAGCACCATCTTGGGAGATGTTGAATGTTGGGGTGTGGGTTTTGGGTTTTTTGAGGGCAAATTCTCTGTGCTCCAATATATTTAGCATAAAGTATCCTATACTTCAGGGGCTAAAATTTTTAGTTTGGATTAATTTTTTGACAAAGTTCACACTCTTTACCAAAGAAGCAGACGTTTTACACATTAATTTGTTGAACTTGGTTTAATACATCTGGTGGAACAGTACAGTGCAAAAAGTCTCCAAGTTGTCATCGTCTTTAGAAGCTTTGGAGATTTGTAAGTTGATTTTTATGTAGCAGTTTTCTCAAGTTGGAAAAATACTATACATTTTATACTTGAACATGTTGACATTCTTTTTTTTTAATGTTCCATCATGTTCAATGTGATAAGATTTACTTTAAAGCACAGGGAGAGGTAGTGGGAGGATCTCAAGCACTACCGTTTTGTTAACTGTGGTGGAAAGCAGAGTTCTGTGGTTGGTGGCAGTAGGGGGCTCAAGCATCTCCTTGGTTTTAGTGGTGGGTGCCTGATGGCAACTTGATAGCTTCTTTTATTTGCAACCTGTCTGACAGCTAGCACTGAAAATTTAAGCTTCTGGCATTCTGACTTGCCAGTAGTGAAACCTTTGACAGCAAACAGCCGAGGAGTGGTAGCTTTGAAATATAAATTGAGAGGGAAGCAGATAGGTATTACAACTGTAGCTATATCAAAGCTCTTATCTTCCAAAGATCAGTATAACTTTATTTTAAAGATAAGGAGGGCAAATAAATGTTTAGCAGTAGAGTGAAATATGGCCGACATATTCTGCTATGTTGATATCCAGTTCTTTTTAAAAAATAAGACTAACATGCTGCATTAGCAAAACTTATTGTGAAAATATATTTGCAAATCACTGACTTTGAAGATAAGCGTCCACTTAAGTGAAATAAGGAAGAGAACTTTGAACCTATTACATTTTTAATAAGCTAAACAGTTGGTTATGTTTACACACCATTAATAAACCTTTAGAAATTCAGGTAAGTTTAATACTGGACTTTCACATTTGAACATGTGATTCAATTCCATATTTTACTTTGATGTGATAAAATATGAAGTTTGTCCAGTAAGTGTACAGTACTAGAATATTAAATGCATTTTTCAGTAATGGGTCTATTAGTTAGAATGATGGGAGGGTTGATCTGAAATTGTACATGTGTGGCCCAAATCTTCCTATCACTGAAAATTAGCACAAATGGAGCTTGGGAAAGGTCTTTCTAGCCTGTCATCAACCAAAAAGAAAACCCAACAGGAAGAACTGTCACAAAACTACTGTCGTTATATTTATACTCCAGAATTACTCGAAGCAATGAAATTAAATTACCCATTTTACCCCAAATGCACAATGAAAATTAGCCTTATTAGTATTTTTGTCATACAAGCAGTTCTAGGAAAAAACCTTCGAAAAGATTGGGATAGGCTAGGATTTGAGAGCTTTCATGTTAAACTATACCACAATTTTGGCTTGTCGAACTTATTTTTGGTTAATACTCTTTCCAATTTAAAATAAAAACTCTAATTTGGAAGAAATACCAGTGATGAGCACACCTTCATCCATACTAAACAATACAAAAGTTACTGCAGAAGAGGTTTCAGAGTAGCAGCCGTGTTAGTCTGTATTCGCAAAAAGAAAAGGAGTACTTGTGGCACCTTAGAGACTAACAAATTTATTAGAGCATAAGCTTTTGTGAGCTACAGCTCACTTCATCGGATGCATTTGGTGGAAAAAACAGAGGAGAGATTTATATATACACACACACAGAGAACATGAAACAATGGGTTTATCATACACACTGTAAGGAGAGTGATCACTTAAGATAAGCCATCACCAACAGCAGGGGGGGTAAGGAGGAAAACCTTTCATGGTGACAAGCAGGTAGGCTAATTCCAGCAGTTAACAAGAATATCAGAGGAACAGTGGGGGGTGGGGTGGGAGGGAGAAATACCATGGGGAAATAGTTTTACTTTGTGTAATGACTCATCCATTCCCAGTCTCTATTCAAGCCTAAGTTAATTGTATCCAGTTTGCAAATTAATTCCAATTCAGCAGTCTCTCGTTGGAGTCTGTTTTTGAAGCTTTTTCGTTGAAGTATAGCCACTCTTAGGTCTGTGATCGAGTGACCAGAGAGATTGAAGTGTTCTCCAACTGGTTTTTGAATGTTATAATTCTTGACGTCTGATTTGTGTCCATTCATTCTTTTACGTAGAGACTGTCCAGTTTGGCCAATGTACATGGCAGAGGGGCATTGCTGGCACATGATGGCATATATCACATTGGTAGATGCGCAGGTGAACGAGCCTCTGATAGTGTGGCTGATGTGATTAGGCCCTATAATGGTGTCCCCTGAATAGATATGTGGACAGAGTTGGCAACAGGCTTTGTTGCAAGGATAGGTTCCTGGGTTAGTGGTTCTGTTGTGTGGTGTGTGGTTGCTGGTGAGTATTTGCTTCAGATTGGGGGGCTGTCTGTAAGCAAGGACTGGTCTGTCTCCCAAGATCTGAGAGAGCGATGGCTCGTCCTTCAGGATAGGTTGTAGATCCTTGATGATGCGTAGGAGGGGTTTTAGTTGGGGGCTGAAGGTGATGGCTAGTGGCGTTCTGTTGTTTTCTTTGTTGGGCCTGTCCTGTAGTAGGTGACTTCTGGGTACTCTTCTGGCTCTGTCAATCTGTTTCTTCACTTCAGCAGGTGGGTACTGTAGTTGTAGGAATGCATGATAGAGATCTTGTAGGTGTTTGTCTCTGTCTGAGGGGTTGGAGCAAATGCGGTTATATCGTAGCGCTTGGCTGTAGACAATGGATCGAGTGGTATGATCTGGATGAAAGCTAGAGGCATGTAGGTAGGAATAGCGGTCAGTAGGTTTCCGATATAGGGTGGTGTTTATGTGACCATCGCTTATTAGCACCGTAGTGTCCAGGAAGTGGATCTCTTGTGTGGACTGGTCCAGGCTGAGGTTGATGGTGGGATGGAAATTGTTGAAATCATGGTGGAATTCCTCAAGAGCTTCTTTTCCATGGGTCCAGATGATGAAGATGTCATCAATGTAGCGCAAGTAGAGTAGGGGCATTAGGGGACGAGAGCTGAGGAAGCGTTGTTCTAAGTCAGCCATAAAAATGTTGGCATACTGTGGGGCCATGCGGGTACCCATCGCAGTGCCGCTGATTTGAAGGTATACATTGTCACCAAATGTGAAATAGTTATGGGTCAGGACAAAGTCACAAAGTTCTGCCACCAGGTTAGCCGTGACAGTATCGGGGATACTGTTCCTGACGGCTTGTAGTCCATCTTTGTGTGGAATGTTGGTGTAGAGGGCTTCTACATCCATAGTGGCTAGGATGGTGTTTTTAGGAAGATCACCAATGGACTGTAGTTTCCTCAGGAAATCGGTGGTGTCTGGGAATGGATGAGTCATTACACAAAGTAAAACTATTTCCCCATGGTATTTCTCCCTCCCACCCCACCCCCCACTGTTCCTCTGATATTCTTGTTAACTGCTGGAATTAGCCTACCTGCTTGTCACCATGAAAGGTTTTCCTCCTTCCCCCCCCTGCTGTTGGTGATGGCTTATCTTAAGTGATCACTCTCCTTACAGTGTGTATGATAAACCCATTGTTTCATGTTCTCTGTGTGTGTGTATATAAATCTCTCCTCTGTTTTTTCCACCAAATGCATCCGATGAAGTGAGCTGTAGCTCACAAAAGCTTATGCTCTAATAAATTTGTTAGTCTCTAAGGTGCCACAAGTACTCCTTTTCTTTTTGCAGAAGAGGTGACTGCAGTCCTGGCTGCATGGTGGAGAAAATTACTTTTTCTCAAGTGATATTCATAGTAGAAGGATAACACAGACTGAATTGAACTTAAAACATGACCTTGCTGCTAAATTAAGGGTTCAGAGTGGGGAAAAGTGGAGTGCTCAGTATACTTACTCTTCAGATTTGGGTGTGTGGATGTGAACTGTTAGTGTACAAGCCCTTCTTACCATTCTAGATCTGGATTTGTTGGGAAAGGCAACTGGATGAGCATCTGATCATACTTCAGATGGAGCAAAGGTTGACCCTATAGACTTATGGATCTAAACCTCAAGAAAAATGGTGAGAGGAGTTGGGAGTGTTAAATGTATAGGAAGGTCTGTCACTGCTCTTAATTTGAGAGAAAAGTCAGTCTACATGAGTTTGTTGTTAGAATTGAAGAAGCCAAGGGAACAAACATTTTTAGGTGAAAGGAATCCAAAATTAAGAAAGCCCTGGTTCCAGCCTCACTTGTATTCAAAAACTCACTAGTGCCAAATGAGTGCATGGATCCCAGTGTCTGGTACCATTGGGTCAAAGAAGAGAACCCAGATCTGTGCTAGTTTTAGAATGGAGGATGGCAAAAGAGAAGACTCTGTCTTTATAAGAAGCTCCTATCTAAAGATCTGTGTCCTTCAGTGAGGGTTTTTTGCATGGCAGGGAGCACATGTAAGATAAGACTATTGGCATGTGAGTTCCATCTGCATGGATCTTTCTGGAAAGTGTCACTGTTCCAAATCCCGACTGAGTTTGTTCCCAAGCAATACAGAGCAGAGGAGGCAGAGTCAAATTGTCAGATGGGTTTTAAAGGTCACCCCTATCGTATAATTTTAACCGAAGTTCCACCTTAAGGTGGGCCTGAGGGGTGAAGTCAGTATAGACTGACTGCCTTCTTGGTTACCCTTAATCATTTGGAATTGTGGTCCATGGTTGACATGTAATGCCCTTTGGTTGGTTGGTTCGGTTTTTTTATTCCAACCTGGATCCATCAAACTTTGAAATGGTAGTTGCTGGAGGTACAGTTGTCTCTATTCAGTTAACTTTCTGGTGCCTGCATCTTTTCTTCAATCAAATGTAATATCTACTGTTTAGGTCCTCCTTAAACGGTGTCCCCAGTGATTTACTATTGGGTTCCTTTTAGTGATAACTCTGCACTGAAGTACTGTATATACCCTTGAGGTCATCCGAGTCGCAGCTTCATTTTGAAGTTTGTATTGGATTGTGAAACTGTCTTACTACCATCTACAGAATCTTTGTAGGCTATGACCTATGCTGTCTCGCCAGGATCCTAGGACTTATGCATGCTTTTATCGTATCCTTTGGTGGTATTGTGCTTTATTATTTGTGAGTCTACCTTCATAAAGTGCTTGGACTTTTTTATAGTATACCAGTGAAACACTTGTAGGTTCTCCAAATCTATCCCTGTTTTTTGAGAATCACAAGATGAGATTCTGATACAAAAGAATAGGCTACATAGACTACTAAACTCACTATTTGGAATGATTGACTGTAGGGCTTTTAGTTGGAAACATTTGAAAAGTGGCTATAGACCTTGGTTTTTTTCTCAGACCCCAAAAGGTAAAGATGGTAAAAATATAGAAAATTAGATTCTGCTTGATTTCCCCTCCCTCTTCCCCCCCTCCTCCTCTTTTGAAAACCCTTGGGCGGAGGGAGAGGGGGAGAAAACCAGAGTGTTGGCCACATTAATTCTGGAGCCTACATTTGCATATTTTGCCTTCCGAATACAAAGTAATGTAGCCTTATCAGTAAAACTCTAGCTGTACCTGTAAAAATACATAATGTTAATCCCAGTTACCTCAAACTTTGAAGGGAAAAAATCTTGCATAGTAGCACTAATTTATGCATATTTTTCTTTAAACTATTTGACTTTTAATCTCGAACATTTTTTTTGTTTTGCTGGCCACATCTGGAAACATTGAAATAGAATAAGGATTAAAGACAAATGTTGAAGTTCAAATTGTGAACTTTCTCACAATTTCAAATCAAAACCATAATTTACAAAGGGCCAACAAATTATCTTCAGTGGATCATTCTGCCTAAAAGATTGAAATCTTGATAAGGTAAAGGTGCTTTCTGTAGTGAAAAGCTTAAATTTAACATCTAGAATCTCTTCTAATAAAGTAGGCAAAATATTTCCAATGGAACCCTTTCTTAAATCAAAAGATGGAGTCCTTAGATTTATTTTCTAGCATCTGATATATAGTAACGTTACCCTGACTACCTATATGAGAAAATGTTCTACAAATGTGCACATAGATTTGAACTTGTGCTTTAAAGATGTTAGAATGATAGCTCTGTTCTATCTACAGATTCTTGTAAAAATTTTGATCTGTAGTAAAATTATCAAATATTGAGCTTTTGTTTTTGATAGACCAATTTAGTTACATAACACATCTAAACTAAAATGAACAAAGTCAGTATAAGTAGGGTAGTTGTGTATAAAAGATAGGTCTCTTGGGGAGCAACTATTACCCAAGACCGTGGCTTCATCTGGAAGACTCCTGCGGAGAGCTGAACACCAAACAAACCACACTAACTCTAATCAAGACAATTGGATTTAAAAAACAAACAACCCAAATATTTTTGGACAACATGCCAAGAATGTATTTGAACTAATGTGTAAAAATATGAACGAAAATATACTTTAACCAATTTCTCTGTTGCTAAATCAGGGAAAACCTCCTCCACTGAATGAGAAAATTCAGACTGATTGATACTAATTCTGTCCATTTTACAGAATATAATAACCTAGTTCTTTCATGCTCCGCTTTACAGCTGCTTCCTTGACAGGAGCCCCATTCTGTTGGGTTTATTTTTCCCTTTACTTCAGAAGAAGCAGTGCATCTTGGCTACGTGATTAATGCCTTGGACAATCTCCATGTAAGATTCATACTGATAATGTCTGTAAATAGTAATGTGCAACGGAGAGCTATTCTAAGATATTAAACGTATTCAATAAATTCTCCTTTCAGTGTGTACAGTTGGTTATCTGGATTGTCGTGCTCTTTAGTAGAGTGAAGATCTCTTTAGCCTGGTGACTTAATCTTAGATGTTCTGATCTGAGTAGGGCAAATCTATACCATTTGGGGATCATTATCATTCTGTGAATAGCCAACATTAATGTAACTATTTTTATTTTATTTTTTGGAAATAAGTTCTATGGTATGGTTCTGTTAAATTTTCAAGCATAGACTTTCCCCTAGTTCTGTCTCGACTCTCTATAAACGGAGGTTTGATCTTATAAAATAAGTGAGGGGGGGAAATAGCTTGAAAAGCAATCTAACATTTTGGCTCTCCAGTAGCTAGTCCATGTTTGCCTTCTGAATGGAATTAGCATTATTTACAATTCGTTGTGTCTAGAGGACAATAGCATATGATGCAGCATAATCTCAAAATCTAATACAATACGATCCATTAGGAAGAATCTTTAGAAATTTTATAAACTGTACCTATTAAGATGAGCAAGCTGTTTTACTTGCAACTGTTCTATGTCACTCTTACAGAGAGATGGATAGTTTCCAAAAAGCAACAAAATTTGAAACTTGGTCATTTATATGTCACTTGTGGTTTAGCTTATTTATCCTGTTTGTGCTATTACATGAAAACTTGTAATTCAAGGAGCAATGGGGATCTGCCTAATATGGGTCTTTTGCCATATTCTCCTTAGGTAACTTGCAGAAGGGGGATGAAAACCTCTATAAGGAGACCAGTTGGGGAGGAGGATTGGGGTATTTACTCAAAGGGAAAAGTGATGATGCTTGCAACTTGTTAGTAGTTAGCATGTCATTAGTTCTGTAGTTTATACTGTGGAACTCTTGAGATCTTGGGTCCTCTCATAGACCATCTCTTTTGTGACCTATCCTATGTAATATTGCACCTTCCTTTGTGACAACAAGAAAAGGAGTACTTGTGGCACCTTAGAGACTAACAAATTTATTTGAGCATAAGCTTTTGTGAGCTACAGCTCACTTCACTGAATGCATTCAGTGGAAAATACATTGGGGAGATTTATATACACAGAGAACAAGAAACAATGGGTGCTACCATACACACTGTAAGGAGAGTGATCACTTAAGATGAGCTATTACCAGCTGGAGAAGGGGACGTAGGCGGGGGGGAGGGGGGAGAAAACCTTTTATAGTGATGATCAAGGTGGGCCATTTCCAGCAGTTGACAAGAACATCTGAGGAACGGTGGGGGGGAATAAACATGGGGAAATAGTTGTACTTTGTGTAGTGACCCATCCACTCCCAGTCTCTATGGAAGCCTAAGTTAATTGTATCCAGTTTGCAAATTAATTCCAATTCAGCAGTCTCTCGATAGAGTCTGTTTTTGAAGGTTTTTTTTTGTTGAAGAATTGCCACTTTTAGATCTGTAATCGAGTGACCAGAGAGATTGATGATGTGTTCTCTGACTGGTTTTTGAATGTTATAATTCTTGATGTCTGATTTGTGTCCATTTATTCTTTTACGTAGAGACTGTCCAGTTTCTACATCCATAGTGGCCAGGATGGTGTCTTCAGGAAGATCACCGATGGATTGTAGTTTCCTCAGGAAGTCAGTGGTGTCTCGAAGATAGCTGGGAGTGCTGGTAGCGTAGTGCCTGAGGAGCGACTCTACATAGCCAGACAATCCTGCTGTCAGGGTGCCAATGCCTGAGATGATGGGGCATCCAGGATTTCCAGGTTTATGGATCTTGGGTAGCAGATAGAATACCCCTGGTCGGGGTTCTAGGGTGTGTCCGTGAGGATTTGTTCTTCTGCTTTTTCAGGAAGTTTCTTGAGCAAATGCTGTAGTTTCTTTTGGTAACCCTCAGTGGGATCAGAGGGTAATGGCTTGTAGAAAGTGGTGTTGGAGAGCTGCCTATCAGCCTCTTGTTCATATTCCGACCTATTCATGATGACGAGAGCATTTGTCAGCCTTTTTGATTATGATGTCAGAGTTGTTTGAGGCTGTGGATGGCATTGTGTTCTGCACGGCTGAGGTTATGGGGCAAGTGATGCTGCTTTTCCACGATTTCAGCCCGTGGACATTGGCGGAAGCACTCTATGTAGAAGTCCAGCCTGTTTCGACCTTCAGGAGGAGTCCACCCAGAATCCTTCTTTTTGTAGTGTTGGTAGGAAGGTCTCTGTGGGTTAGTATGTTGCTCAGAGGTGTGTTGGAAATATTCCTTGAGTCGGAGATATCAAAAATAGGATTCTAGGTCAGCACAGAACTGTATCATGTTCGTGGGGGTGGAGGAGCAGCAGGAGAGGCCCCGAGATAGGACAGATTCTTTTGCTGGGCTAAGAGTATAGTTGGATAGATTAACAATATTGCTGGGTGGGTTAAGGGAGCCACTGTTGTGGCATGTAGTAGTTTAGTGTCCTTTTTCTTTTGTAGAGAAGCAAAGTATGTGTTGTAAATGGCTTGTCTAGTTTTTGTAAAGTCCAGCCACGAGGAAGTTTGTGTGGAAGGTTGGTTTTTTATGAGAATATCCAGTGTATCCTGTGACAAAAGCGGTTGGTTAAATGAAAAGGTACTTTTGTGACATTAAGGAGAAAATAAGCTTAAATAGTGGTGGTTCTTTTGACCCTGCACTTCCGTTTTAAGACGACTACCTTTTTTGTATTTTATTTCCCTTTTTGCAGGGTAAACACTTCGACCCCCACTTTTTCCTTCTATGTCAGAGGAATCTAGGATAGCAGTTACATAAGTAAATAGCAAAATCTACAGTTGATAGTTTTATTTGGCTATTTAGACAGCAAATCTGTCTTTTTACTGCACCTCTGTCTGTTTTCTCCAACTTGCTAACATCATTAACACACCTGCTCACCTCTTGTTAGGGAAGAAGGAGTAGTCACCAGTCCTCTTCTCTCAGTTGGAGAAGATCCCCTTCTATTCTGACTGCCTGTAAAGACTATTTGCTGGCCTCCTCTCTCCCCTTCTGCAAGGAGGAGCGAGGGGAGTTTCTTATCACCTGTCTTCGCTCCTCCCCCATGATCCAGGTTATCTAGATATGCCTTTCAGTCTGTTTCCTCTCCTCCTGAGGGAGAAGTTCCTGGTAGAAATACTTCCTGAAGCAGGGGAACAGAAGGTGGATAGTGGTGGTGGGTTCTTCTCTCAAAGGAGGCCTGTTAGTGGTGCCTTCTTTTTCCCCCTCCATTCCCTGCAAGGGCACAGTGATGTTTGTATTAAGAGGAGAACATATGACCTGGCAGGGTGAGTGTAAGTTCATTCAAATACTTGCTAAAGACAAAACTGTGCTACCCAGCTGTATGGTGGGGAGGAAGGCTTCTTGTTCAATCCTAGTACGTTGCCGCCCGGCTGTGGATATGTTATGAGATTTGGTTGAGTTCCCTGGAACTAATGGGGAACTGCGTTTAGGAGAGATTTTGCCATTCCCCTGAGCTCTGAATGCAGTTGTTTGTGGAACTCACTGTGACTTGAGGAGTGGGTTAAAGTTTTTTTTTTTTTTTGTGTGTGTGGCTTCCCCCTCCACCCCCTGTAAAAGGGGAAGAGACTGAATTAGAAATTCTAATGAAATGAAACCATTCACTGGTCTTTTAACATGTTTTGCCTTCCCTCCTAGCCAGAGTATGGCAATATAACAATTTTAAAGGAAATATTTTTAAGCTTTACCTTTACGGAGAATAGTGACTCAAAGGTTACCATACTGCTATTACAAATAATTGTTCTGGGTGCAGAGTTCATTTTAACTACATCATATTCCTGCAAGTACTTAAGTTAAATAAAAACTGTGCTGAATTTCAAAATTCCTGCATTCTTTGCTCTACTGGGTATTTATTGAATTGGTTCTGACTTGTCGTCTTATTAGAATTGTATATAAATGTGTACCTTGTATTTAAAGGGATAAATATAATGGATTTACCTCTTCACTGGTAGAATTGGGTGGCATGGATTACTTATTTCCTTCTCAAGCTCTTACTGATTTTATCTTCTCCCACTCCCTTCCCCCTCCACCTCCCCGGTGTTTGGAGTGACTTTATTACGGTGTATAAAGGCTAACTAATCTATTGATATACCTTGATCATATTTGTTTAATCCAAAAGCCCTGCACCATTTTGCACCAAGTCCTTCTACTAAGCTTGCACAACTCTCTTGTTTCCTTGAGTCCTAATACTGTCTTCATTTGAATTGCAATCAGAAAACTGGAACACTTTGGAGACATCAGACATTTAAGACTAATTTTTCACTTGTGGGAGTAGGAGGAGGGGGAATGGATGCTAATGAATCTTGCAGAAAGGTTACACTGAAGTTAGATTGTCAGTTTCAATTATCACAAAACCACCATAATTTAAACTCTGTTGGCAATCTTATTTGAGGACAAATACTGGTATGTTGTGGAATTTTATAGATAAAGTAGGTTTCAGAGTAGCAGCCGTGTTAGTCTGTATTCGCAAAAAGAAAAGGAGTACTTGTGGCACCTTAGAGACTAACAAATTTATTAGAGCATAAGCTTTTGTGAGCTACAGCTCACTTCATCGGATGCATTTGGTGGTAAATACAGTGGGGAGATTTACTTACGCGCGCGCGCACACACACACACACACACACACACACAGAGAGAACATGAAACAATGGGCTTATCATACACACTGTAAGGAGAGTGATCACTTAAGATCGGCCATCACCAGCAGCAGGGAGGGAAAGGAGGAAAACCTTTCACGGTGACAAGCAAGGTTAGCCATTTCCAGCAGTTAAGAACATCTGAGGAACAGTGGGGGGGGGGGGAGAGAAATAACATAGGGAAATAGTTTTACTTTGTGTAATGACTCATCTATTCCCAGTCTCTATTCAAGCCTAAATTAATTGTATCCAATTTGCAAATTAATTCCAATTCAGCAGTCTCTCGATAAAGTAGTGTATGGAGTCTCACAGAACAGTTTCCTGCACTGTCTTTCTTTTAACCAGTGTTACTCCTCCCCCTTCCAATAATTAATCCTCAAAGAAACAAATTTAAATTAAATTTTGGATAAACATGTATAAAGTACTTGAAGCAGAATTCTTACTACTTGCAAGTTGAAATAAAGTGTAAAACTGTTTTGTCATTTTCATTACAAAATGGTAAATATAGTATAAAATGAGTGAGCAGTGGTTGTAGGTATTTTGACTCTACACTGTGGCCAGGTAGCATGGTTCCCTTAAATTTATTGTGCATGTCTTGCTTTCAGCACATCTTCATTACCACCACTAGACTGGCCTTTACCAACTCATTATGGACAATGTGAACTGAAAATAGACGTACAGCCTAAAACTCACCATAGAGCTCATTATGAAACAGAAGGCAGTAGGGGAGCAGTAAAAGCATCTACTGGAGGACACCCGGTAGTGAAGGTATGACGTTTTTAAACTTTTACATAAAAGTTGTTACAGAAGATTGATCATACTTACCGTGCAGTACTGTAAACTTCTACTGTTTTCTTGTACAACTTATGATCCTGAATAGATGGGACATCTCTGTAGAATACCGTTTGCTCCAATATGATCTCTTAAAGACATTTTTATACTTTTAAAATGTATGCTACAATTACAGAGTATATAATGAATTCTGTTGTACATTATAGACTTATTGCCATCATGACAATATGCAAAACTTCTTCCACGCTTATCAGAAAGGAAATTTGGGGGGGAAATTGTACAACTGAGTACATGTAATTTATCATGCTGTAATCCTAAAGTTCTAATTTCTGTAACTCTCAAGAATGCTATCACTTCACTTGATTGATGGATTATATTGCCTCAACAGCAGGGATACATTTCTGAACATTCCCTCTGGGGCACATGGCATTGGCCAATGTCAGAAGACAGGACACTGGGCTAGATGGACCTTTGGTCTGACCCAGTATGGCCTTTCTTATGTAACATGAAGACTGGTGTATGCCAAGGATTATAATTTCTATGGTGGTTTTGGTTTTTTTACACTGTTTATGTAAAACACTATGAAGTACTTCAAGTAATTTTCATTGCAGTAAACTACAGACCAAAAATTAGCAGTAAACCAGTTCTTTAGCTTTGTTTTTTATCTCCTTGTAAACCAGCCAGATTTTGCTGCTGTTGGGGAAGGAGACTAATGCACACAACTGCTTGTTCTTCTCTGGCCCACTGGGAAGCTTCACATCACTGGCTTTCTTAAGTGGGCTGCTAAATAGTAAGGGGGAGGACAAAAGATGATTTGCTAAAGTCTCTCCTAGCTCAATTCTTGTAGTCTTTGGTGAGGGTGCCTGACACTTCTTCACTTTTGTTTCCCTGAAAGCAGGTACTTTTAAGGCAGCCTGACTCAACCTTATTTCCACAGGAAAAAGCAGAAATGTAGACTTTTCAGTATTAGTGTCTTCTGGCAGTGCATCATGTAGCAATCCCCTTTTGGCTAGCAGTGATTGACACTAAATGTCCTCAAAAAGAAAAGGAGGACTTGTGGCACCTTAGAGACTAACAAATTTATTTGAGCATAAGCTTTCATGAGCTACAGCTTACTTCATCGAATGCATCCGATGAAGTGAGCTGTAGCTCACGAAAGCTTTAGTCTCTGAGGTGCCACAAGTCCTCCTTTTCTTTTTGTGGATACAGACTAACATGGCTGCTACTCTGAAACCTGACTAAATGTCCTGACCCCTACACTAGCACTTGCTGAAGTCTTCCTTTTGTGAAGTGCTTTCCAAATGCTTCCTAATCCTGGAAGCCACAAAGAGAGGTGGCATCCCTCTAATTTAGGCCAGATCTACACTTAAATTTTACCAACATATGTATTTTAACTTAGGGGTGTGGTTGTTTTTTTGCAACATAGCTGTGCTGTCAAAAGCTCTAGTGCTGGTATGGTTTATTTTGGTTGCTGAACTGGAATAAGCTACAACAGCAAAAGCACTTTAGTACTGCTATAATTGCATCTGTTCTAGGAGAGTTTTGCCAGTATAGCTATACCAGCGAAACTTAAGTGTAGACATGAAGAGCTTACTGACAGCAAATCTTGACAGAAAGGGGATTGAAATTTAATTCTTGTGCTCTAACTGCTGGATTATGCTGTCATAATTTGAAATTCTGCTGTGTATCAAACTGCACCACGGTGTCAAAGAGAGTAGTTTGGCAGCGTGACAATGAAGGGAGTTGACAGGTGAGCCTGCACTTGGATAAGTCTCCTGTCCACAGATACATGTACCCTTTTCCTTCACTGGCTCCCAGTTTCAAGGTTCTTTGCCCTAATCTTCTACTTTCCTGCCTCACCTCCAGTCTGGCTTTTGTACCTTCTATATTTGAATTAAATGGCTTTTTCCTCCTCCATGCTGCCTGAGTTCCATCAGTGTGCTCATTTAAGAGCACAGGAGATAGGCACCCTGCTCTCAGTTCTAGTGCCCAGGCCAGCCATTACAGGTACATTCCAGCTGCTTCTTTGAGTAGTGTTCCTATGGGTGCTCCACTGTAGGTGTATATGCATCCCCATGCCTCAGATTGGAAACTTTAGATAGCAGTGTCCATTTGGCCCACACATGTGCTCTTTGTCTTTTGCCTTGTCTTGAGGCTATCTAGCGCTATGCAGGCGAACTGCCCTCATTTTCTTCTCAACCTCCCTTGGTCTGAAATGGAGCAATAAGCAGAATCTGACAGTCAATTAGCTTTAACCTTGTTTTAATTTTTAGAGTAGCTACTAGAGTTTCCATTGTTAGTTTACCACTCCCTTCTCCTTTTTCCTTTTTAATATATAAAAAAAAAATCCCCTTTTTGTTCTGATTTAGAAAACAGTTGCCTCCCTGTCCTTTTTGATTTTGCTATCCTCTCCCCTCTTAGGGAATGACCTCAAGAAGGGATGTGCCTCACTCCCCTGGGTTCAAACGCACTCTCTCCTGTAGAGAGGCTATCCCAGTCAGCGACAGCCATTTTTGCTGAATTCACTGTTTAGGAGAGGCTCATGTATCACAGAAGTGTACCTTCGTCAGAAATTAGACGAGCAAGAAAGAGCCATGACCTGAAATTTAAGCTCCTCATTATGCAGAGTCCCCTGAGATTGGCTTCTGAACCTGGTCCTGGGACTCCCCCAGAACAACAATCCCTGACGTGAACATCAGCGGCCATGGACATCAAACTATGGTGCAGTCAAAAAGGAAATCTAAGGATTCCTCTCACAAGTGCTTGAAAGAGGGCTACAAGTCCACAGGCTGAACAGTAGACTAGAAAGAAGAGATCCCCAGTAAAGTCAGTGACCTTAATACTGATGGAGCCATGGCATGGTACCCATAAGGTGCTAGGTTCCTCTGGAACCCATACTGCCACCAAGCCTAAAGACCTGAGGAGCACAGCCTGCAGTGTCAGTACGGTCTGATAAAAGGCAATAAAGACCGTACCCCCTTTTCTAAAATCTCACTGCAAGAGACAAAGAAAGCTGCAGTACTAAGTGACACATCCATTGTCACACTTGCAGGGGACCCTCTTCTGGACAGTCATCACACCATTGGGACTACAGCTGAATGAACACACACACGACTGACTGACTCTAGTGCAACATCCGGAATTCATATGAGCCTATCTTGATGCAGTGAAGGCCAAAGCATGCCTTCCACTACACAAGTTCAGTGCCCTTACCAGCTTGATTGACACCATTAGGATCAGCCCCTAGACCTCTGCTAGAAATTGCCTGCAATTACTTGGGCATGTGGTGGCCGGCATCTTTGTGATAAGTCATGCAAGGCTCCACGTGCATTGCTTACAGACATAGGTGCCGACTCTGTGGGTGCTCCGGGGCTGGACCTTGTTCTGTCATCTGCCACCACCGAGAACACTGACCTTGTTCTGTCATCTGCCACCACTGAGAACAGCTGAGCTCCATCCTCTTTGGAATCCCCCTTCAGGTTGCTATCAGGCTGCTATCAGATCCCCCCCCCCCCACTCTTCTCTTCTGCAGACTAAACAAGCCCAGTTCCCTCAGCCTCTCCTCGTAAGTCATGTGCCCCAGCCCCCTAATCATTTTCGTTGCCCGCTGCTGGACTCTTTCCAATTCGTCCACATCCTTTCTGTAGTGGGGGGGACAAAAACTGGACGCAATACTCCAGATGTGGCCTCACCAGTGCTGAATAGAGGGGAATAATCACTTCCCTTCATCTGCTGGCAATGCTCCTACTAATACAGCCCAATATGCCGTTGGCCTTCTTGGCAATGAGGGAACACCGCTGACTCATATCCAGCTTCTCGTCCACTGTAATCCCAAGGTCCTTTTCTGCAGAACTGCCACTTAGCCAGTTGGTCCTCAGCCTGTAGCAGTGCATGGGATTCTTCCTTCCTAAGTGCAGGACTCTGCACTTGTCCTTGTTGAACCCCCTCAGATTTCTTTCCGCCCAATCCTCAAATTTGTCTAGGTTACTCTGGACCCTATCCTTACCCTCCAGCTTATCTACCTCTCCCCTAGATGAGCTTAGTGTCATCTGAGAATTTGCTGAGGGTACAATGCATCCTGTCGTCCAGATCATTAATAAAGATGTTGAAGAAAACCGGTCCCAGGCCTGACCCCACTTGATACTGGGTTCCAGGCACTCCACTTGATACTGGCTGCCAACTAGACATAGAGCTGTTGATCCCTACCCACTAGCCCGACAATCTAGCCAGCTTTCTATCCACCTTATAGTCCATTCATCCAATCCCTACTTTTTAACTTGCTGGCAAGAATACTATGGGAGACGTGTCAAAAGCATTGCTAAAGTCAAGATGCATCACATTCACTGCTTTCCCCATATCCACAGACCCAGTTATGTCATATAGAAGGCAATCAGGTTGGTCAAGTATGACTTGCCTTTAGTGAATCCATGTTGACTGTTCCTGGTCGCCTTCCTTTTCTCCAAGTGCTTCGAAATGGATTCCTTGAGGATGTGCTCCATGATTTTTCCAGGGATTAAGGTGAGGCTGACTAGTCTGTGGTTCCCTGGGTTCTCCTTCTTCCCTTTTTTAAATATGGGCACTATATTTGCCTTTTTTTCCAATCATCCAGGATCTCCACCGATCACCACAAGTTTTCAAAGATAATGGCCAATGGCTCTGCAATCGCATCAGCCAATTTTTTCAGCACCCTCAGATGCATTACATCTGGACCCATGGACTTTTGCATGTCCAGCTTTTCTAAATAGTCCTTAACCTGTTCTTTCACCACTGAGGGCTGCTCACCTCCTCCCCATACTGTTGCCCAGGACAGCAGTGTGGGATCTGACCTCCTCTGTAGTATCAGAGGGGTAGCAGTGTTAATCTGTATCCACAAAAACAACAAGGAATCTGGTGGTACCTTAAAGATTAACAGATTTATTTGGGCATTCACCTTGTCTGTGAAGACAGAGGCAAAAAAAGCATTGAGTACTTGAGCTTTTTCCACGTCATCTCTCGCTAGGTTGCCTCCCCCATTCGTTAAGAGTCGCACGCTTTCTCTGACCTTTTTCTTGTTGCTAACGTACCTGTAGAAACCCCTTCTTGTTACCCTTCACATCTCTTGCTAGCTGCAACTCTACTTGTGTTTTGGCATTCCTGGTTGCACCCCTGCATGCTCAAGCAATATTTTTATACTCCTCTCTAGTCAACTGTCCAAGTTTCCACTTCTTGTAAGCTTCCTTTTTGTGTCTAAGCTCACCGAAGATTTCACTGTTAAGCTAGGCTGGTCATCTGCCATATTTGCTATTCTTTCTGCACATTGGGATGGTTTATTTCTGCGCCTGCAATATGGCTTCTTTAAAATACAGCCAGCTTTCCTGAACTCCTTTCCCCCTCATATTAGCCTCCCAGGGGATCCTGCCCATCAATTCCCTAAAGGAGGTGGTCTGCTTTTCTGAAGGCCACGGTCTGTATTTTACTGCTACTCCTTTTGGTGAGGATCCTGAACTCAACCATCTCATGGTCTCCACCATCTTATGGTCACTGCTGAAACCATCTAGTTCTTAACAGCTATGTAACCTACTTGAATATTATTCCTGTTTTGAGTTATCTAAATCAGAGCAGTAAATGACTTGCTCATTGTTAAAATTGGAATTAGAATTTATGCACTTCTGTTTCCCAGTTTCAAGCTCAGATCACGTGATTATACGTCCCTAAGTTAAAATTAATACAAACACAAATCAATATTGTTTCACAAGTGGAACACTTCCATCTGTAACTACAGTATAATAGTTGTATTTGATGGGAGAGATCAAGTTGTTGTGAAACAAAACATTGATTTGCATTGGTATTTACTTTTTATGTGGTGCTGGGAAAAATTGTGTATTAAGGGTCAAACTCAGTGAATAGTGAACACTGAGCTGTAGGAAGGTTAAAATACTTGATTTGGCATGTGTGCTCTGCCTAGCTCTCCCTCACCCCTCCCCACCCCCAATGTACTACATATGTAATAATTGTAATATACATTACTTTTTACAGACATTCTAAATAGTCTTATCAAAATTTTTGTTGCTCATAGCCTTATTTAGCTCTTTACCAGCCAACTCCATGTGAATGCATGATCAATGTGATGCACGGGTTAAGTGTTCCAGACACAAACTGCTGTCTAATGGTCTTTACATTTTGTTTAATGTGCAGTTGCTTTTAGATCATACTACATACTTTGCAGCACTTAGCAGGATATTTGTTTTTAAGATTATTTTCTGTGAATACGGTGGAAAGTTTATGGTTCTGCATTACATATGTAATTTATACATTTTTTTAACAAGATTTAAAGATAGTGGTACATAGCTTCAGTTTACATGTAGGTGGTTAGTCATACTGTACTCTGCCTGTCACTAGGAAACTAAGCCTCTGACAAATTTGGCATCATCTGTCATGAGCATGTTTAATCAGCTTATTGTTTCCAATGTGTGGCGAAGCTAAACGAATTGAAGTCTCACTTTGCTGGGTCACTAAATGGACTTTCATGCTTTAAAAGGACATGAATAAATTTTATTTTTATTTAGGAGTTTCTGCAGTGAAATTCGGTTTTTGGCCATTCTGATAGCAAGATGTTTTTTATTATCATCTGCTACAAAGTATCAGCCTTTTAAATCTCAGCTTGATATGGGCATGTTCCAGTTTAAACTGTAAATCAAAATAATTTGTCTTAAAGGCTCTCCCTTTTTTCAAGATTTGAAAAAATGTTATGAGTTCTTTTAATAAAGGAGGAATAAATAACTTGCCATAATTCCTGTTTATGGCTTGGTTGCCATATTAAAATAACTAGCTAAATTATGGTTACCACATTTAGTAAACTTAAGTTTCTTTGTGAGTACCGATTTGTTTCAGTGGAATAGTAGTGTTTTGAAATAAAACAGTATGAATAGTGAGATTCGCTGATGAATTGTCATAACTTCACTGATAAGTTCCTCAAGATCTGCTTAATGTTTTAAAATCTGAATAAAATGGTAGAAATTGTGACAATCATATTGGCCTGTTAGCCTGAGGATATATGCCCACTATCTGTTACACAGGCTCTCACACTAGAAACTTAGAAACTGTTATTGGATCCTTGGTTGCTCTCAGGTGACTTGGCCTTTTCCCATCTGAATTTGCATAGAATCTTTTCTTTCTGACAGGTTTCAGAGTAGCAGCCATGTTAGTCTGTATTCGCAAAAAGAAAAGGAGTACTTGTGGCACCTTAGAGACTAACCAATTTATTTGAGCATAAGCTTTCGTGAGCTAGAGCTCACTTCATCCGATGAAGTGAGCTGTAGCTCACGAAAGCTTATGCTCAAATAAATTGGTTAGTCTCTAAGGTGCCACAAGTACTCCTTTTCTTTTCTTTCTGATGTGACCCTAAGCACAATCATCCATGCCTTTGTCATTTCCAGAATGAATTTACTGCAGCATTTGATTTCACCAGAAAACCTCTTTAAAGCACATTTGGTGAAACACTTGCACTTAATTTTGCAGGGAGCATGTTGCATCTGTACTTTTAAAACTATGCTTCACTATCAGTCGGTATGGAGTTCTTTGTTTGGTTTTGGTGATCTGTTGCAGGGCGGGGGTGTGTGAGAGAAAGAGAGAGAGGGAGAAGTTTTAGATCTGGTCTGAACACAAAGTTGCACCAGTTTAACGAATGGTTTGATTTTTGTATTGATCTAGTTAAACGGATGCAACTTTGCATGGATATGCTTTTAGGTTGGTTTAACCTATCTTATATTGGTTTAGCTTGTGCCAGACTGTATCCAAATTTTGTTTCCAGTGTGCTGCAGATTTTTGCATGAAAAATGTGTGTTGTAAACTGTCAGGAGAAAGCTGGAGATACTGATAGCTGGAGAAGAGGCAGTTGATACTCTCATCATGTAGGAAGATGGTGTGAAAGTTGGTTTTGTTTTTCATATGCTGGAGACATCACTGGGAACTGGTCAGGGGAAGAATCCTCTCACTGTTTTTACCAGATGGGGGACTGTATTCCTCATCCAGTAGCCTTCACAACAAATAGGTGCCCATTTGCACCTGGTCCCTCTACATCAAGTAATTCTAGATAACGATATTATCCTGATGTTCTGGCTAAAATGGCCAACAGCAAAATAGTTAATATTGATATTTAAATTATTAGCATTCGGCTTTAGCCTTGATACCTGATAAAGACGATTGGGGTTTCTGAGCCTTTTTTCACTTGAGATTTTTTTTAGCAAAAATCATGAAAATTGTCGTACTGGTGTAGACCAATATCTTGTTTACAACACTGCTCAGTACCAGTTGCTTCACAGGAAAACATTTGGAGTAGGCAGATGCCGCATAACCTGTCCTCAGGGAAAGCCACCTTTTAAGCTTGGTAGGTTAGGTGCAAGCAAACAATGTGTTTTTAATATGGCTAAATGTAAGTGTATACATCTAAGAACAAAGAATGTAGGCTGTATTTACAGGGTGGGGGACTCCTCTTGGGAAGATAGTGACTGAGGAAAAAAAAATTGGGGGCTCCTGGTGTATTACCAGCTGAACATAAGCTCCCAGTGCAATGCTCTGGCCAAAAGGTTATCCTTGGGTGTATAAACGGCAGTTTCAAGTGGGAATAAAGAGATTATTTTAATTTATATATTTGGCATTGGTGCAACTGCTGATGGAATACAATATCCAGTTCCGGTATCAACAATTCAGGAAGGATGTTGATAAATTAGAGAGGGTTCAGAGAAGAGCCATGAGAATGATTAAAGAATTAGAAAACGTGCCTTAGATTGAGTTTCGTGAGTCTCTCATATTTAGTGTAACAGAGAAGTTAGGGGTGACTTGATTATAGTCTAAGTACCTACATGGGGAACAAATATTTGATGATCTCTTCAGTTTAACAGAATAAGATATATAACGTGATCCAGTGGCTGGGAGTTGAAGCTACACACATTGAGACTGGAAAGAAGGCATAAATTTTTAACGGTGAGGGTAATTAACCATTGGAACAATTTATCAAGGTTTGTGGTGGATTCTCTATCACTAGCAAATTTTAAATTTAAGATTGGATGCTTCTCTAAAAGATATGCTCTCGGAATTATTTTGGGGAAGTTCTATGGCCTTTATTACACAGGAAGTCGGATGAGATGATCACAATGGTCCCTGCTGGCCTTGGAATCTATGAATTATGAACTCCTAGTAATTAACGGTTAGCTTATGGCCCTAAGTTTGTTGAGGGTTTGTCCCTTCCAAAGCCTTTATCTTTTATTATTTTTACTATTTACTGCTTTGGATATTCATTACCCATATAAATGTTTAATCTTTTTTTGAATCATGTTAAGATCTCAAATTAAGTGATGTACTGTAGTAATATAAGCCATAGGTTAATATATTGTGTGGAAAAAGTACTTCCTTTCATTTTTTTTGTTCCTTTCGCTCTCATTGAGAGGTTGAACAGAATTGTTTTACCTGCTCTTGTTTTTGTAAGCATTCGTCTTCTCTCATTTAATGAGCCATTGTTTTCTTATGTAGTCAAGGTGCAAATGGTGTAGACTTCTTCCTCCCAGTCAACTTCTTCTCTGTCAGGGTATTGTAGGTTTGTAGACTCTGTATTTTCAAACCTTCCAATAGGAAGAACCCCTGACTACCTTTTCCCACTCTCTAGCTCCTAGGAAATGGCCAGCCAGTAGTAACTATTACATTTACTGAAAACAGTATTTACCTCACAATAACTGTGATTCTTAGAGATATGTTGTCTGTCTGGATCCCAATCCCGGTGCACATGACCCTGTAAATGTGAGATCAGATTCTTTTAGCCAGAAGTGTCCATTCGGGCTGTACCACACCTTAGATGTCCTTGTGGCTCTCCCCTCCACCCACCTGTTCTCCAAGGGCATAAAGGGAACAGCAGGCCAAATTGTCCCTCATTTTCTTTCTGAATATACAATCAATAGGGTATAGGACTTCCTACTAGTAGGGAAGAAGTGAATCATAGAATCTACGTAGATAACACATTACGAAGAACTAAAGTTACTGTAGGTTCCCTGACAATGTTTGAAATATAGGGGTGCTTCTTAGCAAAGTTGCCAAAGATGCCTGAGCTTTAAACTGCAAAGGTGGATCTAGCTGTCTTATAGCAGGATCTGTTCCAAATAAATACCCATTATTTAGGCAGTCTTTGGGCGAATATTTCCTGAATTATAACCATCTGCAAATGCTACAGATTGGGGGAACTCTTGAAAGACCTTGTTCTGTCAAGGCAATATGAAAGAGTTACAGGTCAAGGATCTTCAGTTTAGCTTCCATTTGGTTTGAGTGGGCGTTGGGGAAGAAAAGTGGTAGGTGAATCAGCGGATTTAAGTGAAAATCAGAAAACTTTTGGCAAGAACTTGGAGTAAGGATTAAGAGTCACTTTGTCTTTATGAAACACTCTATATACAAGATGGACCAGCCACGAGGGCCTGAATTTTTCCCTGCCCTTTGAGCTGATGTTATAGCAACTAAAGAGGCAGTCTTTATAGATAATGAACAGGTTGCTAAGATCCCAAGAAGTGGTCCAGTTAAACCATGTAAATAACTATGTTGAGGTCCAAAAAAGAAGGGGGTTCCCTGATTGTAGAAACATTTGAATTAAGGAATCTAGCAACTGTGGGATGGGAAAATGTGACCCTGAATAGGAGGAGGATATGCAGACATTGCTGCTAATACACTTTTAAGGAGCTGATGGATAGCCCCGAGTACTTTCTGGACCACCTGCTATCCCTAATAGCAAGAATTGGGGCTTTCAAGGCAGGGAGAGAAAGCTCGGTGGTTTGAGCATTGGCCTGCTAAACCCAGGGTTGTGAGTTCAATTCTTGAGGGGGCCATTTAGGGATCTGGGGCAAAAATTGTGGATTGGTCCTGCTTTGAGTACGGGGTTGGACTAGATGACCTCCTGAGGTCCCTACCAACCCTGATATTCTATGACTATGGTGAAAGAAGGCCTGCCTCGTATTATTATGGCACATGGTTTCCTGGACTTCCAGAACATCATGTGCCAAGCTTCACCCTCAGCCTCTTCAGAGATGGTTAAAATCAATGTATCAAGCAGAAAGACCCACAAAAAGTTCAAGGCATCTGGTCTGCTTCACCATCCGCTACCAGGACTATTTAATGGGTGCCTCGAAACAGGACTGGGAGGCACACCCAGAACATCTTTAGACACAAGGTCTGTGGTCCTCCATGGATACTCATCTGGGCAAATGTGGTAGAACTTAAAGCTATACGTTTAGCATTCAGAGCGTTCCTGCTTCTCTGAAAAGGGACCATCATTCAAGTCCTGCCAGATGACACTACAGCATTATACTCTGTCAACTGACAAAGGGGGAGCAAGATCGTCCCCTCTCTGTCAGGAAGCTATTCATCTATGGGATTGATGCAACATCAGAGAAATCTCTTGGCTCTGCTCTCACCAGGTGCCTAGAACAATTTAGCAGATCAGTAGAAAGTTCTTTTCCAGCCACAAATGGACCTTCAAAGACTGTCTTCAGTCAAGTTTTTCTAAAATGAGGTATTCTTGTCATAGATTTCTGTGCCACCAACTTGAACAAGTGTGACACATTTTCTTCCAAAGAAGACGAATGCTCAGCCTCCTTTTCAGATACATTCCTGATGCAGTGGAATAGAAATGTGTATGCTTCCCATCAGTGTCATTACTTTTCTAATGACTCTAGCAACTGAGACTGGACCAAGCCCTCCCTGTTTAGTACAGAAGCATCAGTTCCGAATCACCCACTCTGATGCTAACTGCACATTTTTTTTCAGATCTTCTGGGCACTATTTCACCATCAACTCACCATCTCTCTATCAGACAGCATGGGTGCTAGCTGGCTAAGGGCCATAGACAGAATTTATAGAAATAAGATATTTTGATATAGAGCAGAGGCGCTAACACAGAGCCAAATGGAAATGTTTTGCTTTGGGTCACTCAGCGTCACTTTACCCCTTAGAGACAACTATTCTTGTTGTTTTGGGCTCTTTAATGTCCTTGAAGCACTAGGCCTTTCATATCAGTCAGGTTTCTTTAGCTGCAATATCTGCCAATTCAATATCAATTGGATTTTTTTCACCTAGTTGTCTGACTTACCGAAGGGTCAGATCTGCTTTTCCACCAGAAAAGGAAACTTCCTCTTTTTGAGACTTAAATGTAATACCCTGCTGAAACTCATTTGAACTGGTAGCATCATGTTCCTTGTATCTCATCTCTATCAAGACAGTGTTTTTGGTAGCTATTATCTGTGCTTAAAGGATGAACAAGAGTCAGGTATTGACAGATCCCCCTTAATTTATTTTTCACAAAAATGATGCGTCTCAAACCTCACCTGCAGTCAGACTTTCACCTGAATCAAAATGTATACCTCCTACTAGTGTTCTTTCCAAAATCTCATTTGAATCCAGGGAAGCAAAACTCTCTACATTTGATGTCTTGAATACTTTCCTACTACCTCTGTAGAAGACGACCTTTTCAAAAGTCCTTTTAAGGGCAGCCAGTTGGAGCTCGATTATAACCTAGTCCCAGCTACTGGGTCTGATGCTTGGAGTCTTTAAGTAGGACTCCTGGCACTTACCCTCTCAGGGAGATAACTTCTTGCCAGTCCCCTACAGTGGGATCCATGTGTACAAATACTTAAACAAGAAAAAGCGGTTGCTTACTTTATCATATCTGTGGTTCTCTGAGAAGTTTTGTCCATGTGGATCCCATGACCTGCCCTCCTTCCTCACTACGCAGAGTCCTTTAGACTTAAAATTCTATACTGGCGAAGGAACTCGGAGGAAGTTGGGCCTGCTCTGCCCCTTTATCCTGGCAGAAGGGGCAGCACAAGGGAATGCAGGGCACAACTGACCAAAAGAATTTTATCTTGTGTGCATGGGGCATATGCACACCTAGAGTGGAATGCATGTGGACAAATACCTTGAATGGCCAGAGTTAAGGTAAGGTACATAACAATTTTTGTAAAAACAAGTGATTTAAAATCATCTTAATTTTAAATAGCTTAGTCCTGATTATCAGAGGGGTAGTAGTGTTAATCTGGATCTGTAAAAGTGGCAAAGAGTCCTATGGCACCTTATAGACAACAGACTTAAGCTTTTGTGGGTGAATAACCACTTAAGATGCATGTAATGAAAATGTCCAGAGGCAGGTATAAATATGCAAGGAAGAATCAGGCTAGGGATAACGAGGTTAGCTCAATAAGGGAGGATGAGGCCTTCTTCTAGCAATTGAGATGTGAACACCAAGCGAGGAGAAACTGCTTTTGTAGTTGGCTAGCCATTCACAGTCTTGTTTAATCCTGAGCTGATGGTGTCAAATTTGCAAATGAACTGAAGCTCAGCACTTTCTCTTTGAAGTCTGGTCCTGAAGTTTTTTTTGCTGCAGGATGGCTACCTTTAAATCTACTATTATGTGTCCAGGGAGACTGAAGTGTTCTCCTACAGGTTTTTGTATATTGCCATTCTTAATATCTGATTTGTGTCCATTTATCCCTTTTACATAGGTACTGTCCAGTTTGGCTGATGTACATAGCAGAGGGGCATTGCTGGCACAGGATGGCATTATAATGATGTTGACCAAAAATAGATTTTCAAACTGTCTAAAAATCCCTCCCACTTTCAATTGCTAAGCTTTCATGTTTAATTTCACTAGTTCTGCAATCACATAGGCTTCCAGGGTAAACCAGATTTGAATTTCTAATGTGTTTAAAAAAAAAAAAGAGAGAGAGAGAGAGAGTATGCTTTTTAAACCAACCCTTTTCCCAAATAATGGAAAACTCCCGAAGCTTACCTTTCAGGCTTTCTTTATCACTGACAGAAAAAAAATTATTATTTTTTTTATTTTTGAGGTGCTTAAGAGTACAAAAGCCATTTCACACAGATTCCTTGTGGTGCTTATGCACAGCTGCCTCTTTACTAATGCCCTTTTCATATTAACCCTTTACAAACTGATGTTAGAGAGACTAGGTAGGTGAGGTGATATCTTTTATTGTACCAAATTCTGTTAGTGAAAAAGAGAAGTTTTGAGCTTATAAAGATATCACCTCACCCACCTTGTATTGCTAATATCTTGGTACCAATACAACAACATTGCATACAAGATGTTATGAAAGCCTAGGAAACCTCCATTGAAATATTGGATATGTTTACTATGAACTGCTTATAATTTTTCAGCCCAGCTGGGTAACTTACATAATACCCCAGCAATCACTCCCCCCCCCCCATTTCATCAACTGAAAAACTTGTAGCATTGGTCATCTTCTTATAGGGACACTGGCATCATTGAATTGTAAAGCTTGCATTCTTTTGGTCTTTGTTCATTTCAGTTACCCCACATATTTTTGCCCCTGACAAGTTTAGTGATATTACAGGATTGTAATACTCTTACTTTTACGGAGGTCTGTTTGCTTGCAAAAGCTTGTCTTTCTAATCAGCCTTCTTCTGTGATCTAGTAATGCCATGAGCAATTAATCTGTAAAACAAAAAGAGCACTGAGGTGTCAATGGAATCTTTGTCTTCATTTAGAAAATCTAGGAAAGAAGGTGCGTAAAAGGCAGGAGTGATTCTTAACATGAATTGGTTAAAATAGAGTACTTTGGGAAGTTTCCCTGCATGTGGCAGTGTTTTTTAATGAACTCTCGAAAAGTAATAGACTTCAGCTTGCAAAAACAGCTTAATTTTTTCTACTTGAATAACTGGGGTTTGAGTTTTGAGTTCTTTTTAAATTGTCTTATTTTCCCAACTGGTGGCTATTAATGCTAAGTTAGTAAGCATAAGTCACACTTCAAAAGTGAGAACTGATTTTACAAGCCTTAGCATAAGTAACTTTGAATTTCAGGAGTGCAGTACACCTTTGTCTATTAGCTTAAATGTATGTTCTCAAATTTTAAAATGTGAAAGTCTGGGCACGTTCAGTTCCAACGTAAATGTAATATTATGTTGACTTTAATAAACTGCTAGTGACTGATGCTTTAATAGAAACCAGATTTCTGTAGTTACAGAAAATCAGAACATACCAAATTATATTACTATTAACCTATTATGAAGCACTGGTTTTCTATACAAGTAGAATTATTGTAGGGCACTCATCTCAAATTTTGAGGTAGATCTTGTAAGGAAATTCGACTTAATTAAATGAAGAAATGAAACATTTACCTGCCTTATCCACCAGAGTCAGTTCATAGGAATTAATGTAAAGCATAGTTGAAACACAAATATTCATTTCGCTTTCATAGAATCATAGAATATCAGGGTTGGAAGGGACCCCAGAAGGTCATCTAGTCCAACCCCCTGCTCAAAGCAGGACCAAGTCCCAGTTAAATCATCCTAGCCAGGGCTTTGTCAAGCCTGACCTTAAAAACCTCTAAGGAAGGAGATTCTACCAATTAATTAAATTTGTAAAATAAGACTTCTGGGTATTGCCAAATATGAATTCTACCAACAAGTTTATTGACTTTTTTTAAAGCCTTTCCCATAGATCATGAACTTCAATCGTTGCAGTCTTCTCTTCGATCAAACTGCAATTTATACAGCCCCATGTATTGTAGGATTCTTAATGTTAAAATAAACTTCCCAGTCTATAGTAGAATTGTAGCTTGCAGAATATGTAATGTTACTTTCTTATCTTTGTACTTCCTTCTTTATAGATGGAATTCATGTGTATTCTAGTACCACACAAGTTTTCAGAGAAGTTTTTGAAAAGATTTGCAAAGTCTTAATATTGATGTTAGTAATAAACTGGTGAAAATTGTGAATCACAATTCTCCATGCAATCACAAAAGTCTCCATGCATACAGAAGTTATCCACATATAATTCAGTATTACAGCTCGAACTGTTTGGAGTGAAGCTGTTCTAGCTTATCCTGTAGTGACCTTCCGTCTTTAGCCTTCCAGCTTTAGTTTAACTTACGCATGCACTGACCTTTGCTATGGAAACGATACAGAAACACAAAAACAACTTGGCTGAGTTTCCTCAACAAATCAGTGGGTGGTGTATCACACTATACTGTTACCAGAGGAGGGTTTTTAGAGGTCAGTAGTGACAATGTGCAGTAACTTGTTCATTATTTACAACACACTGCTCATTACCCTGGGGAAGGGGGTATATGGAAATTTATTATAACAAGCTTGCTTCTCTACTATGAATATATATATGCTTATAAAGATATATAACTAGAACAGATGCTGACAAATTTTTTTTTTAATACCACCCTGTGTAATATTACACTTAAATCTCCCCTTCACTCAACCACCAGTTTAATTTACTGTCTCTTTGTAATGGACATGTGGTTGAGTCTTGGGCAGGCTCATTGGTATTAATGTCAGTAGTTTAATATAACTGAGACTTCATCATGGTGACTGTACTGCACTTACTAGTATGTTGTATAAAGCTTTGTCTACCGAATATGTCAGTATTAAATTTAACAATGTGTCGTTATTTGTTTGTTTTCCTCCTGACTGCTTTTTTGGAGAAGGGTAAATAAAATAAATTCATTAATATTTAGTTACAAGTTTGGGGCTGTTAAGCAACATTACTGTACATAAGTGTATTTGCTTTAGCTTTCAAAAACTTTTCAGAACCCATTGTGACAGAACAGGAGATTATTGCTCAGCTACTTGTGAAATTTTTAGGGAAGTAAAATTGATTTTTTTTTTTTTTTTTACTAGAATAAAGAACCCACTTTTTCATTCAGAGACATGTATTTTTTTCCTTCAGAAGTTGTGGTGGTGACATTTTAGTGCTGAATTGATGACTCTGAATAGTGAAGTCCTCTGTGTTCACAGAGCAGGTGTCACAGGAATAGTGGCAGTGCACACTCTGAATAGTGCCTCACCTTTGAGCTGATGGGGACTACAGTCCCCTTCCTAGGAGTTAAAAAGGGTAATTAATATTATTTGATCATTAATCCTTGGTATGGAGCGCATGTGGAAGGAGTCCAGCCTTCTTCCTTATAATACAAAAAGTGTTGCATTTGTAGTAAGGCATTGCATTACAGAGCATTTTTCTACTGTAAGCAAACAGTTGAACACAACTGCAGTTAATGAAATGGAGTGCTCCAGACCCCAGGCAAATTGACTGCATATCCCAGTTGTTTCCTGTTCTCTGCAGATAGTATGGGATGGACTGTCTTCAACTATTTGTTTGTATTGTGGCCAACAAAATGAGGCCACTTAGCACTACTGTAATATAAGTAAACTGTATCATAATGCATATACACAAACGAAGATACTACCACTGCTACGACCATTGAAGGCACCTTCAACTTTGTCACTGCCTGATGTTCGAGTGCCCCACTTTGCAACCTTAACTTGCTTTAAAACAAACTGTCAAAATTTGAGTTAAGGTTGAAAGTAAAAATCAGTAACCTCAGTGTAACCACATTTGAATTTTTTTGATTTTGGTTTTTTTTGTGGGGGGGATAATTAGATGGTTGTTTTAACTGTTTTTGTACCTTTTAAGTGTACACATTTCCATAGCCTAACATGTTTATATGCCTTAAAAAGAAATCCAAACAACCTCAACTCTGCTCTATAATACCATGCAATAACCATACATTTATGATTAAGGCATTTTAGTCTTTGTGAATCCAAATTAGCATTTCATGGTGTTACTCCAGGACAGAATTAAAGTTGTTTGGGTGCCTTAAATTTGCATTTCTTTACCTTCTTCTTCGAGTAGTGTTCCTGTAGGTGGTCTACACCCCCTGCATCTTTGATCGGACATTTCTCATAGCAGCGTCCATTTGGCCCGCACATGCATGTTAGTTAATCTCATGCCCTGTGCCATTGTTTAGCGCTGCACAGCTGAACTACCCTTAGTTCCTTCTCAACCACCTCGGCCTGAGATGAAGCTCTGGCAGTTGTCCTGTTGAGATTTTCTCAACTTTATCCTCATTTCTTTTTAACAGTTAGTCATATTACTATCAGTTTCATTAGTTAGTAATAGTATAGCTGCTGCTTTGAAATTTTTTTTCAGTTCACCAAAAGAAGGAAGGAAAAGCCCCAGGTAAAGATGAACTGACAATCGAAATGAGAGCTGGAGGCCCAGACCTTTGGGAAACCCTTGCTCAGAGGTTTAGCCGTTACTTGGAAATGCAGAAGATGCCATCTAGCTGGAAGGAGTCCAACACCGTCCTGCTGTACAGGAAGGGAGATTGTGAAGACCTATTGTTCACCGGTGGGTGGAGACCCGTTACGGATCTATGCAAACTCAACCAATTTGTAAGAATGCAGCATTTCAAAATGGTGACTCTAAACACAATAATTCTGGCCCTAGAGAAGGGAGATTGGCCCTCGACCTTCAGGATGCATATTTTCATATTACCATACACTGGCCACACAGAAGATTCCTGAGATTCACCCTAGGGAAACAACATTCCAATACAGACTACTACCTTTCAGCCTATTCTCTGCTCAGAGGATCTTCTCCAAAGTTCTTGCTGTCATTGCAGCTCACTTCCGCAGACACAGAGTAATGATATTTCCATACTTAGACGACTGCCTCATAAGGGCACCAACATGGCAAGAAGCAATAAATGCCATCCAGAGCATGGTAACTCTTTTCATGAACCTAGGGTTGCAGATAAATGTGGAAAAGTCCACACTGGTTCCTGTACAAAAGTTGGAATTCATAGGAGCCCGTCTCAACTGTCTAACAGCAATAGCAACACTACCCCAACAACTTCCTCACTCTAGTCAATCTAATTTCAACAGTGATGGACAGCCCACAAACATCCACCAGAATGTGTTTACATCTCTTGGGGCATCTGTCAGCAACAAAATTAGTTGTCAAACATGCCAGACTCCACCTGAGATGCTTGCAGGCCTGGCTTTGAACAGTATATGTGCCACACAGACACGCTCTCAACAGACACCTCACAGTGCCACACAGTAAAAGACTTTCTAACATGATGGACACAACCAAAGAACGTCTGTTCAGGAGTCCCTTTCCAGCAAAGAACTCCCACCATGACAATCACAACAGATGCTTCCCTAATAGGGTAGAGGGCACAACTACTCAACAATACGGTCCAAGGCCGCTGGTCCTCAGCAGAGTCCAACCTGCACATAAACTTACTAAACTTACTGGAGCGAAGGGTAGTCTAAAATGCATGCAACACTTTCTCCCTCTAATCAAGAACAATGTCATCAAGATCCTTACAGACAGTAGAGCATGCATGTTTTACATAAGCGGCTCAGTGGGAGCATGATCAAACTCCAGGGCGGGATTGAGACACCACTTCCTATGCAACGCTTACCTCATTAAAATGGGAGGCACCACTGATGTATGCATTTTCTCCAACCCCACCCTTAAGCAGAGTCATTCACAAGATCAAACAGGACAAATCCATGGTCATTCTTATAGCACCTACATGACCAGACAAACATGGTTCCCATACCTGCTTCAGATTGCAGTGAAACCGCCTCGAACCCTTTCCTTGGTACCTCACCTTCTGTATCAAGATGTGGGATGCATTCATCATCCCAACCTCACAGTACTCCACCTCAAGGCCTGGTTACTTCATGGCTTACTGGGGTTGAGGAGGCCTGTTCTGAGAAAGTAAGATACATTACTGAACAGTCAGAGACCAAGTACAAGAAAGACATATATCCATAAGTGGAAATGATTCTGCATCTGGTGCCAAGATAAACCTCTTTTACCACAATCTTCTCCCCTACCGAGGATCCTGGACTATATACTAGGGCTTAAAAAATTGGGGCTATCCACAAGCTCCATCAGAGTACACTTGGCTGCCCTTAACTCCTTTCACAACAAGGTGGATGAGGGTCACCGTATTGGCTCACCCAACGATTAAATGCTTAAAGCCATTGAAAACACTTATTCCACAATAAAAAACCCTATACCCATGTGGGACCTCAACCTTGTTCTACGTGGACTCATCAGAAAGCTGTTTGAACCCCTTTCAACCTGCTCTTTTTTTTTTTTTTTTTTTTTTTTTGTGGCACTTATCCATGAAGGTGGCTTTCCTCAATGCCATCCCGTCTGCCAGACAAGTTGGAGAATTAGGTGCCCTAATGGAACACCCACTTTATCTTTAAAGAATGTTGTATAAGGTAACCCTACGACCACATCCCAAGTTCCTCCCCAGTCACCTCCCCCTTTCATTTGAACCAACCCATTTTCTTACCTGTGTTTTATCCAAAGCCACATGCAGATGGGAGGGAGGCAGGCCTCACTCCACACATTGGATGTTCACAGAGCATTAGCTTTCTACACTGAAAGAACAAAAACTTTTAGAAAATCACTGAGACTGTTTCCATAACAGAGCACTCAATGGGTCAAACCATCTCAAAAGAAAGACTATCCAAATAGATATCAGGATGTATCCGTTTATGCTACCAAAAACCACAATCTACAACCTCCAGTGGGAGTTCACGCACACTCCACCACAGCACAGGCAACATCCATGGCCTTTCTCAACAATGTCCCTATCACTGATATTTGCAGAGCAGCAGCCTGGACATCAGTCCATACATTTACTAAACACTATTCTCTAGAGCAACAATCTGCATCAGGTGTGCACTTTGGGCTCACAGTGTTATCCACCGTCAATAACGCAACTCTTAATCCCTCCCTTCCACTGGGGGGCACTGCTCAATAATCATCTAAAGTGGAGCACCCACAGGGACACTCCTCGAAGAAGATTTACCCTGTGCAGTAACTGAGGTTCTTCAAAATGGTTATCACTGTGGATGCTCCACTACTTTCTCTCCTCACCTCTACTTCAGAGTTTTGATATAGATTCTCTGGGGTAGAGAAAGAATGGGGACAGTTGGCTGCACACCGCTATGTAATCTTTTGGAATGGTCTGAGATTGCTACCAGACGTGCGCAGCCCAACCCAACCCAACCGGGCACTGCTACCACAAATCTCTGATTACAAGCATAGGGTGTCAAGACACTTGAAGTAGAGCACCCACATGAACAACCGTCTCAAAGAACCTCAGTTACTGCACAAGGTGACAGTCCTGTGTCACCTTATAGACTAACAGATGTATTGGAGCATAAGCTTTCATGCATCCGATGAAATGCTTATGCTCCAATACGTCTGTTAGTCTATAATGTGCCGCAGGACTCTCTGCTGCTTTTACAGAGCCAGACTAACATGGCTACCCTTCTGATACTTTGCACAAGGTGAGTAACCTTCTCTTTCCTCCCATGGAAATTGCCATTTTCCTGTAGCCAGTTACACAGCACTTTGTCTCCCTTCCAGACATGCTTGCAACTGTCTCTTGCACTGTTTTCCCCACAAAGGGAAATTAAATTTACAGTACATGCTTCCAGAACTGTTCCACACAACAGGTAGCAGCCAACCTCCCTTTCTTCCCTCATTTGTGCACGAAGCCTAACTTTTCCCTATGGCGGACTCCTACCAAAACACGCGCCAGAATGCTTGCCAGCTACTTTTCTACTTCACAGCAGTAGTGATTGCTGGCAGAGGATGACCAGGCATACATACTCCCATTACAAGGAAGCACTGAGGCATTTGAAAACCAAGAAAGAAACCTATTGA
Source organism: Dermochelys coriacea (assembly GCF_009764565.3). Classification (NCBI taxonomy): domain Eukaryota; kingdom Metazoa; phylum Chordata; order Testudines; family Dermochelyidae; genus Dermochelys; species Dermochelys coriacea. The sequence continues at coordinate 10,943,278 of NC_050079.1, read as the reverse complement.
ATTCTTCATACAAAAGCTAATGGGTTTACAAAATCAGACTGTCTTATTAAATGTCAATTCTGTAAACATGAAAGTTCTCCAGGCACCATATTTTGTCAATATGAATGATGGCCTCATAATTGATGAAACTGATAAGTACTCTGAGATAAAAGATGTAATATAACTGCAGTTCAATTTGAGAACTGGAAATCCAATGGAATTTGTATATAGGTACAAGGTCCTGTTTCTGCCATATTGCTAAATGGAGGGGAAGCTATAGCTAAATGAAAGGATTTTTTGTTGGATGTGTGAATGGTGTAGAGAAAAGCTGAGAACTGCCATAAGGATTAAAATTTGTTTGAGGTAGTGCAATGGTATAATTTCTCCAAATTTTATGGTCACTTTTTAATTTAAACTGGTTTCAGAGTAGTAGCCGTGTTAGTCTGTATCCGCAAAAAGAGGAGGAGTGCTTGTGGCGTTTTAGAGACTAACAAATTTATTTGAGCATAAGCTTTCATGAGCTACAGCTCACTTCATCTGTATTTTTCACTGCATGCATCCGATGAAATGAGCTGTAGCTCATGAAAGCTTATGCTCAAATAAATTTGTTAGTTTCTAAGGTGCCACAAGTACTCCTTTTTTCTTTTTAATTTAAACTGTTCAGGTTTAGAGTCCATTTATTTATTTATTTATTTTAAAGTATGGCTAACTCTTTGAATTCAGGTTCCTAATTTTTTCAGGCACTACAACAAAAGGATGGGGTTGATCCTTGTGGTTACCTTTTCAAAACACAGGTTTTGCTTATTACTGATATAAAGCGGTAAATTTAATCTTTGGAGAAAACACTTTTTTTTCTAAAAAATGTGGCAACCATATGCAACAATTAGTTTTAAATTCAAAATTATTAGCTGTTGTAGTTGCAAATAGAAAAAAAGATACACAGGAAGAATTTACTACTTTAAATGTTTTCTATGTTTGAAAACATACAATTGCCAACTTCACAGTTAAATCTTCTACGCATATGTTTACTAATACATGTTGTAAAATTAGATGAAAATAAACCTGGTTATAATATTGAATCAATTTTTTAAAAATGAAATGCTAAGAACAGTGTCTCTGGTATAGAAGTTACATAGGAAAAATGATAAAATTCTGACTTGGAATAGCTTCAATTATCTGAAATATTTAACTATGAAAATGATTGATTTTGCATTTTCTGCTATGAAAGTAATAGGTTAATTTTGATAATACTAATTCATAAGTAGGGAGAATTTTATTTGCTTTTAAAAATTCAAAAGTTGTAGAAACTCACTAATAAACTATTAAACTGAAGAAACTCCAAAATCATAATTTGCTTAATATTTTTCTAAGAAAAGTCAAAATGAATTAAGGAGCTTTAAATCCTCCCATTCATTCTAAGGTCTAGATGGGAACACTCCAGAAAATTAATCTGGATTAACCAAAGGTGTGAATTTAAAGTGGATTATTTACACACACGGGTTTAATGTGGTTTATGCTCTTATTCAGAATTGCAGAGGCCTTAATTTGTCTTAGTGTATTTCTAAGGCTAATTTAATTCTGAATAAGAATGTCCATGTGGGGGTTTAATGCAATTTGGCTAATCCACTTTAAATTCACACTTTTGGTTAATTTGGATTAATTTTCTAAGTGTGTCAATGTAGACAAGCCCTAACAAACTTCTTTGTAATATTTGTTCTCCTAATCTGTCCTGAAGGACAAGCAATCTACACATGGTTTGCTGCTTGTAGAATCGTTTGTGATGCCGCATCAGAGGCTGAAAAAGTTTCAAGGTCTGTCAAGAAATATTAATAGCTTTAATATTTTTCCTTTTATAATTCTGTATGTTTATATATACAAATAAAAATGTAATTTGACTCAAAAATACGAACACCATAAAATCCAGTTAAAGCTTTAGAATTGTATCTATTTTTTTTATCAGCTCATAGGCTACAGTGAGAAGCCAGTAAATCTACAGATGTTCATTGGAACAGCAGATGATCGCTACTTACGACCTCATGCATTCTACCAGGTGCACCGAATCACTGGGAAAACGGTTGCTACTGCTAGCCAAGAGATAATAATTGCCAGCACAAAAGTACTGGAAATTCCACTTCTTCCTGAAAATAATATGTCAGCCAGGTGTGTAGCAGCATTTCTCCCAAACTAGCAAGTTAATCATTTGTGTGTTCCTTTAAAAGCAATACAAGGTTGAAAAAAAAATTTTTTTAAGGTAACTTGACACAGCCCTAATTGCTTTGATTTTTAATTGTGCACTGTATGTAGTGTCCGAGGGTTTTTCCTGCCAGCAAGCTTTTTAAAAAAAAAAAAAAAGTTTTGCTACTACCTGTAGTTGGATTATTATCCCAACTTTTCTTCAGACCTTTGTGCAAAATCTGAAATGGAATGATTATGTATTATTTTAATGAACAAAGGGGGAACCTGTTAGCCCATCTAAAATGCTACACGATACTACTTAAAAGCCAAGCGAGCACCATAAATTGTTTCGCACATGAATCAAGTTCAGCGTATATACTGATTTGGCTAAACATGCATATAATTTTTCAGTAGGAGTAAGAATACTTTTTTTAATGCTGGGGTTTTTAGAAGAAAAATGGGGACTACCATATAATGCAACAACAGACTTTATTTAGTTATGGGGTTTAATGTGTCTAACTTTATTTTAATTTTTCCATAAAATCCCTTCTGTAGTTGTTGTCCCAGTGCAGTGCAGTATCTCTCACCCTATTATTTAGTTGACTATATAACCGTTGTCCCAAATAAACAATAATTGCTATTTTGGAATCTCGGAAAGTTTTGTTAGGCCAGTTGGTTGCAGGTTTGGTCATTTTATGACACTGTTTCCCATTCAGAATTGTACATGGTTGTCACTTCTGAATGACTTGTTTCAAAACTGTCATCAGGAAGACAATATTGTAATACAAATAGTTGATCTTCTACTTTTTAAAAAGTCACATCCCCGTTCCTTTTAAGTTCCCAAAATGTCTCTTTACAGCTGAAATCCATAGTTTCCTTTTTTGCCCTAATTTAAAGCAATATAGTAGCAGCTATCTAAGTTAGTGGCACAGAGCAAAATTAAGAGTTACTTTTAGTTCTAATTTAACAAGAGTTAAACTGAGACCCTTTGGATATGTTTGATCATTTAGTAATATTTGACTTCTTTTCCTCCATCTGTCTTCTAATCCTTCTCCCTTTATCTTCCAGTATTGATTGTGCAGGTATTTTGAAACTCCGCAATTCAGATATAGAGCTCCGTAAAGGAGAGACAGATATTGGAAGAAAGAATACCAGAGTGCGACTTGTGTTTCGTGTTCATATCCCACAGACTAATGGAAAAGTGTTGTCTCTACAGATTGCTTCCATACCTGTTGAATGCTGTAAGTTTTGTAACAATTAGTCTCTTGCACACATTTAAAATCTCTTAATTACAGTTGCAATAGCTTTCATTTCCATATCTTGGTAGAATTTTTGGCAGAAGAATCCACTGGGATATTATGGCTGTGAAATTATTTTTGAAACTCTGCATTTACTGTAAAACCTGTCTATTACTAACTGAACATACTTGGAGAGTAGTTGGAACGTGATAGATTTAAATGTAAAATTAAACTATTAAAATGTCCTTAAAAGCTTTTCAGTATGTTAAATTGTGTTAATAAAGAAATTAACATTAAATAAGTGGAAGTTTATGAAGAGCAAAATTTGTACTTAATGCACTTTTTCATGTAAAAAGTAATAATCATGTTTCTACACAGGAGCAGCAGTATTCATTTTGGGTTTTATGTAACATAATACTTTATAATTTATATATTTAAAAGTCAAAGCATTTATTTTTGGAAAAAATGCTAATAAATGGTTTCAGTTGGCCGATTCTACATCCTTACTAGAGACTACGTAGCAGTGTTTCTAATTGAACAGTTCAAGTTCTTTGTGGTATTCATTTGTTAACTACAGGTATGGAAATGCCAGAATCGGTCATATAAAGAATCTTAAGTAGTTTTTGCTAATAATTATTTTGACCTTAAAATAATTCAGAAATACTTTAAACAGAGTTCACTAAACTGAAAAGTGAATCCAATATATGCAGTTAACCTTTTGCGAAGTTTCATGATTGCTTACTATATCAGCCTTAATTTAGTAATTTCTGTTTGACTCAAAATATGAAAGTAGTGAAACATTTTTTTTTTCCTTTTTCAACCCTTTTTAAAAAAAGCTCAGCGATCTGCTCAAGAACTTCCTCAGATAGAAAAATACAGCATCAACAGTTGTTCGGTAAATGGAGGCCATGAAATGGTTATGACTGGATCTAATTTTCTTCCAGAATCAAAAATTATATTTCTTGAAAAAGGACAAGGTAAGTTACCTTATTTAGTTTTGAAAAGAACTGCTGGAATTATGAATGTTTCAGTGGTAAATACATTAAAACCGTTACAACTTGCAATCTCAAACTTCAGTTTGATCTGTGTTCTGTGGGTTAGCTGCTATAAATGAAAATAGTACAGTTGCTGCCTCAGGAAGAAAATAACAAACCAACTGGTCCCTTACTGAAAACTTGGAACTGTAGAGAAAGTGCTGCTTATACATTGCATTCCCCTTCTTGTATTTTAGTAGAAAAAAAAATTTGTATGAAACATAACGGACTATTTGACGTCTGTTCCGGTTATTTGTTCACCATTTGAGTCGTGTTGCCTGTGACTTAATTGCTGCTTAGGAATTAGCTGTGATATCATGCTTTCAAGTGAGGAATTGTTGGGATTCCTTCAGAGACCTTTTCCATGCAGCTTATCCAGAACGCCTTGTCCAGTTCTGGGAAAATACTTCATCCAGTTTTCTGGGATCCAAAAAACTCAGTTTAATGCCAGATTTTGTCACTCAGATTCCTTGATCTGGCATACAACAAGCTATGCTGAATTGATCAGACTTAAACATAGCGGGTGGGTACAGGGCATGCCACACATCCAAGTTATGCAGAAAACGTCTTGCTTTATATATGTTTACACATTGAATTGCATCAAACCTTTTACTTTGCAGGAACCATTCCCTGTGTAGCATGCTCTGTCCATGCATTGTCCACGTTTAACCTAGTCTTTAGCTCATCCCTACGTTCTTAACTTTATTTTGTCCTTTGTTAGTAAATGGGTCCTTGGATGTTCTCCCTCTTATCTTAGCTGGCTCAGACATTCCATTTTTTTAGCCTCCTGACCTGTTTACTTATATTATTTAGCAGAAATGTTCTGTTTTCAGCCTAAAGATCCATTTACTACCCTAATTCTGTCCACCGAGAAATGAGGCCTCCCTCCATGTGTTAATTGCTCATGTCAGGTGAGACCTCCGCTACAGGAATAAACATCATGAACAATTTTGTGGTCATAGAAGTATGACAAACAATTAAGAGGTAGACAATAAAAAAATAAATTTTGTTAATCAAGAATGGTGTCTATAGAAAATATTTTTTCCCAAAGATTACTTAAGGCATCAATAGATCTTTAAAAATCTGGTTCATGTGGCTTATTTGTTAAAGTTAAGCATGTGCATTTGCATGCATATATTTGCTTGTGCATAAGTTGCATAGGTAAATACAATGCCAGATGTGTGCGCAAATCAGGTATTTGCAATATGTAAAGACCTAGATGCTGAAGTGGCCACCTGCTTGCGCACGCACACCCAAATTGTGCATGTATATTGGACATTTGCATGCATAAGGAGTCAAGCAAATGTATGAGTGCCTAAAAATATGGTCTTGTATTTATCATACATGTACAATCCTATTTATTCTTAAAGTTTCAACTTGTGTACAGAGTAATAAAGATGATACTCCTGGAATTCTGTGCCACTGCGTAGAATTCATGTCCCCTGCAGATTTTTTTCTTGGTTAAAAAATACATTCTGCTGGAGAGGCGCTGCAGTTGCATGTCACATGGGGTTGCTGTGGTACCAGAAGAGCGGGCAGTTGGCTCAGCCAGCCATGGATAGAGAAGGAGAGTGCCCTGCCCATGGGACCAGCTGGATGGATGGAGTAGGGCACATGGGGCTGCTGGGGGATTACATAGACTGGAGTTCAGAAAGGCTAGTGCGGGGGAGCAGACTGGGGCAGGAGCACAGAAGCTAGTGGGTTGACAGCATTGAGCTAGGAGCTGAATGGGATTGCAAATGCAGGAACACATAGTGATGGGGTGGCTGAATGGAGGAGGGGAGTGCAGGGATGGATGTGGGGAGAAGGGGTGGCTGAATGGGGGTGCAAGGACACATGGGGCGGGGCAGATATGCCTGACTGAATGAGGGAGGCTAAGGGGTCAGCCAGGGTCTGCATGAGGGAGGCTCCCTAACAGTCCCTCCCCACTCACCCCCAAAAAACCTGTTACATACTTCTCCCACCCATGCCCAACAACCTTGCAGGTTATACCCAGGCTCCTTCCCAGCAATTACTTCCCTCTCCCTCAGCTCTTCCATTACCCCAACTCACCCACGCCTTTGCACTGCTTCTGAGGGGTGCAGGAAATATGTTTCTGTATTGTAGTTTAAAATGAATTACTCAGAGTTCTGTATTAATATGCCTAGTAAGGAATCTATTTGTTAAAAACAGTCAGGAAATCTTTTTTGTTGTCCGTATTGTTACGGACCTACTTGCTGACTAGTATTTTGAAATTAATTACCAAAATAATTGAAACAGGTGTGATTATATTGTTTTGACCAAACATATGCATAATTTTAAAATATTTTGTGCAAAACTTTTAATTTTTTGGCACAGAATTCCCCCAGAAGTAAGTTGAGAACTGAAGGGCCAAATTTCTTGTCTTATGTTGTTAGTCCATTCAAAGTGCTTACATTACAAATATTAATCAATTTAATATACTTTTTATTAAAGGCATTTACTGTTTATCTTCACAAAACTCTAGTGCATTCATCTATTTTAGAAAAACTTCAAATTGCTCTCATAAAATATATAATAGTAACAAATTAACCTACAGTAGCTAGCAGATTTTGTTAAGTTTGATAGTGGGAAATTTTGGAGGCCCTACTTCCTATAGGGTTAGGTAAGCAGATTTGACTGAATATAGTATATTCAGATGTATATTATTGAAGTAAATACCTGAAATGAAAACTGCAGTTTAAAATTTATCTAAAGAAAACAAGTTTCTGTTCTTGTTCTTGTTTTAGTCCTGAAGCAGTTGTGTGTTTGGCATAATTGTAGAAGCTTTTTAGGAGGCTTATTTAGTTTTGCAAAACTTTTCTGTTCTTTGGTTTGAGCTTTATCCTGTGTTCTTTAATTCAAGGGAGGTTCAAGAGTCCTGGATAACTTGTCTTTATATTAGGGAGCTATCTTGCTGTACCTTCCTGGCTACTTCTCCTCCTGTTGTCCCGTCCCCCCCAAAAGGGACTCCAACAACTTGAAAAATCATCAACTAAAAAGTAGCTTCAGATACCACATCTGATCCTGAGTCCCAATACTGTTTGTGGTTTTACAAACTGATTTTCTTACTTTTAAAAATCTGTCTTTCCACTCCTGCTGTCTTTGATACCCACACAAACATTCAGAATGACTGACTGAATAGTCACTGGATTAAGGAAAAAGAGTGAGAATTTCTCTAAGTTGATGCTTAGGGCACCTCACCAGGATGTGGGAGACCAGAGTTCAAGTCCCTGCTCCAATGACTACTCAATTACTTATACACAGTGAAACAGCTACAACAGGAGAGAGAGAGAGACACCCACACCAGAATATCTCAGTCCAACAGCTAAGGTTCTCTTATGCAGTCTGGGAGACTCAAGTTAAAATCCCTGTTCCACATCAGGCAGTGGGGGGTTTGAACTCAGGCCTCCCATATTCCTGGGTAAGTGCCTTACTCAGTGGATTAAAAGTAATGGGGGGGGCACCACCATCTTGGGCATTCTGGACTGCTCCTTTGGATGGTTGCTCTTCATTCTTCAGTTAATATGCAACGAGAATCAGATGTTTTTTGTTCAGCTCAACCAAAACTGTTTGTGAATTTTGCAACCAATCAGGGCATAAGAACATAAACTAAATTCTGCCTTTCCACCAACATGGATTTTGTGCCTTGTCTTCAATAGGCTGTCCGGGGAAAGATGAAAAAACGAGCAGTTGTACAGGGCTTAAATTTTCTCTAAATGCCCTGTAAAATAAAGTATGTGATTCAAATCTGTGGTATCATACACAAAACCAAACTGATGACTCAAAAAGTATTTTAATATCAACAGACTTGTAGGGTGCTCCTTGACAAATCACCAATTAAGTTTCAATGGCCTTGGGTAGTCAACTTCATCCTGCATGTCATTAATTTCCAGTAAGCATCTAGCTTTGCTGTTGCTTAAATATTAAAGACCTGACAGGGACTTCATTAACTCACATGCCCTTCTCCTTGTTCAGCAGTTCCATATCTATAATATATAGATCACCTTTTACCAATTTTAATTTAAAAATACAGAATTAACTAATTTGGGGAATAATGAAATGACAGTATAATGTCAATATATTAAATAATCCTTCTGTTAACGACTGTACATCTGATGGTGTGACCAATTCTTCCTAATTTCCAGAACAATAAAATCGTTTCCCCCACCATTAGTGTAAAACTTTGTTTCGTTGGACAGACTTGCATCATTTTAATCTGAAACTTGCAATCAGTCTGACATAGGTCTAATTAAAAGATAAATCTCAACGTCTCAATCATGATCTTGTATTTTGCAAGATATTACCATTGAAATAAAGCTGTCGCAAGATATTGGTAGTTTCTTTTCAAAAGCTGATGTCTAAATACACTTTTTTATAATTACTGTCCTAACCAAGAAGTTGGTATCAGTGGTTGATCACATTAGTTAATTTTTACCTCAGCTATATAAACAAATCTTCTTTGTTACAGACAAAGCTGCTAAACACATAACATATCTGACATAGGACCACAAAAGCAAGGAAATATAATGCTAAATGTATACCTTCTACTAATCCACCCATAACACTTCACTACTACAACTAGCTATACCACAATCTTATTTCTGCTCCCTAAGGATGCCATCTTTCTGTCACCATCATCACCAGAAAATCCCCTCCCAGCACCAAATTACTAAATCAGACATCCACAACAATAGTGTTTTGAGGGAAGAGTTTGATTAGGTCGATAGTGGAAAGCTAGCATCCGTATGAATGCAAAGTGTGACTGGGCAAGGCCAGATGGCTATGGAAGAGTAGTGGGAGATAGATATATTAGCTCCAGGCCAAACAAATCCCTGGTACCAGGATAAGTGAAATGGCAGCTGCTCCAGGTCATTTAAGACACCTGGGGCCAATTAAGAACTTTCCAGAAGGCAGGGAGAAGGCTAGGTTGATTGGGACACCTGAAGCCAATCAGGGGCTGGCTGAAACTAGTTAAAAGCCTCCCAGATAGTCAGGTGGGAGTGCATGTCAGGAGCTGTGGGAAGAAGCTGTGCTGTTGGAGAGGCTGAGTAGTACACACTATATCAGGTACAAGGAAGGAGGTAAGGGTGAAGTGGAGCTTGAGGAAGTGAGGGCTGCTGTGGGGGGAAGTAGCCCAGGGAATTGTACATGTCATGTTGCTAAAAGGTCAGCTACCATAGCTGATACTATTAGGGTCCCTGGGCTGGAGCCCGGAGTAGAGGGTGGACCTGGGCTCTCCCCCTCCCCCCCCACCTTTGCCCCTGATTAATCACTGAGACTTGGAGACAACAGAGACTGTGCAAGGAAGGATAACTTCTCCTCACCTCCCTCGCTGGCTTATGATGAAAATGGCTCAGTAAAATGTGACCCTTGTCTCTAGAGAAAGAAGGGTTACGTGGAGGGTCACAGTGAGCCTCTGAGGCTAGTGAAATCCGCCAGGAAACGCGGGACCCACGGAGGCAAGGACAGAGCTTTGTCACAAAAGTTTAAAGTTGTGGTTCGTAGATAAGAACGAATGGGACCACTGTGATCATCTAGTCTTCTGCATAACACAGGGTATAGAACTTTCCCGAATTAATTACTGTTTGAACTAGAGTATATATTTTAAAAAAGAATCTAATCTTGATTTTAAAAATTGCCAGGGATAGTGGAATCCACCAGAAGCTCTACTTAATTGTTCCAGTGGTTAATTACACTCATTATTAAAAATGTTCACCTTCTTTCCAGTCTGAACTTGTCTAGCTTCAACTTCCAGCCACTGGATCTTGTTATACCTTTGTCTAAACTGAAGAGCCCATAACCAATTTCATGTTCCCCATCTAGATACAATTAAGAGTTGCAGCTAGCAAGGGATGTGAAGGGTAACGAGAAGGGTTTCTAAAGGTGTTAGCAACAAGAAGGAGGTCAGGGAAAGTGTGGAAACCTTATTGAATGGCGGAGACAACACAGTGACATATGATGTGGAAAAAACTGAAGTACTTAATGCTTCTTTTGCCTTGGTCTTCACAGACAAGGTCAGCTCCCAGACTGCTGCACTGGGCAGTATGGGGAGGGGGGTGAGCAGCCCTCAGTGGTGGAAAAAACAGGTTAAGGACTATTTAGGAAAGCTGGACGTGCACAAGTCCATGGGTCCAGATCCAGTGCATCCAAGGGTGCTGAGGGAGTTGGCTGATGTGATTGCAGAGCCATTGGTCATTATCTTTGAAAACTCGTGGTGATCGGGGGAGGTCCCGGACGACTAGAAAAAGGCAAATATAGTGCCCATATTTTAAAAAGGGAAGAGAGAATTTGGGGAACTACAGACCAGTCAGCCTCACTTCAGTCCCCAGCAAAATCATATCGCAGGTCCTCAAGGAATCCATTTTGAAGCACCGGGAGGAGAGGAAGGTGATCGGGAACAATCAACATGGATTCACCAAGGGCAAGTCATGCCTGACCAACCTGATTGCCTTCTATGATGAGATAATTGGCTCTATGGATATGGGGAAAGCTGTGGACGTGATATATCTTTACTTTAGCAAAGCTTTTCATATGGTATCCCATAGTATTCTTGCCAGCAAGTTAAAAAAGTAGGGATTGGATGAATGGACTATAAGGTGGATAGAAAGCTGGCTAGATTGTCGGGCTCAATGGGTAGTGATCAACAGCTCGATGTCTAGTTGGCAGCCGGTATCAAGCGGAGTGCCCCAGGAGTCGGTCCTGGAGCAGTTCTGTTCAACATCTTTATCAGTTATCTGGATGATGAGATTAATTGCACCCTCAGCAAGTTTGCAGATAACACTAAACTGGGGGGAGAAGTAGATACGCTGGAGGGTAGGGAAAGAGTCCAGAGTTACCTAGGCAAATTGGAGAATTGGGCCAAAAGAAATCTGATGAGGTTCAACAAGGACAAGCGCAGAGTCCTGTACGTAGGAAGGAAGAATCCCATGCACCGCTACAAGCTGGGGACCGACTGGCTAAGTGGCAGTTCTGCAGAAAAGGACCTTGGGATTACAGTGGACAAGAAGCTGGATATGAGTCAGCGGTGTGCCCTCGTTGCCAAGAAGGCCAACGGCATATTGGGCTGTATTAGTAGGAGCATTGCCAGCAGATCGAGGGAAGTGATTATTCCCCTCTATTTGGCACTGGTGAGGCCACACCTGGAGTACTGCATCCAGTTTTGGGTTCCCCTCACTGCAGAAGGGATGTGGACAAATTGTAGAGAGTCCAGGGAAGGGCAACAAAAATGATTAGGGGACTTATGAGGAGAGGCTGAGGGAACTGGGCTTGTTTAGTCTGCAGAAGAGAAGAGTGAGGGGGGATTTGATAGCAGCCTGATAGAAACCTGAAGGGGGGTTCCAAAGAGGATGGAGCTTGGCTGTTCTCAGTAGTGGCAGATGACAGAACAAGGAGCAATGGTCTCAAATTGCAATGGGGGAGGTCTAGGTTGGATATTAGGAAACACTATTTAATTACGAGGATGGTGAAGCACTGGGATGGGTTACCTAGAGAGGTGGTGGAACCTCCATCCTTAGAGGTTTTTAAGGCCCAGCTTAACAATGCCTTGGCTGAGATGATTTAGTTGGTTTTGGTTCTGCTTTGAGCAGGAGATTGCACTAGATGACCTCCTGAGGTATCTTCCAACCCTAATATTCTATGATACTCAGCCTGTGATCAAACTATCCCTTAACCTTCTATTTGCTAAACTAAATAGACTTGAAGAGCTCAGTCACAATAAGGCATGTTTTCTAATCCAGTAATCATTCTTGTTTCTCTTTGCTGAACCCTCACCACTTGGGTTTTAGCCCATGAAAGCTTATGCTCACATACATTTGTTAGTCTCTAAGGTGCTACAAGTACTCCTTTTCTTTTCACTTTATCAATGTTCTTCTTGAATTGTGGACACCAAAACTGGACATATTCTAGTAGCAGTTGTACCAGTGCCAAATACAGAGGTAATATAACCTCCCTATACCAGCAGAGATTCCCCTGTTTCTACATACCAGGATTGCATTAGCTCTTTTGACCACAGCCTCACATTGTGAGCTCGTATTCAGCTGATTACCCTCCAGCATTCCCAAATCATCTTCAGAGTCTCTGCTTCCCAGGATAGAGTGCCCCAGTCCTCTGGTCTACATTCTTTGTTCTTCTTCGAGTGATAGTCCCTGTGGTATTCCACTGATGGGTTAGAACCAATCTGGGGTAAACCCAGATCAGTCTTCACTGTCTAATTTAGATAAAACTATTAGGATTTTTTTAATATAGGATTAATTGATGTATATAGATAAGGATAGATTTTTAGTCAAAACTTCCTTTGGTTCTGAGATGGTTGATCCAAAGACTAATAAGGCAGGCTTTAAAACAGAGGTGGGCAAACTACGGCCCGCAGGCCACATCTGGCCTGCGGGACCCTCCTGCCCCTGAGCTGCTGGCCCATTCAGTTCAGGCCTCTGGTCTTGTTCTCGTGTAACAGGTGATCAGCAGACAGTGAGTTTCTCTTCAGGGTGCAGCGTCAAAAAGAATAGGTCCAGGGGGGAGAAGTTAGCTTCTCCTCTTTAAGTATTTCATAGGAATCCCACTTAACTTTGTCTAGCATGTTGTTTCAGAGTCCTTTGAAGCTCATAACGCTTCCCAAGACTGACTTTAATCACATCTCCTAAAGAGTTACAGACAATCCCACAATAACACGCACACACATTTGCATTTTTAAGACAATGAGATCCTAAGATACTTTACCTTAGTCACTAAGGTTTGTCCAGAAATTTCCATTTCTGTTAGTCTTCAAGAAAAGATCCAGGATCATCAGATCCAAAATCTCATTGTTGGTGTCTGCTTCTGTATCTACAGTCAACCCACAAGAAAGAGCTTTGTTGGAAAGTAGTAAAAATAAGTTGAGTCACATAGACTCTCAGACTTTAAGGCCAAAAAGGACCATCATGATCATCTAGTTTGACCTCCTGCACATTGCAGGCCATAGAACCTCTCCCACCCACTCCTGTAATAGAGCCATAACCTCTGGCTGAGTTACTGAAGTCCTCACATCATGATTTAAATAATTCAAGTTAGAGAATCCACCATTTATTCTAGTTTAAATCTGCAAGTGACCCGTGCCCGTGCTGCAGAGGAAGGCAAACACCCACCCCAGGTGACTATCCAGTCTAGTACATAAATATTTTAAAGGAAGTTAGAGATAAAATTAAGGGTTGGTTACTCTCTTCCTATCAGCTACAATATTACCTGTTTGAGTAAATATTCTTTATACTTGCAATAGTGAATACCAGAACCTCTTGACTTGTGTCATAAAGTGGAGGAATGGTATTTTTAAAAACAGTTAACTTCATCCACTTGGCAAGATTCCTACTCTAACTCTCTCCATCTGAAAATTAATACAAGTCTAAAGATCAAAAAATTATGACCTGCTTCTTAAACTACCATTTTCCTTAAACTGTTTTCTAATTCTCATTGCCCATCTGTAATGTAGTAGTTTTTCTTTTTTTATTGTCCTGCACCCTCAAGTGCATAAGGCGTCCACTGATTTCCACCATTTTCCAGTCTTGTGCTGATCTGTTCAGGTTCGAGTGTCAGACTACTACTTTTTCTATTCTACATAATATTCCTCTAGGATGGCCTCTTTCTTTTTCTAAGTGGCGTTGTCAACGTTATCACTTGCTGTGAAGTCGTTTTGGTAGTGTCCTTAAAGTATGTCCTAAATAGGTCCATCATATTTTTGCCATATTTGATGCTTTAGATTGGTTGCTGTACTCAGAATTTCTGATGTTTCAGGCATTTACTTTGGAATTAATTGATCTTCTCAATTGCTTTTGTAGATTTCCATGGCCGTGCTCCATAAAGGAGAACAGACATGATGCTGATGTTGAAAATTTATTTTTGTTAGTACCAGTCATGCTACTTTTTCCAAATATTTTTAAGTTAATGGAAGTTGTTTGCTGCTTTTGATATTTGTTACTTGAAATCTAGCAAGCTGAAAAGGAGTACTTGTGGCACCTTAGAGACTAACAAATTTATTTGAGCATAAGCTTTCATGAGCTACAGCTCACTTCATCGGATGCATTCCTACTGCACAGAAGGATCTGAGAATTCATCCGTTGAAGTGAGCTGTAGCTCACGAAAGCTTACACTCAAATACGTTTTAGTCTCTAAGGTGCCACAAGTACTCCTTTTCTTTTTGCGAATACAGACTAATACGGCTGCTACTCTGAAATCTAGCAAGCTGTCTCCATTGTTAAATATATCATTCCTAGATAGATAAAATGACTTCTAGTGTTTTTTTCATCTTCTCTAATGGATACTTTGGGACATTGATAGCCATATATTTTGTCTTCCTCTTGTTGATGACCAAACCAACGTGCTTTGCTGGATCTGCCAAAAAGCTGGGTCTTTTCTTCCATTAAGCAATATGTTGAACTAGGCAAAACAATGTCATAGGCGAAAAATAAAATTCCTTGGTTGCATTCTGTGGTTATTTCCCTTATGGCATAGTCAATGACAAGTGCAAAAAAAATTAGGACATAATATACCCTTGCCTTAGTCCAGTCATCACTGCAAACCACTGGCGGCTGATGTCACCATCTCTGACTGCACATTTGGTATTATCATACAGATCCTGGATGATTCTAACTATTTTTGTTGGTATTCTATAGTATGTCATAATTTTTGACCATCTGTGTAGACTGTCGGAAGGCTTCCAGAAATCCACAAAATTTATCACAGGAGATGCTTGCTATGCCATTCTTTGTTCTATAATGTCTGAGAACAGCAGTATGGTCTGCACATGATCTTAGTGGTCTTAAAAACTGCTTGTTCCTCTCTAAATTGAAGGGCTTTTTATTACTTTATATGTTCTAGTTGACATTGCACTTTTTCCTAGAAACTGAGAGTAATGTGATTCTTCTGCAATGACACTCCCTCTGTTACACTCGGTTGGGTTTTTTCTTCATTTCATAGTCTATTCATAAACACAAGAAAAGTCCTGTAGGGCTGTTTTGTTACTTTAATCATCTCTGTAGTAGTGTTACCCTCCCTAGCTGCTTCCCATTTTTGAGTTTACTGATGGCTTTTCTAACTATTTCCATTGTAATACCTCCTAAATCAATATCAAACTCTAGCGGTACGACTTTATCTTGTATTTCTAGTAGTTTGCTTGGGCTTGGTCTGTTTAAAACATCCTGAAACTATTCTGCCCATCTTTCCCTTTGTTGTTCTTCTGTACTGAGTCTATTTGCATCTTTAATGAGGCCTCCAGTACTGCTAACGTTTCATGTTAGCTATTTGATTCTTATGCAAGATCATAAGATTACCTCTTTGGCATCTTCAGCCTCAATGTTTTCTATCAATATATGTCCTTTTCTCTCTTCTAGCACTCTATTTTTAGCATTATGCACAATTACATATTTAGTACTTTTGTTAATAGCTTTGAAAAGAGAAGGATTTTAAATGTGGTGCATCTTGGCAAACAAACCCTTTATACTTGAAAGATAAACTTGCGTTACCCTAGAGAATAGAAGACTTCAGCCCCTAAATTAAAACAATACCTTTAATAACAGTAAAAATAGTTCCGAAGAACCATTTCAGATTCCTTACTATTTACAACAGCTTTTTCATTTTTTCAAGTAATTTATTGCACAGAAATTCTATTTTTTTATTTAAAGACAAATGTATGTTTGTTTGTTTGTTTTTTTTTTGTATGTTTTTTTTTTAAAGTTTCATGATTAAATTCCTAAGAACGCTTCTCTGGTATGGTTGGCACTAAGACTGATCTGTATAAAACTTACTCAAAACTGTAATACAGGGGTGGGCAAACTTTTTGGCCCAAGGGCCACTTCAGAGAATAGGAATTGTGTGGCAGGCCATGAATGCTCACAAAATTGGGATGGGGCTGAGGATGAGGAGTTTGGGGTGCAGGAAGGTGTTCCGGGCTGGGACCAGAGGGCAGGAGGGGGATCAGGGCTGGTGCAGGTTCTGGCTGGGAGTGTGGGGTCTGAGGTGGGGCTGGGGATGAAAGGTTTGGGGTTCAGGAGGGTGCTCCGGGCTGGGATCGAGAGGTTTGGAGAGCAGGAGGGGGATCAGGGCCAGAGCAGGGGGTTGGGGCGTGGGGAGAGGCTTGAGCAGCACTTACCTCAAGTGGCTCCCAGAAGCAGTGACATGTCCTTTCTCCAGCTCCTACATGGAGGCGCAGCCAGGAGGTTCTGCTCGCTGCCCCATCTGCAGGCACCGCCCCCGAAGCAAAGGAGTATTTGTGGCACCTTAGAGACTAACAAATTTATTTGAGCATAAGCTTTCGTGAGCTACAGCTCGCTTCATCAGATGATGAAGTGAGCTGTAGCTCACGAAAGCTTATGCTCAAATAAATTTGTTAGCTCCTTAATGCTTGTGTCAAGTATCCTATATGTACTATTGTTTGTTTTTAATTACATACTGGTATTTGTCCTATGATGGTTCATGCAACATGACACAAACTTAAAAGCAACCATTCAGCTTTCTACTGGTAGTGTATGATATCTATGAATAGTTGGATCTCTGTTTTTTTTCCTTTTTTGTCTTCAACTAAAAGGCAGTGTATTGTGTGTGTGTGTGTGTGTGTGTGTGTGTGTGTGTGTGTACACATGCTTGTTTGTTTCTGGAATTAGAAATATTAATTTAATTTTTATCACATTATGTAATAGGCGCATTTACCTTTAAACCAGTATCAGAATGCTTTTTTCATGAATGTATTTTTTTATAAATATATTTAAACAGATTTTAATTAGTCCATATAAATTAAGTAGAATGGGCCAGATATTCAGTTTGTTAAATGACACAGTACATTAACACTAATACACATCAGTTAAGGATGTGACCATTAACTTTTTACAAATTATTTTAATTTACTTGATCTTTTAAAATCATAGTGGAAAACCTGAATTTTCTCCTCTTATTTAAAGAATATCAGTGTAAAGAACTATACATGTTCTTTGACTGTGGTGTCAACTCGCAATATAATCTATGCAGAAATCCTTAATGATATAGATTTGTATGTAAATAAAACTTTAATGTAATCTGATCAAAGTATATAAAGAGTCTTGGATGTTTCCAACAGGAGGAACATTTAAGAATCTTAGAATCTGTTTACAATAATTGCAATATCCTCTTGTAACTGAACTTTAATATTCTGAATTGCATTCACTTTCAGTCAGCGTATTTCAGAAAATGCTTTTTCGCCTGAATTTCTTGTAAACTTAATTTCTCTCAACAGATGGACGACCTCAGTGGGAAGTAGAAGGGAAAATAATTAGGGAAAAGTGTCAAGGGGTGAGAAACTTATTTTTCTTTCTTTAGAAAGCTGTTTTTGTTTAAGTAAGAAATTGGTCTTCATTGTCTTGTTTTTCGGTTTAGACTTCTACTAATCATTTACTTTACAGTAAGACATATGAACAAGTTTTGCAGTTTTACTTCATCTGAAGACTTTTTTTCTAAATTGTCATAATAGTATAAAGCAGTCATTAGGTCACTGCTTCCTAAGAGAATGAAATAATAAACTTGTTTGAAAAACTAAAAGGGGAAATTTAGAATAACTGGTGAGAAGTAATTTTCATTACTGCCAATGAGATTAGTGGTATGAAATTTAGTGTCTGTTAGTATGGCATTCATATGCTCATGAAGATAAATTAATACTTCACAAATGTATTTTTAAATAAAAATGTAATCTCTAGAATATGCAAAATTGTCTCCCACATCGCAGGTCTTAAATTATATTTTATGTTTCTGCTTTACTGTTAGAAAATGTATGAAGCAATAGCTTCATCCAACTAAAAATCCCCATTTCAGTTAGCATTGCAGTCGGCACTCATGCAGTATTCTTTATTTAACAGGTGTATTTCATTTACATTTTAAATGTAATGCCATCTTGTTTCAACTTTAATTTAGGCTAACATTGTTCTTGAAGTTCCTCCGTACCATAACAAAACGATTACAGCTGCAGTCCAGGTGCAGTTTTATCTTTGCAATGGGAAGAGGAAAAAAAGCCAGTCTCAACGTTTTACTTATACACCAGGTACACACAGCTACTGCATCTTACTGTAAACTAGTTAGTGTACACTTTTAAAAAATTACTAAAATTTAGTGTTTCATAGATACCATACAAAATATGTTCCCTTTGATAAGTAGATGTGACTAAATTTTTACAGTTTGTTAATTGTCAGTTAAGAATTTGTCTAATTTTGTAACAAACTTGAATCCAATGTAGTAGTAGTGTGAAATAATATGAATAGGGTTTTAAGAATTTCTATTTTGACAATTATATTTTTACAACATGATTTAATTTTTTTATTCCTATAGCTTCTTGGCCACATGGAGTGTGAATTCTCAGTGGTCACCATTTTTCATGATTCTGTTTTAGTCTCCAGTTAATGATACTATGTTGTGAATTCCAGGAGTATAGTCACAGATCATAGAGGAATAAATCATCCCCAGTTTATGCGATGCCAGTCTCTCTCAATAGTCAAAATACAACTTTGGACTTCAGATGAGAGAGAAAAAAATATACTCCATAGACATCTTGCAGTGTGGCGAGAGCTAGTCTTAGAACTTTGTCAGAATGGCATACTGTAGTTGATCTTTCTTAGCAAGAGTGTTATTGGTATTGGGGAAAACCATAGTGCAGAATATGTAACATTTATTCTTTTTGGATGGCTTTTCAAATGGATTTAAAGTTTCTAATAGACTGTAAAGAGCAGTCAGGAGTTCATCAAGAACCAGTAGTAGCTATAAGGATAAGTTCCCTTCAGCATTGCTTTGTACATGCTGTTTATGTGAAATTGGAGGACTTGACATACACAAATATATATCAGAAAACTAATGGATGCTCCTATCAGGCACTGTAGACTGACAACTGAATTATTATTTTACACCAAAAGTTACACATTTTGTACCTTTAAGCATAATTAAAACAGTGATATACAATTATCTGGCTAACTATGTATGAATTTGTTTTATCACAATAGCAAAAGTTTCAAACAATATTTAAAGTAACTTTATCACATTTTTAAAAGAATGTCAGCTCCTTGAAAATATTCTTAAACTCAAAGTAATCATAAGGTGGCTCTACTGAAAAAGCTACTCTTGAAATATTGGAATGAGTAATGGAACATACCAGCTTAAAATGTGTCCAAAATAAATAGGAAGTGAAGTTATAACTGAAGCTATATTACAGCAACGCTTAACACCCACTTGAAGGGTTTCCTGTTTTCATTTTAACCTGCATGCTGTAAGCCAGTAATTGATTGGGACAGGTGTTGGCAGGAAAAAGCTGTTGTGCTTATGAGTAACAGGCTCCTGATTATTGGTTAATCATAGCCTTTGGCTTAAAAAAGAAGCAGGGGGACTCAAATTATTGAAGAATGTGTCAACCTACAATTCTGTGGCTGTTTTACAAAGAACCCAGGAACTGAAAGGAAATATGAAATAAGTCTGTGTAGGCATGGTAATAAGCATCTTGGGGGGGGAAATCATTCTAGGTGTTGTTTAAAAAAAGATAATGATTGCCTTCACATATCCATACTTTTGGGTGCATAGGCATGCAACATTATCGGTGGAACTTTGGAAAGCTTTGATTGCTAGAATAGCATGCATGTGCTGTTGTAATACTTCAGATTTTTCAATGCAAACCAAGGTGGGGTTTTGGGGTGGTTTTTTGCTCATATATTTATATATACTAAATGTGATTATGGGATTAGAGGAGTGAGCTGGGGCAAGAAAACTTGAGTGCCCTTCCAATCCAAATGAATAGAGAACCTTCTTCCATTATTTCTTCAGGTAAATAGACTCCTCAAAATCAACCTTACCATTATCTGATGTGCAAATTGAGATCCAGCAACTTCACTCAGGTCCACAAATACTTCCTTGAGGGCTAATTGTTGATTCCATTAAGGTCAACAATAACCTACTTAAGGGAACCTCTTTTGAGCTTCACCTCTTTCTTCTTGGAACATCTGCTACGTGGCCAATGAGGGGTGGTTAGCCATGGATATCAACACCAAATCATGAGATGGCCTAATAAAGATAGTAACAGTGCTGCCCTTTAAATCTAGCTCCCAGCTTCTCACCTCCCAAGTTAAAAGCACTGAAGACCACCTCATCAGACGTTCTGTCTGACAGATTTGAATGCTTAGGGGCAGTGGTGTTGAAAAGCCTATTACTCAGTCAACCTAAAAGCCATTCTTCCTCCTTTCCTCAGGAATTTTGTAGGAACTTCCCATACAGGACCCATTCAATTCAAAATACCAATACTCGATTCTTTCTTTTTTTTTATTTTTTAAGTTGTCTTGAAAGTATTGGATGTACCTAAAAATAATTCCTTTGCAATAATTAGGAAAATTTGTTAAAACATCTTAACTGTTATTTAATTGAAAGAGCCTTTGTCTATTTGACTAATTTACAGCATGATATATATCTAATATGTTAAGTAGTATTTCATAATTATCCATTCTTCCTCGCAAACTTCCACATAAATTCTCACCCCACACCCTTTCCATGTCCAGCAGTCTGTACTGTGGGCATTTAACCTGCTGGTTGAAGGCAGAGCAACAGCTGGGACCACATCGGATAGATCAAAGGTCTCCTTTTGGTACCAGAGACTTTCAGGGTAGAATTACCAAAAAAATATGAATTTGACTAATTGGAAACTCCTAAAATAGGTTTTAAAGTCTTTCTCTCTCCCCCTCCTCATCCTCCCCTCCCCCCCCAAAAAAAGGCAAATACCACTCAAGTCTTACTTTTTTTATTCAGGAGCCTTAGGACTGTACTGTCCCATCTGCAGACAGGAACTTACAACTTCTAGAAAGCGTGCTCAGATCTCCTTGTAGCACTGCAGGCATGAATCTAATCCATTCGACTGGCATGAAGGCAGGGTCCATGTTGAGCCAGGGATTAGGTCACAGATGTGGCACACAGGAGATCTCACAAGCAGATCCCATAAAGGTGGTAACTTGCAGGGGCAGGTGGAGCAGTAGCAACTGCCACTACCATCACTGCTGCAGCTGATTGCTATGCAGCAGCCTCTCCAACTTCAGCAGATGTGCTGTTTAATTTCTGAGATACTTACCCTTGAATTGTCTGCACCAGGGCTTAGGTGACCATGCAGCTTCTCCCTTAGGAATCCAGTGGGGCCACCACTCCCTCAATAGGGGGGTGCTCCTTGAAGTAGTGAAGTGACTCTACTTAAGTCTGGGCAGGCAGACATCTTGTATGCCATGGAGCTACCTTCTACAAAGAAAATGGTAGAGGAGTATCCCTTCTCACTTTTTAAAGCTCCGTCTTCCTGGGGCAAAGTTCAGTAGGATCCTTCTAAAGATCCCTCCACCTCAAGAATAGACTGGAGACATTACCTAACCATAATTCCTCTCCCTCGCCCCTATTTTTTTTTCCCATACGGTGAAAACCAGTAGCTTGAATTTGCATGCTTTTAAAAAAAATTATTTTCCCTTTATCCCTGTAAGTTTCAAGTGCTCCTCTTTTTCAGATTCTAGCCCAGAATCTCCCTGCCAAGCAGAGAGAGGTGCGTCTCCAGTGTGGGGGCTTTTTTGTTTTTGTTTTGTTTGTTTTTTTTTTAAAGAAACACATACCATACCTCTAAGCGCCATAAGGTTTAAAAAAAAAAAAGTGCTAACAAAGTAAAGAATAAGAGAAATTTTTTCTCTTCCTCATCCAGCTCAATTTCCCTGAAGGAAGAGGAATTATCTGGCTCGGCCCAAATAGAACTTAGCAAATATTTGATCACATATTATGGATGTTGCTAACCAATGGTCCCTGAGACACTCCAGAAGCCACTAATCTCATGGAAACCAAAGTGAGCCTCTCGGAAATATTTTCCAGCAAAAGTTAAAGAAAGAATTGTTCCATTACATCACAAGGAGGGAGGCCTCAGAAATTGGTCCACGTATGGGAGATATCTACCTCAGACAAGTAGATACTATAGACTGCTTTACAAGGTTTTGCCATCCACATGACCAAATTCCCCAGAGATAAGTTCACAGTCTTTCCCAGATCAAAGAACCCAGTCAAACACCAGAAGGTAGAAGAAGCAACATCTTCTCAGCGTTGGAGTCATAGGGCCAGTATTTATAAGGCAGAGTTTATGGCATGTTCTTGATATTCTTTGTGGTCTCAAAGAAGAATGGGGACACAAGCCGTTTTAGATTCATTGGGTGATTTGAAATCTATCAGGTCTCAGACTGTGACTTAGTGTTTTTAGTTTGAAACTTCTATCACCCCAGAATTTTGTCACTTAAGTGAGCCTCAAGGAACAGCCTGGAACAGGCACTGAAAACATTTACTCTTCTGTTACAGAAGGAAGTATATAACTTTTTTTTTTTTTTTTTTTTTTAAGTTCAGGCCTCTCCCACTGGGCTAGTGACTGCTTCACAAGTCTTCACAAAAATCCTGGTTGTCTTTAGTATCCATATTCAGAGAAGGAGAGCATACTCGTTTATCTCTGCTTACAGTGATCATCTCATCAGATCGTTATCCCATCAGGTGGCACTAGAGGATCTAGAAGAAACTGTAACCTGCTTACAAGTTTTTACCAGGTTTCTGGTGATCAGAGTGAAGAATCATCTCCAACTTCTGCATGTAGGAGTGATCCTGGATGCCAAGGAGAGAGGGTGTTCTTTTTTTGGAGGAGAGATCACAGTAGATATTCTCATTAATTCACCAGGTGTTGTCTGGTCATCAGACATCCCTGAAAATTTGAATGCTATTCCTCAGCCAAATTTCATGTGTCAGCACTCTGCAATGGGTCAGATTTCATATAAGGATGCTCTCAAAACTCCATACCAGGAAGAAATTGCAACAGTCAGAATCTTACCTCTGTTCTAAAGACAGTCACTTCCTTGCTCAAGCAGTGGACTCATCCTTTGAAATTCAAACAGGTATCTGATGTCAGAACCAGGGAGACTCATGATCACTGCTGATGCCAGTCTTCATGGATGGGATACACACCAAACCAGAGTGGTTATGGGGACATGGACCAATTTGGGAGAAGAATATAAACCGACTATAGATAAGGGCCATCAGCATCATGTACTGTTCCTTGCAGACAACACCAACTGCACTGTGCACTGCACAAGGAATCGATATATTTTTCTGACTTGGTTAGAGCATGATCTCTCCTCTCATACCCATCCACATAAAGGGAAGGGAAAGCACAGGAGTAGACTGGCTGAGCAGGAAGGACCTGGGAGAATGGAGTATGAATCCTTCAGGGTTTCAGGAGGTGTCAGATTCAGGGTTCCAATCATAGATCTCTTCATCTTGAGGGAAAATAGGCAGTGAAGTTCTTTGTGAGCAGATGAGAACCTGAAAAGAAAGCAGTTGATCTCCTATTTCAAAGATCACAAGGCATCCTTTATGCCTTTCCTCTTGTATCTTTGACAAGGACAGTAAAATTCTCCTAAAAGAATGGCCCATAGTCATCCTGATAGTCCCATATTGGCCATGCAGACCACCGTAGTTCTCTGACTTAGATTGCAAATGGAACACCCTCTAAAATTATCAGCCTGGAAAGAAATTCTAAGCCAGAGACTAATCCACTGTTCAAATCCAGCTCTGCTAAAACTTAACATGCAAGATGGAAAGGGAGAATTGAGATCTCTAGAGTTCTCAGAGTTCAGGTAGGAAACAGGTCTCTACCAGAGCAAATGTTTTGAATTATAAGGAATGGACAAAGATTTCTAATTCTCACATGTCAAAAGGTACCTTAGAGTAGATACACGTGGTAGTCCTCCGGTATTACGTAGGTTTCCTTCCTGGAGCTTGAATTTAGTGCTAGGAGACTTAAAGCAACCATTTGAATCACTACACTCTGTTTTGGCCTACTTTCTCAGAAGCAGTCACCTTGGTTAGGAGAGTATCAGAAGTGGGAGCATTGTCTATGAAGCCACATCAATATATTCCATAAGAACAGAGTGATTCTTTGGATAGAGCCATCATTTATTCCAAAAAGTAACATTAATTTTGCACAGGTTGCTAGTGACTTTGACTTTCCTGCTCTAATCCTAAACATCCCAAGGAAATTGCCATTTTATTTCAATCAGGGCGACGTTTAATCTTTATCTCAAGGACATGGAACCTTATCAGAGGTCCACAGTATTTATTTTATCTTATGTCACTCTTGAATGAAAGGAAGAACATCACTAAATCCTCCATTGCAAGATGGATTAAAGCATTTACTGCAGAAGTCTATAGAGCATGTGGAGTGAAAATAGTCTGCTTTCTTTGGGGTTCAGCAACGTCTTGGGCAAAAAGGCCTAGTGCTTCATGTGAAGAAACCTGTAAGATAGCTATATGGATATCAGTGTACACATTAACAAAGTACTACAAGATTGATGTCCATTCTTCCTCCAATACAGCCTTCGGAAGAAGGCTACTTTAGAAAGAAGGTACTGCCCCAGCTGTAAACCAGAATCAGTTCTCGTATACATAATTTGAATCCTCCTCCCAAACTAGGGATAAATACTTCTTTGCACATTCCAAGGCTATAGCCATAGGTGGATCTGGGATAGGCCATGACCCCACTCAGCATCCAAGCCCACCTGAATATGCGAACCTCCTCTGACTCCTGTAACAGCAGCAGCTGTGGTAGATTGCTCCAGGGCCCAGGCAAGGACAATGAGCCACCTCCTCCCTCCCATCATCTGTTCTAGATCAATCAGTAATGGCTTCCCCTACCCAATAGAGAGGCCGGGGCACACTACCAGAGAGAATTTGGCTGCCCTACAGAGATCTATATGGGTTGCTGACAGTCCCCACACATGGGGAGCTGTGCAGCTAAGGCAGCAGGGGTTAGAGTAGGACATAGAAGAACAGGGGCTGCTGTTTGTATGGTATTGAGAACAGCACATTACATAGCAGGTGATGGGAGCTGGATAGCTTGAATAGGAAATGGGGCCCATCCAAACTTCCATTCCTAGCTACTCTTTGGCTGCATTCCACTGTACAGACTCTGACTGGAGAGAGTAGGTAAATGGAAAACTTTCCTTCTTACCTGTGAATTTGCTTCATTATACGCTCCAACTCTCATACTCTGGACTACCCAGAAATGGTTTACTTCAGAACTGAAGTAGTTGGATCTCGCCTCTGGTTTCCAAGGTTAAAAGGGAAAATACATGTTTGCATAAAGAAATACTTGTATGTTTCCTAAGGCTCTGTTAAAAGATTTGTTTGTTAATGTTTGGTGGCATTAATTTATTTAGTTAGTATTTTCCAGCTTTGCAATATGTCTTTATGGTGTATAATTGATAGTATAATTGGGTCTACAGTAGGGGATCTTCTGGGGTAGTTAATCACACCCTAGCCAACACAGCTGTGCTGGCAAAACTTTTACTTTTAGATCTGCGGAGGTATAATTTGGAGCTTCTAGTAATTTAGTTTCATAACCCTTTCCCCTGTATGTGAGGATTCGTGCTGAACTTCTTGTCAGAACCTTGTCAGTGAAGCTCACTGGTTGGCTCCGTTATTAACTCAAGTCTACTGAGCTTAGTCCCCTGGCCAGTAATAGTATAGTAACCCCCCACCTCCCTCCAAGCGAATACAAAGCATAGGGCAATAGTTCAGGAGAGGGAGAAACCTGGGAGTTACTGATGAGGAAAGAGGGAGCTGAAGGAAAACACTGAGTAGATAAGAAAAGGGAAAATGTTTCAGGCATAGAGGCCAGCATGACAAGAAGCACAAATTCAAGAATGGAAGAGAAAGTAAGAGCGAGACAAAAAGAATGGTAACAGGTAGGGAAACAAGTTGAGTATATAAGAAACACAACAATAGTGGCATGACATTTACACATAAGTGTTATGTAATTAGAGTATGTACTGAGTCACATTATAGTGAAATAGAATTGTAAGTTATAATTTTGATTTTTATTCATTTTTCTAGTTTTAATGAAACAAGAGCACAGAGATGAAATGGATTTGTCTGCTGTTCCATCTTTGTCCCTGCCTCATACTGGCAGTGTTCAGGGCCTGCACTCCATCCGAACTCAGCTGTCTTCATCAGATCCAGGGCACCCGCATGATAGTTTACTGTCTACATCACCCAGGAGCCTTGTGTGCCCAGTTCAGCAACCATATACATCCATGGTGACATCAGCAGTATCTCATTTGTCTCACATACAAGGTAGAAACATCAGTCCAGGTGATGAGTGTCATGTTTTGACTCCTGTGGTTCACCAGTCTTTCCAAGTAACATCTACACCTCCTGTGAGGCCTTCCTACCAGCCTATGCAATCTAATGTTATGTACAATGGACAACCTGGTCTTCCCATGAACTCTGCCTCTAGCCAAGGATTTGACACGATTTCATTTCAACAAGATGCAGCTGTACCTCATTTGATAAACCTTAGCTGCCCACCTCTGCCACCAATGCAGTACCATTCTTCAAATCCCAGCTCAGTGACAACTTCGTGTACAGTAGGACATCCTTTGCCACATCCGGCTCATTCAGGACAATCACCTCATCTGCAATCAATGGGATACCACTGTCCAAATACTGGGCAGGGTTCTATCTCTTCTGCAATGAATCAACCCCTTGGGCAACCTTCCCCTCAGCTGCAGCAAGTCACATACCATTCTGCAAACCCAGGGTCTGCTTCATCACCACCCCCAACAGCTTCCCATCCTTTGGTCCATTCGCCACTGTCGGGGCCAGCTTCTCCTCAGCTACAACCTATGCCATACCCGTCTCCGAGCTCAGGACCTGCCTCATCCCCTCCCCCAACAGCTATAAGTCACTCGGGACAACACTCCCCTCAAGAACATAGTCCTGGATTGGGAGGTCTTCATGCAGCTTCATCTTTAGTATGTCATAATGTATGTGAATCATCTCCATTTTCATCAGATGGGGTAACTGTTAACATTAAACCAGAACCTGAGGATCGAGAGTTGAATTTTCAAACAATTGGTTTGCAAGACATCACACTAGATGATGGTAAGTGAATATAACTTTTAATGGCTGGGATTTTGTAAAATACTGGTGACATTAGAAACCTCATTTCAGAAGAACAGTCTCTTTTGCGCGCATAGCTTCCATCCACAAAACTTGCAGTCACATTTTTGTCCCCCCCAGTGCTTGTTTATATATACTGCACATTGGGTGTGATTCTTATAATTAGAGGAACTAAGTGCTCTTCCTTTGTTTTGCACCCACAGTTTGTTTTATGGGTACAAAATAAGGGATTAGGCCTAATCCCGTCTAAAAAGTTACCCCTTACCATTCAGGAACATTATATATTTGTCCTTCTACATGAGGAATTAGTTTTAAAACACGTCTCTTTGGAACTTGTTCATTAGATATTACTGTCTCTTTTGTTATATAACTGAGTTACTTAAATGTAATTTGGAGCTTTTGAATAATATTTTGAAATTCAAACTCTGGGAGAATGCAATTCTAATCCTTAGTGGTGTCAACGCTTTATTTGTCCTCCATTTTCAATAGGCTAGATGCTGAGTGAAATCAAACTTATAGGCCTGTTTAGTATCATTTGCTAAGTATGTGGCAGTCGTTTACAGTGTGATACAGACGAGGTAAAAATGCCCCAGTTTAGAAGGACAAACCTAATGCCCAGACCAGTTCTGTTAGAAACTAAAATGTTATCTATATTTCAGTTCTACCTTGAAATCTGATAGACATTTGAGCTTGGGCTAGAGCCCAGGTTCTGGGACTCTGTTAGATGGGGAAGGTCCCATAGCCTGGGCTCCAGCCTGAACCCAAACGTCTATGCTGCAATTTTATAGCCATGCATCCCCAGCCCAAATCAGCTGACACAGGCCAGTTGTGGGTGTAGAAATACCCTCAAAGGCTAGAAGCTTTTTTAAATGAAAGCTTAAATTCTACAAAAATTGATCGGTAAACCCACTACTTGCCATAGAACATCTACAACACACCACCTGGAAAGGGGTGCATGGATTTGACAAGCATAGCAGTAGAACCTAGTTAATCTAATTCATCCAGACAAAAACAGTGTGCTCCACATCTCAAAGATTTAATAGATTGTAACTATGAAGTCAGCCTTAACTACTTTTTATAAACTATAAACAGTATATGTAGATGATACTTAACTATTACTAATTATAACTGCCCAGTTATCTAATCATCTTAATTCATCGGCTCATAATTTTCAAGAATTGTTGGGTTGCAAGCTGCCTCCAAGTAATTCATGACAATCAGTGAGTCTACTACGTATAGTTTTTGGCATTTTGTGTAACTTTTTAGTTTTTAAAAAACATTAAAGTACTAAAACTATGGTTATGTAATGTATTTCTTATTGCCTAGAAAAGCATTCTCTAACAGATTGCTTTTAAAGAGACTTCTAAGAGACACTAGATTCTTCAAATTCGTTTAAAAAAAAAAATTAGTACTAGTGAAAGGTTCGAGGAATTAGATCCACAGTTTGCCTCTTGAACAGCAAAAGTCC
This sequence comes from Dermochelys coriacea, assembly GCF_009764565.3. Lineage (NCBI taxonomy): Eukaryota > Metazoa > Chordata > Testudines > Dermochelyidae > Dermochelys > Dermochelys coriacea. The sequence continues at coordinate 10,914,416 of NC_050079.1, read as the reverse complement.
AACATTTGGGCACTACTGACATTCTCAAAACTCCTGCTCAGTTGCTGTCTAACCCTGTAGGTACCTATGTTTCCATTGGTAGGTTTGAGCAAAGCTACCTATGTCCTGATGCTATTCCACCACAAACAGCAACAGTGACTTTTTTGTTAATTTACTAATTTGCCATTATATTTCTAGCTCAAATTTTCAGGTTGTTTCTGTTCCATAAAGCATGACTTGTTTTGCACTAAATTTTTCTGTGCTGTTTCAGTTGAAGAAAACAGAATTTTAACTTGCCACAAAGTTGAACCTTGGTGAAAACAAGGGCTTCTGACATGGTTTGTGAATAAGTTTAGTTCAAAAATACACAACTGTTAGGAAAATTGCATGTTGCATCTGTCTGACACAAGCACGCATCAGGTTCATTCTTTGAAATACGCAGTTACTGAAAGCAGTCACTGAAATTAACATAATACATTCACTTAAGAACTTTCCAAGAGTACAACTGACTTCATCTCCAGACATCAAGAAGTCTAGGTTCAAGGTAACAAATGGAATGAGATCAACAAGTTGGAAAAGCATTGTTTTTGGAAAAAGGGTCCTATGCCTGATTCCTGCTCTCCAATTTGTATCTGAAGCTGGTTCAGCTCTTAAGGTGGTTGTTCTAGAAGGCCTAGACTGTAGAAGCCAACTTTGTCAAGTAATGTAGTCAACCAGTTGGAATATCTTCCTTACCCTCTGCCAGAAGTCAGATTGATATGTGGTGACAAAACTTGATTTTTTTTTTTAAACTTTCTTCTATGGCAAATTCACCCCGTTTCTAAATTCTGTGTTCTTGCAAGTGGCCCCCATTTAGCTGTCCCACTACAGGGGGCTACTTTAAGCATAATTGACTAAGCACGTCTGCAAAATGTTACATTTAGCCCTGGGAGACTAAATCACTTAGAAGAGCACGGCTTTCCTTAGGGCTTGTCTGTGTTTTTAAAGTTTTGCCACTTTCAGTGCCAGCATAGTTAAAGCAGAAAAACTCCCCAAGTGTAGATACAGTTACATAGCTATTAAAGTACTTATACAAATATGGTTGTTCTGGTCAGGGGTATAATAAATTATACTACTATCAGACACCTGTATACCTGCATCCATGCATGGGCTTTTACTGATAGCTGAGTTGGCAAAAAATCACACCCCTAAACTCCGTAGTTATGTTAGTAAAATGTCCACTGTAGACCAGCCCTAAGTGAGAGAGATGCTCCAGAATATAGCTATTTGTGATACATTGGAAAATTTCTAAATGTCTCAAGAAGCCTTGTCATACTCTCCGTTCCAAGCAGTTGAAGGGGTTGAAGATCTCTGATCTGATGGTAGAGGTTCAGGAAATTGTGAGTCATCTCCCCAAGGTGGGGTTACTTATGGTTATTTAGCATACATCACAGGCCTAGTGTCACAATCTAGGGCTGTTTGTGCTCTGATTGGCCATGCTGTGTAGTCTAAAATATTTGCCTATGATCACTTCAGAAGGATGTCCTCTAAGAACTGATTGCTATCCCTTGCCCTAGGGCAGGTAGACTTGGGATGGCCTCCTCCACTTGGTTCTGTGGGACTCTTTTCTCTAAAAGACAGGCCCTTCCTCTTGAAGGTTTCCAGACACTGCATATGGGGTACTGTCTTAGTTTCTCTCTTTTCCACTTATGCCTGAGGTTCTCATGTTTCTGAATGTGGATCTGACCCCCTCAGTCTTAGCATATTGGTCCCTACCACACCTCCTCCTTCAGAACTTGCTCTCTCCACTGGGACTCTCAGAATTCCCTTGCTGCCTAAAGGAAAGACTTCCCAGTTTGTATGAAGAAGGCTAAAGAAATGCACCTAAAATGCTTCCTCTGTGGAGGAAGGCCTGAGGTAGACCTCTGTTCTTTTGATTTTTCTCCAGATAATGGCAGACCTTGTTAACTTTCAAAGGGTGAATGTTCACTCAGAAAAGTTCAATCCTCCCTTTGTTCTCTTGGTTGATAAAATAGGTTTTCAGCTGTTATATTAATGCCTTTTCATCTTCTCCCCTTCTGTCACCCCGTACCACTTACACACAACTCTAAAATGGAAAGAGGTCCGTTTCCAGAAACGGTTCTTGGAGCTATTGCGGAGAATTTCAGAAAAATCCATCAACCTTGATAACTTAATCATACTACATAGCTTTCATATCACATAACCATAGATAGTATAATGGTCAGTTTTGTAGGAATGGTTCAGGAGTGTTTAAGCTGAAATGAATCGTGGTGTGGCAGTGAAAATTGTGGTATTTGATATTGTAAACTAGCTCTTCTATTTCATATGCTTTTTAGATTTACAAACTAAAATGGTTGGGTTTGTTATTTTTCCAAACAATTGTAAATCTATTTAAATGTCTCAGATTTTGAGCACCTCACTTTAGAGTTGTAGCTTTATGCTTAGAATACTGTAGTTTCACAAAACCTGAAAACCATTAATGAACTTGTTCTGAAAATTAACAAAAGGCTGCTGTTCACCTTTGAACTGATTTAAGTGCCTCTATAATCCCACTCATCATTTAGGGCCCCTGAAATCCGGACAATCAGTTATGCCATTTGTGAACCCGCATTCCTCTATGCTGATGACTTCACACCCATCATGCTTATGCAAGCCTAAGAGGGGTGACAAATTGGGTTAACTGTTGACTTTTCCCCATATTGTGTAATTTTGCAAAAAGCTTCTATTTAGAGTATATATCCCAAAGGTAAAAATAATATATGGGATGGGAGGAGGAAGTCACCACTTGCACTGTATGTGTATATACTTGCACACTGTACTGTCTACAAAAAGAAAAGGAGTACTTGTGGCACCTTAGAGACTAACAAATTTATTAGAGCATAAGCTTTCGTGAGCTACAGCTCACTTCATCGGATGCATTTGGTGGAAAAAACTGTCTACAGAAGGCTTTCATGGTAGATGTGGTATCGCAGATCAGAATCTGGCCACCTGCATTTCAAATCTGTGTTTCAAATCTGGCAACCTGCATTTAAATTATGTTGCATATATCTCTGTGGTCAAAAATGCATTGAATATAAGAAGGAATTTAAATGCTAAATTACGATTTTATATTACAAATATAACATAATTACTAACAGATCTGAAAAAGCTTCACTTAAATTTTACCTTTTGGAAGATGTGGCCATTTCAAAGCCAAATATATTGTGTACCATCCTAAATAAGGAATGGAGCCGTGTTCCTGAGGACCAGTGTTGTTCCAGTTTTAAAAACTTGTGCACATTGGCCATCTCAGAACCATTTGTCGTCTGAGCTAGTGAAACTGACAGCAGGCTGAGTAAGTACAAATGGTTCTCAAGGTTTGTCACAGGTTGACATCCTTTTCTTCCCATTGATTCAAACCACTCTTTTCCATACACAACATCTGAGATCCTTCAGACAATGGAAACAAAGGGATGAAGATTGCTTGGCTGAAGACAGTAGGATTCAGCATTTGATTTAGTCTTTTCTATATACATCCATCACCCTCTGACATAGTCCCCTGTGTGCTCTTGCCCCAGGACAGGTGTCCCAGTTTTTCATCTTGAAAATCTGGTCATTCTAGTTCAGAATGTTTGTAGCAGTGTGTTAAGTTGAGGTCTGCAGCTTTTCTTTTTTTTTTTTTCATTCTCTTAACTTGTAGCAAATTATTAACTTTTGTGGCTTTCCAGTTTACAAGTGTGTGTCAAATTTTAGTTTATAAAATGTAATACTCTTTTAGATCATCTGAAACTTAAGCTATTGAGTATTTTTACTTCTGAGTGTGCGTTATGTACATTTCATTTCTTTTTGTGGATTTGGATAATATATATAATTGTAGTTAATCATTTTTAGGAGGTTATGTAAACCTTGGGTTGTGTTTAGTATCAGATTATGATAACCTTTTTGCTAATCCCCTTTCACTTCCTTATGTGTTGTATCCTCATTACATAAAGATGGAAATTAGAAAACAGATGTGGATTTTCTATCAATCATAACTAGATCTCCTCTTAAGAATTTTCTGTGCATAAAATGATGTAGCTGCTTTGTAAGATACAGTCCACATTTAGAGTTCAACTTTTTCCCCTAATTCAGTTTCCTAGAACAGTATTGTGATGAATAATTTATCATCTTTTAGGGGATATGTTCAGTTGTGTGAATGCACTGATGATGATTCAGATCCTTTGCTCTCTGGTCTAGGGATCAATACTATTATCTAGAGAAGTTATTCACAGGCTGAGTCTATACTAACTTTCACAGAATTGCAATAGTAATGGAAAGATAATTTGAATGTATTGGAAAGTGAACACTCTCTATATAAAAAATACAATACAGTCAACAAATTAGTGTATATATGGCTGTTACAAAGTGTCATGAATGCTGAAGAAAGAAATTAATACTTGAAAATCTTGCTTAAGAAGTAAGGGAACAAAAACTGCCTCTTTTGGACTATTGTTCCATAAACTGACTTCTGATTTTGCTAAACATACAGTAAGGCTCTGTACTTTGCAGCCCATTGGGCCTAAGCTTTGTTGCAGGACTTCAATTTCTGTTGTACACAGAGGTTGAATTTACAGTATCTTAATATACACTGGAAAATATTCAAAAATGAGGTTCTTTACTGACTCTGCTGTACTAGCATTGTTGATTTCATTTTTTTTTAAATTGTGTTGTAATATTTCTTTTCATCTCCTGTGGCTGCCTAAATTGGCATACTTTGCAATAAAATGTAGTGCTATACCCTTTCCTGTTTGCTTTCTGGTAAGTACAATGGCTGTTATGAGGGGTTAGAAGTGGGGCAGCGTTAGCAGTTGGCATATGCTGGAATGAAGATGAAGGGGGATCCTGATTTCAAATTGGGAAGCTAATATTAGCCAGCAAGAGGTGGAGTGAGAGAGAGGCCAGATAAATGCTGTTACAATTTGTGTATCTCACTTTTTTTTATTGTGGGTACAGGATCTTGTGTACACAGACTCTAAGGGCTTGTCTACACAGTGCATTAGTCCACACCAAAGCAATGTAAATTCTAGTGCGTATTAGCATGTTACTCGTTAACTGGCCCATGTGGACCCTGTTGACGCACACTAGGGAATTTTTACTGTATGCCAGCAGGGTCCACATGGGCCAGTTTGTCCATGAAATGCTCATTGCTATTGTGCATTGCAATTCGCACCCCTCTGGTGCAGACTCATGCACTATGTAGACAAACCCTAAGATTATATTACTCTAATTTAAAAAATATATTGTCTAGATGATGATCTAAACCAGTGGTCTCAAACAGGCGGGCCACATGCGGCCTGTAGAGTTATTTCCTGCGGCCTGCCATAGGCACCAACTCCACCAGCAGTCAAGCTCCCCTGACCTGCCATCCCCTCTGAGCACACTGCTTCCCCGCACCTCCGCCTACCTTCCAGTGCTTCCTGGTGCCAAACAGGTGTTTGGTGGCGCTTAGGACTTTCCAGGAGGGAGCAGGGATGTGGTGTGCTATGGGGAGGAGGTGGAGAAAAGGTGGGGCCGGGGCAGGGATTTGGGGAAGGGGTTGGAATTGGGGCAGGGAGGGGGCGGAGTTGGGGTGGGGACTTTGGGGAGGGGGTTGGAATGGGGGTGGGGGAAGGGGTGGGGTGGGGTGGGCCCTCATGGAAGGGGTGAGTGGGGGCGGAGGCATGGGGGGCTTTAACTGAAGTAATTCTAAAAATAAATGCGTTTTGTTGTTTGAGTGAGGTGCATTACTGAGTGTTTATAATTTATTAAAACCTCTGTTTGCATTACAGTTTAAAAAAAGTTAACACTGACTTTTAATAGCATACTATATTACTCTTCATTTTTTACTATACTTTTGTATCGGTGTATGAAAAGGTTTCAGTGGTGCGGCCCTCAGGCCAACATACTAGTCCTCATGAGGCCCTTGTGGTGATTTGAGTTTGAGATCCCTGATCTAAACCTTGAAATTGTCAAAGGCAGTATGTCCTATATCTTTTTTTTAATGGTCTAATGTAACTTGAAAGACAGTCAACCAGGTCCTTCATAGTTTGCTATTACCCTGTGCCCTCTTCTGATCACAAACCAATAGAATCACAGCTGGTTGTTCCCCAGTAGAGAAGGATGTGAGTTAATTATAGCCTAGCCTGCTGCTGTAGTGAAAGTTGACACTATAGCACTTGCTGGTTGTGTGCAGTGAAAGACTAAGCTAAATATATTACACTAACTAATCTTACGTAGTTTCAGGGACTTTTAGCATACCCACAGCTGTTACTGCTCTACATGTAAATGACAAGTGGAAAGCCAGTATCAAAGGAAACATGCTGTAGTCTTCCCTTAACGTTCTTGAGGATTACTGGTAATCTTAATAAATCCATACATACAATAATTCAATTAAAAAGTGTAGTTATTTAAAATAAATATATCCTGTACCAAATAAAACATATACCACTATATTTGCTAAAAGGAAAAAAAAAACTACTACACAGATTCATTTCAATTTACCCATTCTACACCACTGACTGTAAAATGTAGAGAATGTGCGGACAGCAAAAGTTTATGCTGCATGGCCTGCACAGCACCTAGTGGGAGGGGGGAACCTCTCACAAACCTCATTGTTGGATTCTGATTCACTTCACTGACTGCACTTTTACCTGGGTCTTTGTACCCGAAACAGTGTCTTCAAATGGTCTCAATAACTTAATTTTATAATGCCTTCACTACCCTAAACAAGTATAATTGATTCTTGCCCTTCTTTACCCCCTACCTCTGGAAGTTTAATTTATCCACATGACTGAGTCTTTTTTTCGGTTCAATGGACGAAGGAATTTATCTCCTAATTGAGGGATAATTTGACATGAAAGCACCACCATTCTTTTAAGTGTATAGTTCAGGGTACCTTATGCTTTTTTTTAGTCTCGTTTAAGGGAATAATGTCTAATTTATCTAAAATGATATGGAATATTGGAATAATCGTGGAATATTTTTGAAGAAATAATTCCTTTTTGAATCCACTTTACAAATTTTAATTTATTAACACTAATTGTCAGTGAATATAATATGTGAATTTAAGGTAGAAAACCTATCAGAAATATGGATTTGTAGTCAGTTCAGACTGTCTACTTCTGTAAGTGTACATGGCTTTAATGTATGCAGAACAAAGAACAAAATCCCTGCACCAGAGTACATATTCTAAAGAGCTGTAACTTTGCTCACTTGTGGTTCATGGTACTTGATATCACAAATCCCTAACAAGGGCACTTAATTCCAGAAAGAGCATGACAGGAAAGCCCTTATAAATATAAAATGTGTATCGTGATGAGCAATGCACAGTACAGTAAAATGCCTGAGAGCTCATTGCTATCAGTGATAGCTCTGCCAGGACACATTAACACCTCATAATCACAATTGTACATAAAACTAATTTCAAAGAGTGTTATCATTGAGCTACTAACTCAATTTAGTCTCCTTTCTATTGGTGGATTGTCTGAGCAGATCACAACTTCTGTATTTATTCATCATTAGTATATACTTTATGAATTGTTAACTCTTACCTCTCTGGATTTATTATGCACAGTATGGTGTATTAGTCTAAAATCAGGCTGTGTTGATTGGTTGTGACTTTATCAAAAAATCACATGGTATAGCTTCTGTCTCTCTCTTCTGAGGTGCAAGGATTTTCCTATAATCAAAGATGACCTTCAGATTACCCCTCTGGAATTCACGGGCAGAATTAATAGTTAAGTAGTATAAGTATTTTACAGATCTTAAACCTTTTTCCTTTCTGGGCTTTCCAGGCCCTGGCTAAGGCATTATTGTTAAAGAAAATATTTTTAAACTAGGGGCTAAGGTTTATTTTCTGTCTGCTGTGTTACTTTTGTGACTGAGATAAATTTAATTTAATTGCATGTCTATGTGCATAATCCTAATTGCCAAGTGTACTCTGATTGTTGTCTGAACAATTTAGTATGTTCTGTGCTAGAGTTCTGAGGTTCCCAGTCAAGTTTCATAGCCTGTTTAAAAAAAAAACAAACAAAAAAAAAACAAAACACACTACTTGGATGTGTATACTAAAGATGCAAACTTAAGATTCTGTTTTCTGTTTTAATACAAGTAAATAAATATTCAAATGTTCATGCAAAGCAAATGCAAGAGTTGGATACAGCTACAGCTGAAGCATTTTTTTAATTTGAGCAAATGCTGTCTGAAGAATTTTTTTGTAAGATTCACACAGCCTCAAGTCAAGATTTTCAGTGGTGATTTTGAGTATAGTACCTCGTTTTTTTTCGTGCCTGACTTTTCAGAAAGTGCTGATCACCCATCAGGTCCCTATATGAGATACTAATCACATGTGAAAATCTTGGCCCAACTGAATACTAAAGAAACAAATCGAAAACAGATACACTTCTCCCACTGTTTTGTCAGAGCTTGTCTACTGATTGAGTTATTCAGGAATAGCTATTCTGGGATTATGATAATTTCTGAATAACTCAATGTATGGACATTTATTCTAGATTAAAAGTGCCTTGTTCTGGATTATCTTAATCCAGTTTGAAAGTGTCCTGCTAGATTGAGGTGAAGTTATTTTTATATCCCTGCTTATTCCTGTGACTGGTGATCTTTGGGGAGATCTGTTTTTTCCCAATGGGCCTGAATTACCTCATATAATATTTCTGGTAAAGTGTGTTTACCATACATTTTTTTCAGGTAGTCTCTTTCAAGTGTTTGATTCCAAGATCTCCTACTCATCAAAAAAAAAAAAAAAAAAAAAAAAGGAATAACAAAAAAAACATTCACTATCACCTGAACGTCGGAACTATCTTGCACATACTAGAGGATTAGAAATTCCAACTATTTCATCATAAAGAACAGAGAGGCAAGATCCATTTTGGACTTCAAATATCAAGCCAAAATTCTGGATATTAGACCCTCTGAATTGTCCCCTGGATTGATGCCTGTTAGAACAAAGGTGCAGCCACAAAACCTATGGTTGTTTTTTATATATTGCTCAATCACATAAGAGGCTCCTCTAGAGTATGTTGGATACCTGGCAGTTTCCTCATCTTTATCTTGGCCTCTAAGCACTTTTTCTAAGGCGTGTTGGTAGTGGTAATGGTCACCCCTTAACGCGGTTTGTCATTTCATATCTGAATAATTGGCTCATCTGAGCAAAATCACAGAGGCTGGCACAACATAGCAGGGATCTTGGTCCAGTCAAGTCCTTAGAATTAGTGTTTAATCAAAAGAAAGTTTCTTTACATTATTGCAGAAACCACCCACTTCTGCATTACAGCTGCACAAAATCAGGACTTATCAGAGAGGAGATGAGAAAAATTTGGACAATAGAGAATTATCAAAGCTAAATCCTCCCCTTCTCTGGACATGATATGCTGTTAGTGTCTGATTTCCATTCTACTCCAGGGAACTTCAACAGCTGCTTCCTTTGTCTTCAAGGAACAGGGAAATCTTGGACTTGTTAGGATCCCTAAAACAGAGAAGTGGCCTCACAGTAAGAGCAAAATTATCTCAAAGTTTCACAGATAGTCCTCCTTCATATCTCCAGCAGTCTTTCATAATGGACATTAATGTTTGGGGCACACTGCATCAGTGGCAAACCAAGCAGTGTGCTCATGGAGAAGAGAGTACATATGAATATATGGAAACAGAGAGATGGCAAGTTGGCCTTGACTTCTCTTCAGAATATGTTCAGAATGATGGTGTGAATATTGAGATTAATATGGTAGTAATTTCTTTATTGCCAGGGGAACAAAGAAGCACATTCTTCAGTAAACAGTGCTCCTTTGTTCTATCATAGAAAGTTGTTTAGAGCTCTGCAGGTGATGCATCTGCATGCACTGTAGGCAGGCAGATGGTATTAAGAGAGAAAATCTTGTTGATAAGGTGACCCAAACAGTGTACCTCTCTACTCAAAGGTTGGGATAGTGTTTGTATTCTTTAAAAAGTAGAATGGGTGTTTTTGTTTTGAAAAGATGAAATTGCTTTCAGCCTCTGCTTCAGAAGGCTTTTCATAAGGGTCTCACCTACCCCATTGAAAGCTTGTACCTTGGCCCCAGCATGCTTCGCTGTAGGGGTGCTCCCTTTAGTCTCTTGATTCCTCAAAGCAGTTTTCTGCTTTAGGTCCCAGATTAGCATCCCCCTCCCTCCCTGGATTCTTTGATTTTCAAAGGGAAGATCTACTTCCCTGTTGGTCATGTTCCCCCACCAAGTGGGTGAGCGAACACTCTCCTCTCACTAACTAAACCTGCTGTTTCAAAAGAACTAGTGGTCCTCTGTCCTTATCCTTTCCTCCTAAAAGTTGCATGCATATTTTATTTGAACAAGAATAATACCTGCCTGAGCTGCTTCTTCAAACTCAGTTACTTACCCAGTGCAATTATAATTCATCTAAAGCAATCTTCCTAAGCAAGACTTCTGAAGACTTCTGAAGATCATGATAGCAAAGCAGATGCATGCTAGTTTCAAGAATCTAAACCAATAGCACAGTAGGCACTAACACAGTATAAATACATAACTAAATAACCTGTCTGAACTGAATCAAACCACACACACACACCCTTTACAAATTTTACAGCAGCTTATTGGCTGCCTCTTGCCTGGACTTTTCAGGGAGAAGAAAATATTTAGTGGTTTGTGCTGGTGTAACTAGATCACAAAAAGCAAATTAGGAAGTTAAAACAAAAACAAAAACTTGACTTTGGACATGATTATTTTAACTGAAAACTTTCACAAGGACAAGATGTAAAAAACTTAAGTTACGTAGTGTAAATTTGGGGTGCTACCTGTTAGGTAATCAACCTTGTTTTAATAAGATATTTGTTAATTTACAAAGTGATATTCACCTCAAAATATGCTGTTACCTTGAATAAACTGGGTACTTCATCTGACCTGGCAAGTCAGTACTATTACAAAAAAAAAAAAAAAAAAAAAAATCAGTGAAATCCACTTCCTGATTGAGTGAACTGTGACTTCTTGGTTTAGGCCAGTCAGTAGTTATGTCTGTCTTCTTCTCTGACACAGACAATTTTATCTCTGACCTGGAATACCAGCCATCAGGTTCAGCAGAGAAATGGACTCAACATTCAGCATTCATGTCCAACTCCTGTGTGGAAAATCTAGAGGGTGAGTCTGCTTAAATGCTTCAATGTTTTATATTGGAGCACAAAAGTAAGGAAGGGAAAAATTTTGTGGTAGTTCTAATATCTACAGATGAAAAATGATGATATAACTAAGTATGACTATAAATAGGGACGTGTATTTATTCTGTGATTCACGGATGTGGAATTTTGTGTAGAATTTGTCCTTTGTTGCAGAATATTGTTCTGGAATTTAAGCTAGTTTTTAAAAAATCAATTTCCGGTCTTTAAGCTTTCAAAGAAAAGCTTGATGATGTGAACTAGAGGTATCGTGCAATTAAGTAAAACAACTCAATTTAAAAAAGGGATTTGAAACTGCTGCAGAATCTAAGGAAACAGTCTAATTGGCTGCAGAGAGCACAAGTCTTGGTTTTTTGTTGTTGTTGTTTGATTGCGGGGTTTTTTTATTAATTGAGTAGAGCAAGCAGTGTGGCCAGAACAGCCTCTGACTTTTCACTGATATATTAAGTCTCAAACTTTTTTTTAAACGTAAGAAAAATTCTGATTTACTTAATCTTAAATTATACCTAATTTAAGACTAATAAGGTTGAATAAGGTAAATTGGAGAGCCAGCCAAGGTATCAGGATAAATTGGCACTTCATAAATACCTGGCTAGTTGGATGTACTGTAACTGGGGGAAAATGTGCTGCAGTTGCCTTAGAAATCCATCAGCTTGCTCCCTTCATATCTATAAAATAAGAATTGTACACTATGATTTTGTTTGTTAAACATTGGCAGTATTGTTAATACTGGAAATAGGCACATGGTAGTTGATCTCCCTTGTGCTTTCTTCTTCCCATTTTTCCTACATATGTATATGCATAAAATTCTAATTAAAAACATTTTTTTAAATTCTCAAATTTGTTTTCTAAACTAGCTTGTATTCTATCACTGGACATTCAGAAGTAAAAGGTTTGTTAATTTAGGATTACACAACACTCTACAAAATAAAACCGCTTCTGAGCTCCGTTTTAGTTCAGTTACAATCCTACGGCGTAGTACTCAATCAGTACATAATCCTAACCTTAACCATGACAATATTAAGGTTCTGCAATGAATGTTTAAAGAGAAACTACATTAAGTTAAACGTTTAAAGTTTTGTTTAGTTATACTAATGCTGTAGAAACCTAAAAGTGAAATAGGATTCTAAATTTAATCTTCATTTCTACAGTCCTCCATAGACCTACTACCACAAGTGTTAACAATATTAAAACTTGTCAGTAAAGCAAGCAGCTGGAATTCAGAATAGCACAAAGGAAAAAGAGCATGCATTTGTGTTAAGATGACTTTTTTTTTTAGAAAACATTTGGATTCAAAGAGATGAGTAATGGGGCACACAATGCCTCTTGTCATTTTTATCTTAGATTAGTGGAATATGTTCCAGTGCTTAATCTTAAAATGATTCAGAAGCTGAAATGGTTGCTGATTGTGCACTTGGCAAGTGAGGTGTACTATAAAGTACAAAACACCCATGCTCTGGACCTGCACTGTTTATCAGAGATTTTTATCTAGATTTTAAGGTGGTGGTGTGGACCTACAAAGCCCTAAATTGCCTGGTAATAGCCTCCTGAGACACTACCACAGTTGCAGTTAGTGGAGGCATTAAGGCTAATATTCCTTTGAAATAAGAGAGGAGGCACCAGTCAAGGCATTCCCAGTAATATTGTTGGGATTCAGGAATGCTTTCCATTTCATAATTAGAATAGCTTGGATGTGCCAACTTTCAGGGCATGTTGTAAAACCAATTTATTTCATCAGGCCTCTGAAGAGAGGTAAGGGGACTGAGATACAGGTTGCTGTATGAGGGTGTTAACATTATGTGCAGCTTCTTAGTAGAAAGGATTAATTTATTATATTGTATTTTGGTTTTATACTTTTAAAGCATTAGCAGGGAGCTCAGGACAAAGATTCTTTTTAAAGGAAAAGATGAAGTATTGTCACAAAATTTATTTACTGTATATAATCGAAATACGTAGTTAGCTGAGGAATACTTTTCTTTATTTTGTCAAAAACACGTCCATTCTGTATCCAGAGATGAATGTGCCTTAGCACCTATTCTTCTGCTGTGCATTATGTATAGTACTCCTTGAGTAGTTTCAGCAAATCCTTCTTTATTCTGCCATTATAAACAATCCAGCCATCACCACAAACATTCTAAAACCCTCTCACTTAAAATTTCTGAAATATTGTGATTGTTTTGGTGTGCTTAAACCCCAGTACCAGACTGTTCGTTTCCACCTAGTTCTGATGGCGGTTCTGACTTAGTCACAATTTTTTTGATTAAAAAAGGGTCATCCACAAAGTCATTCCCTACGTATAATGTCATGTGCTTCTTGTGGGGGAGATTGTACAGGGTGACTGACATATGCGACTGCAAATTTGGGGGGACAAAGGCTGGCTTCCTTCTGCAGTTACTATTAAGGTTTAATGTGTGGTGCTGATGGTGGTAGAAATGTGAAGGTATGAAGCTGAGTGAAATTAGCAAATAGCCTCAAAGGAAGCTTTTGGAAACTACAAAGTTATTTCGATTAACAACAAATTGCTAACTCATCTTGGATTAGTTTACCAGTTCAGAGCTTGCTATTATACCTGTCATCGTGACAGTTCTCCCACTTCATCCATCTTGTAGAGATGAATTTACTCAGCAACTAATCTTTCAAAAACAAAACATCAGCAATATGAATTAAGTCTACATAATTATTTACAAAGCAGGTAAAAAGGAATGTTCCGTGTGGTGCTCAGCAAAACCTTAACATTCAAACTTAATAGTGTAATGAGTTGGCGTATTAGAAAAATCCATGTACTACCATCCTTCTCTTGACTTCATGAAGCAAACTGACAATAGGAGTTTTTGATAAACTATTGATAAAAATCAACATTTGACCTTAGTATTGCCTTCCTGAAAAGATGATTTTCTGAGCTGAAGCTAACTCTTGGTTTCTCTGGAACGGATTTTTAAAGTTTGCATATTTTCCTACTGATAATTTCACAGTTCTCAGTTTTCCATTTACTGAAGCACTTTGAGGAGTCAAAGAACTACTGCATGAAGAGGACCCCTTTCTCTTTTCTTTCCCCACCCAAAGCATTCCATGAAACCTAGATTAGTCTTTATTTTCTATGCAAAAATTACCTGATTTTTTTAAAATAATAAATATAAATGATACATAGTGCCTTTTATACATTTCAATCCAAGCTCAGGCTTGTATGCTATTTTGTTTTTAAAGTCATAACACGGAGTAAGCAATTTCAAACAGAAGTGAATTGATACATCACTTTGCCGTTTTTTACTTTATAGCCTACTGAGTTGCTAAAAACCATGTTATATGAGTATCAGAGGGGTAACCAGAGATTACCATAGAATATCAGGGTTGGAAGGGACCTCAGGAGGTCATCTAGTCCAACCCTCTGCTCAAAGCAGGACCAATACCCAATTTTTGGCCCAGATCCCTAAATGGCCCCCTCAAGGATTGAACTCACAACCCTGGGTTTAGCAAGCCAATGCTCAAACCACTGAGCTATCCCTCCCGTTAGTCTGTATCCACAAAAAGAACGAGAAGTCCAATGGCACCTTAAAGACTAACAGATTTATTTGGGCATAAGTTTTCCTGGGTTAAAAAAACCCACTTCTTCAGATGCAAGCTTTTCACTAAAAGTTGTATGGTGTAGACAAGCTCTTAGAGTGCCAACTTCACAATATTTTGGAGCCTTCATGGTTTATTTTAACATTAGTATAGTTTTATCATTACGAGTACTCACTAAATTATTTGATTTTGTCTGTTTTCCAAAATAAGTATAGTTTGTTCTGTGCTCAGATTTTGTACGCTTTTTCTTTGTACCCCGAGGTTGGTGTAGCCTGGTCAGTCCCAGGATATTGGAGACAAGTTGGGTATGGTAATATCTGTTGTTGGACCAATTTTTGTTCGTGAGAGAGAGAAGCTTTAGAGCTACACAGCACTCCCAGACCTTGTTTTTCTGTTGTGACACTTGGAATATTACTAATCCTGTATTGTTTGTGTCTTGGTCTGAATTTGTAAGACTTTATTGAAATTTGCCTATTAAAAATAAAAAATAAATATTTCTACAATAGTTTCCAAATCCTGACCTCAGTTATATCTCATGTAGATTCCTGGGGGTCAAAATAACACACATGAAGTTTTCTGGTGTTGAGTTTTATGATTATATTTCAGTGCTATTCTCTCTGTAAACTAATGTCATACTTTGGGAGTATACCCTGCTGTTCTTACTAAACTAAAATTCAAAGTGAAGAAAAGTGAGGGAAGAGAAACTTGTCTAGAGCTCACTATTTTAGAAATGCCATAATTTCAGATTAAAGTTTTTCATAAATGAGTTGAGAATATTAGTGTCTTAGAAGTAAACTATCATATTCCCTCTCAAACTTTCAATGCAACAGTCAGTTATATTGGTGCCTATACCATCTTGACATTGTAGCCCATAAAAAGTATGGTTTAATTGCTTTTAATTATTTCTATCATCATGTCTTTCTAACAACAGCTTGGAAACTAGTCTTTCAGTTGAATTTAAGGCTCTGTCTGCTAGGCTTGCACTTTATATCTGCCCCCAATCCTTCCATAATATAGAGACAAATATTTGGGGGAAGGGGATTTTTGCTATTAGACGATTAGTTGTAGTAGCTCTCAGACTTAAATGAGAAGAGGAACTAAAATAGATTTACATGCTTGAGAGGATAGTGCATTGACTCAAGTCCAAATTCTGAGGAAGTTCTGTAAGTAGAAGTTAGCTTAAGACCCCCAAACTATAGTTAATGTAGTTTGAGTTAATTGCTGTTCCTGGTCCAGTGAGGCCTGCAAGAGGAACAACTGCATGGGAAAACCTGAACTGTACCTGCCTACACTGTGCCTCTGAGTTCTTTAGTCCCTTATTTCTTTAAACCCACACAGACTCAGTTTTTTAAAAGTCATAGTCTTAGGGGTGTTTAAAAGCTGTCTGTGGTATGAATGTAGTGATATAAATATGCTTTAATTTTCATTTATTTCAGTTTCTTTTCAGTTATTACTGACATTTATTTATTTTCTGTTTCACCTTCTGCTACTTACTGACTGCATCTTAGTTTATAGGGTTGATAGATTTTTCAGAAGGGTATACTAATGAATATTGCACTTCTGGAAAAAGTAACACCCAGCCATCAGATAGGTATATTTACAGTAGCTGTAAGTTATAATTGTATAACTTTTTATACTTTTTATTTTTTTAGTGAATGAGATCATAGGAAGAGATATGTCACAGATCTCAGTGTCACATGGAGCAACAGTGGCTGGCCAATCTCCACATACATGCCCTGGATCTCTGGAGACAGGAATATCGGATGGAGTCTAAAAGCAGCTAAGCTTGCAACTAAATGTCCATGAAATCTTTCAAGTTTTCTCTGAATATTTCTTCTTCATCCCCTTCTCTTACATGCACTGTGCTTCCAACTCTTGTGGCCTTTTATAAACTGGAACAATGGATCCTTGCATAGCCCTTTTAGTGGGTTACATTTGATGTAGAGACCGAGCATTCTAATTCTAGTTTCTCGAGTGCTGTAAAAAATGACCTGAGTAAGTGGACACAAAGAAGCAAGATAAGATATTTTAACTGTTTAAAAATTACAAATGAGCTTTGCTGTTTTACATAGAATACTTTTATATTGTAAGTGCTTAAAATGTGTGGAGATGTTAGTTTTGCTCTTATAATATTCACAGTACTGAATGTGGAGAAAAATTTAATACACATCTTCAGTGTGCTGCTCTTTCCCTTAGAAGAAGCAGTAGAATTGTAATTGACAGTTTTGTATACCTTGGTCATTTTGAACAGCCTTTAAGCTTATTGTTTAAAAGATAACTTTTTATAATGAAATCTTCCAGAGGCAAAAAAAAAACAACCAACCAACCTGTCATCTTAAGCCAATGCCTTGGAAGTCACTGTGTATAAAAATACTTTAGTGTTTTCTTTCTTTGATTCATAGGAAGCCAAGCCAAATGTAGATCTGCACTTCTTTATAAACTGAAAATGTTATTTGATAGGCTGCAAAGAGACCATTCCATCATGGAAGTGTTGGGATAGAAATGACATTCCAAAATTTAACTTTTATAACTATATGGATAATCTTCCTGTACTTCAACACAGGCTCCTTACTGAAATAGCTCTTGCATAGAAATGGATACATTTGTAGTCAAATTGAAAAACTAGGATTTGATATAAAGAACCTTAATTTCAAAACCATGTTAGATAAGGGGGGATTTTGATATTTGCAGAGGATTTAAGTGTTTTATCCCTATGAAATACTGTTTTGAAATACACCAATCTTCAGTGGCTCTAATATTTTCCATGCAGTAAATCATTTGCTTACATCCCTATTCTATATGCCCATCTGCCTAAATCATGCCACTTTGACATGGCAGTTTCTTAAATTTGAACATTTATCTGCTAAAAAGAAACTGAGTGAGTGTGTTCAAGGAAATACATTTGAGTAATTTGCCTGTAGTTAAAGGTAAATTTATAAAGCAGAGTTTATTTCAGAGGAAAATAGTGTATGAGACAATGATTGTGGTATTAATCCCTTACAGTTTGTATGAAATGATGCATTTTCCCCACCTACCCACTTCATCAGATAGTAATGTTTACACTACACGGCTTTTAAAACCTCAGGCCTCTGATTAAAAACCTAGGAAAGGATCTGAAACTGCCTATGTAGGCCACATTAAGTATTTCCCAAGAGGTTGTAGTTTACAGATCTATCTGATGTGGAACATACAGGGTATACAAAAAATGAGAGATTCATGTATAGCAAAGTAAGATCAGAAGTACACTTTCATACTTGAAATTGGTTTTAGTTCAGATTTCTGTTCTTCTGTTGAAATAACCATTCATTCTGGTTCCAATGAAAAGCAAATATATTCAACTTTGATTATAAGGGGATGATTACACTGAATTCAGATATTTGAGGGTATTTTCATTGCAATCAATACATGTACAGGACATGCCCTTGTTTTGGAGAAATGAAGCTGTTTTGTCTATATATGTTCTTAAGTTACAGTAACACAAAGAAAGTCTTAAATGGACTCCATTATTGAGGTCATTAGGAATAAAAACCCACTATAGTAAAAATAGGTTTTGTGGTGGTACATGTATTGCTAGAGCAGCAGGGGGAAGTTTACATAGAACCTCTTGCATATGAAATACCAATGTGCTATACATGTCTAGATGTAATGTTCTAGCAATACTGTTAACGATATATATCTTTTTGTATTTGTTGGATCATGGAGCTTTTGAAAAGTTGGTGGAAATGGAATTTCCTTCTAAGCAAACGTGCATTTTTTAAAATGCTATTTAGGACTACCATGGTGGTAAATCTTATTTTAACTTATTTGAAAAAAAAAAAAAAAAAAAATTAAGGCCACTATACAGGTGACAAACTATGTATTCTGGGAAGCTAAGCATCCTTTCAGATAATGTACTGTACATTAGTTTAAGTGTCTCTCAAAATAGTTATTTTGGCAGTTCTATCATTTGAAAAGAATTGTAACTGTCCCTCAGGTGCTTCTTTAGTTACTATCCCTACTCATATTAACTTTAAACATGCTAAAACACTGAAGTGTTCAGAAATACAGCAAGTTACATTTTTAGAACACTGTTTAAATCACTGTAAGCTGTGTAACTGTCTTTAGGCTGTGTGTTGGTGCAAGGTGTGTTCCAGTTTTCATTTAATGTACCGGGTCTATTGAATTAATCAATATTTGTGGGAGGACTCTAATTTTGAGCTTTTCATACTTGTGTGGGTTTTGTGCTCCTAACGACCGGTACAGCCTCTTCTCCTTGCAGGTCCTTTGAGTGAGTAGCTGGAATTCATACTGTACCTAAAATATGCGAGCCCATACAATCCAGAGTTGCTATGCACTAAATCTTCTGATGCCTTTAAATACCTTGATGCCTGTAGACCTAGAGATGCTTTCCTATTTAAAAAAAAAATATAGCTTTTGGATACTAAAGCAGTTTTTGTATTTGCCTTGTAAAAGCTTCAGTACAAGGGTCTTAATTTTATTTTGGCTTGTGTGATACTGTAAAGACTGTTAAAAGCACACAATCTCCATTGGACTATGCAAATTTAATTTTACAACAATACCTTGTGACTTGATAATTTGTTGGCATCCACTTTCTTGCCCTTCCTCAGTCCCTGCTTTCCATACTGATGTTTAGATTTTAAACATGAAGGAAAGCCTTAATAGTAGGCTGTCTTCTATGGAGGATCAATGTTAAGAATAAAGATTGAGAAGTATTTGGCACATTAGATGTGGGCCTTGGAAAAGTAACTTAAGTTTCTGAATTTAACCACAAACCTGGCAATCTATTAAATCTTATAATTATATCAGTGGAACTGCCATCCTTTATAAACCAAAGAGAAAAATGACAATTTTGTTCTGATGCAAACAAAGCTTTGAAACTCTATTTTTGATACACATAATGGATGTCATTCCTTGAGGTTTGGAAATTGTTAAATTGAAGTTTTATATTTAAGAATATGGGACAATAAACATTGACTAAAGATTAAGTTCTAGATGTTTACAGAGCCTTGTATTGTAATTTCATGTACATTTTGTATTTTAAACATTTTGTAAGTTATGATTGCAGTGCTATTTGAGAAATACAAAGGGAAAAACTTGTATTTTAGGCTCTTAAATCATAGTGTTCAAATAAATAAGAAAATACATAATGTGTCACTGTTTGTTGAAATATCACCTATGTAAGAGTTGAGTAAAATTGTTTTTAATCCATTAGTCTTACACTGCTGGACAGCTATGTTGTACTGCTATTTGGGGTACCAAATGGCTGCATATTTTGGTACAAACTAGCCCTGGACTGAAGTGGCCAGTACTCTTGCAGTTCAGAATGAATTAGCCTTCATAAAGCATAATGGGAGAGTACACAAACTGCTGGTTAATGCCACTAATAATTCAGGTGCTTGAGTATCAAGCTCACCCAGTTAAAGATGTTCCCAATGAAATTATGAAATAGTCACTATTATACATTTTTTCTCCATGGTAAACCGTAATCTTTCATTCATAAAATTATAGCCTTATTTGCTGTCATTAGAAGCAAGATGTTTTCTTCAGTATTTTTTCAAAAGGTGGTGAATTTCATCAATTTCATGCATTAGTTCTAGCTTTTGTGCCTCTTCACCCCCACCCCTCCCCCAAATTCTCTCAACTCCTGATTCCACAGCCACAAAAAAGAGGCTTGGTTGCATGCAAGGATATTGAAATAGGACTAAGAATGCCAAATGAACATGCATCCAGCATATGAAAGTGAGCTGAATTGTTTGTTCACATCGACTGTTGTGCAGGGTGAGAGGGGAAATACACACCATGGTTTATCAGTACTGAATCTGCTCCATGCTTGCAGACTTCTGTTCTCGCACAGGTTTCATTCTTCTGATTTTGATTTCATCCGGAAATCTGATTACGCCTGAATTTATACTAAAGAAACACCAGATGTTGCTGTGCTGGATGCCAAGAGGTGATTAACAAAGGGTGGGTGGGTCAATAGTAGAGCATCTAAAAACCTGAAGAGCCCAGGACTAGGTTAAAATTAGCCATCACTGTGTAAACACTAACAGTTGCTTCAACACAGGGAGAGAAGCAGTTCTAAAGGTGACAGTTTGAGAACCACCATTAAAATATTCCTAGATCTTGTGGAAGTCTGTATCTAAATGACAGACACTGGACTAGCACTTGTTTCGTTATGCTGCTGAGGTGCTTGTGTTACTGTGGAGACAAATGCAGTATAAAAACAAAGTAGTGACCATGTCAAGAGCTTGTAAGACAGGCCAGCCCCCACAGCCTGAAGCAAATACTCACCAGCAACCACACAACAGCCTAGGAAACTATCCTTGCAACAAAGCCTGTTGCCAACTGTGTCCACGTATTTATTCAGGGGACATCATCATAGGACTTAATCACATCAGCCACACTATCAGAGGCTTGTTCACCTGCACATCTACCAATGTGATATGTGCCAGCAATGCCCCTATACGTTGGCCAAACTGCACAGTCTCTACGTAAAAGAATAGATGGACACAAATCAGACATCAAGAATTATAACATTCAAAAACCAGTCGGAGAACACTTCAATCTCTCTGTTCGCTCGATTACAGACCTAAAAGTTACAATACTACAACAAAAAAACTTCAAACACAGACTTCAGTGAGAAACTGCTGAATTACAATTAATTTGCAAACCCGGACACCATTAAATTAGGCTTGAATAAAGACTGAGAGTGGATGGGTCATTACACAAAGTTAAACTATTTCCCCATGCTTATTTTTTCCCCCTACTGTTGTTCATACCTTCTTGTCACCTGTTTGGAAATGGGCCATCCTGATTATCACTACAAAAGGGGTTTTTTTCTTCTGCTGATAACCCACCTTTACTGATACCTCTTGTTTTGTGTGTATGGCAACACTCATTTTTTCCATGGTGTGTGTGTGTGTGTGTGTGTGTGTGTGTGTGTGAGAGAGATGTATATTTCTACTGTATTTTCCACTGCATGCATCTGATGAAGTGGGTTTTAGCCCACGAAAGCTTATGCTCAAATAAATTTTAGTTTCTAAGGTGCCACAAGTCCTCCTTTTCTTTTTTCTAAGAGCTAAGCAGTATTTCTACAAGATGTCCCAGCCTGCACCTTAATACTTTCAGAAATTTAGAATACTATTTTTATGGAATTCAAGTTAGTGGGTGAAATCTATTTCACTTGCAAAAAGTGAGTAATCAACCAATATGTGATTACGGAAGCTTGGGAGCGCATAGTCCATCTGCACTGCTTGCATTGTGGATTCAGGCTTCTGGAGCTCTGTTACTACAGATCCAATCACTGCTACCCCTCTTGCAGTCCTTGGAACTCGTGCTTGTGTAGTGATTCCTTTCCCCAGTGCACAGAGGGTTCACATACAGTCCTAATGGAGAGCTTAAATAAAATGCAGTAATTTTATGCTACACTGGTTCCTTGGAAGGTGAAGGACAAGTCAGAACCTTAGTAAGGTTACTGATTTTGAAAAGATTGATCTCTTCCAAGCAACTTAATGAGTTACAGAAAGATTAATTGGTTATGAACTCAGTGTTTTCTAGCTACCTAGGAGTATGTATAACTATATTAAACCCCTATTATCTCACAGTTGAACAAATTCCCAATTTAGGCTAGATCTATAGTCTTTGGTAGGCAATATTGCACCTGTCTGGGTGGGGCAGGCAAGGATCTCACTCACATGGCACAGAGAGCACTGATCAATTTAGGATTAGTCACCTATTCAGAGTGGGGCCTGTTCATCTTTACTGATAGTTCCTATTTATAGACTAGAAAGGCTGGCTACTGTGCCAGTGATTTAATGTTAAGTAATTATATGTGAGATTTAGTAAATATAGTGCTTGATGTTTGAACACTATTCCACATTTTTCCACTATAATAAGGTATGTAATTAGTGTTCAGTAACATTAGTAATATAGATCAATGCTTTGTAGCTACTTAAAAAAGAAGCTGAGACCAATATGACACACACACAAGGTAGGTGAAGTAGTATCTTTTATTGGATCAAGCTTTCAAACTTACACATGGCTCTTCTTCAGGTGACCAAAAGAAGAGCTCTGTGGAAACCTCTCTTACCAACAGAAATTGGTCCCATAAAAGAGATTACCTTACCCCACCTTATCTCTAATAGTGGTGGGACACCACAGCTGAAACACCGTTGTATACAGCTAAGATCTAAGACAGCTGAAGACTGGTTCTTTAGGGGGTAGAGAATATGTACTCCAGTCAGGGGAAGACTAAATGATGAAAAGTGTAACTAACCCTGCGGACTCAAGCTGACACCCATGCCAATTTTCACATCTGTTCCATGTCCTGTGAGGTAGTTGGACCCAAATTTTATTCCAGGCATATAGCAAAATAGCAATGCTGTGAAAGGAGCATTTTGTCCTTCCAGATAACTACACAGAGGTGGCAACCCTGCTGAGGAAAGTCCCTTTACCAGTCTGTGGTTTGGGTTCTTTCTATGACCCAGGATCTGGAGCAATGGTAGCAAAAGGGAAGCCCTTCTGTACCAGGACAACAGCAATGGCACACTTATGATGCAGCACTCTCCCAAGTGCACCAGGCTTGGGCTCCTCAGCTGAGGGAGAAAACAGCATGCCTGTGGGGCATGAATTAGACACTTCTTCCTCTCCCTTCCTTCCCCTCCCTCACCAGCCTCTCTTCCCCCTGCCTTCTGCTTCAAAGCCCATTTCTCCCTTATGGAGCGAGAGGAAGACAGGGGAGATACAGAATACTTTTTAAGGCACATGCTTCTTCTCCGGCCTTACCCTGATTACTTTGTATGTTGTAGCTCGTTGCTTGAGCTCTCGTCTTTATATTTAGCTCTTCAGGGAATGGACCACATTTGGAAAGCTCTTAGTACAAGGATATTAAAATGTTAACTATATGATGAAGTGCTGGATTACATGAATTAACATTCAGGCTCTCTAGCAGAAAGCAATGATAACTTCTTGTTATGGTTAAACTGAAAAGTACTTGAGACTCCAACAGGTACCTGATTGTGACTTCACTGATTGAATTTAGCATTGAACCCTGCTGTCAGATTTATAACCCAGTTTCCACCCTTTGTCAGTGGTCTGACACCACAACCCTTTTTAACTTTGTATTGCATGCCTTTTCATCTGTTAAGAAGAGATGGGAAACTTTTAGACACTCCTGATGCACTCCCACACAAAGCCATTACAAAGGTGTGGTGGCTAAGAAATGGCAATTTCTAAAACATTTCAGTTTAATACACAGATTCATGGTAGTATTAGTCATAAACAAATGTGATCTTAGATTGATGGTGTAGTGAGAAAAATGGGACAGATCTTAGGAGATAACATCTCTGTATGTGACAGTGTACACAGGAAACTAAGGGCTTCATATCCACCTTTCAGTTAGCTGATTTTTATCATTTTAGCTTTTTTACTTTTAATTTCCTATTTTAGGCATCAAGTGCAAAAACACCACAAGGAGCCTATGGAACTAGCCATTCTAGGATTTTTTCTTGAAGGAGGCACTGGTTATTAATTTCTGACAGTGATTATCTAACTGATTTCTTTTACAAAGAATGATGTAACAAAAATACCATAAAATTAGCTAATAATAATATGGGGAAATAGTTTTACTATTAATTTGCAAACTGGATACAATTAACTTAGGCTTGAATAGAGATTGGGGGTGGATGGGTCATTACACAAAGTAAAACTATCTCCCCCCACACACACACACACACTGTTCCTCAGATTTCAGAGTAGCAGCCGTGTTAGTCTGTATTCGCAAAAAGAAAAGGAGTACTTGTGGCACCTTAGAGACTAACAAATTTATTAGAGCATAAGCTTTCGTGCATTCGATGAAGTGAGCTGTAGCTCACGAAAGCTTATGCTCTAATAAATTTGTTTAGTCTCTAAGGTGCCACAAGTACTCCTTTTCTTGTTCCTCAGATGTTCTTGTTAACTGCTGGAAATGGCCCACCTTGATTATCACCACAAAAGGTTTTCCTCCTTTCCCCCCCCCCCCCCACCTTGCTGGTAATAGCTCATCTTAAGTGATCATTCTCCTTACAGTGTGTATGATAAAACCCATTGTTTCATGTTCTCTCTGTGTGTATATAAATCTCCCCACTGTATTTTCCACTGAATGCATCCGATGAAGTGAGCTGTAGCTCATGAAAGCTTATGCTCAAATAAATTTGTTAGTCTCTATAAGGTGCCATAAGTACTCTTTTTCTTTTTGTGAATACAGACTAACACGGCTGCTACTCTGAAACCTATCTTGTTTGGAAAAATTGTCACAATAGCGACATCTGCTGGGAAGGTCTGTGACAACAAGATATTTGTGGTCAATGCTCCCTAGTATTGATAGAAGAAAAACTTATTCCTGTTCCTGAGTAAATCATTCTCTCAATGAAGGTGTCAAACACTTAGAAAAGATATATGTTCCTTGCCTGTAATATGTAAAGATGAGGCAGTGTACCTCATGCATTCATTTCCATCATTCTGCTTCAACCAGAGACGTGTATACAGCTTTACTTATCAGAGAGACAGTATACTTAATAATTCACCTCACAATGCTCAGAAGATTTGCAGCTCTGCATTAACATAACTAAAATCAAATGTCATGTTTCAGGGCCTCATCGGGTCACCTGAAAACATCAGGAAGCATTCCTACTCCACCTATCCCCAGATGAACAAACTGGCTAAATGGGAGCAGGGGCGGGGGGGAAGACTTCCTCTGAAGCATGAGATATTGGCCAGAGCTGGAGATAAGACATGAAAAAGGTGGACCAGTTCTGAGGTGAGAGAGAATCCTCTGTAGATATGTGGCTGGAGTGTCTTGCTCTCATGCTCAGGGTCTAACTGAGCACCAGATCTGGGAGTCAGGAAGGAATTTCACCCAATTTCAGATTGGCAGGGAGGGAAAATGGGGGGGAAGATTGCCTTCCTCTGTAGGGTGTTGTTTGCCTGCTGGGATCATCTCACTTACTGAGTTCTCTGCCATTGCAAGGCTTCTGGCAGTGGTAGCACTTTGGTCTCTCCTGTTTGCTGCCTGTGATACAGTTTAGTTTCCTGAGGACTGAAATGTTTTCATCAGTCAGGGTGAAATCTAATGCTTGGATATACAAGAGGTCAGACTACATGAACTGATGATTTCTTCTGGCCTTAAACTCTATGAAACCTCTCATCTGACTTCTAAAAATCAGGATTATAAAAAGGAGGGAAGATGAAGAACAAATCTAGTTGTGTACCAAGCATTTTGGTCCTTGGGTTCACTATTTGGTTCTTGGCCATGTCCCTTCTCTTCCCTTTCTAGCATTTAACCTGCATGTGTCTAATTAAAGACAGCATAACAAGTGTAGAAAAAAAACAAATCATTTATAAGCTAGGCACTTCTAAAGATGCCCTGACAAGTCACCGAAGCAATACTTTGGGCCTCAGTCTCCTCATACCAGTCTTGCTCTGGTGTAACTGCACTGGCTTCAGTGGAGTTACGCCTGATCTACACTCCACTAGATACGAGAGCAGAATTACAGGTTTCAGAGTAGCAGCCGTGTTAGTCTGTATTCGCAAAAAGAAAAGGAGTACTTGTGGCACCTTAGAGACTAACAAATTTATTAGAGCATAAGCTTTCGTGAGGAATGCATCCGATGAAGTGAGCTGTAGCTCACGAAAGCTTATGCTCTAATAAATTTGTTAGTCTCTAAGGTGCCACAAGTACTCCTTTTCTTTTTGAGAGCAGAACTGGGACTTTCCAACATGGAAATATTTGGTTACAGTGCCCCAGTGCTCAGAGCCTCACTGCATATTCTCACAGCCATGAAACTCTTGAAAAGCTGAATAGTAAAAATGGGGGGGGGGATAACTATCCTAAAAGCTGGGGTAAATGCAAGGTAACAGCATGATCTGGCACAAAACCCCTAACAAAAGGAGCTGATTAAATGCCTTTCCAGCTTCTTTGAAAACTTACTTTTACAAGAAACTTGAAAGCACATTCACAAATACCCTTCCCTCTGAATAGTAGATTTCAGCAGACCCTCAAAAATAGCAATCCCTGCACAGTTTGAGAGGGCTGAGGTGTTTCCAGGCCTGGAGGATTAGTTTGAAAACACAAAAGTAAGTAAATCCTGGCATTAAGGCTTCTACAGTAAGGAGCAGCTTTTAGGGCTAATTTAATTTCCCTTAAAGAGCAGTTATTTAAATTCTCATTTATTACAAAGCAATTAACTTAATTCTAACCAAAAAATTATGTACCATCTGAACAGGAATGCCATGCAGAGACATTCAGGTGCTGTAGGCACTTAGTAAAATTAACCATGGACCTGGTATCAGTGAAGAACCTCGATTTGATAATGAAAAAACAATTAAGGGATGTAAAGTGGGGCCGGGGGAGGCTGGAAGTGAACAGAAAAGGTGTGGGCTAAAGCTGTAGTTTAGATGGAGGGGAAGAGAAGAGGAATAGGGCAAAAGGATGCCTTGCGATAGGTATATACTGAAGACTGGTTCCCAGCAGATCAGGGATGGAAGATTGTAATGCTTTAAAAACCAAGTCTTGCATGGCTGTGGGGACTTTGTTTTGAGAAGACTCCTGCCCCTCACACGAAAGGTGAATTCCAGCAAGCAATACTCTATTGCAGTAGGTTCCTATCACTTACCTAATCACCACTTTTATACACACCCTAGCTGCTTTGTTAACCAGACTTCAGTTTTGTGTCTAATTGTACTAATACATTTTTATCCTCCCCCCTCACTCCTACTCCTTCCTACCGACTTTGCTTTTAATCTCATGAGAAGGAAACCACTCTGTGCCTTGCCACTTGTTGATCAAATATTACAGAAAGGGACCTAGTTTTCAAAGGAAAGCAGTGAAATATGTGCAACTCAAAGGGGGGGTGGAAGGGAGCAGCAACACTAACAATGCCAAACAGAGTCTGCTGTGGGATTAATATGATATGATGCTAGAAACTGGACTATCCAGGACCTCACCTGGAAAGAGTAGTGGGAAGAGGTGAGAAATATTTCTAGAGTTCAAGATCCTAGGTCAGTCGGGTGAGAGATGATTAACTTGGCCTTTCTTGTAACAGGCTCTGAATAACTCAAAAAAGGCAAGGAACGGGAATTTCCAGAAGGCTGCTGCGAAGGACACTGTACCTAATGAATGTAAAAACTAATGAAGCACATTACATTTAAAAACCAACCAACTTTCCCTCTGCACCCCACCCTGCCCCCAAATATCTTACTACAAAGCCTGGCAGCTCTCAGCTACCAATGGACACATTCATCTTTTTATGTCACCGAGCTAAATTCCCTTGCACACTGCCCATGGGACCAACAGATGTACAGACACCAAGAGTAAAGTTGGTCGAGTGCTGAATTTACCAGTTTGCAGAACTTAATCCAATCTAGAACATCTTTTATGGCATTTCTATGGTATGAAATGTCATGACTCCATTCCTGAGTGTAATATAATGTGCCACATTGGACATGATCAACTCCAGCTTGAACTAATTGAACTAATAGGATCCGGGTAACTTGGAATATCAGGGCATTCTCCCATTAACATGAAGATTGCTCCTAGTGTTGTAAATTGCCTGTAAATCTTCCATGAATTGATCAGTGAATGTTTCCATTAATCTTCCTTCACAATATGCCTAAAGAAAATGTGAATCAGGGTTGGTATCCTTGCTGAATGGTGAGGAATTCATACAGGCCACAATAGGTAAACTGTGGCATGAGTGCTACAGAGATGTTCTCTAAATGAATCAACTGCTTTTAAAGCTTTTCTCATTTTATATTTTTCAACAGAAACTGCTGCCGCTATTGTGTCAGAGCAGGCTTATTTTCATAATAGCAATGTCTTCTGCTTTTTGCATAACTTGCTACAGAGCACTGGTTTTCTACTCTTTTACTAAGTGAGTTAGAATTCATTGATAGTTTGGTGTAATGAGAGGCATGTAATAGCTAGAGATGGGTGAACAATTTATTCAATAAATTTGAGCCCCTCTTTCGGTTTTTAAAAAGTCTGTGCATATTGAGCTTTACAAATATGTTATTTACTTGACTGAATGCACCAAGTGCTTAGGCAAATATATTTAATGTATGCATGGCTCACAAATCAGTGATTGTGACTGTTGCTTAGAACAGCTGCAATTCACAGTGGTGTGTGATTAGCTAAGTTCATAAGGTATTGTTTCTGCTCCCGCTTTAGATGATTGTCACACATTATTTAGCCTTCTGGTGCAAAAATTTGTGGCTCCCTGCTCTGACACTTTCTGTTCCCATGAGCAAAAGTTTGCTCATGAAATGTTAATAGGAATTGAATAAAAGCATTTAGGGGGAGGAGGAGGAGAGGTGATTGTTGGCAAATATTGCCTTGGAGTATTAGCCTGGCTGTAGTCATAGCAGCTGAAAAAGGAGTGTAAGTCAGTCATTGGACCAGTATGACAAATAAGGCAATGTTGAAAATGAATTAAGTGCTACTGTGAAATTTTTTTTTTTTTAAGAATGTGGAAAAAACAGTTATGCCATCATCATCTGAGGTCACATCAGATGACTGGCAGAAGACAGAATAGAAAAGTTGCATGAATAATCAGAGAAAAGGCACATGAACAATAAGAGGAACAGGGAATCCAGCACTGACGAGGTACTAGTTTGAACATGAGGATGTGTATAGGGGTATGTCTACACTATGAAATAAGGTCGAATTTATAGAAGTCGATTTTGTAGAAAGCGTTTTTATACAGTCGAGGGTGTGTGTCCCCACACAAATGCTCTAAGTGCATGTAGTCAGCAGACTGTGTCCACAGTACCAAGGCAACTGCCGACTTCCGGAGCTTTGCACTGTGGGTAGCTATCCCACAGTTGCCACTGCCCATTTGAATTCTGGGTAGAAACCCCAGTGCCTGATGGGGCAATAGCAGACAATCGTTCCATGCCTTTTTTTCTGTGCAGATGCCATATCACGGCAAGCATGGAGCCCACTCAGATCACTTTGGCAATTAGGAGCACATTAAACACCACATGTATTATGCAGCACCAGAACCTGGCAAAGCGAAACCGGGCGAGTAAGCGACGTCAGCGTGGTTACAAGTGTGATAAGAACATGGACACAGACTTCTCTCAAAGCACGTGCCCTGGCAATGTGGGCATCATGGTGCTAATGGGGCAGGCTCATGTGGTGGAACGCCGATTCTGGGCTCGGGAAACAAGCACAGACTGGTGGGACCGCATAGTGTTGCGGGTCAGGCACGATTCCCAGTGGCTGTGAAACTTTCACATGCGTAAGAGCACTTTCATGGAACTTTGTGACTTGCTTTCCCCTGCCCTGAGGCGCAAGAATACCAAGATGAGAGCAGCCCTCACAGTTGAGAAGCGAGTGGCAATAGCCCTGTGGAAGTTTGCAATGCCAGACAGCTACCCGTCAGTTGGGAATCAATTTGGAGTGGGCAAATCTACTGTGGGGGCTGCTGTGATGCAAGTAGTCAATGCAATCAAAGATCTGCTGATATCAAGGGTAGTGACCCTGGGAAATGTGCAGGTCACAATGGATGGCTTTGCTGCAATGGGATTCCCTAACTGTGGTGGGGCCATAGACGGAACCCATATCCCTATCTTGGCACCGGAGCATCAAGCCAGCGAGTACATAAACCGCAAGGGGTACTTTTCAATAGTGCTGCAAGCACTGGTGGACCACAAGGGACGTTTCACCAACATCAACGTGGGATGGCCGGGAAAGGTACATGACACTTGCATCTTCAGGAACTCTGGTCTGTTTCAAAAGCTGCAGGAAGGGACTTTCTTCCCAGACCAAAAAATTGCTATTGGGGATGTTGAAATGCCTATAGTTATCCTTGGGGACCCAGCCTACCCCTTAATGCCATGGCTCGTGAAGCCGTACATAGGCAGCCTGGAGAGTAGTCAGGAGCTGTTCAACTACAGGCTGAGCAAGTGCAGAATGGTGGTAGAATGTGCATTTGGACATTTAAAAGCGCGCTGGTGCAGTTTACTGACTCGGTTAGACCTCAGAAAAACCAGTATTCCCACTGTTATTGCTGCTTGCTGTATGCTCCACAATATCTGTGAGAGTAAGGGGGAAGACGTTTATGGCAGGGTGGGAGGTTGAGGCAAATCGCCTGGCTACTGGTTACGCACAGCCAGACACCAGGACAGTTAGAAGAGCACAGGAGGGTGCGGTGCGCATCAGAGAAGCTTTGAAAACCAGTTTCATGACTGGCCAGGCTACAGTGTGAAAGTTCTGTTTGTTTCTCCTTGATGAAACCCCCCGCCCCTTGGTTCACTCTACTTCCCTGTAAGCTAACCACCCTCCCCACCTCCCTTCGATCACCGCTTGCAGAGACAATAAAGTGATTGTTGCTTCACATTCATGCATTCTTTTTAATTCATCACACTAATGGGGGGATAATTACCAAGGTAGCCCAGGAGGGGTGGTGGAGGAGGGAAGGACAAGGCCACACAGCACTTTAAAAGTTTAAAACTTATTGAATGCCAGCCTTCTGTTTCTTGGGCAATCCTCTGGGGTGGAGTGGCTGGGTGGCCGGAGGCCCCCCGCACCGCGTTCTTGGGTGTCTGGGTGAGGAGGCTATGGAACTTGGGGAGGAGGGCGGTTGGTTACATAGGGGCTGTAGCAGCGGTCTGTGCTCCTGCTGCCTTTCCTGCAGCTCAACCATATGCTGGAGCATATTAGTTTGATCCTCCAGCAGCCTCAGCATTGAATCCTACCTCCTCTCATCATGCTGCCGCCACCTTTCAGCTTCAGCCCTCTCTTCAGCCCGCCACCTCTCCTCCCGGTCATTTTGTGCTTTCCTGCACTCTGACATTGTCTGCTTCCATGCATTCGTCTGTGCTCTGTCAGCGTGGGAGGACAGCATGAGCTCAGAGAGCATTTCATCGCAAGTGCATTTTTTTTGCCTTCTAATCTTCGCTAGCCTCTGGGAAGGAGAAGATCCTGTGATCCTTGAAACACATGCAGCTGGTGGAGAAAAAAAAAGGGATAGTGGTATTTAAAAAGACATTTTATAGAACAATGGGTACACACTTTCACGGTAAACTTTGCTGTTAACATTACATACATAGCACATGTGCTTTCGTTAAAAGGTCGCATTTTGCCTCCCCCCCGCACGTGGCTAACAGCAGGGAACATTTCTGTTCAGCCATAGGCAAACAGCCCAGCAGGAACGGGCACCTCTGAATGTCCCCTTAAGAAAAGCACCCTATTTCAACCAGGTGACCATGAATGATATCACTCTCCTGAGGATAACACAGAGATAAAGAACGGATGTTGTTCGAATGCCAGCAAATATACACTGCAATGCTCTGTTCTACAATGATTCCCGAGTACGTGCTACTGGCCTGGAGTGGTAAAGTGTCTCACCATGGTGGATGGAATAAGGCTGCCCTCCCCAGAAACCTTTTGCAAAGGCTTTGGGAGTATATCCAGGAGAGCCACGAATGCCAGGGCAAATTAATCATTAAACATGCTTGCTTTTAA
The DNA here is from genome assembly GCF_009764565.3 of Dermochelys coriacea. Taxonomy (NCBI): domain Eukaryota; kingdom Metazoa; phylum Chordata; order Testudines; family Dermochelyidae; genus Dermochelys; species Dermochelys coriacea. The sequence goes on along the minus strand of NC_050079.1, from coordinate 10,882,205 downwards.
AGCTTGTATAGTATTTTAAAAAGGTACACTCACCAGAGGTCCCTTCTCCGCCTGCTGGGTCTGGGAGGCAGCCTTGTGTGGGTTTGGGGGGGGTACTGGCTCCAGGTCCAGGGTGAGAAACAGTTCCTGGCTGTCAGGAAAACCGGTTTCTCCACTCTTCTGCTGTGAGCTATCTACAACCTCCTCCTCCTCCTCATCTTCCTCGTCCCCAAAACCTGCTTCCGTGTTGCCTCCATCTCCATTGAAGGAGTCAAACAACACGATTGGGGTAGTGGTGGCTGAACCCCCTAAAATGGCATACAGCTCATCATAGAAGCGGCATGTTTGGGGCTCTGACCTGGAGCGGCCATTGGCCTCTCTGGTTTTCTGGTAGGCTTGCCTCAGTTCCTTAAGTTGCACGCGGCACTGCTTCGGGTCCCTGTTATGACCTCTGTCCTTCATGCCCTGGGAGATTTTCATAAATGTTTTGGCATTTCGAAAACTGGAACGTAGTTCTGATAGCACGGATTCCTCTCCCCATACAGCGATCAGATCCCGTACCTCCCGTTTGGTCCATGCTGGAGCTCTTTTGCGATTTTGGGACTCCATCATGGTCACCTCTGCTGATGAGCTCTGCATGGGCACCTGCAGCTTGCCACACTAGCCAAACAGGAAATTGAAATTCAAAAGTTTGGGGGCCTATTCCTGTCTACCTGGTCAGTGCATCTGAGTTGAGAGTGCTGTCCAGAGCGGTCACAATGGAGCACTCTGGGATAGCTCCCGGAGGCCAATACCATCTAATTGCATCCACGGTACCCCAAATTCGACCCAGCAAAAACCATTTCAGCGCTAATCCCCTTGTCGTGGGTGGAGTAAGGTAATCGATTTTAAGAGCCCTTTAAGTCGAAAAAAAGGGCTTCGTCATGTGGATGGGTGCAGGGTTACATCGATTTAACGCTGCTAAATTCGACCTCAACTCCTAGTGTAGACCAGGGCTAGAAGTGTACATTTATGACTGTCAGCAGTGTGTCACCAAGAGTTTGAAATGCTGACTAGCTGAACATAAACCCCTTGATACCAGTCCAGCTCCTGAAATGACAAGGATAAGGATACCAGAGAATGGTGAGGTTTCATTAGTTAGAAGTGGAAAGGAAAGAGGACTCAAAAGTCAGCCAGCAAAATTTGGTTATAGGACAGACTAAATAGTCACCTACTTCAGTACTGCAATACTACAGAAGTGTAACCTCTATTCTTAGCTTATGGTGGAGAGCAGAAAAAACTATTATAAACCCTGATGCCAACATTACTTGTTAGAAAGCACATGGGGCGAATTATTTTTGGATAAATAACTGAGCTAAAGCTGACACTGGGCATTAAATATTTTCTCTCTTTCGCCCCTCTGTGCCATTTTTCTTCCCACATTTTATTTTAGAATATCGAAACTGAAATCTATTGCCTCACCAAATCCTCTTCCTCTAGCACCACTACTGTGCATCAGTTACATACACAGGTGTGTGTTACATGTTCTATATTTTTCAAATAGTACAAGGATTAACATTAGTACCAGTTGGTTAAACTTGAGTTTAACTTTTGACTTAACTTTTGAGTGAAAGAATGCAGTCTAACTGCTGTAGTAGTACAATATTGAGTGACATCCCAAATATTTAGTTGGTAACTAAATCCTTCATAAACAAAGTATCAAGACTGAAATTAAAATGACCATTACATTCTCCTTCCACTCAACCAATTAAAATCTGATTATTAGAACCTGACTGTACTTATTTCCCACCCATCTTGGGCCATCTTACCTACAATCAGAAGGCCAAAAACAAATAATCTGTCCAGAGTAATTAATAGAGAAGAGCCTGAGCAGCCAAATTCAGACCTAGATTTTATACACCCTGAAATCTTTGCAGCTGGATTTGGTTTGTTCCCTTATGGAGGTAGAGGCAAGTGGCTACATATGGATCCAGATTTATTCCCTTTCCCATCATTCAGAACCATTTGCATCCAGGGTTTGTTTCTTGCCTGTTTGTAATTATTCTTGTGACTAATGCAGCAGTTACTTTGCTCCAGTTCAATAGCATCAGTAGTATTCATTTTGGAACCCGAGTACAACATGCTTTGCCATTGGAGTCAGTCACCTCCAGTCTCCTCTACATTGCCAAGGTTCATCTGTCCCTCTGACCACCACCCCATGCTGCTTGACCCCGAGCAGATCAGCTGGGTGCAGTGCTGTGGAAGCAAGGGTAAAAGAGCTAGGGCACAAGTTGTGTTATCATCCATCCTCCTTATTGAGGGTAAGTGTCCAGGCAGGGATACACGAATCCTGGAGATGAATGCATGGCTGAGCAGACGGTGTCTATAAGAAGGCTTGGGCTTCCCATACATGTGGACAAATTGGAGCATGTGCAGAGGAGAGCAACAAAAATGATCCTGACCTGTGAGGAAAGGTTAAATACAGGGCATGTTTAGTCTTGAGAAAAGAAGACAGAGGGAAGACCTATTAAGTCTCCAAATATGTTAAGAACTGTTATGAAGAGGATGAGGATCAATTGTTCTCCATGTCCAGTGAAGGTAGGAGAAGCTGTAAGGGGCTTAATTTGCAGCAGGGGAGATTTAAGCTAGATATTAGGAAAAACTTAATAATTGTATAGGTGGTTTAAGCGCTGGAATAGACTTACAAGAAAGATTGTGAAATCCCCATCATTGGAGGTTTTTAGGAACACATGGGACAGACATCTGTCAGGGATGATTTAGTTTTACTGTGGTCCTGCCTCAGCGCAGGGGTCTAGACTTAGATGACATCTCGGGGTTCCTTCCAGCCCTACGTTTCTAGGATACTGCTGCAGAAACCACCCAGGCTTGTAGAAAGCATATTGCTTGGAGGAGGAAAGAGGGTTGTGCTATTGCAGAATAGCTCAGTTAACCATGTCTCCCACTCACACTCTGATCGGGTAGCTTTAGAAATAGGTCAGTGTTATTCCCAAACTTAAACCGTTTTCTCTTGATATTATTCCTGGCGCTGTAAGGGTACTGGTATGCAGTACAGCTTGTGAAGAGAGGTTTTTTTTTTTTTGTTTTTTTTTTTAAAATCTACACCGCTGATTTCAAGCTGAAAGGAGATGCAGCCATGTCTGTTTCATCTCTGAATGTTTGTGTTTACGTAAAGCATCAGGCAAAGTGCACTCTCAGTAATTTCTTGAAAAGATGGGTGGAATTGAATTTTTTGCCGTCTCATCCCGTGCCACTGACCTCCGCTTAGCTCTGAGTGAATACCAAGGTCGATAGTTCCTTCATGCTTTCCATTTCATGTAAATTGTTCTTTTACCCTTTACAAATTCTTTATATACCCTTTAAAAAAAATTTTATACTAACAAAAACATGAGTGCGTGGTGTCTGGGTAATGTACTTGTGGCACCTTAGAGACTAACACATTTATTTGAGCATAAGCTTTCATGAGCTACAGCTCACTTCATCTGATGCATCGCGAAAGCTTATGCTCAAATAAATGTGTTAGTCTCTAAGGTGCCACAAGTACTCCTTTTCTTTTTTGCGAATACAGACTAACATGGCCGCTACTCTGAAACCTGTTGTAGTCCCATTGACATCTGCCTGTTTCATAGCAAAATTCTGCCTGAAAAAAAAAAAAGCCTTTGCCTAGAGGAGAGTTTACCTAGATGATAAGTGTCACACACAACCTTCTAATGGTTTCTTTGTTTTAAAATGTGGGCAGCAGGATTCCAAAGTGAAACATCTTGCATGCAAGAAAGCCACCATGGGAAGCCATTTGGCCTGCCTGCAATACCTGCTCCTGCAATCTGTTACACTTGACATCTTGTCAATTTCAAGTGAGTGGTGCTAATATTAATCAGCTGTTCTAGCAAAGCTGAATCAGGACACACATGGTCGATGCATGACTAACACTCACCTTCCCATGTTGAGGAAAACATCATGAATATGCAGCAGGGGGCACCATTTTACCTTAGCTACTCATTAGGAAGGCACAACCATCAAAGTATCACCCAGCAGCCTATTAAATAGGAAAGGAGTAATATATTCTAGAGCGGGGGAGGAGGCCAGGAAAAGCGAGGCTAGAGCTGAAATTCAGTGACCTGTGTTAAGCAGGAGGTCCAATTAAATCACTACTGTCCCTTCTGGCCTTGAAAATGAATGAATAAAACAAGCAGCCAGTTTGGCACAGCCGGCTAATAGATCAGTTTGTATACCCCTTTGTGTTCAGTTTTTGCACAATAGTTTTGGCTCCTATCCCCACTAAATTGGGCAGTTTTAAGATTTCAATGCTCAAAGCAGAGGGGAAGTTATTTCACTAAGAAGGTGGGGGTGAGGGAAGGACTGGAAATTGCATTTGCAAAAACAGCAGGATTGGGTCTTTTGAAAAATCTTGCCCCCAACGTCCTCAGTCTTCACGTGTCCTAAAGCTTAACAAGTTGTGTATGCCTCAAAAATGAGGTGTGTTTCAGAAGAATCTACAGTCTTTGTAGCTGAAGTAGGTAGGACAGAATTACATTTGGGAAGTCTGTTTTCTAGAGCCACAGGCACCATGTTTTAGGCAAGCTTCAATATTCAGGGATGGCTTCCATTAAAAGAAGGCACTCAATCAGAAGACACCTCAATTGCGGGAAGAAGCTCCTTTCCCTAGCCAGCCTGAAGGAAAAGTTCAAGGGTTAGGGTGAACTTGGCAACAAGAAAGAGGCAAAGGAAGATGGTGGTTGGGAACCTTGCTTTGTTCACTTAGAATTGGAGAGGTCTCAATTATTTTATCAGACAAGTCTACACTGTCAGGGTTGGCTTTCTGGCTACTGTAGCTTCCCTATTGATTTCACACAGCTGGAGCAATATTTACAATGCTTTCAAGGAAGAGGCCTTCTCAGGGAACAGTAGGTACAAAGTGTGCTCTTGCTCGCATAGCAACGTACTATACACCCAGTGTCTTGAGCATTCAAGTCTGTGCTTCAGTTAGTTAGTGAGAGAACCTTAAAAGTCAAAATACGCACCTTTGTTCTTGAGGCATCCCTCGATACTGCCTACAATACCACAGAAATGTCCATTAAACTATTATAGGTATGGACTGATAGTTATTTATAATGTTCCAGCACTAGTAACATTTTTAGCGCAAGCTACATTAGGACAAATGGTGCCTACAATAAAATAAATGCAAAGGCACTCACTAAAAGGGGAGGAAAGTTTTTCCTCCATAATGTGTCATAAAAAGGACATTCTCACCAGTACTTCAAAGTAGTAGAGTCAATGGGTTACATGTGCGGTTTGACCGTGAGTTTGATATGGACACAGTTTACTGTATTCACCTTGAAAACAACAATAAAAATAACCATTTTCCTTGTGGGTGCAGATGAAAATCTGAAAGATATGGAACAGTAATGTGATGGGGAGGAAGAGGAAGGCAATGAGATACAACAGCACCTTTCTGCTGTAATTCAGCCTTGAGGGATTAAATGTTCAGCCCTAACCAATCACATGGAAAAAGAAAAAGTAATTTAAAATTTAAATTATTTATTTAGATGATGCCCAAAGGTGTGGTATGTAACTTTGGGTGCGTCTATACTGCAAAGAAAAACCCACGGCACCAAGTCTCAGAGCCCAGGTCAATGGGCTCAAGCTGCAGGGCAACAAGTAGCAATGTAGATATGTGGACTGGACCCCAGGCTCCGAGACCCTCCCCCCTCTCCAGGTGTCAGAGTCCAGACTCCAGCCCAAGCTGGAACATCCAAACTGCTATTTTTAGACCCATGAGCCCACATCAGCTGACCTGAGCTGTAGGTTTTTGTTGTTTTTTTGCAGTGTAGACACACAGTGTAGAGCTCATAGGAGAGCTGGCCCTTTCCCTGGAGAGTTCATAATCTGAGTTCAGTCGTAGAAACAGTCCTACAGATCAGACCAATGGTCCATTTAGTCCACTGTTCCGTCTTCTACAATGGCCAGTGCCAGCTGATTTGGAGGACGGTGCAAAACCGATGCAGTAGGCAGCTGGGGATAACCAGCTCCCAGAGAAATATTTTCCCCTTACCTTCAAAAGTTAGAGGTTGGCTACATCCCTGAAATGCAAGAGTTAATATCCCTTCTAAAGAGGAGAGATACAGAGGGTAAGTACACACAAAAGGAAGGCCAGGGAATACAAAATGAGAGGAGATAGGAAATGAAAGCCAAGACTGTTTGTTTGTGCCACAAAGGGCTTTGAACACAAATCTGATATTTAGGGTATGTCTACACTAGAAACATTCTAGCAGGTGTACCACCATAGTGTAGACACTTATTATAGTGACAGAAGGGGTTCTTTCTGTGGCTGTTGTAAACCTACCTCTCAAAGGCAGAAGCCAAGAAGAATTCTTCCATTGACTTGTAGACATGTTGTTAAGTAGACAGTGCCACTACCTGCCGGATTGATCTATTGGGGATCGATTTATCACATCTAGTGTAGATGCGATAAATCGATCCCTGATTGCTCTGCCATTGACTCCTGTACTCCACCGCAGTGAGAGGCTGAAGCGGAGTTGACGGGGGAGCAGCGGCAGTCAACCCTGCGCCATAAGGATGCGAGGTAAGTCAACCTAAGATATGTTGACTTCAGCTACGCTATTCTCGTAGCTGAAGTTGTTTATCTTAGGTCGATCCCCCCCAGTGTAGACCAGTCTCTCAAAGATATGACTTTTTCCACACCTCTGAACGACGTAGCTAGATTGACACAGGTATCAACTGGGCCCACAGTAACTTGGAATGGGGGGAAAAGGTCAAGGAGAATAAGGGAAGATAAACTCTAAAGTACAGCTTTGTTCCGCACATTTAGAAGCAAAGAAAAGAGGAGAAACAGGGCAGTAGATAGAACGATAAGCACATTTGTACTCAAAGAGATGGAAAAATTTAATTTTTGATGAGGTGGCACCACTATTGTTAAGCAATGTAACTATTATTTTTGTTTCAGAGTAGCAGCCATGTTAGTCTGTACCAAAAAGAAAAGGAGTACTTGTGGCACCTTAGAGACTAACACATTTATTTGAGCATAAGCTTTTGTGAGCTACAGCTCATTTCATCAGATGCATTTTTTTGTTTTAGTACATCAGCGTTGTAACTGAACATCATTTAAGAGAGTTTAGTCAGAAACCCCACGGGGAAGACCAGCACAATAGCTTTCACTTCATATTGGATGGTTACTGTACTGCTCTCTGAAAATGTTCCATCACATGCATGTTCAAGTAAAAAGTAAGTTATTGCATTTTACTCCTGTTAACACTGCAAAGCCATCATAGGGCACAAGTTGGAATATTTTTCAGGTCACATAATCAACAACATTTTTATTCAAGCTCCATTTGCAAAACTTAACACTGGTGATGATGGAAAGAGCCCGGCTTGACTTGCAGGTCCCATTTGCCATTATGAAAAATTATGTGCTTGTAAATTAACCAGATTTGTGGAGTTGCTAAAGGGCTAAAAGCATGAAACTTCTCAATGCCACTTTTATAAAGTTACTTTTTAAGCAGACCAGCACTTGAAAGCTCCCACAGAACTTTTTGAAGGGATAACTAGGATATTTTCTCCAACACTATCCCTTGCACTGAGACAGGTTCTAACGTGCAAAGTCACACGCAATTTGTTGCTCATCATGTAATGACTACACAGTCACTGTACTATCAGCATCTATCAAAACAGATCTGTAACAAAGCAAGATGACTAGTAACTATTTGAAATACCTATCTCCTCTTATAGATTTGTTGATTTTGGTGTTTTTTTAATAAAAGTTCAAGAACACCCTACCCTGTGGTTCACGCAGGTAAAAAAAATAAAAACGAAAGGTAAACCGCAACATCTTGTTTACTGCACACAGGAAAAAAAAAAAGAAAAAAAAAACATTCAAGTTTGTGTAGGGGAAGGCTATGGTTTTAACTATTAGCACAAAAATGCAAGCCCTCTTACACAAAGTATTGTGTAAAGCCAAATTTTAAGTTGTATATGCTGTTAAATAGAAACCCTCTTCTTTATACTTCACAAATAGCACATCTATAAGCAACAGTACATGGCTAAAGTATTTCTTGCACTAGTAACAATCCTTTAGGAATCTGAAGTATTTCTAAATAGCTTGCTAATTAGAATTTGAAGTTATTCATTAATTTGGTAATTGCTGTTCTATCAGATGCTGCAATGGGTCTGAGTCACACAATTAGAAAATTCAGGGATGTTTGGATCCAGGGGTATTTGTTCAAGTCCAGCTCTGTAAATGGGTTAATAAATATCTAGGCAACTTCAAATTGCTTCTGGAATAGCACTAGTTTATATATAAAGCGTGCTGCATTCAACTATCCCTGTTTTACAGAGGAGGAAATTGAAGTACAGCAGTGATATGGGTTGTACAGCTGAAGAACAAGTCAAGTGCCTTGATTTCAAGTCCTGTGTTATATCTTGCTTCCATTGACTATCCCTGATGGACTCACTGGAGGTGCATACTGAAATGGCAGAAATAAGTAACTGTGGAAATGCAGTTGAATTTGACTGAATCTCTTCTCCACCAAACAAGGAATAGGTGAGCTAGTGCCAAACTGCTTGCCATTGTAGCTAAAAACATTTAGTGGACTTTGTTTTTGCCTCACTTTTATATGATTCTGCACGGTCTAGCTCTGGCCCAGACAGAAATGCTCTGACAACAACTACCTCTTTGGAAGCGATGCCCTCATCCCATTCCAAAACAGGGTAGTATGTCCTCTCAGCATAGTCCTAACCTATTTTCCCAGCACAAACTGTGTAGGAAACACATATAATCTTCTGGAGCCTTGTGAGAGAGCTGTCCATCTCTACAGCTCACCTAAACAAGTCTAGTAATTAGAATTAGGCTTGGGAGCCCCAGTGTTCAGAACTCAGCTTCTGCCAAAGTTTGGAAGCGTCTGGGCCCACCTCAGTTAACTAGACTGCATCCTCACCCCAGTTCCCCCTACTTAATTCATTTATGAAAATCACAATTGAATAAAGTCCTGACCCCAATGAAGTCAATGGAAACTTTGCTATTGACTTGATGCGGCCAGGATTTCCCCTACTATAATGCACTGACTTTGTGTGATGCTGTTCTCTAGTGGTTGAGACTACAGATATAACATATTACGAATACTTTCCCTTCAAAACTGGCACTAAAACAGAGGCCAAGATCCTCAGAGAGGTACTCAGGTGCTTAACTCCAACTGATTTCAAATCTGGACCAGAGTCCTCAAACTGCAGAGTCAAACTCATCCACTTTCTGGGACTTCATCTTAATTTCTCTGGTATTAAAGTTAATTTCTCTCTCTCATCTTCTCCCCAAGGTTGGATGCGCCTAAGATTCCTCCCTCATGACTGCTCAACCCACACACTGGATATTCCCTCTCTCACCTTCCTTATAGCCATATGATTCAATGGGTCACCTGCACAAAGGAGTCAGCAAAACCCACTTCTCAGGAGAATCAACCCCTTTCTCAGTAGACTCAATGCTTGCTGACAAGGTGGGGATCCTCAGGCAAACAGTGCTAGCCTGTAAATAGTACCTACTACTGTTAGCTAAATGAGATCTCCTTCACCTCAAGTGTGAGAGGCTTATATTTGAGGGGGGTGATTATAAAAATCACACATTAGACCAGGAAGTTAGAGTAATGTTTGCCACACATGGATGTGTCAAAACACAATGTGAATTTAGATGCCTACAAGCTAAGTGCTAAGCCAGAGTCCTTCAGTTTCCTTTCTCTCTCTGTGGTCACTTCATACTTGGTAAGCAAGTTGTTTCATAAGCACATGGGTGTGTTCTTTGAAAACAAGTGTACTTTAAAAGTTTCCGGCATTGTAGCTAGAAGGTTGTTTAGTTACATGTGCTGCGTGGGGTCTCCTTCATGCTGGGTTACTGCACTAGGAAGCACTAGAGATAAGTTGTTTGCACATACAGTAAATGATGATTTTAAAGCCTGGTGCTGGTTCCAGTATCGATATTTATCTGCCCTCCATACTCTATTGAGCTGGTCTGCTGTGGCCTGTGTCTCAGTCAATCTGGAGGATTCTCTCTGCTATGTTGCTTGTTGTGCTCAGATTCCCAGTTCTTCCCCAGCAGAGACTGGGATATGGAACAGTCCACCCTCTATGGTGGGACACAGCAGATAGCACAACTGAATGAGAGGCAGTGGTTGCAGAAACTGGCTTCTACAGCAGATTTAAGGATAGTGAACTGGCACAGTTTCCAGAAAAAGGTAGGGAGCCACTATTTTTAAGAAATTTAATAGAATGCTCACTTTGTGCCATGCCTATTACATGGAAAGGAATCCAATTTTCTCTAACGAGAGGTCGCAACATTTGAAAGCTTTTTCAGTCACTAACATCCTTTTACTGACAGTGATGAGACCAAGCTGCAAGTCTGAAGGTCGGGGAAGTCATATCCTCAATTACAACACATAAGCTGCTGTAGCTCGAAGCCTTCTCTTACTCATAGGAAGGCAACAGAGAAAGAAAAGGCCCGTTATCGGTGCAAGCAGAGTTGAGAGTTATGGTCTCATCAGCTTCTTCCCACTACTGGATTAGGACATGTCTGCATTTTCTAACTGCCCCCTAAAGTCGATCAATATTACCAGGTAGCTGATTTTCAACTCTACCCATTTTTAAGAGATTTAAAGTAGTATATATTGCACATGGAGTATTGGGTGAGAGAAGAGATCTTGTGACTTTATACTGTGTCAGACAGACTAATAGTTTATGGCATTTAGAGGATAATCTACCCAGGCCTTTAGAGGCCTATCATGCTTTCCTCACCTAGGGAAATATATGATCAGTATTGTCCTCTACAAATAAATAAAATATACACAAATTTTTAAAATCTGTACACCATTTACAATAAGCAGATTACTACCTTGAAGAAGGTATAATATCCCTTAATAGAGTAAGAGAGTTAATTGTAACATGAGAGAGAAACATGGTGGGGGAAGGTAATATTGTTTATTGGACCAACAGCTGTTGGTGGAAGGCGCAAGCTTTTGAGCTACAAAGAGCTCTTCATGTCTGGGGAAGAAAGTGTCCCCAGACTTGAAGAAATTTATCTGTGTAGCTTAGAAGCTTGGAGCTCCGTAGAACAGCAGTTGGTCCAATAAAATATTACCTTACCTACCTTGTCTCTCTCATATCCTGGGGCCCACATAGCTTCAACACTGCAAACAACTGTAAAGTAGCATTTTAAGAAAAAAGGTAGCTGGTATGGATTTTTAAAGAAATGTTTGGCATTTCACAGGAATTAGATATCTGAGAAAGCCCGATAGTGCATCAAGACCAGTATCTTTTGTCCGACAGGGGGCAAGAGAAATTGTTTATTGCTAGTTTGTTCCTTCAGTTCAATAGTTAAGCTGCATCTACCTCTTCTGCACAGCCCTTCATTGTATTTGTTCTGCCATCCATGAGGGAGGCAGAGCATGCCAAGGCTTTGGGAGGCAGATTCCTGGCTGCAAGACAGCACAGAAGACATTAGGAAAGTATTTTAGCATTGGCTGGTCTTCCCGACAAGTCCACTGTTACTAGCTCCTGACTGAGGAACACAAAACTCCGTGGTGCAGAGCCACCTTGGTCCCAGAGAGAAAATGCAACTGATCAGCATTTTTCTTTTCTTTTTCCTTGGGGGTGGAGGGGTAGGGAAGTAGCCTTTAAAAAAAAAAATTCTCAGTTTGTTTATTTAAAAAAAAAAGAAACAGTTTGACACCCTCTAAAAAAATTGTTTCCCCCTTTTTCAGTGACAACAGGGTTGGAGAGAAAATGTTTTTTAAATGAAATATTGTTCCTTTCAAAACCTGAAGAGTGGAATTCTTGAAGCTGTCTGCAAAATCTTTACCTCTATTTGACCAGTTAGATTCCCAACTGTCCTCCTTGCTTTAACTTCAAGTGTCCTGGATCATTCAAAAAAGATGACGGTGAGCCACTGGCAGGTAAAACTAAATTTCTTATTTTTCATTTTCAGCAGCTGGAAAAGGACTTCTGATTACAGAGGTGTGTGAATCATGTGATGATGCAGCCACGACACCAAGGCCAGGGACCAAAAAACACAGGCTCAAGAACCCATCTACATTTTGTATCAAAATGGTATACGACGGTATATTCATCTGGTCTCTTGTGCTTTGTCATTTCATATGATATACCCTCCAAGAACAGGAGTCACACAGCATAATAAGTGCTTTCCCTTTTGAATCTGTCATCCATCAGCTTTATCAGAAGGGTGCCCCATAACTGACAGAACCACACTGTGAAGGTCAGCTGGAGGGGAGAAAGGTGGTCTGTTTACTTCCAATGTAAAGATTACATTGTTCTCTTTTTTTAAAAAAAATAGAAAAAAAAAGAGAACAATGTGATCTTTACATTGGAGTAACTGTCCGGCATTAGGTAGGAAATCCAGTGACAAGTGGCTCTGTGGCAGATTTGCATCTGGGTAGCAGGATCAGATAGTCAAAGAAAAGCCAAGAAACATATGACGGGGAGGAAGTGCAGGGAACAGGTATTGAGGACAAAGTGGCAGGGGGGCACCCAAACTTCAATCAGGGATCACCATCCTGGCCATCCCACATCATCTTTCTAAATAAAAAACCCAGGGCATGCAACAGTAAAGGGGCAGGTGGAGGAAAGAAAGAATTACATCTTTGTTCTCTTTGACTTTTCTCCTAGTCCTTTTATTTTCCTCCCACTATCTCTAGATCTGGCTCTTTTTGATCCAAGACTTGCAAACAGTGCCTGAGTTATTTTGTTCAGCTATTTCCATTGGATTTGTATTTTAAAATTCCCTGCTTTAATTTTTGTAAAAGTTATTGTGGTGGATTTAGAGCTACTCTAATTTATGAATGCTTTATGTGGGCCCGCTTATTGGATATTTACTGTATGCAGAGGTTTAATTTAATAGGGGATGGTAAAGAAAAACAAGCAGACAAGAGAATGTGGCATAAGATAAGCCACTTTTCTGCAAACTCTTGAAGGTTGTTAGGAATCAACCACATCAGAAAGAGGCCTTGGAACACGCAATAAAGAAAACACACTCAACAAACAAAACCACTTATAGTGGGGTTTAAAAAGGAACTCACTCACTCTGGGGGGGGGGGAGAAGAGAGAGAAAGGGGGAGAGCTATTTGGGAGACTCAGACTGAGTCACATCTGCAGGTGTCTGAAGAAGTTAGGCCTTTACCATAAGGGGATGGGAGAGATGGTAAGGCTTAAGGCAAGACAGACATGCCCTAGACTTTTTGTTGTTTTAAATCACTTACAGCATAAGGCTTTTATTCCTACTGCAAAGTAAACAGCACTTTTGTTTTAAGAAGTCTGTTTTGTCACAGTGTGACATTGGTCACAGGCACCTGAAGGGAAGGATCACAGGTGCCAGAAAGTCAAATCTGTGGAGTAAGAAGGGTTGATACACAGGGTACTGTAGCCCAGTCTGCAGTGGGGGAGGGAGAAGATGCCCATAAATGGTGGATTTTCTGTAACTTGAAGTCTTTAAAATCAAGAGTTGAGGACTTCAGTAACTCAGCCAGAGGTTATGGGTCTATTGCAGGAGTGGGTGGGTAAGGTTGCGATGTGCAGGAGGTCAGACTAGATTATCATGATGGTCCCTTCTGGTCTTGAATTCTGAGTGTGAGAACTGTGGAATTCCACACTGGAAAAAGGTAAAGGCCAGATAACACTGGAGGGGGGTGCACTCACACTCCAAGAAGGAGACAGAGGTACAGCTAGCCCTGTAACCAGAACCAGCTATTTTTTAACAAAGCCAAACATTTGGGGCTAAACTGGAGGAGTCAGTACCTCTAACATTTCCAAAATCTGAGACCACAACTTGCAAGTTCTAGAACACTCCTACCAAATATGTATGAAAGTGCCAATGCTTCCATGGGCAGCCAGCCAGATGTCTCCAGCTTGCAGCCACCATACATATTACATTACCTTTTAAATGAGAAGGAGGGGCACAAGGGAAAAAGCAAAAATAAGAGAGAATTGCATTTCCCAGAAAGTTGCTGCCTTTCTTAAAACTAGTGAAGAATTATACTAAAACTGTTGTGCATCGTCTCCGATGGAGGTCATTCCTTTTGCTGCAAGTACAAATATTTCAGGAGTCTCTGCCTGAAGCTCACCCCTTTTAATTTCAACAGCCCTACTGAAGTGAGCTGTAGCTCACGAAAGCTTATGCTCTAATAAATTTGTTAGTCTCTAAGGTGCCACAAGTACTCCTTTTCTTTTTGCAAACAGCCCTACTATTTGCTAACTTTAGTTTGAAGGGGACATCTACTGGCAGCAAAGATTAATGTAAGCAAGAAGCACAAAATTGTAAGAGCTTCTGGAAATTAGAGCAATGCAATTTAAAGATCCACAGCTTGTCCTAGAGACTCAAACTCAGTTCTTTCCCCCTTCCCTCACTAAGAGGGCTCACTGGTTTGTATTTCTATTTTAAAGCAGCAGCTAAAGTTACTAAGATACTTCCCAGGACTCTAGTTAGTGAGCTTTCTCTCTATATGTGGAAAAACACTCTATATCAGAACCCTCCTTTTATACTATGATCAACTTCCTTCGAACAGGGTGCTTGTTGGAATTTGTGTGCAGTAAAATGGCTGACTAAACAAACAAAATTGGAGGAAGGAAAATGGTAATATAGCAACAGGAGGCAGTGTCCTATTCAAAATGGGTCAAACAGTGGGTGTTTTACTTGAATCTTTATAAAGGGTAATTGATTTTCAGTACACTGCCCTACACCTGAGACCTATCTGGGATTCAGTCCCATGAGTCTTTTTTAATCAATGGATACAGCTGGCTGAATTGCAATTCTTGGGAATTCCATTTTAATTAATATGGTGAAAGACTAATGGGGAGGCAGAATAAGTGTCTATGTTTTTACAAAAAGCTCTGTTTTACCTTTTTTAAACCATTTCCCAAAGAGAGAATAATTTTTCAAGCAAAATAGTTTAAACTGGGAGCTGGGGGGGGGTTGGGGAAGAGACTTGGAAAACACTTAAGTTTTGTCTGCTTGCACAAACTGAGTTGTTCCAGAATGAGATTATGCTGTGAGGAACGCATGAGGGAGATGGAGCATTTTCAGCCTGGCATTACACCTCATAAAAAGTCTGAAGCAGAACATGGTGTTGCATACAGCTCTAGTAAAACTATTCCATAGAGGAGCTAAGCATTTTGTTACCTGAGATTCTTAACCAGGCTAAGGCTGAAGATGCTCTCTCAGCCTTAGTAAGAGGCTAAGTTGCAACACATCCTAAACTGAAGTTCTCTTTATATGGGTTCAGCATTCCCACACACAACAAAACAAGAACAATTTACCGTAAGGCTGAGAATATGCATCATGCATTCCAGAGTAGAATTACAAAGTGTTATTCCTTAAGCCAAGTATTATAAATCTAGGAATTTCAAAGTTAATGTTAAAGAAATCCAAATGTGTTAAGGTAAGAAATGCAGTCAAGCCACCAAAACAATTATAACTCTGTCTTGTAGTGATGTCAAGTAATAACAATAACTGATTAAGGTATTTTAGTGTTTGTGATTCCAGATCAGATTAAACTGACTTTTAAAAAGCATAAGATTGAAAAATAATCTTCAGCAGCTGTAAATCTTTAAATTACAGTAGTTGTCTGAACTACAGTTCCCTTCACTCCAACTTTCCTTTTTAACAGATGAAAATATTACATTTTAAATCAATCTTTTTTACTGTGAAGATAAACTGCATTTAAAAAAAACAAAAACTCACCACAGACAGTTCCTGTTTTAGTGTGGTAGAGAGATGTACAAGTTATCAAAATTGTGTAAACTAAAACTTATTCCAAGAAGATACTAGTGTACAATATACTTGGTACAGAAAGAAGTGCCTTTAAAAGCCTTCCCCCAAATTGCCACAGTCTAGAAATTCAGTTGCAAAGAATAAATGCATGCTTCAAAGAGAAATATTTAGGCCTTACCCCCAAGTTGCTGACCTTTTCAAATGATGTAAACTGTAGCTGGAAGGGAGTGTGATGAACATGTTTATATTCCATTCCTGGAGAAGAGCAGTTGGATTTGGAAGCAAGCGCTGCATCCATAAAATCTATCAATAAATCCCAGAGAAGCAGCAAACTGCCAGATACTGTATTTGGAAAGCATGCCTGAATAGGGAAGATGGTAAAGTCCTTCCTGGCACTAGTTCCAACACATGCTGTTTCCAGAAGTTGAGTGAAAGTATTAAAGCAAACAGGCTTTAAACTTTCAGAAGTTGTTGCTTTTACTTGAGATCTCTGGCACTTAAAATACTGTTTCTCTGAAATGACAAACACTCTTTCTCATGCTTTAGCAGAGGCTATTCCTGTGCAGTGGTATACACAGCTGACTTACATTAGCCTGGCTAGGCCAGTTTAATTGAAGCTGCATCAGCCCTAAATGGGACTGCTTTATTTCACAACATTTAACTCTTTAGAACACAAATACCAAATGTGTATATAGATCATAAGAGAAACATACCAATAAAAGAAAGAGCACTGCTGTCTTGTTACAGAATGAAATTCATTATTTCAGTGTGACATGATACCAGATGTAGAAGCCATCTACGCAGCAGCACTTGGCAAAATTCAGCTCCAATTCTCATATTAAGTGTTTTAAAGCCTCAGCAGCTGGACTCATGTTAGTTTGAGAAAATCTCAGCTTTTCCCCCCCCCCCTTCTCCTCATGGTTGTGTAATAAGGTTGCCAGGTGTCCAGTTTTCGACCAGAACGCCAAGTCGAGAAGGGACCCTGGCAGCTCTGGTCAGCACTGCTGAATAGGCCATTAAAAGTCCGGTCAGCTGTGCGGCAGGTCTAAGGGAGGCTAGTCACTACCTGTCCTGGCACCGCACTGCATGTGCCCCGGAAACAGCCAGCAGGTCCGGTTCCTAGGCGGGGGGCCCATGGGGCTCCATGCGCTGTCCCTGTCCCAGGCCCCAGCTCCTCATTCCCATTGGCCTCCTGCCCTTCCCCCCACCAGCTCCCCCCAGCACGGAGCCAGGACAGGCAGGGAGCCTACCTTAGCCCCATTACACCGCTGACCAGGAACTGCCCGAGGTAAGCCCATGCCCCAACCCCAAGCCCCCCAAACCCAGAGCTCCCTCCTATCCCCCAAACCCCTCATCCCCAGCCTCCCCCCAGAGCCCTCACCCCCTCCCGCACACCAACTCCCTGTCCCAGCCCAGTGAAAGTGAGTGAGGGTGGGGGAAGAGATAGGATGACCAGATGTCCCAATTTTATAGGGACAGTCTCAATTTTGGGATCTTTTTCTTATATAGGCTCCTATTACTCCCCACCCCGTCCCAGTTTTTCACATTTGCTGTCTGGTCACCCTAGGGAGAACAAACCACCGAGGGAGGGGGAACGTAGTGAGTGGGAAGTGGGGCCTCAGGGAAGGGGGAGGACTAGAGTGTTCAGTTTTGTGTGGTTAGAAAGTTGGCAACCCTATTGTGGAGAAACTTGAAAATACAACCTAAGTGACCCTAGCTGCTCAAACCAGACAGCAAGTGAAAAATTAACCTAATCATGATTTAATGGTTTGGGTTAGCACTCCTGCCTTTCACAGCCTTTGTGGCAGTTGGGGGGCGGGGGGAGGGGAGACTTGTAAGTTGGTGGAGGCAGGTTGGTTTCGTTTCAATGTGGTGTTCAGAGCCAGGGCTTGTCTCGGTCATTAAAAGCTGGTTGCTCTACACCAACAGTTCTCAACTAGGGGTTTGCAGGGCCCTGGGGGGCCCATGAGCCAGTTTCAGGAGGCCTTAGGGCCCCCTGGCCGAAGCCCAGTGCCCCAAGCCCCTGTGGGGCTGAAACCAGGAGTGTAGCCGAGGGGAGCCCCAGGCCCCAGCCCTCCTCCCCAGGGATAAAGTCCCGAGCCCCAGCACTCCCCATGGGGCTGAAGCCAGAGGGCTCAAGCCCAGAGCTCCAGCACTTGCTGTGGGGCTGATGCCCAGAGCCCCAGTGCCCCGCGAGGCTGAAGACAGATCTCCTTACAGGGCTAAAGCCTGGAGAAAAGCTGCAGGGCTGAAACCCAGTCCTCCCGCGGGTCTAAAGTGCAGAGGTCCCCTACCCCCACCCAGCGGCTGAAGTCTGGAGCCCCAAGGCTCCCCCCACACACATGTGACTGAAGCCCCAAGGCTCCCCACCGCCACCAGTGGCTGAAACAAGGAGCCCTGGGGCCCTCCCGTGCTGGGCCCTGGAGTTTTTATAGCCTGTTGGTGGGGGAGAGGGAGAGGTGGTGCCTCAGAAAGAAAAAGGTTGAGAAGCCCAGGTCTACACTACACCAACTCCCCATCTTTAATTGCATTGGATTCATTTCACAGATAAACCTGTCATCTCCTGTGCCAGTTCCATGTGTTACATTTCATGCTAATGTGCAGAAAATGCCCCCAGCTGGGGCGGGGCGGGGCATGGAGCTGCCGCGAACTGGGGGTTGGGGGCATGCTGAGAGTAGTGGGAAGGGGAGTGGGAGCTGGAATTGCTGAAGTAGGGGTGAGGGCTCCTGGGTGTCTGAGGGAAGCCGGGGGACTCTCAGTGGTGACTGGGTGTCTCCTGAGGGTGCAGGGATGGGGGTGGTATGCACCTGTTTCCCCACCTCACACCTACCTCTTCCTTCCCTGCTGTGACCTAGCCTGGTAAGCATGACTAGTGTGACCTCTGCTGGCCCACAGCAGCAATTTCAGGCAATCCTACTGCTTAGCTGAATGCACCAGACCTGTGAAACTTGGCATCCCTGCCTACCTACAGGCTCGCCGGCCCTGCACACGTAGACATGTGCATCCGCCCTGCATTTTTACATGCGAGCCAGGAAGCTGAACATCCAGCTAGCAGCATGCACAGCCCTTTCTTAGGGTTCCAAAACCTCACTAGGCAAAGTCATCCCTTGTCGCATGTCCTAAGTAAATGAAACTGGTGTTTTACTAAGAAGTTTGATGGGGGAGGGCTCCAGGTGCTATATTGACTTCCCCACACCTCCTGCAACCTGCGTGCCTCTATTCAGGTTGCTACAGAGGACAAGCAGGAGTCTGTTTGAAAAACATAGCCATAACGGCCCTTGCAATAAATACAGTGGTGTAGGCACAAGGGAAGTAACGGAGACATTGGTCAAACTGGAAAGTCTCTACATAAAAGAATAAATGGACACAAATCAGACGTCAAGAATTATAACATTCAAAAACCAGTCAGAGAACACTTCAATCTCTCAGGTCACTCGATTA
This sequence comes from Dermochelys coriacea, assembly GCF_009764565.3. Classification (NCBI taxonomy): domain Eukaryota; kingdom Metazoa; phylum Chordata; order Testudines; family Dermochelyidae; genus Dermochelys; species Dermochelys coriacea. Next base: position 10,863,013 of record NC_050079.1, on the reverse strand, counting down.
CAGACCTAAGAGTGGCTATTCTTCAACAAAAAAACTTCAAAAACAGACTCCAGCGAGAGACTGCTGAATTGGAATTAATTTGCAAACTGGATACAATTAACTTAGGCTTGAATAGAGACTGGGAGTGGATGGGTCATTACACAAAGTAAAACTATTTCCCCATGTTATCGCCCCCCCAACCCCGTTCCTCAGACGTTCTTGTCAACTGCTGGAAATGGCCCACCTTGATTATCACCACAAAAGGTTTTCTTTCTCCCCCACCTGCTGGTAATAGCTCATCTTAAGTAATCACTCTCCTTACAGTGTGTCTGATAAAACCCATTTTTTCACGTTCTCTGTGTGTGTATATAAATCTCCCCACTGTATTTTCCACTAAATGCATCCGATGAAGTGAGCTGTAGCGCACGAAAGCTTATGCTCAAATAAATGTGTGTTAGTCTCTAAGGTGCCACAAGTACTCCTTTTCTTTTTGCGAATACAGACTAACAGGGCTGCTACTCTGAAACCTGTTCTCCTCACTGTCATACTCTCCTCTACCTATTCTGCACATGTATTTTCACATCTTACCCCCCCCTCCCGGTTTTTATGGGGTGCATAATATTTGCAAAGTTTATTTGTTTACTTCCAAGACAGGAAGTGTGGTGCTGAATATTTACAAATCAAGATTAAAATGGGGATCATGGAAGTACCTTTCAGGCTTTCTATACAAGTGAGTGTTCTGTGAGTGAGATCTTCCCTTTAAGTGTCCCCCTGCAAAGAGAAGGGGATGAGAACTCTTCCTGGTGGAAGAGCAGCAAACAGAAGTTTCATGAGGGAGTTCTCCAGGTGAAGGAGAAGCGCTATAGAACCCCGAGGCTGAGTGTGTTTTCTGCTTGCTTGCAGTTTACAGATGGTCTGGTGGGGGGGGAGGGCGGGGCTGTGTGCTACGCCAAGATCCCTGCTAGACTAACCGAGAGGTTACCAACCAGTTCCAGTGTACTATCCTTTCATCCCTAATCCCTTTAGGGCCACAGAGCTAACTCACAACAGCAGTTTAAAAAAACAGCTCCTATGCAACCAGAGAAGCTAGTGAAGAAGGGAGTTTAGAGAAGGTGTGAAAGAGGCAGATACACCTAACAAACATACTCTAAAAACTTAAGCCAATAACTACTCCCCAAGAGTTTAAAAAAATGCAGGCAAAAGTCCAGCAGCAGAGGGGTGTGGGGGGCTGTCCCATTTATTGCCCTGAATGCTGCATGTATAGTTACCTGGCATGTGGGATGCTTGCATCTGTTGCAAGCAACTGATGGACCTCAGAGACAGAGGATGGGCTCTTGAGACCAGACTGGCAGAACTGGAGGAGCTAAGGGAGACAGAAAGGTATGTAGAGGTGATTTTCAAGGACGCCCTCCCCGCATTTAGTCTCACAGGCTCTGTGATATTGAAGAGAATGCAAGTCTTGGGAAAGGAAGACACCAAGCTGGAGCAGAGGGGAATGATCCCATAGGTAGGACCCTCCCCTTCTAGATGATGTGCCGGTATCCTCTCACACAGAGGTTACCTCTTTGGGGCAGGGGAAACCTTTTATTGGAAAGAAACAGGGAATAGCAATAGGGGATTCAATTATTAGAAATATACATAGTTGGACCTGTGATGAGCAGGAGAACTGCCTGGTGAATTGCCTGGTGTAAAAGGTTCCAGACCTCTCAAGACATCTAGACAGATGTATGTGCAGTGCAGGGAAGGAGCCAGTGATCGCAGGACACATAGGGGACTGGTAACTGCTGATAGTGGGGAGTTGGGGGGGGGCCCCCACACAATGGCAAGCTTCCTCTCACCACCAGAGCCACCGTCAACTTCCTGGTGACTGCCCAGGCACCCTCCACCAACACACTCTTGACCACAGCACGGTGGGCCATCACCCACCCTGGGCAAACTTGTGTTTTGGCACCTTAGCCCCTGCTGCCTCCCCAGGTTCCCCACCCCAGCTCCCCAGGGCCCCACTGCCATTGCCCCAACTGATTCCCCAAGCTCCCTTGTGTGCACCCCAGACAGGCTAGTCTGGGCATATACTCAAGCAGGTAACTGGCTGCTAGCTGGCAAGAAAGGGATGGGACTCATCAGGCTTCCCTGCGCCCCCTTGGGCAGAGAGCTGTGCTGCCAGCCTGGTCTCATTTACCTACTCTGGGCACCACCGAGTGGTGTTGCCTTTCCCAGGCATGTCCCTTCAGACACGCTCCACCCAACTCCACTTTGGCAGAAATCTGGGGGGGGGGGAACAACACAACACATGTGAGCCCGCGTGCTCCTCCTCCCCCACGTCACCTGTGCATGTAGGTACCAATGACATAGGGAAAGGTAGGAAAGAGGTCCTGGAGCTAAATGTAGATGGTTAGGTCAGAGTCAAGTCCAGAATCTCTCCAGTAGCATTATCTGAAATGCTTCCAGTTGCATGCACAGGGCTAGTAAGACAGGAAGAACTGCAAGTTCTCAATGAGTAGAGGTGACAATGGTGGTTGGATTTACATTTATTAGGAACTGGGGAACCTTTTGAGAAAGACGACGACTATATGGGAAGGATGAGCTCCACCTAAACAGAATCACATTTATGACAAAATTAAAAAGGTCACAGAGGAGGGTTGGGAAAACTAAGGTATGGGGAAAAGCCAACTGGTATAGAGGAGCACAGTTTAGACAAACATCCGTTAGGGGAGGATTTATTAAAAGGAGATACTCTATATCCTAGTAAAGAGGAGAGTACAGAAGCTGATAAAGTACAGGTAGGAACTGAAGAGAAATAGTCAAACAAAAAAGTCCCATTCAATTACATCACATGAAGGCAGACTATTAAATAGACAAATTTTAAGTACTTGTATACAAATGCTAGAAGTCTAAATACCAAGCCATTCTTTTTAGGTGACAAATCTGAAGAACTGTCCCAAATTGAGGTATCAGTGAAGGAGATTTGGGAACAAATTGATAAATTAAAGGGTAATAAGTCACCAGGACCTGATAGTATTCACCCAACAGTTCTGAAGGAACTAGAATATGAACTTGCAGAATTACTAATTGTGTTATGTAATCTAATCACTAAAATCAGCTGCTGTACCAGATGACTGGAGGATAGCAAACATACCAAAAGGGTCCAGAGGCGATCCTTGGAATTGCAGGCTGGTAAGTTAAGAACCAGGCAAACTGATTGAAGCTATAGGAAGAAACAGAATTATCAAACATGTAGATGAACATGATTTGTTGGGGCAAGAGGTAACATGGCTTTTGTAAAGGGAAATCATGCCTCACCCATCTATGCGAATTCCTTGAGGGGGGGGTCAACAAACGTGGACAAGGGTGATCCACTGAATACAGTGGACTGGACTTTCAGAAGGCTTCAAAGGCTCTTAAGCAAAGTAAGCTGTCATGGGATAAGAGGGATGGATCAGTAACTGGTTAAAAGACAGGAAACAAAGGGTGGGAATAAATGGTCAGGTCTCACAATGGAGAGAGGTAAGCAGTGGGGTCCCCCAAGAATCTGTACTGGGACCAGTGCTGTACAACGTATTCATAAATGATCTGGGGAAAAGGGTAAACAGACAGGTGGCACAGTTTGCAGATTATGCAAAATTAGTCAAGCCAATTAAGTCCATAGCTAACTGCTAGGACTCACCTCACAAGACTTGGTGACTGGGCAACAAAATGGCAGATGAAATTCAATATTGATAAATGCAAAGTAATGCACATGATATGTATAGTTGGGATTATGTTTTCCAAAATGATAACATCTAAACTAGTAGTTGCCACTCAGGAAACATCTTGGAGTCATCATGGATAGTTTTCTGAAAACATCCACTCAATGTGCAGCAGCAGTCAAAAAAGCTAACTGAATGTTAGGAACCATTAAGAAAGGGATAGTTAATATGACAGAAAACATCATAATGCCACTTTATAAATCCATGATACACCCCCACCTTGAATACTGCATGCAGTTCTAGTTGCTCCATCTCAAAAAAGATATTAGAATTGAAAAAGGCACAGAGAAGGGCCACAAAAATGAAGAGGGGGATGGAACAACTTCCATACGAGGAGAGATTAAAAAGACTAGGACTGTTCAGATTAGAAAAAGAGACAACTAAGGGGGGATGTGATAGAGGTCTATAAAATCATAAATGAGAAAAAAAAAAGTGTTATTTACCCCTTCACATAACAAAAGAACTTGGGTCCCACAATTAAATAACTAAATAAGCAGCAGGTTTAAAACATACATTAGAAAAATACTTCACACAATGCACTATCAATCCATGAAACTTGTTGCCAGGGGATATTGTGATGGCCAAAAGTATAACTGGGTTTTAAAAAGAGTTAGATAAATTCATGGAGGATAGGTCCCTCAATGGCTATTAGCCAAGATGCAACCCCATGCTCTGCGTGTCCCTGAACCTCTTACTTCCAGAAACTAGGAACGGTTGACAGGGGATGGATCACTCAAAATTGCCCTGTTCTGTTCATTCCCTATGAATCTTCTGGCACTGGACACCATCGTAAGACCAGATACTGGGCTAGTATGTTCATTCTTCTATTCTACTGAAAAAAATAATAATAATAAAAAAAAAGTTCTTCCTGGTGGATGTGTAATGTATGAAAAGAACCTTGAGGTGTTCTCCTCTCTTTGTTCCAAGCTCCAGGAACAAACAGAGGTATAAAGCAATCTTGCTATAACTGGCACTAGCAAAGTACACCATCCATTAGCACTGCGGTTTGGCTATATCAAATGCAATCAGTGAACAAGTACAGAGAAGCCAAATATAATATGGGAATGGCTGAGGTGGAAAAAGAAACAGATTAAAACTAAAGAATGTTCTTAACTCTTTAGAGTCATGAATTGCTATTGACACATACAGACACATTTTACAGGAATACTGGAAGAGCAAATGCAGAATGAAGAGGTTCAAAGAGAGTGAGAATTAGAAACCATCACTAGCAGCTCCTCCAAAGGTGCCGGTCTCTATTGCGCAATATTCAGCTTCTTCTAATTATCTTCATGTTGCCTTTAATGCATGGAAGGACCTTCCAGAGTTTATTCATAAGACCCATCACTCAAAGAACAAAATCAGTAACATTCTTTTAGTTAAGCTTAAGGGGGTATATTTTACACAGTATACATTTAGCTGAACAGTTGTTGCTTCCCCTACCTGTGGTTTACTAGTCTTTCTCCTTCCTTCAGTAATTTTAGACAAAGACCAGACAGTGTTTCCTCTGCAACCCAGAGAACGAAGTACAAGTGTGTTCACAAGTAGCTTCTCTTCTCTACTGGGCTTCTGTAGCCTTACCCTAGCATAGACATTTTTCCATAATCACCGTTGCAAAAAGGGTGTATTTGTCATTAACATCTTTAAAAGAAACCATCACTACCACTAGGGTGACCAGGTGCCCGGTTTTCAACTGGAAAGTCCAGTTAAAAAGTGTACCAGACAGTGTCCAGTCAGATCTACTGACTGGACACCCAAAGCCCAGTTAGTGGACGTGGGGAGGTGCTGGGTCATCACTCACGCCACCCCCTACTAAGCTGGGGCTGCCTCCTATCTCCATCAGGCGGCTGCAGCTCCCAGCCCTGGCTCTGCAGGCAAGTCCCTTCTGATCCGGGCAGAGGGGAGTGGGGGAGAGGGGAAAAGCAGCAAGTGATGGGGAGAGAGGGGGCAGAGGAGCAAATGGGCATGACCTTGGGAGGAAAAGGGCAGGGCCTCAGGGGGAAGGGGTGGACCGGGGGGAGGTTCTGGCACTCCTGCTGGAGAGTCCAATTTTTAAATATTACAAAGTTGGTAATCATAACTACCACCCTATCAAGAGCCCTGCATGTTTAATGTTTATACACACACCCAGCAGAAACAAACAAGCTTGAGTCACATCTAAACTACAATTTGTGTCAACCAGATTCCAGTGGCTTAAATATTCCAAGTGAAAATGTCACCACTTTACAGTGATGGCTGGCAGCAGGATTCTCACAATATGGGTTTTACTCAGAGACTAACATTTCAAACTGTGAGGCATTGACACACAGCAAAGGGTTTGGCATTAGCTTCCAGACCATTATAGTATGGTGTTTCAGAGACAGTGGAAGGAGGTAGATTAGCACTTTGGGGAAAGAGAATCCAGCTGGCCTTCCGTCAGTACTTGAAATCTACCAAGGAGTTAACAGGTTATTTTGAAGGAAGATAGAGAGCTACAGTACATTGGCAGATGTTTTTTGTTTTTTTACCAGTGGGTCAAGTTTCTGTCACCAGGACAAAAAAACCTAAACAGATACCGTGGATACATTAAATTGCCCAGGAAACATTTAATTACAAGGGGAAATATTTACTATATGTATTTCCTTGCTCACAAACAAATATGAAGCTAGAAATTGTTTATCACAAGCAAACAGAAAACTCAGCTGTCTTTTTTTTTTCCCCCAAAGCAGAGAATGGTGCCCAATATAAATTTCATTAGACGAGGGAATAGTCTCACTTGCCAGTTGCTTGGTTGTTATTTCACCCTCTTGTTTAAGTGGTACTAGCAAGATAGCCCCAAATTAAAATTGTAAACACTCCCTCTCCCCCAACCCCCACAATGAACTGTTTTCCTTAATTGTTACATTTGAGAGAGTTGTATATTGATACTTATTGGATTTATTCAGAACTCAAATTACACACACACACACACACACACACCCACCCCCTACATTCTAGATTCCATGGTCAGAAGAGACCATTGTTATCATCTAGTCTGACCTCCTGTAAAACAAAGGGTGCCTTTGGGATAAGTTTTAGAATCAAACTAAAACTATCAGTGACCCCAACAGCTCTAAACAATTTACCACCTCCACTAGATCAACAGAATACAGACATATGCATGCACACTTCAGCCCCAGTCAAGCCCCTTCCTCCCCTAAAGCCCAAGATCAGGGGTTCTCAAACTGAGGGTTGGGTCCTCTCAGGGGGTTGTGAGCTATCAGCCTCCATCCCAAATCCCGCTTTGCCTCCAGCATTTATAACGGTGTTAAATATATAAAAAAGTGTTTTTAATTTATATGGGGGGGTCATACTCAGAGGCTTGCTATGTGAAAGGGGTCATCAGTACAAAAGTTTGAGAAACACTGGACTAGATAAACTTTGAAGCACATCTTGATGGTCAGATTGGGGAAGAGGGTTGGGAAACCTTTATGGGACTTGCTGGGCCACCACCAGTTTCTTCTTTAAAAAAGAGGGGACATCAACTCACATGCTCAGCTGATTGCAACTGTGAGAAAAGGGCAATCTCAGACAGGCAGGTCCCAGCCCATTTAGGTTTTTAAAAGTCAAAAACAATATAATACTTAGTAAATATTATATATTGCTGTCCATCTCTAGATCACAAAAGTGCTTTACAAAAAGAAATAAGGCAAGTGCCATTATCAGCATTTTATAATGAGGAAACTGGGCAAGTCACTTTACCTCTCTGTACCTCAGTCACAGAGGGTCAGTGAAAGCTGGAATAGAACTCAGGTCTCCTGACTCACTCCTGGATTACACCACCTTCCCAATTAGAGCCTCTTCCATGGTGCTGGAGACTGAGCAAGAACCAAGCTATCTTGCTCAAGTCGCTAAGAACCAGAATGTTAAAGGGACCAGTCTAGTTTCACTATCTAAGCAGAGACATAGAAAAAGTAAAGGGTTAAATAAATTAGAGACTTTTCAACATTAACTGTTACTTATTTAAGGTATTAAGTAGTAAGAACAAGGGGGAAAATGATCACAAATTTGCGATTTCTCATTTCATCTGCCTGGATTTGGTCTAAATCCTTTGAAATGGTCTAAATCTCATATGTACTCATTATATGCCTTTATGAAACTGTACTACAAGTTACAGAGCTAGATAATTAATTGTTTTACAAAATCCATGCATGCTTGATTCCAAGACTGCAAAATCTGAATTTGTTTTACAAAATATGCATACACACAGTGTACTTAGAAAAAATTAAATTTGTTGATGGGCTACATAACTTGAGTTAAAGAGATAGAAAGTTGCATGTCTCACCACTGCATCAGAGCTTCCTGCAACTCCAGTTATGGCAGTTAGGGGTTAAAATATTTACAGTACAATTGCAATGAATTACTAATGAATTTGATACTGTCAAGCCACCCTTTTGCTTTGGGTTCTCTTTCGAAACACTATCTGAACACATGAAGGCTGAGTTACAGTTGCTATTTGCCAAAGGGTCTGCATTTTTTTTTTTTTTTAAACAGAAGACTGTTTTGTATTACTTCTGAGCTAACTACTGTACTTGGACAAGTACTAGCCATGTTCTATGGCTTGGTTTAGCTGTCTCCATTGTGAACTAGGATTGCCTATTGTAGAATAAATGAACAAACAAGCTTACCTTTTATATTCATGATATATTTCAGTATTCTCCATCAGCAAGATATCCTAAGCCATGGTCACACCACCAACACTTTAGTGGGGGACTACAACAGCTTGATGTGTCTGGATGAAGGAACAGAGGCACTTAATACGCCAACACACATTGTAAGCATCTCTTTTATTTGTTATAATATAAAGAAGCATACATCATTCATTCTTTTCAGTACAACTCAAATTGTACACCAACAAAAAAAAGATCAGTGTACACAGACATCCATGAGCCTGTCACAACAGGACTCATGACATTTTGCTCTGCTGGTATTGCACTTTGAATAGGCTTGAATTAAGGCACAGTAAAAACAAAATCATTTAGTGCTTCTACAGCAGATGTCTTTTTAAACACATGCTACATGACAAACTAGTTTTTCTAGCTTATGTATATACACACGAAGAAAGGAAAAATGCATGCATTAGAAGGCTTAGATTTCAACAATTTTCTTGCTTCATAATATACAAATAAAGTAGTTTAAAGATGTAAACAAATTGCATGCACATAAACTAGAGCAAAATCTTTAATACAGTATCTGAAAGCTATTATGCTTAAATAAAAAATATAACTTACTAGTACTCAATGTTTATGTGCCATTTTTGTCCTGTAGAAATTAAAAGTTTGGGGTTCTTTTTGCTTCACACATTGGCAGCATGTATGTTGATAGGAAAGACTAATATGGCTTTTGCATTACAAAACACAATAATAATAATAATAATAATAATAATAATGTTTCTCCTATTCCATTTGAATGCAGCATCATGGGTATTTTCCAGTCAAGGAAAGCAACAAAAAATCCAATAGGATTTATGCTACAATTTGGGAAAGCTGCAAGATTCACCAGCCCTTTCTGGAGACATTTTGCTGAGGGTAAATTCTTAAAACCTAAAACAAAAGAATCTGAACAAATCAAGTTTCACTTTCCACTTCAAACACTACAGAACAAAAATTAAGTCTCCCCCTCTTCCTCCGTGGCTGTGATAGCTGAAGTGCTCTTGGATTGCCTCACGGGTTAACTGGGTGGCAGTATTTCAACAAGTACCCTGAAATCAATCTTCCTTCTCTTTCTTAAGGAAATTAGTTGTATAGTTTTTATTTCTCTTTTTGGTGTAGGGCAGGAGATTTTTCAAATTAAATACAGGAACAAGTATCACTCCTGCACCCTACCACGTCAGGCTGAGAAGGCACATTTACTGCTGTGTGGATAGCAAGGGAAGACTTTTTGTTTTATTAAAAGGCACAGTGTTTAGTATTACTTCCCTTCCCTCCCCCCAAGAGTCTTTTGGTTAGACCAGATAGAGTTCTATATAGCGACTTCCCAGGAGCCGTCCATTTTTCTCAGCCACTGCTTTCTTAGCCAGGTCCAGGCTTGGAAAAGTCACCAACGCTTCTCCACTGGGCTGGCCACTAAAGTTGTAAAGCACAAGAATGGAATCTGTGTGGAGCTGCAGGGATAAGAACACAAGGGAGGGGGAAGAGAAACTTAAAACCTAAGACCACAGATGTAGGCTTTGTCCCTAACACTATGTACTCTTGCTGGTTTCTTAAATTGCTTTAGACCAACAGAAAGGCAGTTCAGAGTTTTATACGTAAAAACACTTCATCTGCCAGGCTTCAGATCATTGTGGCTACAAACAGCTAAATCTGGCAGAGAATAAAGGACTGAAGACTGAACTGAGAGCTGTTTTTTAGTTCACAGCAGAAGGAACTTGAATTCTGCTGGTGCATGGGTCAGAAAGATTCAGAAGTAGCTCCAGGAGGAGAGTCCAGTACAGAAGTGCTGCCGATTACTGAGATTTAAGGTTAGCAAGGCCGTGTGTCTACATTATGGGCACTACAGTGGCATAGCTACTGCACTGTACCACATGGTATAGATGCAGACAACAGTGACAGAAGGGGTTTTTCCATCGCTCTAGGAACTCCACCTCCTCTAGTGATGGTAGCTAGGTTGTCAGAAGCATTCTTCCATTGACCTAGTTGCATCTATACCATGGACTAGGTTGGCATAGCTACAGCAATCAGGGGTATGAATTTGTCACACCTCTGAGCGTTATAGCTATATTGACCTAAGTTTGAAGCGTAGACTAGCCCAAGACAGAAGAGGTATAAAATTTAGTAAATGATAGGCCAAGCAAGGAAGGAAACCTCAGCCTGCAGTGAATGCTTGTGCTACGTGGCTTATTGGCCAAGAAAAACAGAAAGAGGACTATTAAAGCAGCATGAATACTAACCCAAAAGGAAAAAAAAGGCAGACAGTGACACCAGAAAGGAAAGTGTGGGTAGAGCAGCATGAGAGGAGAAGATGCATGAGAATTAACAGAACTAAATTGTCCCCCAAAACCAGAGAAGTAAAAGTTGTAGTATTTCAGTTGAATCAAAGGAACCTTTGTTAATATGCAGGGAAGGGGGCGGAAAGAGTAGTGGGAAATGAGACCATTATGTCAGTGTAGTTAAATTACTTGGGGTGAAACACGAGCCCTGGTATGTTCAAGGATTTAACCTCAAAACAGAGTATAAAATCCACTCAGCAGATGTGCTCCAGCTTGTCTGTGCCCCCATACCAGACATCCTGGAAGCCCTTGCAGGGTAAATTTGGAAATCTCATTTGTATATTTGATTTAATAAATCTGAACCAAGTTAAGAAATCAAAAGTTGAAGCAGCAAAAACTCTGAATACAAGAGATTCATTTGCTGGAAACTTAAAATGGGGTCAACTCATTGCCAGAAAGAACACAAACACTTGGTAAGTTAGAACACACACAGTTCTTAAAAATAAACAAATAAATAAAATAAAGAGAGATCAGGTTTAATACTTGCTTTGTGGAGTCTACATCCTTCAGATTTAAAGAGGAAAAACATTCACAGCCTGCCTGCCACCGCCAAAAAATGATGCTATCATATATGCTTGTTAGAGTAAAAGAAATGGCAAAACGCTCAGTTTTTGGTTACCTCCCATACTAGTTTCTGACCAACTTTATATTCTGACATGTAGAAGTAAAGCCAGCACATACCAGAACTTCACTCACCCAACTGCTTAGTAAGCAACAAAAGCAGTCTTAAGTTATAAGCAACAAATCATGTTAGGAACTAGAGGTACTTAACAGGGCAGTTAGCACAGACACTATTAGATCCATATACTGATATATTTCTCCCTCCAGAAACAAGGTGAATTAGGAAAGCAGCATGCCAAAAAATCTTCAGGAACCTTAAACAAAAATTTCTGTAAGAAGCCCAAGTTAGGTTTAGAAATCAGCTTTATAGATTTCAGATTACTAATGCACTTAAAGAGGAAGAAGCTCTTCATTTGGGTAGAACCACTGACAAAATTATATTGGGTCTGTTTTATATTGGGTTCTGTACCTACATCTGTGATTGCTAACCTCTGGCAGATTAAGTCACAGCTACAGTATATCGGGGTCAGTCAGTCATGAGTGAGTTTTATTCTCCAGACACAAATGCAATGAGAGCATATAGGAAGTATGGTTACACCACTGAGCACAGGAGACAGCAAAAAGTATTTCCTTAGCAGCTTTGGTTTTTAAATCAATGTATGAGATAGGATGCCCATAAGAAAAATAGTGTAGTTATGATAATCGGGCATGTGCTCCCCACCCTCCACCCCCTCTTTTTTTGAAACAAGCAATATCAGTAGCAGGAAACTCGTTTAAAAACCTGTATGGAAGGCTAACAGAACAAGCTGCAGGTGCTGCAAGAGGCAGAATTGCCTATGTTTGATTAACTCTTTTCCAAGCTCATTTATGTTCACTTTAAGACACTAACCTATGGTTTTAATCTAGATGCCTTAAGTAAACGTATTCATTTTGGGAATTACAGCTGAAGATTCATTCAGAGGAGGGGAATGATATATACCTCTACCCAGATATAATGCGACCCGAAAGAACATGAATTCAGATATAACGTGGTAAAGCAGCGCTCTGGGGGGCGGGGCTGCGCACTCCAGTGGATCAAAGCAAGTTCAATATAAGGCTGTTTCACCTATAACATGGTAAGATTTTTTGGCTCCCGAGGACAGCGTTATATCAGGGTAGAGGTGTACTCACACATCATGGCAAATATTTATTCTCTGGTGGTTTGCACCAGAGATGTTCATACCTCGGTACCCGAGGCTGCATAAAGTTATACCACCACTCATTTTGTAGTCTGTTAGTCTGAGAGGACTCCGTTTTCATCAGGCTATAGCAAGGCCCATTCCTAACCCATTTTCCAGAGGATATGAGTGAAACACAAGAGGGGATGAATAACTTGTCCAGGAGCACAGAGAGAGAGTGTCTATGTAACTGCTCAGAATGCACCAGAGATTCTCCTGTCCCCACTCTTTTAAACACTACACCACAGTGCCTTCAGATGACTTACTCCCCAACAGGTGTGATATTTTCAATGCCACAGCCCTTATAGTGAAATCACACAGACATGAATGCCTTGATACAAATGGCTTACAGAAAAGCCACTCTAAGCTAATGACCTATTCACTCAACTCTTTGTAAGTCATCTATTTCCAAATGATATTATACATATGGGGGTTGGGGGGGGCCAACAGGACTAATCAGTAGGATTTTTAAAAGGCGAGAGACTTCATATTATGGAAGTCATTAATACTTTCTAGATCATATTAGAATTATGCATTACAACCACACAAATGCCAAAATTCATTATTGTCATTACAATTAATATCAAGGCAAAGGCATAAAGTTTTGTCACTTGTTACTGTGCTGAAAAAACTTGAACATTAGCGGAACATTTAAATGAATAATTTAAAAATAGTGCCATTTGATCTCTCAAATGATTGCTTTCATTTCCTCTTCCAAAAAGTATTAGAATAATTATTTTTAAAAGCAAATCAAAGTGTCTTTAGAAAGAAAAAAAAAAAAAAAAGTTGGTTAGCTTAGTATTTAAGATTCAGGAGCAAACTTTTTACATGGGAATGAAGCATTACAAAACTTAGTGCTCTAGCATTCAGCAGAGGGCCTGTACAAAGCTTATGGACCTAAGGGCTTAAGAGGTTCACGTCTTGGGGTTGGCAGTGGACAAGAGTGAATTTCATCCTGAAGAAGTAACCAAAGTTTCCAGACTTCAGGGATAAACTGCCTCCCCTCTCCTACTTTGTTTTCTTTTAGTTTCTCAAGTTGTTCCACTCATACTGCTAAATCAGAAAAATACTTTGAACCTGCAGCATAATAATGAAGGTATCTTATCTTAATATTGCTTTGTGCCCTCAAATTGCACAATTTTGTCTATAACTATATGCTCTGTTTTTTAATACAGTAATTGAAGGATTTAGTAGTTTAATCAATATCCATTACACTTTTCAAATGTTTGTTACCTTTACTATATGTGAATGATTCACAAGAAGTCCCAGCTCAGAAGCCAAAGTGTAAACGTGTATTGGGGAAGCCGGGATCAGACTGCAATGGATGACTGGGATAGTTCACCATTAGCAAGTTTACTCACATATATAAAGAAAACAAATACCCTTATTGACAGAGCAACATTCCAGACCAATTCTAAGGAATGGGGATCTCATTGGTGCGAAGTGAGCAGGAGATATAGAGAAGCATTCATTTCTAGACAACTTTACAGTGTAAGAAAGATGGAGAAAGGTGGTTTTTTTTTTTTTTTTAAAAGGACTGTCTTCCTATTTTTTTTGAAGTCAAGGTTAGAAGAAGTTTTCTTGCTATATACAACAAATCAGAATAAAAGCCGTGGGGTAAAAGCCTCACATGGAGCACTCAGCAAACGGTAATAGACCACTGTGAAAGTTTAACAGCAATTTCTTTGCACAAAGCCAAGTTGTCACATAACCTCCACCATTTAAACCACTTTTGTCCCATCAGCCACAGATCACAGAAGTAGCCTCAGTTTCACCAGATTAGTTGATTTTTTTTTTTTTTAATAGGACAGGAGCAGGGAAGGTTAGAGCAAGGTTCCCAAACACAAGCTAGGAAGGAAAAACAAACAAACAATCTCCACATCACCAAGCCCTTCATTTCCCTTCCCGTTCACCACTGGAGACCCAGCTTCTGCCAGTCCCATCTTACCTTCTTTAGAAGTTACAAACAGTTACAAACAGACCCACTCTTTCGGTGCTTGTAACACACTCCTTGCTTGATCGTTCAGCTGAATAAGGCCATTGTAGTCATCAGGTGCATACTACAGTACAAGTGTGATACACGATAATCAGCAATAGAAGGAACAGTTCTTGTACAGCAAGCCACACAGACTACATTTGCAACCTTAATTAAGAGCATCAGCTACAGTAACTGGCAGGAGACAAAGTGAATTTGACACACACAGCTTATATGCAAAAAGAAAAGGAGTACTTGTGGCACCTTAGAGACTAAGAAATTTATTAGAGCATAAGCTTTCGTGAGCTACAGCTCACTTCATCGGATGCATTTGGTGGAAAATACAGAGGGGAGATTGATATACACACACACAGAGAACATGAAACAATGGGTTTATCATACACACTGTAAGGAGAGTGATCACTTAAGATAAGCCATCACCAGCAGCAGTGGGGGGAAAGGAGGAAAACCTTTCATGGTGACAAGCAAGGTAGGCTATTTCCAACAGTTAACAAGAATATCTGAGGAACAGTGGGGGGTGGGGTGGGGGGGGAGAAATAACATGGGGAAATAGTTTTACTTTGTGTAATGACTCATCCATTCCCAGTCTCTATTCAAGCCTAAGTTAATTGTATCCAGTTTGCAAATTAATTCCAATTCAGCAGTCTCTCGTTGGAGTCTGTTTTTGAAGCTTTTTTTGTTGAAGGATAGCCACTCTCAGGTCTGTAATCGAGTGACCAGAGAGATTGAATCATACCTGTCATTATGCAAACAGCTTATATGCAATCACTAAAATATATTACTTGAAGAGTTGGTTGGAGGTAGGTTTATGGAAGAAATATGGGGGAGATTATATACTGCATATAGTAGCTTTTTGTAATGCAAGTCTTCCTTAATAAGGAAATGTAAACAATCAAATACCCTTTCTTCCTTAATATTTATAGAACAACAGCACATAGATATTGAGAATTATGTGCCAGGTAACAAAGTCTACATATCAGAGAGCTATACTATGTTACAGCAGAGAATCTCACAGGAATTGGAGAGCATGCTTTCTAGACTGCACAAATTGACATGAGGAGAGGAAGGATTAGGAGAGACCAAGGTCCGAATTCTGTTCTCACTTACAGGGGTGTAAATAAGATGTTAACTCCACTGAAGTAGAGAGAGTTACACTGGTGAAAAGCCAGCGTGAGGCGTTGTCCATACACAAAAGCCAAAAGTTGTACCTCTGTGCCTAACACCAGCATAGCTAAAGCCATACAACTTCCACATATGGATGCATTTATACGGGTATAAAAGTGCTTGTATAGGTATAACTAGGGTGACCAGATGTCCTGTTTTTATAGGCACAGTCCTGTTTTGGGGAACTTTTTCTTATATAGGCACCTATTACCCCTCCACCCCCGTCCCATTTTTTCCACAGTTGTTATCTGGTCCTCCTAGGTATAGCTTACCCCCATACAGGAAGGGGAATAAGCTATACCAGTGTAAAGCACTTTTATAGTGATATAACTGAGTCCACACTGGAGTTGTGCCAGCATAACCATTTTGGTAAAAAGAAAAATCACATCCCTAATCAATAAAGTTTACCAGTACAAAATAGGGTTGCCAACCCTCCTGGATTATCCTGTCATTGATCATGTCAGGTGATGAAACCTCCAGGAACACGTCCAACCAAAATTGGTAACCCTAGTATAAAAGCTGTGTATAGACTAGGCCTAAGAGTGAAGAATCAGGTCAAAGATCTTAACCATGCACAAGAAGGGCTTGCTGTTATAGGGGATGGTGCAAGTCTGTGTCTAAAGTCATAAAACAGATCTTGGTTGGTGAGACCAAATGCTGGTTTATACAGAATCTCTCCAGAAGCACATACACTGGAAAGAACAAATCCCAGAGAACTCCTGAATATGTTGTGGAGACTACTGGAATGGTTCATGCTACTTTGCAGCAAAGAGGTACGCATAACCCAGTTTACATTATGTCCTTTCTGCAGTAAGAAGCAGAATTTTCGTTTTTGAAATGGCTTCCTTTACATGCATTGGCACATTACACTATCCCCAAGCACACAAGGTTTTATTGCTATGCTGCCCTTTGTTTCTTTTGATACAGAAAATGTCTCCTGCCAGTTTATAGGGAAGAATAAATATTGTATTTATAAAAGAAAATAAGAGATGTTATAGCCACCTACAGTGAAATTTAAAGAACACACAATACACCTACCACACAGAGCAACATCCAAGAGCCCAAAAACCATAAGAGAAAGAACCCCCACAATCTTCACTACAGATTTCTAACCACCTTCACATCTAGACCCACTCCGTTAAGTACAAACAAACATAAGAAGTTTTTTCTAGATAGTCTCTACCAGGGCAACCAGGCTGTGCAAATATTAATCATCAGCTACCAGACCTGCCCTTGAAACCAATCTACAAAAAGTTTGTTCATTCTTTGGTAGGAATGTCTCAATATAGTACATACTTTAGATACTATAGATTATCAGCAGATTTACAGTAGGTAAAGCTCTGTAGCCTCTAGTGAGTATTTTTATTTACTTTTTTAAAAAAAGATACTTGATATGCATAAGCAACAAGAAAAGCAAGGAATGGGAAAATGACAGTATCAGAAACAGCAAGAGGAGAGATTGGTAAAAAACATGAGTTCAAGTGTTCAGGAAACTTGAATAACTATTGTGGGTTGTTTTTTTTGTTTTTTGGGGTTTTTTTTGTTTTTTTTTTAAAAAGAGTTGTTTATTTAGAGGACAGACATAAGAGGAGAGATTATATTAAGTTAATTAAACAGAGGTTATGGAGTAGTAAATGCTTCTGAACAGCTCCAGTTTAAAAAAAAATTACAAAAAGGCATTATTGTAAATAAAGTTAGGGAAATAATGCAATAGGAGAGGTCATACAAGAAACTATGTCTCTAGTGAGAAAATGACAGCTACTCCAAACTACTTGAGATAGAGCATTAAATGAGTGTTTCAGATGTTCGCTATATTTCAGAAGCCTCCTAAACCAGCAAGGCTGGTTGGACTGGATGACCAAAAGTGGAAGAACCTGAGGTTAGCTCAGGTGTCCAAAGTGGAATTGCAGTGTTACTAGCTTTGAATGCAGGGACATGTCATTGGGCATCTTAAATTTAGGCTCAGTACTTGTGCTTTACCAGTCCTCTACCAACTTGAGATTGTGAAATAATTATACAACAATGTAAAAATGCACTACTCTGGATTTGCCAGAAGTCATCCAATGCCACGTATTTTACTGATGACAAAAGCAACATTACATAGGTCAAACTCAGAAGCAGACAGCTCAAAAACTACTGCAAACCCCTTTCCTGCTGTTGAAAAGCTGTCATGTTCAATAGCATATTCTTTGCCTTTATTCATTCCTATACGCAAAAGGTGAAGTTTTCAAATAATTCAAAAATTCTGCTTCCATTACAGGCAATGGCAGATAAGCCAGTTTAAAAATCCCAGATAAGATAACCAGCTGTGAACTCATAGAACTGGAAGTCATTTCGAAAAGCTTTATAAATCCAGTGACGTATCAAATTTGGCCTCAGCACATCTAACCTGAATATAGATGTTGCACTTTCAGAGACATTCTCTTCAGTGGGCATTTTTCACTCACTCAGAAAACTGGTTTCAGAGTAGTAGCCGTGTTAGTCTGTATTCGCAAAAAGAAAAGGAGTATTTGTGGCACCTTAGAGACTAACAAATTTATTTGAGCATAAGCTTTCGTGAGCTACAGTTCACTTCATCGGATGCATTCAGTGGAAAATACAGTGGGGAGATGATTTATATACACAGAGAACATGAAACAATGGGTGTTATCATACACACTGTAAGGAGAGCGATCACTTAAGATGAGCTATTACCAGCGGGGGGGGGGGGGGGGGGGGGAAGAGGAAGAAAACCTTTTGTAGTGATAATCAAGGTGGGCCATTTCCAGCTGTTGACAAGAACGGCTGAGGAACAGTGCGTTCACCTGCGCATCTACCAATGTGATATATGCCATCATGTGCCAGCAATGCCCTTCTGCCATGTACATTGGTCAAACTGGACAGTCTACATAAAAGAATAAATGGACACAAATCAGACGTCAAGATTTATAACATTCAAAAACCAGTCTGAGAACACTTCAGTCTCTCTGGTCACTAGATTACAGACCTAAGAGTGGCTATTCTTCAACAAAAAAACTTCAAAAACAGACTCCAACGAGAGACTGCTGAATTGGAATTAATTTGCAAACTGGATACAATTAACTTAGGCTTGAATAGAGACTGGGAGTGGATGGGTCATTACACAAAGTAAAACCATTTCCCCATGTTATTTACCCTCCCCCCCATCCCCCACTGTTTCTCAGTGGTTCTTGTCAACAGCTGGAAATGGCCCACCTTGATTATCACTACAAAAGGTTTTCTTCCTCTCCCCCCCACCCCTCCTGCTGGTAATAGCTCATCTTAAGTGATCGCTCTCCTTACAGTGTGTATGATAAAACCCATTGTTTCATGTTCTCTGTGTATATAAATCATCTCCCCACTGTATTTTCCACTGAATGCATCCAATGAAGTGAGCTGTAGCTCACGAAAGCGTATGCTCAAATAAATTTGTTAGTCTCTAAGGTGCCACAAGTACTCCTTTTCTTTTTTCAGAAAACTGGAAGTTTCTGAGGAGAGCTTATTCTCAACTGCAAAGCAGCAGCAGCTGACCCCTGTTATCCAATTATTTATCAACAAAACAAGCATCTATTGAAAATGATTTTCATCAACCAGTGTCTCTTTTTCCTCTGTTTGACAGAACAGTCTTGTTTATTGATACCGATGAAGCGGAAGGAGCTGCTTCTTAGATGGATTGATTTTTCCTTTACATTTTCCTTAGGTCAGGGACAAAGTGATTCCTTTTTTACCCTGAGGTGGCTATCAAGTCCAGCTGAAGTTAGTGGGGAGAGGCACAAGAAAAGAGCCAAGAAGAGGCTGAACACACATCACTACTGTAGGGTTTCTTTAAAAGGTTCCTCATTTGATCCTGATCTCAAGGGCAGCAGGAAATGGTACTCTGTGTGCTCCCCTGTATTACAGGTCTTCCAATGGGTAGGTAGGATTGGAGCCAGGTATGGAGTAAAGTTTGCACCAAGATGGTAGCTTGGCAGCAGAAAGTAATGCAAAGCAATAGCAAGTGGTGGATCTTTATGGGCTAGGAAAAACATGGGAAGATACACTGCAGAGTGGCCACAAACGAAAGACCAAGAACAGGTGAAAAATGCATCTGGTAGGAATAGAGTACTGGTTCCAAGGGGAGTGGATGCTCAGTAGCGAAGCTGGTTTGAATAGGGGGAAAAAGTTGATCCTTTTAGCAAGCAAAGATAAGGCTGAATCATTTTATATGGGAGCAGGATCAATCTCTTATTGACTAATGAGGCTGATGGTAGGATTTTCATATTGAGAAATTGCTGTCGGAAATCTAGATTTATGAAGGCTGAGGGAGGAGATAGCGGCAACCCTGTTTGACCAAATCAAGAGGATTTCCAGACTCAGTGGGTCTTTTCTAGTGTCCTAATATGAATTGGCAAAAACAAATGTAAGAGAGGAAAAAAAGCTAATCCATCCCTTGGGTGTCAGAGGTTGTTAAGTTCTGTCTCTCAGGTACATATTGTTAAACAAGTAGAGTTCGACTATTGCTTGATCCTGCACTCTACATTTAAAGACATTCTTGTACCATCGTTTCCTTCTCTCTGCTCCATGTTCATCTGTTTTCTTGCAGTTCCTCAATAAGAGGGTTTTATGGCTTTTGAGTGGCAAGTTACAGCATCGTAAGTAGTACTTCATGTTCCAAGGGAAAGTTGAACCAAGAGCTGCAAACCCATGTACCACCTAGGTGGACTCACCTCTTCCTCACTAGCAGTAACCAAGGGGCTATTGCTTTTGCTGGTTTACCTCAGTCCATACCAAGAGTCACATTCTCTGCCTGAAAAATACTCCCTCTACTGTTTCAAAGGTTAGTTTGATGCACATGATATAAAAGCATACCATAAGCGTCCTTCACACAGCTCTTCCAACATTTACTAATTTCTAACCTGCAATAATTCTGCTATGCTAGCATATCATCTTATGCAGAGATCACCTGTGCTGCTTCCTGAGGAGATCATGCTGCTTTTCCACTCCTTTCCTAAAAAAGGCATTTGAACCTAAATTAGTGCCTCTGTGAGTATCTGCCATCTAAACGGGAATAAGGGCTTGGCTACACATGGTTTGTTCATTGGTTTAACTAAATGGTTTAGAAACTGATTTTAGTTAAGCCCTAAGGGAATAGGGAAATTAAGGGGAAACATAATAGGAGTTAAGAATAGTTTCCAGCTAGAAAGGAGGTGCAACTTACAGCCTTTAGAGGCAAAATGGCCACTTCAGAGATGCAGCTGCAGCAATTCTATTCTGGATTTACTGGGCTAGTCACTAGAAGAGTTTGCTAGGAAAGCCTCCTCTGAAAATGTGAGCCCACACCAGAGAATAGGTCCTAGGGAGGGGAGGAATCCGTAAGTGACAGACTGATTCAGTCTAGAAGCAAAGTGCCATAATACAGCAGCAGAGACAATCTTAAATGTTTGGTGGAAGAGGTAGTAAAGGAGGGACCTGTATCATTCCAATTACCCACCACAATAGTGGTGCCATTTAACTGTATTGCTTAAAGCTAGTTAACAGCAATGGTAAACAACAAAATTTACTATCCCAATTTTTAGAGAGGTTCTCTTCTTGCGGGCAGTGCTTCCAACTGAAAGATCAATCTAAATTCAGAACCAAAGCAGTACACGTCTGTGAGCTATGGCTGTGTTCCATTTTAGAGGGGGGAAAGTCATACAATATTGTCTACTGCTTGCTAGCTTGCCTGCAAAGCTATGCTAAGTAAGACTACTACTCCCTCCCACCCTCACCCCAGAAGGTGTTGTGACTAGAATTGGCAGCTAGAGGATGCAACAGACATGGATGAAGAAACTATCCCCCCTAGGACTGTGAAAGGTGTCCGATTTCAAAAAGGACCCATAGAAAACAGAGAATACTTTCTTTGTTCAAAAATACATTTCAGGCAAAGCTTAATCCAGGGGAAGTCAGCAACAGTGAAGTCTGCTGTCCTGGTATTAGAGAGAGAGAGAGGAGTTGTTAAAGCTCTTGGCATTTTGCCATTCGTCCATTTCCCCCACTTCCTCATTACCGCTTTTTTTAAAAAAAGCACTTAGCCTTGAATTCAGTGTCTATGAAGAGTCAGAGAATAAATACATTGCAAAACCCTCTATAGCTACAGATGAGGAATGGTATACATAAACCCAGTATAGGTTTAAAGGATATTCATTTTATTTTAAACCTATCCCATATAAAAACAGTAAAATAGGCACTAGGTTTCTACCCTGGCCCTGTTTCAGCAAGTAGGGACTAAAACTCTCACAAGCTTTAAGCAAGTTTCAAATGTTGACTGCAATCCCTCAAATTCAGTCTTCCCAGTTTATATCATTTCTGACTGTAGTTCTGAATGAAACAATGCTTGAGTGAACAGGACTATACTGACATCCAGGCTAACTGGGTTGATAAATCTGCTTTCTATTCCAGAGTATCACAATTCTATTAATGGCACACACACTCCTATGAAAGTAGCAAACATCAAACGCTTGGATTATTCTTGGAGTCTTGGAACATTCCCCTTAATCTCATTGGTTCAGTTAGTGAGCATGAGAAGATTAATTAACCACTAAGCAAATGTAAGGATAAAGTGTACAACACACAGCAGATTTAGCAAATACATGTTACATAAATAACTAAAGAAATAGAGGCAAAAAGTACCTTTGCTTACTTGGTATTTACCCTTGCATAAAAACATCACTGTGTGTCTACAAGTGCTAATGGCTGTTCTCCAAATCATTCACTTACCATTTACTTAATTCCTCTCAGCTGTTTAGAGGGTTGTGCTGCCATGACCTTACTGTACAGTTCGCTAGTGCTGAATATAATCAACCACCTAGGTTTCCCCTAATCCTTCTCCCTGGCAGAGACACAGGTTCAGGAGCTGAAAAGTGGATTTTTATTTTTAAAAATAAAATTCCAGAAATCCAGTTCTTCTTGAAATAGAAGATTTTCAAGTTAGGATAGGAGCTCGCAGTAAATATCCAGACAGACTCATAGTCCTCCTTCAAATCCCTCCAAAAATTTTAACAACTGGATTACGGAGCTGATGTACTTAGACCACTGCCAATCATGCTGACCAGTATGGTTTCATTATCTCCTTGTGTTTCCCCATCTGTCTGTCTAGATCCTCCTATTGTCTCGTCTTATACTTAGGCTATGTCTACACTACAGACCTTACAGCGGTGCAGCTTGTAGCGCTGCAATATAGCGTTGTCCACACTGGCTCTTCTGTCAGTGAAACTTATGTTGGTCAGAGGGTTATTTTTTTTCATGCCTCTCACCAACAAAAGTTTTGCCAACAAAAGTGCTAGAGTAGACAGTCTTAGACTATATCTATCTTTTTGTTATCTGTACAATGCTCAGCACAGCGGCCTCCTGGGCCATGATGGGATCCCCCAGGATTCACTGCAATACAATAATAATTAGAAGGTACATCATGAATTATTGGATGGTAACATACTAGCATTAAACGTTTAAATTCAGAAGCGTATTGCACATTGCAATACAATAGAGAGGGTTTTTTCAAGCATCTCTAAAGACAATTATATTAACTGCTCTGTAGATTTTTTTGTGAGATTAACTGAAAGCATCATGAATGTTTAACTGTGATGGAGGAATTCTTAACTTAATTAAAAAAATCATAGGAGCATCTGATGGTGCGATAAGGATTAAGCCAATACTAACAGCCAAACTGATGAAAATATTAAATTATAATTTTAACACTATCTACTGTTGGAAGCATGTACTGATGTTGAGACCAGCTTGTTCAAGCACATGGTAAGCCAAGAGTATCTCTGTTACGAGGCAGGTCTGGTGTGAAAGCTGCTTTCAGTTAAGTAGCAACATGTGCATACATGCAGTACATGAAGCCCTTGAAGACCAAAGAGATTCAGACAAGGAAACAGCAGAAAATAAATAAAACTTAACTCATCCCTTTCAGATAGGAATACACAAAAGATAAAAATCACCCTTTGTTCTCAGCATCTCAGATCCAATTTCCGTGTCCACTGAAAATCAACTTCAATTATTTTCACAAAGGGATTAAGATCATACCCATGCCAATGGTGGTTAACAAGGGCTCACTTTATAAAGGACCAGAAGCATCGTTCAATACATCCTCTGGGTAGCAGTAGAAAGAGAAGAAATGGGGGAGTGGGGGAGGGAGGGAGGGAGATAATGTTAGATTTTCTTACAAGAGACAAAACACTGTCCCAACACAATAAGTCACCAGACCTTTTACTTACAAAAGTATTTTTCCAGATTACTGCAGAAGTGAGTGTGTGCATGGGCGTGTGTAAATTTAAAAAACCTGGACTAGCACATGTATCATGTAGTGCTTTCTCAGCTCCTTTACAAGACTATAAACCCTGATCTACTCAGGCAGCATCTTCTTAAGACTTAATTAAATAAGTCACTCTCTTTGATCAGCAGTAGCCGATGACAGTAAAATGCGTAAACTTTTAAATATCTTGCTGTGTTCCTCACCTCATAAACTCCAAGAAAGATAATTCAACTGGGCAAATGATGAAAGACACACCTGAAACCAGCTCCTTAAAATGTCATGACTAAGCTTCACTTTTAAAAGTATTTTTGGGTGGGTAGGGTAAGGATTTATTTCTTGTGACTAGGGAACAGGTTAAAGTAGGAGCATACATCTAGTTCTGATTTATAAACACATTCCTATTCGTTTAAAATTTTTAAAGTATCACACACACACACACACACACACACACTTACTTAAAGCTACCTTCCATTTAAGGTGATGGAAAGGGGCAAATTAAGCAACAGAACTGAAACCTGTATACTATAAATATAAGATTTAGTTAATAACTCCCAGCTATCAGAAGTGGAAAGTGCACTGACCCACGAACAATTGCCTATACAGTCCCATCCACAGATGGGGGCAGGTCTAATTTCACATATTTTCTTGTTACTTTTGCACCTGAGGTTTTGATGCAGGACATAATTCTACATAATAAATAAAATAAAAATAAAATCTCATGTTAAAAGCCAGCAGGGAAAAAAAATGAAAATAAAAATAAATGTAGTTTTAAAAAGTTAATTAAAATCAATATAAAATGGATAAGTAGTAGCTGAAGAGTCACGGTCATATCTGAAAAAACAGGTACACATTACTTTGGTTTGAACTTTTCCTTAGAAGAAAATTTCTCAGGCAAAGCGAAAAACACAGCTGATTAGAAAAACAATAAGATGAATTTCTTAGCAGAATTTTACACAAAATTTACACAAGAGTTTTGTGGTTTTGAAGCCATTAATTCCTCAAACTGTGTAAAATCTGCAAAATTCTTTCTGAATTAGCCAGACCGAAGCAATACAATTTCAATAATGTCAAAGACTACTTGTTTTTTTTCCCCACCCTAATTATCAGAGAAATAGCTCCTACGATATATAGCTAAGTGTTTTCTCTGGCCCAAACAAGATCACATGGCTGATATCTTGCATTACAAAACAAAGTCTACTATAGACCTATAAGAATCTTGGAGAAATTAACGTACAATGATTGTCTCCTTATTCTGAGTGTTTTCCTTGCCTGAAGTTTGCCACTACCTGCAAAGAGAAAAAACAAAACAAAAAAAAAAACCCCACAAAACCAAAAAACCCCATCTGCTTGTAGTCTCTAAAGGAGTGTAAAAGTCATCAACAGGGCTGGTATGGCTGGACAGTCTCATTTACTTACTATTTATAAGCCACACAGATGGTAGCTTGAGGCCTAATGTTACTTGCATCAAGTTTTACATTTTTCCAATGTTTCAGTATAAATTTAATCCCTACTATCAAAGGGATGGAATCTGTACCATTTATTGCTATTCACAGACATTAAATTATCTCCTGAATAATGTTATTTTTGCCTTTGCAAGTGTTCAGTTACAGAAGATAGATTTAAATAGCAGGTGTATCAACAAAGCTCATCTGATATCTGTGCAGGAAAATGTAGGAGTACTAATCTACACATTCAAATAAATGGATATCCTTTGGATGCAGATCAGTTTCTTTATCTTTTTAAAAAAAAAAAAAAAAGACAGTAGATTGATGCTCACTTGCCTATTAACTGGAATTCAGTTCATGTGATAATTATTTAGATAACTACTGATGGCATCTAGAGCATTTGTTCAAGGTAAAACATGGTTTGGAGGATATATTTTGCTGTTGACTGGAATTAGTTGGGCCTTGTAAAATGTCTCTGAAGTAGGTAGATAGATTGGTACCACCCACATTTTACAGATGCATCTCAATTCCTCCCCACACAAGTCACATAGCAAGCCTGTCAATGCTGAAATTATCATTCACGCCTGGGCTCTGACCACTAGGTCACGCATCTAACGTTTGAAGAGAAAAATCAGAATTACTATAATTAACAAAAATGAAATTTCCATAAATATATTTTGGGATGTGCTTATTGTAAAACTTGACTTACTCATGACACAACACACCACCATTGGCTGACCATGGGTATATCTGCATTGCACACTCTTTACAGCAGTGTGTAAGTACATATCCTGCATGCCACCTTCCCCCCCCAGCCTGGGTATAAACAGTGGTGTAGATGGTGAGGCACTGCTTAGGCAAGTAAAGACACACCTAAACCCTCCATATAAGTACACTACATGGCTCTCTATACACCCAAGCAGTGCCTCCCCAATCTATATTGATATTTTTAGTAGTGTAGTGTGCTGCTATTTTCCCTGCTGCCAGAGCCTTTCCCTACTGCAGGGAAAGGCTACGGTGGTGAGTAAAGGCTCTGGCAGTGGGGAGACAGTGGGGAAAGTTTCCAGTAGCTCCCGGTTGCCTCCCCTCTGCCAGAGCCTTTTATTGGCACATGTAACTAACTACACATCGCAGTGTGGACTCAGCAGGCTTTTCACTGTGGCATGTGGCTACATGCACCCTACTCCCCCCCACCACCACCACCACCAGTGGTGTACAGTGCAGACATGGCCCATACGACAACTAATGCATAGCCAGCAGGTCCCTTCCTCTTTTTCCTCAAAGCAAAGATTTAGTAAGATTGACACAGAACAATAGCTATCGGAAGTCCAAGTCACAGAAAGATAGATGTTGAGGAGAGGGACTGGATACTAACCTGGTATCCCTGGAAGAAACTGAGAATTTCCTTCATTCCTGTGTTATAAGGCAAGCCCTGCATACGAACTAAAGCTCCAGGCTGGGGCAGCATTGGAGTGTGTGTGGCTGAGGCAGCAGCTGCTACTGCTGCAGGAGGAGCTGCAATATACCCCACTGTGGTAGGCGATACCGGAGGACTGAAAAGGAAAGAGCGAAGCAGAATGGTTATCAGTGACCAATGGGTGGCTTTAGGGCTTGGGGTAGGAGAAAGGTTTGAGATGGGTCAATTTCACTGAAGTTTCAATATTAGCTTGGTGGAAGAGCTCCTGAATGCTCTTCATTTCCAACCCTACTGCAAACCTACAAAGTGCTACATCAGAGTAAATACAAGTCAGTAGTTCTAAACCACCAGGCTAGCAGATAATGGCTCAGTACATTGGCTATTTAAAAAACCAACGACAGGTATGTCTACAAATGCAACTGGAGATGGGACTGCAGCTTGTGTAGGCATACCCCCAGCAGGTATGGCTAAAAATAGCCATGAGGTGAGGCGTCATGGACCCCGGAAGGGGCTATGAAGACGAGTATGTACCCAGGAATCTGGGTAGGCTTATACAGCCCATGCTGAAGGCTCTGCCAGCATGTGTTCAATGCCATTTTTAGCCACGCTAGCTAGATTAAAGCTAGCACCGGTATGACTACCAAGTTGCAATCACACTTCACATAGCACTGTAGACATAGCTAGTGTCTAAAATATCCTTGCTTGCCTGAAGGAGGCTCGATCCCCTCCGGCAAAGGCTAAGCCCTATTAAGAGGCCTAGATGAAGCCCCCTAGGCCATCATTGCCCCGTTGATAAACATCAGCAACTCTCAGGACTGTCAAGATCAGAAACACAAACTAGAGTGTCACCCATGTGGACCAATAGTTTCCTTCGTATAAAGAAATGGATTCGGAGATCCAGTAGCAGAAGGCAACCAAGCCCCACGGTACCTGGGGTAGTAAGCTGTGTAGTTCATATAAAGCTGGGCAGCTTGAGCCGGGTAGTAGGTAACAGTTGGAGGGGCAGCAGCAGAAGCCTGGGGAGTCCTGGTTGTCGATAACAGGGCTTGTGGCTGGTAAAGTGCCGCTTCTGCTGGGATCACTGCTGCGGCTGTTTGGAAAGCAGCGTACGCTGGTGGAGAAAGACCTAAACAAACAAACCAGAAAAACAGACCAATCAAAACAGAAAGTGGCCTGGGGTGGGAACAAGATGGGAGAAGCATTATTTATTCCAACGTGATTACTATCCATGCTAAGAGCATCTGACCACAGTGAACTAAAGCTCACCCGTCTGCCCTAAACCCTCTCTCAATGGAGACACCTATCATGTCAACAGGAAGGACAGGATTTCTGGGATACTTGGATAAACAATACCTACCAAGAGCATGAAAAGGAGTAGCCTCAGCCATATTAAAATGAATACTAGGAAGCTGCACAGTTAGTCAAAGAAAGTATGAAGCCGCATGAATAGATAATGCAGGGCATTGAACACACATGTGCGCGCACTTATACTTTCTGTTCCTTCTAGCAGAAGTTGCTCTCTGTGGGACAGATTTTCAAAGAAGTTAGGTACACAAGTGTACCTTCAATTCTCAACCAACAGTCTGCATTCAACTACTGCAACCTGATGAGCATATCAGGATATTGTAAATACAAATGGCTAATTAGATTCATTTGCATGCCCAGATACCTGTTTTTATATGAAGATTCAGCATGCGACTGCACACCTAGCTTTTTTTGAAAATTTGGCCACCTATATTTTAATGTTTTGAAAACATACACCACTATCCACATTGCGATTGGGTAATCAAACAAGTTTGAATGGAAATCAGCCCACAATAAAGCCCCAGTTGTTAAAAATATATAAATGCTATGATTATAATTTAAGAAAGACAAATTATTGTTATTTGCTGGAAGTGTTCAGGACACAGTAGGGATAGTAATACTGTTCACAGATGACAGCCAGTAAAATCTATCCAATTTCACCACCCCCACTCCATTAGAAATGTATCCCAATGGATGTTTCCTTCAAAAACAAGCTATCCCCAAGAGTAGCACCTTCTCAATGCTCAGAGGCAGAATAGCAAGAAAATTCACTGGCAGCTATAGTAAAGAATTTCTTTCAATTTGAAAACAAAATAATCCAATTCCAAAACAGGTTTCACTACAGGCAAGTCTACTGCAGAGCTCAGAAGAACAGTACACCCATAAAAGCAAGAGTGCACAACATATTCACTGGCAAGGCATCTCTGACATCTATTCACCACCGAAAACATAATAAAAATGCTTCAATCACTCCCATTATTGCCCAAGGGAACAACTTCCAATCTCAGCTATATACAGATGGATGATTATTGATCATGGCAAAACCCAAGTCAAAAAGGTGAAAGGCCACAGAGCTTGAGCACCTACCACATATCAGCCTTTAGCAGCAGAGAGCAGAAGAATTGGAGACTTACATGGTAACTTACATGGCGGTGGGGATAAGCCACTACGATTTAAAGTGCCACCCATTAAAACAAAGTTCATCTCCTCTCCTGAACACTGGAACACTTCCACATAGCGGTCCTTCATCATTTTCTTGTGACACTTCTGGGCCACCAAAAAGGCCCTATCAGATGATTTCATTTGGATAAAAGCATCACCTGATGGTCGTCCCTGTGGAATCGGGAACAGATCATGCTAAGAGTCACTCGACTTCCCAGAGCATAAAACACCATGGCTGTTCTCAGAGACAGGGAAAAAATCCCTGATGAAAAATGTCTCTTCAAACAAATGATAATTTGTTTTGATTTAAAAAAATATTTTTCAACAAATTTTTGTTAAACAAAATAAAAGTTTGCTCAATTTTGATTTTTAGGGGTGTGTGTCTCTCTCTCTCCCTCCCATACTCCCTCCCCTTTAGTAGAAAAAAAAAAGGGGGGGGGGGGAGTAAGACACTCATTTAAAGAAATATTCTTCCAGTTTTCTGCTACTACAAAAAATGGAAGAAGCTGGAGGGGAAGACAAAATGTAAACCTCTAAAATGAACCCAAAAAACAAACAATTTTTAAAATTAGAAATGAACACTTTGCCATTTTGAATTTTTCATCAAAACCCTCCAAAAATATTGAGACTTTTCAAACCAAACTAGAAATGTTCTCCTTCTTCTAAAACGTTTCACAAAAGCTAACATTTAATCTTCAAACCAGTCCCAATTTAGCGGCTCTACAAAAGCAAGGGCTTCCTGTGGACCACACCCAAAAGTAGGGCTATTACGATAACTTCCTGGAACAGGGCAAAACCGCTTGCTGTTCCATCTTGTGTGGCGGCTGCCTGTTCCCACTGTGGTTCAGTGAACCCAGCAGCTAAGCAGGGATGCTATTTAAAGAGACTCATTCCTACCCTCATGTTTCCCACAGCACTGGACCTACTTGTGAGAGAAGATTTAAAGATAGCCACCAGTGCAGAGTAGACGACGACTGAGAACAGTTCCATCCCCTACCAATCCTGGAAGGGGTAGAGCTCAGAATCATTGATTTCATTTTCCCCTCTCTCCTGCCACCCTTATGTCTGACTCGAAGCAGCAATCAGTGGTCGCTATTAAAAGCTTCACAATGCTAAGATCATAGTAAGCTCTATCCCTGTTTTATTAAAGAGGAGAAGCTACTTTTGCAAGGTCACACAAGATCTGAGTCAGGAAGAGAGATCAGGTCTGACTCCCAGTCAGAAGGCTAGCCATCCTCCCTGCAAAGTTCTGTTACCTGTTGATTAAGGACCATGTGGACTCCATGTGGTTTGATATCCGCTGTCGCGTCTCCCATGAATTCAAGGATGTCATCAATGCCAGCTGTGTAAGGAAGGCCTCGGAGCCGGACACAGTCACGGATGCTGCCAGCAGCAATGGTGTAAGGCGGGGGGATGACAGGAATAATGGGAGTTGGAAGAGTGGGGATGAGAGGTGTTGACAAGTATCTGTTAAGCACCTAATGGCAAAAAACATAAGTGGATGGATAAGAGTTAAAATCCCATATGGGATGCAAATAAGTCTTCAGCATACATTCAAACATAAACAACTGTTTTAGAACAGGCAAAAAAAATGTTGTATATATAAAATAGTCCCAGCTTTCCCACCCTCACCCTTCTTCTCCCCTGTTTTGACACTTTAGTTTCAAATAGTGGGAAGATCTAAATAGAGCCATTGACAAACTGAATTTAGAAGGGTCCATTTAGGTTTTTACCAATCTCATTAAATAAAAGACAAAAGTAGATTATAGTTTATTTTACAGGATCGCAAAATGCAGCATTTGAAAACATCAGGCCTGCTTATAAACCCAAATTGGTCCAATTACCAGTTACAGATACATCATTAAATTAAGGTAGTTCACATACAGCTATGTATCTTTAAAGAAGTTGTTTTTTTAAAATAAAGAAGAGTTCTACTCTCCTGCTTTCCATAGTGGAGCACTTTGTAAGAGCTAAATATTATTACTACTTAGTCAATGCTCTTGTAGCAAGTTCTTGAATAAAGAACAGTAAAGATGGTGGACAACCCTTCTTTCTCAGTCCCCCATTGTTAACATTTTATTTGCTCTCTGATCTCTCCCAAAGGACAAATATAGAGAGCGAGAGAAAGAGATAATTGGAAACACCTTGCACTGCCAGAAGATGCTCTTGGGACTTATTGTTCAAAGCTAATTACAGAGTATGAGTAATAAAATAAGTTAGGACAGACAAACAAGTTACACTGGTAGGTACAGCAAATAAGAGGCAAACTTCAGTGGCAGGCTTTAATTTTGTCAGCAGTGATTCAACCTAGATTGTTGTGCTTCATTAGAAACAGTAGGAGCAATCTAATGCTCTAAATATACACATTACTAAAGGGAAGATTTCTCAGCTATCAGACGGTTATTGTTTTGACTACTGCAATTTTGTCTATTTTAACACTCGCCAGTGAGCTGGTTCTATGGTTAGGGCTCCCCGTCGCCATGTGAACAACCGGACTCCAATTCCCAGAACTGTACTATTGCTCCTTGGATTAACATAATGTCTGAGTGCCTCACACCAGAGACCCCCTCTGGTAAAGCAAGCAGCAGCATATTCATCGAATACAAATGCAGTCCTATGCAGTTCTCCTTAGCCAAGGAGACTGGAATAGTAGGACTTGAGTTTTTAGGTGCTCAAAGAAATTATCCTCCCTCAAGGACACAACATCCAAAAGTAAACAATAACCAACACCACAAGCCAATGTCATTTCATTTACAAAATGGGTTTTACTATAGCTGTGTCAGATTTAATAGACTAGTCTTATGTCTATGGGCACAGTGGTGTTGATAAACACCAGCAACTAACATGTAGCATACATATTCTTCCACTTGCCTCACTGCTTTCTTGGACAAGAGTATACCATATGATATAGCTCAAACAGAAAAAATAAAAAATGCAGAAATTACTGGATGAAATTCTATGCCGTGTGTTATGCAGGAGGCCAGACTAGATGATCATAATGGTCTCTTTTGGCCTTAAAGTCTATTAATACAGTATCCCAAAACAGGTAGTCTGCCATATCTAGAAGTGCTATCTCCTTAAATGTGGTAATTTCAAAGGCTCAGCTTGCTGGTAACAAGATACGTTGTTACTTTCTGAAGTGATGATTAACTGAAGTGGCCCAGGGTTAATTTTTACAAATATTACTAGCTATCTATGAATAGAGTCAGAGAGAGAAAGTAAGTGGAGTAGGGGAGGAAAGGAAAAAAAGTCAGGTTGTTGGGGGAGGGGGGTGGATGTTATTTCTTTGGAAATTGAGAACTTAATATCTATTCTTCAAAAATCTATTAGGCACTTTTCAAAAATTCTAGGTGTCCCTAAAATGACCAAAATTTTAACAAGATCCTTGACTATACCTGTGTTTTAATCACACACCATGTTACAGTTCTATTACAGCTCTTTATAAACCAGCGGTGGGCAAACTTTTTGGCCCGAGGACCACATCTGGGTATGGAAATTGTATGGCGGGCCAGGAATGCTCATGAAATTGGGGATGGGGGGGTGAAGGCTCCAGCTGGTGGTGCAGGAGAGTGGGACCAAGGGGTCTGGAAGGTGGGAGGAGGATCAGGGATGGGGTTGGGGCGCTGAAGGTGGTCAGGGGCGCAGGCTCTGGGCAGTGCTTACCTCAAGCAGCTCCCGGAAGCAACGGCTTGTCCCCCCTCTGGCTTCTACGTGGAGACGTTGCCAGGCGACTCTGCAGGTTCCCAGACAATGGGGCTGGCGCTTGGGGCAGGGGCAGTGTGCGGAGTCCCCTGGCTGCCCCTATGTATAGGGGCCGGAGGGGGGACATGCTGCTGCTTCCGGGAGCCACGCGGAATGGGGCAAGCCCTGAACCCTGCTCCCCGGCAGTAGCTCGAGGGCCGGATTAAAACATCTGAAGGGCTGGATGCGGCTCTGGGCCGTAGTTTCCCCATCCCTGTTATAAACCATTTACAATTGGATGTTACAAATATGTTACAGATAGGAGCAGTGTGTATTATATTTGGGTTATAAGTAGCGGGAGTTATAGATGATTACAAACAACTTGTTAGATTCTAATGATTGATTAACCATGTAGTAAAACATCAATAATTTATCAACCCTTATAATCTATTTATAAAAGTAAATATAATATAAAGTGTTTAGAAGAATTCTGTGGTTAGGCACCTGAATTTTTGAAAAATTTACAAAAAAAACCCCTTAGGTTTCCACTGTTGAATATAAAAATACAAGTTAAAAAATTAAGTCAGTCTCAAACTTGCCAGGCAATGGGAGGAAAAGAAATATATCTGATGATTTCCATTTAATGATATGGGTGGTGTTAAAGGGGGAAAAAAAAAATCAATGGAACAAAAGTGTGGAAACCTATGCAATCAATCAAAATATCTTTCTTGGGATTTGATTTATGTAATAGAAAAGCTGCTCCCACTATACTGTTTTTGCAAGACCTAACATGAAGGTCAGCATTTACAAGTACAGGGTAACATTAGAAGATGACTGGAAAAGGTAAGTTTTCTGGGTTTCATAGCCAGTAGTTACAACCTGCTGGACTTCTGCTGCTGTGCTCCTGAAGAGTTCAATGTAACGTTTTCCAAGGATCTCCTTGTGCTTTTTAAGTGCATTCTGTGCATATTCTTCACAGGAAAACAACACAAATGCATCTCCTGTGGGTCTGCCATCTGGGTACTTGACAAAGAGAAGTCCCTCTTTCCCTCCTGTGACTGGACACTCAGTCCCCAAGAACCCCAAGACATCCTCCAGAGTGGCTGTGAAAGGAAGGCCCCTCATCCGGATGATGACTTGATTCTCCTTGGACAAGAACTGGGCTACTTCATTGGATGTGCCTGGCAGGACAGGAAATAAAAGTGTGTCCATTTAGTTTGGAAACAGTGAGAAACCAGCACAAATAGACCTAGCAAACCAAGGCAGATGGAAACTGCAAGGACATCTCCTGATAAACTACCGGTTCTGTACAGCTCACGGTACCAGAGACTTGCTCAGTAACCACTTCTTCATGTGAAGCTACCCTTGAGTACATTCACTGGTTGCTTAGAGCTGGGGAACAACACAAAACCATTAAAGAATGAGACAGGAGGATTAGTAGCTGGCATTAAAGCAACAAACAACTGACAAGCCTGGAGACTTCTCTCCCTTCCCCTCCCCCCTTCATGCTCCTGGGTACACTATTTTTTAAAAGTGCCACATTTTAAAACAAAATGTGTATGAAAGTATTTCAAATAATTCTATTAGAATTAGCGAGAACCAAGAGCTTATACAAGATATAATAAATCTCCCACAGCAGAAACAACCTAGGCTTCTCTTCTCCCTCTAAGGGTGTGTATACAGCGCAGGGAGTGAGCAGCTGGGACTGTATTAGTCATGGCTGTTCTGGGGTTACAGACACAGGGAGGGACTCATTATAGGGGTATGTCCACACAGCAACTGGGAGGGTGCTTCCCATTACACCTAGAGACACACACACTAGCTCTGCTAAAGCTAGCACACTAAAAATAGCAGTGTCACTGTGGCAGCTCAGGTGGCGGCTCAGGCTAGCCACCCAACTACAAACCCTGGAGCTTGGGTGGGTTTGTACTTGTGTGATTGGCCTGAGCAGCCACCTGAGCTTCTGTGGCCGTGCTGCTACGTTTAGTGCACCAGCTCAGGCAGAGCTTGTGCGTGTCTGCCTACTTGTGCTGGGAAGTACCTGGTATTTGACCCTATGAACTTCTGAAGGGCAAACGGAAAAAGTCCCTTGTTAGTCCTTGATGTTCTCACCCACCTGAAGAAGACCATGTAAACATTACACTTCAGTAAATAGGTTGTGTCTTAAAATTACTCACCTCCAGCAATCTTTAAAAATTCTTCTCCAGTTGCTTTGTAAACCTAAAACCAAGAAAATGGTTATATTTAAACAAACAGAAAAACGTTCAATGGCCAGTACTAAATTGAAAAGTAACATTTTCCAGAGCTCTGTAGAACTTCAGAATGTCTCATTCTTTTTTTTTTTTTTTTTTTTTTTTTTTTATAGCTGTCCAGCTTTAAACAACCAACAAAAGTAACTTTTAAACCTCAAATGAAGGATAGGATTTCCAGAAACAAAACTAGTGAGGGCAGAGGTTCAGTTCCCAGTGACCGTCAATGGGAGTTGTGTACCTAACTCCCTTCGTCTCCTTTGAATATCCCACCCACAGTTAATGAAAGACAATTCCCCCCTAGTTATGTAATACATCTGTAGAGCACAGTATTGCACTGGGGAATAACCATCTGCACTAGTTTAAAACTGGCTGCATTCCCAGCATAGTAGTGCTGATATGTTGTCATGCTGTAGTTCTTTACCTCAATGTATCTGCTACCCATGTGATGCTTATGTCTTTCCAATGCCAAATCTCTCTGTTCAGGGTTGACAAATCGCACAAGGGCTTCCCCATTTCGCCTTCCTTGCGCATTCAAGCAAAGGGCAACACCGCCTCTGAAAAAGCAAGGACCAAAGTAAAAAGGTAAGCTTGAATCATCAATGCCTTATAATACATCATTGACATAATTCCCCACTCTTATTCAGCAGGAAAATACAGAGGCCAGGCTTTAAGAAAGAGCCTGTACTTTCAAAGTTTTTCCACCAACATTTATTGATCCAAAAATCATTCATACATACATCTCTGCTATACAATACACTTCTTTGGTAGATCAGTGAGGCAAGTGTGTTACCACACCATGCCATCAATACTTTACAGTGCTTCCCAAGGGCAGAAAGCATTTTAAACTTCACACACTTGATGCACGGTTAAAAAGTAAAGTAAATTCACAAAGAACTGAAAAGGTGGATTTAGAATTGTAAATTCATAGTGGTAACTTAGGAAAAATCCTTGAAAGAATATGGAAGTTAAAAAGCCAAAAAATGTCAAGTTAAACAAATAAACCTGCAAAGTTTAGAGAATAGTATATAAATATAGAGTTACGGTACACCCAAACAACTTCAATTCTGATCCCTGTAGCTATAGCCCAGGAACAATTAACCAGAACATTATAAAGCAACTTGACTTGGCCCCTTCATGTATTAAAAACAAACGAACAAAAAAAAAAAAAAAAAAAAAAAAAAAAAAAAAACTTATTGGGGCAATTACTCTGTACTGTTCCCCAAAGGTATGTACTTCTCAATAGAGAAATAACATTAAATACACAGCTGTGTTATCTATGTATAAGCCTCCTAACACAGAAATCTCACATACAGTACTGTAGGGCATTCTAATGACTGCCACAGTGCATTAAATTGCACATTCAATCTCTATTAAACCTATACATCAAACTAATTCCGTTTGTATTCAAGCTGTAGAAATAGAATAGGTTTCCCAAATGTAAAAAGATTTCAAAATCTTTAGGAAAAACTTATTCAGAGCTTTGTTAACATATTAATGGAAAAAATCACATCTTACAAAGTAGGTGAGAGTATATCAACTGGAAAATGAAAGTATGGAGGTGCTGCAGAACTAGAGGAAAGGTTGTTCTGGGTTCCTTGGCTCTGCATTTCTAGACTTTTCAAATTTTTCCCCTTCTTAAATTTTGCTTTATTTTACCACTTCTGGCTTTCTTGTCTTTATTATCATTAATAAAACTGCTCAAAAATTTTCTACCTTCTAACTGATATATTTACAACTAACTCCCTCCTCCAGCTTACTCTGTTGTGTCTGGGAATTTCCCTCACTTTTTCAAATGGAAATATGCTGGTACCCCTGCATAATGAAGTATATATATTCACCTCTAAATATGTAAATTAGATTATATCAATTGGAAGCTATGATAAATTAGCATAGCTGCGAGTTAGAATTATACAAACATTTCTTCCAAACAATACTTGTGGGCTTCCGAGCCCATTCTTCTTAAGAGCTAGACTAGAATCCTGAAACATTAGTCCCAAATTAATTCTTCCCTAATTAGCTCATAATCTTTGACTGAATCCTGACTACCGCGCTCTGAGCTTGTACCCGCAGCGATAGCAACAAGTGAATTTGTGGTGCATGTTCTAATGAAAGAAGTCTCTCTTCTTCATTTACTTGTTCAAGAAATGCTTTGTTTGCTTCATAGTCTTGTGAGGAGGGTGAAGATGGGTATTTTTGTTAAAGGCTAAACCCTAAGAATGGGAGTCAGGAAACCTAGATCAGTTCCTCACCCTACCACAAGTCCTGTGTGAGGAATAATCCATTTCACCAATGACAAAACCAGATATAGAGGGAGTGTGTCTTGCCTAACATGATGGCTGATAATAGCTCCAAGTTTGTACTCATTAATGCTCACTAGAAAGAATAAATTAGTAAAGATAGGGCAAAATCATTTGTTGAAACCTTTCCTCAATTTTGTGAACTGCACAGATGAGGAAGACCACACAAGGCTAGGACTTTATTTTATAAAATAAAGACTGATCATAAAAACAAAGTAACACAGAATTAGACCAGATCTAGCACTCTTACTTGGCAATATTGAGTCCTTTGAAAAAACGGGCAATATCTTGATCTGAAGACTGCCAGGGCAAACCTCTAGCACGTATTACTGTTTCACTGTCTACTGCCTCAGATTTACTACTGCAGAAAAAGAGAAAATAGGAAAATTCAAGGTAATTAATCCAAGTTTTCTACTACACTATTACTACCAAATTTCATTGTAAGTACCATTTCAGCACATGGATCACAAAGAATGTCTTAATACCACTAGGATATTTGCGGTTGGAATTTTTCTAATCATTCCCTTTCTTGACTGAAATGAGAAGCAAACTACTATGAATACCACCTATATACTACCGAGATATGCTGTGAGGCCATCCCATCACCCAAAAAGGTTTGTTTTTGTTTTCAATAGCTAGAATGCACAGTAACAAGTCCACAGGGAATTGAATTAGATTCAATTATTAGATTATTAGAGATGATTTAGTGTCAACAATCCATTGGAAGATGGTTTGCACACCATCACTAATAAGAAGTTTGATCAAACAGGTTTTAGACAGCAGAACACCTGGTTACTGCAATTTCTTTCAAAAGCAAAACACATTTTACATCCCACTCTTTTCTCCCCCCAAGCCACAATTTAGAATAGCACAAAGAGACAAAAGCTTAACTCCTCTTAGAGGAAAATGAAGGAATTACATTAATTTAGGAACAGTTTGTCTAGCTATAGAGTGAAAATCTCCTGGCAAAGAGAATGGTATCCAATATAACTTGAGACATTTCATGGTACAGTTACAAAGGGCAAGTTCATCTTAATTGCCACTTCTGATTGGAAGGGAGCAAGTTCTCCTTACCCCTATCCCTTCCCGTCTCTTCCTTTCTATAACTTGATAGTGATTGGAAAATTCCAGCAGAGAGAGAGAGAAATAATTCCCTGGTCCCCTGTGAATTTTCCACACCAGATGCTGAATGCCTACTCATTAATATACACAGTACACCACACAATAGGGCTTTATATGAACCTAAATGCACATTGCTAGGGATACCAGCAATAAAAGTGAGAAAGAGCCACGGTGCAATTTATGTCAGCACTAATCAACAACTTTTGTTTAAAAGTTTGATGAAAGTAGCAATCCACAGAGGTCAGAGGATCTATAGGAGACTTCTAATAGGCTCTGACTGGACAGCAAGTAATCAGCATTTACATATCACGTAGCTCTGTCACTCTTTTTGCCGTAAGAGTGCAAAGGCACCCTTCTACCAAGCTCCCAGAATCCCTCAAATTATCTTCTGTTCCTTACATTAGCTTCAACTGAAGGTTGTAAGACAATTTGCAATACAGTGTACAGTACAATTGCTCCCTTTTACCATCCCGATGGTTGGATGAAAGAAAGAGAAAGAAAGGTATACAGCATGAGAGATTATGCTGGTTTAGTGTGTACCAAGATACTATCCCTGTCCATGCTAGAGAAAGTTTCTAAATATTTATCTTCTACTGACTAAATGGTTTCAGCTCCACTGATGTTAGTCTAGTCCATCACTAGCGTATATGGACCACCAGCATTTTATGCACTATAACAATTGCACATACTCAGAGCAGGGCTAGATGACAGTGCTTAAAATACCAGTTGCACCCTGTCTACACTGGGGCTTCCCAATGAGCAATGATGGAAAACGTTTGCAAAGTGTTTCTAGTGTAGCTAAAACCCACATCAGCTAAAAACTGCTGCAACAAAGACACTTACCAGGGACCTGTTTCATACTTGTATTTCACAGTTTCAGAGTCAGTAAATCTGCAATCTGTAACTAATAAGAGACTAAGTTAAAATATAATCCCGAACAGCTATTTTAGCAGCAATGAAAATGCCCTTGACAATTTATTAAGATATTTTGCCTCTATGCAAGAGCATCCCATACAAATATCCCACTTACTGCAGGTTTCAGAAAGCATGCTGAAAATAATAGCCACCATGGTTTTCACTTGCCATACACCAAAGTCCTCCTCTGTTTCATCTGTCTCTAAGCCTATATCTATACAGCGAGTCAAAGAAAATAAAAAGGATTTCACAATCATGTGTCAACAAGTTATAAAGCTTTGCTATTGTCAACACAAAACTGACAATCCAATTGGATCAACTTTAACAGCAACATGTGACCACTGCATGTGTGTCACTCTGTTCTTACACTGGTTAATATTCACTTTACTGGTCAACATTTTGAAAACTACTGATAGCTGACATCATCTCAGCCTAAGAATTTACAAAAGCAGGAGTCGTTCCTACTATCCCTGGTTAACACACCTGATCTTTTGCTGTATTCATCTGGACCCACAAAATTCCTCCCTGGGAGCAAAGGTTTTTTTTACATTACACTCTGAGTCAGACACTCAGAACTATTACTAACTGCAAGCACTAATGCTCTTGGATGTGTAGCTTCAGGTGCTCAATTCTAGAGAAGATCATTTTACTCAAATGCTAGACAAGCATTTTCTTATAAGGCGAAGTTTGTGTTAATATCTCAAAGAATTAAAAAACCCTAAGCGCATACTGAACCCATGCTAAATTTCATTATTAGACAAAAGACTAAATGTGAAAAAAAGATGTTAACAGCTGAAGAATGCAACACTATCTTCAGCGTTATGTTAAAAACTCCTTCTGCTCTATGCAGAGATTAAATTTTTAAAACCAGTTTCTCAATTAATTTACTGGGATGAAAACTATAAACAACTGCACAGAGAATTATGGTTTAGAAGTGACATCAAAAGGATACACTCTGCCATGGATTTGATAGTTTGATCCTTCACGGGGGCTGAATTGGGGTAGCATGTGTGAAACTCTTTGCGTAGATCATAAAATGAATAAAAGCAATCTGATAGCAGGAAGTTCTACAAAGAAGGAAGGGAGAAAATAAATTAACATTATGAATGCCACATCCCAGTAAAGGACAATTAGGGGTTTTTGTGGTTGAACAAGGATCCCACCTGGCCACAGTTATAGTTTGTTTTTTTTTTATATATATATATATATCATACATTTTTTTTTATACCATATCTACTCTTTCCCTCTCTGATTACAAAGCTGCATGTCACTCATTTGATCAAGACCAACCAATTTAGTTCTCTTATCACCAACTTCTAATAGTTGGTGTCACTGACTGCAAGGATCTACTCTCCTACAGTAGCAAATCAGGATAGCTTCCCAGATGCAAGTCCATGCAAAACGGTTACTAGTTTTAAAAAATGAGTGGTGGTGTTATATTAAGGTTCCCATTTAGAATATTGTATCTTTTTCTTCTGTGCTCTTCCAAAAGCAAGAGGACTCCAAAAGGTAAGCACCACAAGTTGAAACATTAAAAAAATATATATTTTAAAAAAGAAAAAAGGAAAATTGTAATAGTATAGAAAATACTTTCCAATCACTTCATCCAATATCGGATTATAACAGATTTCTGGAAATAAGTGCTGCATTAAACATTATTCCTTCCTTCCTACAAATAAACAAGCTAGGTGGACAGCTGTTTATCCAGGTCTATTTCAGCAGTCTCTCTCTCTGCTAGTGCTTTATGAAGTTTGATTTTAATTCAAGCAAAATAGCACTCACCTTTGTTAGGATCGAATCATTAAGAGAAGTCATGAGAACCCTATTGGATCTGAGGGTTGTAAAGAGGTTTTAACAACGTTTGAAGATGTTGCAAAAATACGCTGGGGAGCGGGGAGGAAAGGAACCTCACAACAGAGTGAGACCCATACCTCGATCTGGTAGAAACAGTTGTTCTATCTCCAGTATTTTTGGAGGAGGGAGATAGAAATAGATAGAAGGGATGAAGAGTCCTTTTAATCTACTGCCTTTCCATATTTTTTCTGCTTTACACTCCACACCTTTGGTACCCCATTATTGTAACCACCATCCTCCCAGCCAAGAAGCAGACATTTCCTAGAGTCAGTCAACGCCTCTATTTTATTAGCTACAGGGGCCACCAATAAATATTACTGAGACAGCTTACTTCCCAGAGTAGGATTATGTGTCTCAGGTGTATGAGTAATATACAGGATATTTTCTTTGTTGATTTGAAATAGAGTACTGCCTTTCTTCCACATCAAGCTCTAACCTCATACCTTTTTGGATGCTTCTGGGTGGAGGACCTGCCGAACGAGCAACTGGCCATCTGTGCAGATTGTATAAGAGCTTCTTCCCAATAACTTCAAATCACTGGAGACCAGCTGGCTAAACTAAAAATAAAGTGATAAAGTTCATTTTTATTGATGGTTCAAGCTTGTCAGTCCATGTTACTGCTTTACCATTTTATGTACCAAATGTATTTCCAAAGATAAAAAGGAAATTAAACACAATGATAATCTTTGAAAGATCACAACTGATAGAAAAGAATGTGGCTCCCGTTATCAGAAGGGCAGACAGACTGCCATTAGGCAATTACAGGACAGAGATTTATACCACAAGGACACTCCCTCCCCACCTCAAAACCAAAAAGTGGGCATTTCAGCAAAGTTTAAATTGTTGGAAGCTGCTGTAATTGTAACAGTAAGGTTCAAACATTTGGACTCCTTACTATCAATTTTCTGTTAAAAGTAAGAGAATATTAGATCAAGCATAACACTGATTTTGCAACACCACTTCTAGAACTAAACTGGACCCAAGTTTTATTTTGTTTTTAAGCTTAAATCGGGGGGAAAAAAAAACCCACCATGAAGAGCTAGGACGCTACTCTTTAGGATTTATTGGTATTTTAACAATCACATGCTAATCAAAACCAAACAAATTGAGGTCTGATGTCTTGAGTAATGAATTTGTAAGAGTCTATGCAAAGGCAAACGAATGTTAGTCAGAGATAGTTAGGTACAGTAAACATTAACACAAAGCTATCCCATCTTTTCAGGCTTCTCACAGTGTTGATCTTCACTAGGAAAAGGATTATTTCCCCCTAATTTCTGTATTGTTAAATGTTATTTTCCATCCTTGTACATAAATTTCTATCCTTCTGATCAATCTATATCAGTGCTAGAGGCCCTGATATAGGTATTACCATAACTAACAAGCTATTTACTGATTTGATAAACACAGATAACTTTCAAGGGGACAAACATAATTAGTTTAAATTTCCCCCTGATGCAACCCCCTCCCTGCAAGAATGTAGGCATTGTGCCACAAACGAAGCAATAATTAATAGCATGATTCAGCATCCATACATGTCTCTCAGTAATGGCTTTTCCTTGCAGTTTGTTTTGTAGAATAGTGGTTTTCATTTAGGCAGGCATACATGGCACTATATAGATTCACAATCCATCTCTGCTCTTCAGACATTACAGCTTACAGGCTTGATTCTGCAGCTATCACACAAGCAATTAGTCACATGAGATCAACTTTTCGAGCAAGTGTTGCAGTATCAGACTGTAAGACATAACAAGGAGAGACAAGGCCAGAGGATATGGGTGGTTAAGGTGGAGTTCTTTTTGTAGCACCCTCATTAGGCCTAATTTTTGGTAATAAAGTTTTTTTTTAATGTTTTAATTAATTAGAGTCAGGTGAGCTTTGCAGACAACATTGAAAGTGAACTTAGAGAAGGAGGCAGGTTGTTAATATAAAGGTGTTAGAGATTAACACAAGGGCTACTTCTGTG
Source organism: Dermochelys coriacea (assembly GCF_009764565.3). Taxonomy (NCBI): domain Eukaryota; kingdom Metazoa; phylum Chordata; order Testudines; family Dermochelyidae; genus Dermochelys; species Dermochelys coriacea. Next base: position 10,819,666 of record NC_050079.1, on the reverse strand, counting down.
CACAAGGTAGAGGTTCAGGTTCGGTGCTGGTTTGAATGGGTGCAACGTCCATCAGCTTCAATGAGCATTCCACCAACTTATGTCAGGGCTGAATTTTGTTCTATATGTTGGGATATGTTCTGCCAAGAGACTCTGCCTGAAAAGAGAGAGACACGCACTTCTCCCCCGAGTGCCCAGCACAGGGCAAAGTCAGAGCCACTGAGCCTTGTCGAAGGAAGAGGTAATAGGGTTACCATATTTCAGGTTCCCCAAAAGAGGACGCTGTGGGGAATGGGAAGTTGGAGGGGAGGTACAGTTGGGAGAGGAAAAGAGGGTACCTGCAGTGGGGTTACTCACTGGAGGCGTGGGGCGGTGTCACTCACCGTCACAGGGGTAGGGCAGCTGGTGCAAGCCCAGAACACAGCAACAGCTGTCAATCAGCGCTTTCCTGCGGGACCTCCTCCCAGCCTCCCAGGGCTGGGAGCCTGCAGCTGTAGCTGCAGGTGAATGGACCAATCCAGCTGCCAATGCACGGGAGGGAACAATCAGGAAGCCGACCAATCGGAGCTATTTCTGGAGCTGCAGCCTTTGCTCTACAAAAACCCTGGACATTTCCTGTTATTTGAAAAATCCACTCAGACAGAAGGAAGAGGCTCAAGAGAGAGGCAATATCCTGGAAAACCCATCCTAAATGGTACGAGTCAGCCACAGGGAAAGCTTTTCATCCCCCACACTGGCTTTCATACGCTTCCTCTCCCCCAGAGCTGCGCACTTCACCAACAAGTCACACTGGCTGCAGAGGACCTCTCCTAATCCACACATCTCCTCTGGGGAAGGAATGGGAGGGACACAGGAAGAGGAGTTTGTGGAAACCTCTAGTAATAACTAGAGAGTGCTGCATCCTGGGAGGAAGGAAGGAGACAAGTCTGCAAACATTCCTTTCTCTTATTTCCTTCCCCCTGCAGGAGCTATAGGCAGGCAGGCCTGCCCCGCTGCTCCCGGTCTCCTCTCAGTTCCCTCTACTCTCCAGCAGACTCAAGGTTCCAGTATTCTGCCCTATCCAAGACTCTCTTGCACAGATGGATCATTAGAGGCAAAGGAAGAAGATTAAGTACTTCCACATGCCCACAAACTGTACAATGGCAGGTTCCTAGCAAAGCAGCCAGGTCACTAACGATGCTTTTCTCCCTCCTAGCACTTCGGTCATCCAGGATGCATTTGTGCTCATCATTATAGTATCTAGGCACCATGTGGCGATGGCAGCTGGGAACTCAGAATTGACTCTCTTATTCCTTTCATTAAAACAAAACAAAAATCACACCAATCCAATGGGGGGGGGGGGGGGGAGTCCGAAGGGGATTTGGTTCTCATGCCAAAAAAGTACAAGTTTCCATCTTTGACCTAAAATTGCTACTCCAGCAAGATAGCTGCCACAGTAGTAGCCTCAAATCACCTTTCATGCACGCGTATCACTGAATTGAGCAAAACAAACTTCCTCCTTTAACAAACATACGATTAGAGATGCTGTACTCTTCTACAGTTTGTTTTATAGGTGTGTAGCATAGCACAAAGAACACTTGATTCATTCTGTGACTACAGAATGAGTTCCAGGGGTAAGAGTTCATTGGGGAAGAAGCAACTGTAGAGAGCTAGAGTAGCACAGAAGGCACATACACATATCACTTAGTCTTGAGAAGACAAACTCTGTGTTTCAAGACTAATATAAATACCCTCCCAAAATATCAACTGATCTGCTTAGTAAGATCATAGAAAAGGAGTACTTAATCATAGAATATCAGGGTTGGAAGGGACCTCAGGAGATCATCTAGTCCAACCCCCTGCTCAAATCAGGCACAATCCCCAATTTTTGCCCCAGATCCCTAAATGGCCCCCTCAAGGATTGAACTCACAACCCTAGGTTTTGCAGGCCAATGCTCAAACCACTGAGCTAAGATTCTGTGTAGCAAACTACACAGAATCTCTCGGCCTGTGAAACCTACTCAAGTCAATAAACACAATTGTTTCATGAACTGTCTCAATTGTTTTGAGGCATGTATCTTCGTGCCACTCTATACAAAGGCTATTCAGCATCAATACTCAGGTTTTCATTCCCACCCGGCACATATCTATCTTAAGCATTTACTAATCCCTGGCAACCCTTAGAAACTGTAGCTTAAAGGTTTTAGGGCCAGAATTTCAGACATTTTACATGTTCAAGTGCATCTCTTAGTACCACAATTTTACACAAGTTCTTTGATTTTTGTATTGCAGTGCCCAAAGGCCCAAGTAAAGATCAGGATCCCATTTTGTTAGGTGTTGCGCGCACGCACACACACACACACACACAGGAAGACATGGTCCTGTGAAAATGCATCTACTGAGCTCATTTTGCTTGCCACGATGGTAACTGCACAAGCAAATTGTGTGAATAATTCACACACATTTTGTACAAGGAATTGCATGCCTGTAGTTTCTAAAAAATTCTGCTCTGCTCTGCCCTGCCCCCTCTCCTAATACTGGTGGTTCAGTAGAATTCCACATTCAGGTAGGGCTGAATGAAATTTACACCAAGAAAGAGATGAACCAAAAATCTTATGATAGTTCTGTCACATTTTGCACTAATAGCACAGTCTGACTACCCATTAAAGCAACCAAATCAACAAAAGGTTAACCAGTTAATAGGTTATATTACAAAAGCAGATTTAATTTTTTTCAAATGAAATGTTTTTCATTAAAAAAAAAAAAAAAAAAAAAAAAAAGTTGGCCAAGCAGTTTTTCCACCAGAAAACTTTCATTTGATAACAGGGAAAAAAATATTTTGAAAAACAATTGCCAATTTCTTTTGAATTTTTTTTTTTTTTAAACAGTAAGACTGTTCTCCCATCTCTCAAAGAATTACTCCCTCTTCCCCTCCAAGGAAAAGAAAAAGGAAAATGTAGTACAATGTTCTTTTTTCCACTTTCCAATCATAAAAATCACACTCTTCCCCCACACGCTTTTGTAATGTAAAAAAGAGGAAGAAGGATGAGAAGGCAAGTTTGGGAAAGATACTATTAGATTTTTCTCACTTTTTCCCCTTTGCACCCAACCCCCATGGGAAAAAAAAAAAAAAAAAAAAAAAAAAAGAGTATTAGTCATTCTTTTTCCAGTGTAAAAAAGGTAAATGTTGCTTTTCTCCACACACACTTCTCCAGGTTTTTTGGGGGGTGGGGTGGAAGGTGGAAAAATGTTACTTTCTTTCAATTTTCATATTTGAAAAAATGTGAAAGGGAGAGAACATTTCCACACGCGCCCATCACTATTTCTTTCTTCACAGGAAGAAAATAGAAATAAATCTCCCACAACAAAAACAATCAACCACAGGAAGTGAGAGAAAGTAAAAAAAAATGTAAAACAAAATTTTCAAAAATTAAAGATTTTTCATTGTAAAATTTCAAACAAAACAAAACATTTTCTTTTGAAGTTTCCACAATAGTCCCTCTGTCTACTCTCATACACGCACAAAAAATTAACCAGCTCGATCCACTATGGGCTCAGAAGGATGGTCTTCTAAAATATTTAGCCTGCAGTTTAAAAATTCGTGTTCAGAGCAGATGAGAGTCAAAGGTCTGAAGAACATGAAACAACACAGCAGGTTATTGTTTGAGGAAGACTTTCAGCCACTGCATAAAACCCAGAGATTAAGATCTAAGAGGCTCAAAAATACCTCAACTGCAATACAAACACCAGTAAGACAAGCAAATTCCAGAGGGGTGGAAGCCCCTCAGAGGTGCAGCTTTGGAGACTGCCACATCCACAGCCCAGTAGCAAAGAGCCTCCCTGTAATGATGGAAACTGGGGAGTTGTCTGTTTTTTCATTAGATGCAGCACCTTACAGTTTTGCTGTAACTATTGTCTATGATAGATACAATAAAGGAGAATAAATATTTGCCACCAAAAAAAAAAAAGGGCAGGGGGTTAGGGTGACTAGACAGCAAGTGTGAAAAATCGGGAAGGGAGTGGTGGGGTAATAGGAGCCTATATAAGAAAAAGACCCAAAAATCGGGACTGTCCCTATAAAATTGGGACATCTGGTTACCCTGGTAGGATGGGGGGGGGGGGGGGAGACTAGAAATAGCTGTAGGTTTAACTACAGATTCTCATGGAAAGGAAGGCCAACAGTGAGCTTTGTGCCTGATGCTTCTGAAGATGCACAGAGTCCATACAAAAGGAGTGCAAGCAGGAGATGTTTTAAATTTAATGGAGAGTTGGTGAAGGAGACAGATGCAAGACAGCGATTTCATGTGGCAGGAGCCTTAAAGGAGAAGGGTCTCCGACTAAGAACAAGGAGTGGTTATATAGTGACAGATGAGCCCAATACTAGATGAGCAGAGAGGATAAGGGAGGGAGTATTTGCAAAATGGGTTGAACCAAGTCTGTGGAGGGTTGTTTTTCTAAAACGATCATAGGATGTTTACGCTGCATCTTTAAAAACATTAACAGTGAAATTTAGTGTAGCAGCACCCACATCTACTTCTAGAGATGGGTTGATAAAATCACCCACCCTAATTAACAGAACAGGAGCAGATTTACCATGAAACAAACCATGTGATAGAGGGCCCCCCAAAATGCAGGACAAATCTCATCTAACAATCTGCCCAAATCCTGGCCGGCTGCCTGCATGCCGTGGCCAGTGGCCCCACACTGCTACCAAAAGCGGCCGGCTGCTGGCACGTCTCTGCATGCCCCTGGTGAAGGAGAGGCAGCTCCGGGCAGCACACAGAGACCTGCTGCTCCCCACCCCTCCCCAAGAGGCATGTAGAGACCTGCCAGCAGCAGGGCTAAGGCGGCTCTCTGCCCACTCTGCCTCACTCCCTCTGCGCTGCGTAGATCCCAGAAGCGGCCAGCATGTCCCTGCGACCCATGGGAGGGGTTGTCTCTCCATGCACTGCCCCCACCCTGAGCACCGACTTCACAGCTCCCATTGGCCAGCAACTGCAGCCAATGGGAGCTGCAGGGGCAGCACCTGCAGACAGCAGCACATGGAAACCCCCTGGTACCCCCACCTAGGAGCCGCTGCCGGGGGAGGTGGGGGGGCGAGAAAGATGGCATGCCGGTCACTTTGGGAGCTGCACCGCCTGAGGTAAGTGCCACTCCCTGCCCCCCTCCCACACCCCAATCCCCTGCCCAGCCCAGAGCCTGCTCCCACACCCAACTTACTCCCAGAGCCCGACCCCTCATCTCTTGCACACCCAAACCCCCTGCCCCAGCCCAAAGCCCGCACCCCTCACCCCCTCCCACACCCCAACCCCCTGCCCCAGCCCAGAGCCTGCACCCCTCACCCTCTCCCACATCCCAACCCCCTGCCCCAGCCCAGAGCCCACACCCAGCACCCAAACTCCCTCCCTGGGCCCAACCCCCGCACCCCCTCCTACAACCCAATCCTCTATCCCAATCAAGGTACCTCACTTTATTTTAATTTACTTCCCATTATTTATAATATAGGAAGAGGATGAAGAAAAAAAATGAAACACAGTCGGGAGACAAGAGAGAATGTTCTTTTTCTTGGCTGGGTCGTGTGTGTGTGTGTGTGTGTGGTGGGGGAAATGAAGCTGCACAAGGGGCCCCACTAACTCTTAATCCGCCACTGTAACAGTGGTTTATAATATACCAGCTAAAAAATTGCCTCGTGGAAAGTTGGCAGTTATCAGATTAAAAGACTAATTTAATAAAGACATTAAGCAACTGTAGTAGTCTTATCCCACCAGCCTCCTCCACCCATAACAATCTCAACAGGCACCAAGGTCTTGGAAGTTTGAATATGAACTGCTTAGCTCAGTCCCAACTCTTGTTACCACAGACTCATGTAGGGAACTACACGGCTCCAAGGAAACAGTTATAGACAAGTCCAATGTCTTTTCAGATGAAGCCGGAGCACACCAATGTAGAAATGGTTAATAAAAGCCAAGAAATTCAGGCCTTCAGTTATAATGCTGACTTCTGCTTCTCTTACCACTTTCTCTGTGCCCTTGGCTCCCGTAATGAAAACCACCTCACCTCTATCTCCTCTCACTCATCTTTACACTTTATTTCATGATGCCCCATAGAGGTGGCACACCTTCATTTTAACTGAGAGGGTATATGCCTTGCATGTCAAAATCCCTCCTTGAAACTCACTTCTTCCTCAAGTCTCACAAACACTAGTGTCTGTTGGCAACATGCCGACACCCATAGGTGCTAGAACAAAGGATGCTGGAAGTGTGGCAGCACCCCCTGGCTTGAAATAGTTATCATCATATACAGGGTTTACAGTTTGGTTCAATGGCTCTCAACACCCCCTCTATACAAAGCGTTCCAGCACCCCACTCTTATAAAAAGACTACAATTACATCATCATCTGGGCCTCTCAGTGCGTTTTCACAGCCAGTCTTCGTCTTTTTAGATTGTAAGCTGCGCAGAGCACGGAGAGCATCTTTGTAGTGTGTATTGTGCATGGCCAGTCACTTTGGTGGTACTTTAATAAATCATTTCATGCACGGGGAAATCATTTAGTAGTTCAACTTTGAAATAAAAGTTCAACAAAAATAAAGTTCTGTGGCAAACAAGCTGCTTTGTACTTAACCTCTCTGAAGCCAAGACTGTTCTTAGAGGAAAGGGAGGGGGGAGAGAGAATGTTTGAATGCCAGATTGAAAAACTGGCTGAACAGGATTCTGGTCAATCAGCTGAGAGTAGAGAAAGAAGCAGAGACATGTTTAGCCAGCAGCATGCTGGATGGGAGCCAGCACAGACTGCTACGTTTTCTGCAAATAGTCCCAAGTGGCTGAAATGACATAGCCCTCTTCCTGTTGTCTTAACTATGACTGAACAAACAAGCTGTGGATCTTAGAGAAACGTGAGGATTCTTCAATAGGCCCCTCTCCATAGTTACGATTTATAACGAGCTAATATAAGAAACTGGCTGTTTGGATTTCCCTTCTCCCCGGCCCCCAAAATACTCATCATTGAAAGGCATCTGCATCCGTTTCATGCAGCATCTACAGTTAATGTAGAAGTGCTGCAAGGACATAGTTCAATTGCATAATCCATCCATACCAGCCTGATAGAGCAAATCATACCTAGCAGTAAGACACTATCCCAGTCATGCACATGTGGTTCTATTCGAAGGAATGGCAGGAAAGACATCAGCTTCTCACTCACCAGATCTGCTCCTTGCACATATTGAGAGTTAGATCTACTTGCTTTAATGTCTACAGCAAGCGTTTGGTTTCACTCCTGTTAGCCCTACAGAGCCAGCACAACTACAGCAGAACAAGTTGTGTCCTATTCCAGCTCAGACAAACAAAACTGCTAACTAAGTTCCAGGCCGAGTTCTGTGCTCTTGGTGTAGCCCAGAGTGGAATGGGGCTGTAGAATCTTTTACCATCGTGGGACACAAGAAAGATGCAGAAGGTATTGAAACTCAAGTTGTGTTCTAAATTTCAGCTACATCGTGACTACCCTTATGTAAGTGCACCCAGGGTGTAAAAAAAATCTTCTCAGCACCCTTTGTTTCCCTACACTCTGAGCGCATGAACCTAGCAATGATAATGATGAGGGTCAAAGATAGGACAATGGCATAGCTCCGCATGCACCAGCCAGTGCAGTTGGGCAGAGAGATCACAGTTGCACCCTGCGAAAGGGTGTAAGCAGGGGCTATTCTGGCCTACACCTTGCTAGGGGCACAATGCCTCCAGGAGTTGCTGTCAGGTACGCTGCCTCTGAGAGCTGCAGCTGGAGTGACGCGCTTCTGCACCTCACTGCATATATATCATTGACAGTAGCTGATATGCCACAAGTTTCCTAGGCTGGCAGCTAAAGGATCGGGGAATCCAAATTAAATAAATTCACTCTGGAGGCAGACATGGAACCCATAGTTCTACATGCACAATAAGTGTTCAACTTTTCTCTTAATGCAGTAATATATAGGACCTTGAACAGAGATGATCATCACACACACTGAATAATATAAATAACCATATATTTAAGATAACCATGTGATTATATCCAGCTACATTCAAGTTAATTTAAAAGCATATACATTTATCCTTTAATGTGCATGTTAGTAATTTTGATTTTGAATCTAACTTCAGCGTAGGTCACTTTTTGCTTGTAACATCTCATGTAGTGTCTGCTTTTGCAATAATGAGAAGTGTGAAAGAACAGAATCAAATTGTTAAAATATGTCATGCCTATTTTGATGGTGTCATGAAGTACTGTGTTGTATTCTGTAACAAATCGCACTGTTTGTGCATTTTAATGTGAAAACTCCGAGATAAGAAAGTCATTGCAATCCTACAGCTTCCACTTAGATAGGCAAATTATCACAGCCCTTGCCCCAGAGCCTGATCTTGAGAGAGACCAAATAACCACAACTCCTATTCCTAAAAAGTCAATGTTTATGGAGTCACAGGTACTGAGATCCTAAGAGGAGACCTCCTTTGCTCCCTCCATTGTGCATTTTGCTCATGCTCCAGCTGGGACAAAGGGTCCATACTTGGATGCCAGCAGCACTTAAAGACTTAAAAACAAACAAACTACCCACTACACTATGAGAGCCTCAAAGAGTCTTCCACTGCTTCTCACCAATACAAGACCTGATGTTTCCAACAGGAGAGCAGCAACAGCTTAAAAATTTCAGTGGCCCTTAAAGGAGTCAATAAGAGTTACAGGAAATGCCTAAGCACCCTATGTGCTTGCTATTAGACAGAGGTATGAATATATTCTACATTCCAACACCCCTTGACTTCAGGAATATTCCCGTTTGGATGGTGTATGTTGGGCCCCATCTTTATGGGTGAGCCACATTTCAGATACAATCTGAACCAATAGCTTTCTGCTCCTTTACTCTTTAGATCTTAACTACCTCTGCCTTATCCCTGCAATGAGGGATTTAAAGCACGTCAATACTATAAAGAGGTGTGTAGCTAGTGTTTCAATTGTATTTGCAGGCATGATAAACCTTTATTATGCGAGGTAACTTTTTAAACAGAATCTATAGTAAGCCTTTTCCTTTGTTCATCTGTTAACTTTATTCCATATTGCTGACAAAGGGTACATGGTGACCTTGTATTGAAATCACCATGTGCAAAAAGTGTAATCCATCAAGCTGTGGCTATTACCTTTCTGCTTCTGGCAATATAGAAGAGCTACTGTATCTAGATACTACTCTGGGCCTTGCTGGCACAATAAGAAATATTCTAGTGGTTACAGTCCTCCACAAGGGGGAAGCTTCACATTAACAACATAATTATAGGGAGAAAACACACAGGTCAAACCCTCCCACCTGAATTTTTTTATTAGATTTTCCTTCTCAGAGCTAAAAAAGCAATTCTGCATATGGAAATGCCCTGCTTTTGCCCTATTGCACAGAAATATAGAAAGGCCATCCAGAGGGTTAGGGTGCTAGCCTAGGAACTAGGAGATCAGGGTTCAATTCTCTGTTTTGCCGTAGATTTCCTGTGTAATTTTGGGCAATTATTTAATCACTCTGTGCCTCAATTCCCATTCTACCTTACAGAGGTGTTGTGAGAAATACATTAAAGACTGTGAGGCTTCAGATAATACAGTAATGGTAGCCATAAACATACATACAATAGGTTGATATCAGAATTTAGAAGTTTAACTAGAGTAAAATATGACCCTGATCTCAGATAGAAGCAAAATTGAGCACTGAGTTTCCAGCCATTATAAATATCATCTTCCTTGAAAAATATTATGTCACTTTCTAATAGATATTAATCTTCTCTCTTATTACTGTTCCAGCTTCACTTGCATTTGCTGCCACTCCAATGCCAGTAAAATAACTAGAGTGCATGAGTTTCTGCTCTTCTTTCAAGTCAATTTCATCTACATCCAGGGTTCAGATGAAAGACAAAATGATTAACGCATCATGGAATCAGTTATTTGTGCAAATCCATTTCATACTTCTTTATAATGGCATATGCTTAGGGATAATAAACATCTCAACATTGTTCTTATAAAAATTAGAGTAGGCTTAGAGCTCTGATGTTATAGATTCTAACAAACAGCAGCAAATTTTCTTCAGTGAAAAGAAGAATTGTTTGGGTTTTTTTGTTTTTTAAATTCAGGACCTCAATTAAAAAAAATTCTGTTTACGGATATTTTTCTCAATGTCAGTTTTTTAAAAATTGATTATTTCTCCCCTTTAAATTTGCCACCCTTTCCTTATGCTCAGGTGCCAAGAAACCCACGTTTTAGGTGCTTATATGATTGACATCACAATGCCTTACTACTGAAGAGAGAGTAACTATGGAGTCTTGGGAAAAAAATAAATAAATAAATAAAAAGCACATGTAGCTCTTACAATGGTGGGACAAAGCCCAAGGAAAAAGCTATTAAGGGCATTACCCAGAATAAAGTTTTGTCAGATCCTTTCAGTTAACAACACAAGGTAGAAAAATATAGAATTATGAAGGGAAACTTATTTGAAAAAGTGTTGGAAAGTTAGAAGTTGAACTGTGCTGGGGCTAATGCAATACTAGTTTGCTGGGTATAGATAGGCAAGGGGAAGAAGTAGGGTAGCACAAAGTGGAGGCTGGCGGAAAATGTGGGGGAATAGGAAGTTCATACAAAATGGCTCATTAGAATTAATTGTTTACTTGCTGCTGTAAATCTACTGTGACTCAAACAGCACAAGGCAACAAGATTACCAGAGGAGCTTTCTTGCTTCATTTTAACTGGGTTTGAGGTTTTATATGGTTCTCGAAAGTAAACAGCAACTGGTTGCTTAGCTTTTAATTCTTTCTGGGAAAGACGGTCAATCTATCTTTTAAGTTACTCCCTAAGAGAAAAAACTGCCCGAGTCCTGCCCCTCTAGAATATTTATGGCCAATTTTGATTAATTATTTCTTAGGTGGAAGTTTGCAAGAACCAGAATATTTTCATGCCTGTCAGCTACAAGCATCTATGGCATCCATCCAGCTCAGGTAACACAGTAAAGCACAAAAGGCAAAATTATGGTTCAGGCCACTGGAACTTCATGGTAATCAAAATTCAAAAAAAAAAAACAAAAACCCCACAATCAAGTTATTTTAATATCTAATGTTGAAAAAAATATAGATGGAAATGGCCAAAGATAAGTCATTTGATGTGGTACTTCTATAAGACAAACACATTCCAAGGGTTTATAAAACAACAGGGCCATGTTCCATTATTGTTAGGCCTGTTTTGCTACTGTACCATAATGATGTGAAGGAACTGAGAACTACTGAAACATTTGCTTATTGAGAGGTGGGAAAAAAATCCCACCCACCTTCCAACTAATTCTCTCTCCCTCTCTTGTTGGATCTGGTAATGGAAGATAAACAAGCTACTGCACAAGCTTGCTAGAGAAGTTAGGCTCAACACCAAGTTGCAGAGAAGTTTTGAGTATTCTAGTCTTAGGCCTGGGCTACACTGGGGGGGAGGGGAGGGACGGAGGGCATTCGAACGAAGATACGCAACTTCAGTTGAAGTATCTTAGTTTGATTTACCTGGCCGTCCTCACAATAGCGAGTTGACCGCTGTGGCTTCCCCGTCAACTCTGCTTACTCCTCCTGCCAAGGTAGAGTACAGGTGTTGATTTGGGGATCGATTTATAGCATCTAGATGAGACGCGATAAATCAATCCCCGATAGATCGATCACTGCCCACTGATCCGAAGACGTACCCTCAGTGATACACACAATGGAAGGCTTTTGTTGGGACAGAAACTAATAAATCCGAAGAAAGGGTAACCCCATACAATTGAAATGAAGCTCAAACTTTGCATAAAAGGAGTGAGGGTGAAATAGATTGTGTGGGAAGAAGAGAAAAATGTAGTGCATCTCTTTCGGGACTTGCCTTCACCCCCAAAAACAATTAAAAAACCCCACACACCCTGGAAGCAGGCTGGGTTAGTGCATTTGAAGCTCCTAAACAGTGGCCACAAGGACCTTCTCCATAAAAGTTCTAAAAGTTTCCTCCAGTTTCATAATGATACATGCTCTACTGAATACTACCCGCTAGCATGATCACTACTAGCTGTTGAAGGATGCATGCAGATTACACAGGGACAAACACACCCTTAATGAGTTCCCAATAAAAAGCAATGGGAAACAGTAACATTTTATGGCGACACTACTTCATGCTTGATCTACTTTCATATGCAATTACCTATCCACACGCAAAGAAACCAAAACTAAGAACCATATTCAATAGCCTGGTCCCGGGTCACCTCTTTATTTAAGAGGAGACCTGAACGGTCTAAGAGCGTACAAAAGAAATCCCCCAATACCACACCTTTAAAAATCTAAGGATTATTGTGCCTTTTGAAAGTTTTACTTGCATAACTATGTTGCTAAGGCTATGTCTACACTGTGCACCTTACAACAGTGTGGCTGTGCCATTGCAGCCATGCTGTCGTAAGGTATGCTGTGTGGCCACTCTTTTGCCAGGAGAGAGCTCTCCTGGCGAAAATTAAAACCACCTCCAACGAGGAGCGATAGCTTCGTTACCGGGAGTGCATCTCCTGCCGACAAAGAGCTGTCCAGACCGGTGCTTTTTATCACTAAAACGTTTGTCATTGGGGGGAGGGGGTTTTCACACCCCCGAGTGACAAAAGTTTTAGTGACGAAAGTGCCAGTGTAGACATTGTCTAAGTGATATGATTCCCCCCCCCAATATAGTTATACCATTTTAAAAACTTACAGTAAATGCAGTTATATCAGTATAAATGTGCCTTACCAGAATAAGCTATATGGACATAAGCACTTTTATACTGTGCCCTCACTATGGGAGTTTTGCCGCTTTAATTATTCTGACAAAGTTAAAAAGTGGCAACACTCTAAGAACAAGGCCTAAAAAAAAAAAAAGTTAACCAATCCAAAAAAAACAGCTACAAAAACAACTCCGAGTAGGGAAAAACCAGTAACCAGGAGGCAAGCTACACACTGCAAAAGGGATAAAATCCCCATTGGTATAAGGCATGAGAATTAAGAGCTGATGAAAATCCTAAAAACCCATAGACCTGAGAAGTGTGTCAAGAATAAGACAATGGAAAAAAAAAGGGGGGGCACCTCCCAGAACCTCAAAGTCTTCTAATGGGGGGACACTTAAGTATGGTCAGTGTTCCCAATATAAATCTTTGTTTATCCTTAAAGACACCTTTCCCAGGGAACGTGTTTTCTCTCTCTCTCTCTTTTTTTTTTTTTAAGCTGCAAAACCTATGTAGTATTTCCAACCTTTAACCTATTTTTAGGAGCACTAGAATAGTGTCTCATTGCTCCCAGTGGCTCCTGGCATTATCAGCAGTACTCACGGAACATTTTTTCAGCCGGAAAGACAAAGTTGAACACAGTCCCCAAATTCTGCATACTAGTTAATATATTCTGGTTGTTATACCCCTAAAGTCAAGTCTTGCGCTAAGTACAACTGTGCTCATATGGAATTCAGTGTTCCCTCTCCTCACACATCTGTGTTTCAAGGACAAACTTTCATTAGCAATGTGATCTTTAGCACTAGGTCTATTGATTGCGATGCATAGTGGTACTGCTGTGTTTACTCAACACTGTCTCATTGTTTGTAGTGCAAGCCTAACCAGTTGGAGGACGACAGCCAATACCTGTAATGAGGGAGAACACAAGTATGTTTTTCTCACAGTAGTTTTTAAAAAGGATTTCTCTACCCTTCCTCCCCCCACTTCCCATTCTTTTCTAAAATCAGAAGATAAAAAAGGATGAGTCTTTTCAACCCCCTCCACACACTGCCCCCACATACTTTCATCTTCTCAGAGATTCTCTCGTACTTCTGCCTTCTACTGCCCCTTACATCTTGCTAAAGGAACTAAAGCACGCATGAGCAAAAGGGGACTCCTGGGTACACACCCACCCTTTGGGTTCATGAAAGAATCTCTCAGCTTTCAAAACTAAAACAAGAGACTTTCCCCCCTATTCTTTGTTAAGAGCTCTGGAAATGTTAACCTGTCAACTCACTGAGGGTTAGAAAGTAGCTGGCAGCAGCAGATTTCCCTTCCCCTGAGCTCAATACATTTTTAAAAAACCAAAATCGTTCAGTTAGGTTTCGGTTGCATCCCAAAGAATCATCATACTATCACTCTCCAGAATCCTCACCCCAGATCTGGGCTTGGCAGTGTGATATTGGAGGACAAGAATTGGTTGTATCACAGGGAGAGGGACAAATAAGTTTCAGAAACAAAAATGGTAAGGCCGGTTTTACTTGCTAAATGTTCTGCCTTCTCTGGGAGCTCTTGTGAGAGCACATGGGATATGCATCACATATCACTGCACCTCTCCTCAATACAGAAGGGGATGGAAAGAGGGGGCAAGCTTCTGTTCCCTTGATTGCCAGCCCTATAGGATAGCTCCGCTGGTGGCCTTCCTGTACAGCCCCAGCTTGAAGCTTGGGAAACTGGTACCAGAGGAAAACTGGAGCACTGTTCCCCTGAACTAACCAGAGACCCAACTCCCTCCCACCCACCAGTCAGGAACATCCCAAACACTACAAGAATCAGACAAGAACCTTCCCTCTTCAGCCACTCCAGTCCAACTTGTTATGGCCAGCCACCACTGGACAACCCACTAGCCACACCATTTGTTGTTCCTAGAGAAGGGCAAAATTTAATTCATGAATATGTAAAAGACCAGCTATCAATTACCACATTGCTGCAATATGTAGTAAGTCATGCAGCACCTCAGAGGTCTACTCACAGCTGTTACAGATAAATTTAAGTACACACTTACAGCTGTTGCCTCTCTTTTCCCAGTCTTCTTACCCCCCCCCCCCCACTTCAAAGCCTGGTGGCCTTTTTCAAGTTCCTCAGTAAGCAAGAGTTCATCCTCTAACAATTCTGATTTGCTATAAGAAATAACAATCCAGCTGATACAATGGGTTAAAAATCTTACTTTCTGCAATCCTTCAGAGCCCTGTCCTTATAGCTGCTACCCATGACCCACCCCTACAAACAAACACTCTTCAAATAGAAGAAACCTCCTTCCCAACCAAGAGTTATTCTAATCTAATACAGAAACTTCCTCTCCCGTGATGCCTGAAGTGTCAGACTTCCAAAAACAAGAATAAAGGTTTTTTCCCCTCAGCTGCAGAAGATGCTGCAATGTCAAAATCTTTAGAACCACTCCCAATATTTAGACCCTGGAAACACATATCAAGATTTACACTTGGAGGAAAGCCTCCCTACTCTGCTTTCCATGTTTCTTTAGTCAGTGGTCGCCACATGAGATTGCTATTGCTCTACTACAGCTTTATATGGTTGTACGCTGAATATCAATGTAATGGAATTTCTCATTATGATCCCATTTCTGCAAAGTCTTATGCTTGTGCTTAAACTTTAGATACTGTGCTTACAGTGAATAAAGTTAAGCCTATGCATAAGTCTTCACAGGATTGTGGCCTTAGCCTAGTCATGTCATCCTCTGGGGCTATCCCAATGCAAGATTAAGATCCATATTACTGACAGCTAACAGAAGTTCTCCTTAAGCTCACGTGGTAGAGTGTGTGTTTAGTCAAAAGATCCAGAACTTTCATGGGAGCCAGACTTAGACTCTAGAACTCACTCCCACAAGAGATAAGAATGACTGCTAATCTCATGGCTTTCCAAACTAAATACAAAGCTAATTTCTTCATCTTCTCTTCCTCATTAGCTCTTCACAGGTGGACCGGAGGGGGAAGAAGAAAAAAAAAAACAACAAACAAAAACAAAAAAAACAACGTCTTCTGTTATTTTTAAATCTATTGCAAGAGCTGAAGTGGGGGAAATTTTGTTTGTTGTTCTTTTATTAAATTATAAAGTGCTCTTATATTAAGTATTTAGGCTTCTATTCCCGATATTTTATGTATACTGTTTAGTTCGTTACTAATGTCTACATTCGCAGCACATGGATACACAGCTTGGCAAAGCATCTATTCCATTTCTGGACCACTAAAAGACATTACCTCACCCACCTTGTGTCTCTTTTACAAAGCAAGACATTTGCTAAAAGAGTGGAATGATCATCCGGGAAAACTAGGAAACTAGAGTAGAGTACAGAACTGATTCAAGAACATCAACCAAGGAGACAAATGTATCATAGAGGTGAGGCAAATAGGCTACCAGTGGGAGGGTACCAAGGCAAGCATCTTTCTAATCCAGCGTCTGCCAGTGATAGATACATGAAGTTGCTTTCAAACAATCCAGTCCCCACCTTTTGTACTGAAGTGAGGAGGTAATTGCAATAAAAGAAATAAAAACAACTAGTCATGCCCAATAGAAATGGAGGACTCTGGGACTTTATGCAGAGCAGCAATTATAGGGAAAGAAGCTTTTCCAGGAATATATGGGAGGAAGAGGACCACTATTTGCAACAAAAATATAGCATTTATGAAACTCAAATTGTTATTTTTCCAGTGACTTAATGGGGAGGAGAAGATAGAAATCTCTGATTCTTCTGTGGAGTTTTAAAAAGAACACTAGGCGAGTTTAGCAAACACTTGTTAGTCAAGATTTATCTCTGATGATAATGTGTCGGGACCAAAAATCCCATATAACTGATTACTAGTAAACCTAATCCTTCCAATCGTAATTCCTTCACAAATCCTTCTACCAGTGACCGATTGCAGCAACAAGTTTTTACTGTTTGACACTGACAGACCAGGTGCGAGCTCATGCTGAAGCCCCAGGCCAATTCCCTTGTGTATTAGTATAGAGCAAAGTGATGTTTAAACATCAAATACATTCTTATACATTTAACATTCATGAATCCTAAAGAGATGCTACTTGCATTGTTTTTATTTATCTGTATCAGGTTATACACAATGTAAATGTCTGCTACTACGTTATATCCATATAATGAAATATCCCATCAAAGGAGAAAGAAGCCTTGTAGAATGTAGATGAAGAACTCTAACAGGAAAGAGCCAATTTCAAAGCAAGTGGTCAGCATGTGAGATGATCGAAAGTCGAAGTTTCAAAAGGCATTCTTTACACTGTCATCAAAGGAAAAGCCCACATGGGTAGTGACACTGCCAGCTTGTTTTCTGTGAGAAGAAGCTCTTAGTATGGATTCAAGGAAAGAACCTGGATCTCTGGATTGTTTGGACTCCTACAGGGAAGTGAACCAGATGCAAAGCAGAGATACCCAGAGACAATCCAGGTACCCTGACAAGACTTTTGGGAAACTGGCAGTTTAATACATCACTGCCATCATTTGGAATGACAAACTGTGACTCATCTGTACATATATTTTATGTGCTTTAACCACTCAATAACTCTCACTTCCTTTAATAATGACAGGTTTCAGAGTAGCAGCCATGTTAGTCTGTATTCGCAAAAAGAAAAAGAAGGAGTACTTGTGGCACCTTAGAGACTTGTTAGTCTCTAAGGTGCCACAAGTACTCCTTTTCTTTTTTCCACTTTCTTTAGTAAGTTTACTATAGAATTAGCTGCCATCATTATCTTTGGTGTAAGATCTAGAGTGCCAATTGATCTGGGATAAGTGACTGGTCTCTTGGGACTGAGAGCAACCCGATGTGGTGTGATTTTTGGTTTAAGTGACCTTTTATCACAAATGCCAGTTTGTCTGGGTGACAAGATACATTGGAGAGTCTAAGGGAACTGTCTGTGACTCCATGATAAGACTGGTACCATGATCCAGGAGTTCACATTTGTTACTGGCTTAGTGAAATCTAATTATACAACTCATCACCAGCGTGGGGTGTCTGCCCTGTTTTCTGATAGTCTGCCCAGAGGTATGCACTCACGGTCAGGAGCCACTCCACACAGCATGAAAATCGTCATACAGAATTATGCCACATTAAGACTGTGCAGAGTTCCTTCTGTCAGAGAAGTAGGAATTCACACATCAGATACTTTGTCTGCATTTGTGGATCATCAAAATATTTGTAGGTTGCTAAAAACTCTCTCCTTGTAATCAGACCTCCAGATCAGGATGTGATTTAGGATAAATGTTAGATAGCAAGTTCCTCCCCCATTCATGTGCATTAAGATTCCATGGCACTTTTTTTTCAAATAAGCCACAAGGTTCGTCTTAAATTAAATAAAGTTACATTTTGCAGTTACATTCTGCCCATCTAAATACTCTCTGCAATTTCAGTTACATATAGCATTCTATGCTTTTCATCCTAAACTTCTGTGCAGTGTTATTAGAGTCAGAGTTTAAGAACAGAAGAGACCATCAGATTATCTAGTCTCACTTCTTGTATATCATAGGCTGCCGCCATTAGCCCCACTCACACCTCCTACCCACACACTACTAAACCCAGCAACTTATTGCTGCTCTCTGTACCTGAAATGGCAGACGTGATAAAATAGATAGAGGAAATCACTAAAGTTTGGAATCTTTGAATGGAAGGAGTTTGTCAGTGAGACACATCAATATTCATGAAATTACAGGCATGCAATAGAGAGAGAATTAGAGGTTTCATTTCTATAAAGGGAGTTTTTTTAGCTTAAAAAAAGAAAAACGAAAGATATGAACCAAAGGACCAAAATTAGTCTTTGAAAAATAAATGGAGTTATCCCTAGACTAAACATACGAAGTATTAAGTATAATAGTTTTGCATAAAGCAAGCATGATGAGGGCAAAACCAGGCTCCAATTAGCCTTTTTATATCGCTCTCCATAATACTGCCTTGCTACCTCTGCCAACAGCCAGAGTCAGCATCTGTGCTTTTCTCTTAGACTGACTATTTAACCTAGATGTGCCACAACATGTTGAGTAAGGTGTTGTCTTCATTTAGTTAGCTACCCAATGTTCACATGCATGAGGCTTAGAAACACTTAAAAAGTGCTGAGTAGAGCAACATGCAGAAGTGAGAGCTGTGCAATCCTCTGGACAGCTGCCACAAGAGCCAGATTGTAGGATCCTAGGAGAATGGTGAAAAACAGAAGCTCTAGAGCAGGGGTCGGCAACCTATGGCACACGTGCCAAAAACAGCACACAACCCGATTTTAATGGCACACTGCCGCCTGCCGGGTCCCAGCCACAGGCTCCACTCAACCCGCTACTGAATCCAGGTCGGTTATGAATGAAATTTTCAAAAGCATTTAAGGGGGTATTCATGGAATAGCATGACGACTCATTACTGTATAACTACCTACAATGAGGTGAAGGAAGTAAATCAAATAATCCCTTAGGATCATGTGCTCCTCACCCAGGAGTCATTTTCATACATATGCCAATGCTTTTTATTTTATTTTATTTTATTTTTAGAGGAAGTAAAAATTGTCTCAAGTTCTGCCTGACACAATATGAGCATGTCAGACTACATTGGTGACATATGCCAGTGAAAAGCTACTTGGCTTCCAAGCACATCTATCTATCCCAAGGGTGGCCAACCTGTGGCTCCGGAGCCACATGCGGCTCTTCAGAAGTTAATATGCAGCTCCTTGGGTAGGCACCAACTCCAGGGCTGGAGCTACAGGTGCCAACTTTCCAGTGGGCTGGGGGGTGCTCACTGCTCAACCATGGCTCTGCCACAGGCCCTGCCCCCACTCCACCCCTTCCCGCCCCCTCCATTGAGCCTGCCGTGCCCTTGCTCCTCCACCTCCCACCCAGAGCCTCCTACACACCACAGAACAGCTGTTGGTGAGGCACTGATTGGCGGGGCTGCTGTTGGGTGGGAGGCACTGGGAGCAAGGGGGAGCTAACTGGGGGATGTTGACATATTACTGTGGCTCTTTGGCAATGTACATTGGTAAATTCTGGCTCCTTCTCAGGCTCGGGTTGGCCACCCCGATCTATCGCATGTGAAGATATGAATTGTTTGGGTGACTCTATTCGGGTTGTTGCAATGATTTGCTATTTTATAGCTGCTACTCCACCCCAATCTGATAAGAAGCTTAAGTTACTGTTTAACTTTACCAGCAGTAGGCAGCAGCATTAGATAGGCGAGAATGTCCAAATTCTGCTTTCCCGTATTAAAATGAACACTCATCTACAGTGACTAATATGGTCCAGTGGTAGCCAGCACTACTGAGCTTTATTCCCTTGTCTGCACATTACTCATGATGCAGCCCAAAGAAAGTGATATAACCTACCCAGTTCTCAATTTACTCAGGTGTAAAATGGATCTAAATATACTTCTTAGGGGTATACAAGGCTTAATATTTGTTCAGCACTGAATCGCTCAGATGAAAATATGATTTTTAGTCTCACAAAAAAATATTACTGTGTCCCAAGCTCTGTGAAGTATAAATCTTGCCAAGACTGCACCCTGACATGTGACACAATGGTGCTTTCGAAGAAGCCATCTTAGGTATGAGCTGCCACCTGGCCTAGCTGACTGTAAAGCAGAAAGTGTTCCAAATGCGACCTGTAGGGACTTGGACAGCACAGAGGATTAGCAATGAAAAAAAAAAAAAAACAATACCCTCCATCAGACTCCACCTACAGCATCAAAAACAGAGTCATGGCTAAATTTGGGGAAGCTATGTTTTAACCATCCATCTCCACTGCTAATAATAGGAAATCCCATTATATAAACAAGTGCCTGGAACCAGGCAAAAAAGCATAAAGATCTAATTTTTAGCATTGGAGATTTTGTGGGCTACAAGTTCAGGGAGTTAACCTAAGGATAAGTTTTTGCTGCAGAGCTAACTTGAGTTATTTACACTGGTTTTATTTCTATTGAATTAGCCTCCCTTGAGTGATAGCAGCCACACTGCAAAGTAATACTTAAGTTGCTGTGTCCACACTGACACGTCACTTGTGTGTGGCACTAAGACTTCTGGGAGAATATTCCATGGTTCTTGGAATGCAGTAAAATGAGTACCTCTATGAATTGTTTCCCAGTGAACTATGGGAGAACTTGTCTGTCCTTTCTTGGCATGGGGGGATGGTGGGAAGGCACTTGAGGACTAGGAGCACTTGAGGTGGAACTAAAGGCAATGCTCTCTCATGTTAACTTTGCAATGAAGACAAGCCCGGAGGGGCTTGGATTTACAGTTGCTCCAAAGAGCTAATGTGCCCACATGCAGTAGTACTATTTTGCAATTTTAATAATAGAATATACTTCAGATATAGGCAAAAACCTGAGATGGGGACTCCATCATATTGCTTTTCCTATGCTTTGTCAGAACTAAGGCTGAAGAACAATCACATAATTGCAGAGTAGTTAAACACTGCTGCTATTTTCCTTCAACCATACCAATTGCTCTTTTAAAAAAAAAAATTTAAGTGTAGGCATTAGATTTTTGTCAACACTGCTGATATCATTTTGGCATGAAGACTAGGAGCATGGGTGCTAGATAAGCCTGGAGGAAAAAACAACCCACAACAATGTATCGGTTTGGATTTTATCAGCATTGACACTAGCAATCAAATCATGAGATTTGCCAATATAAGTAGTTTGGAGTTCTTTTTATTTGCCTTCTGGCCTCTGAGGCTTTACAGTAAAAATCAGTTCATGTTTTCGGGTTTTTCCCCTCTGTGAATATATGGATTAGAAAAACTAATTTCTTAAAAATGAAAGCTTTAAACACAGATACCAAATATCACCAGATGCATCATAAAAATCACAAGAATTGAAAACAATAAAATGGGAACAATCTTTACCACCAAACTTTGGAGAAAAGGTGCAGAACAAGTTTCCCTTTCAGTTTAGTTCCAGCTGGTTAATCAGGCTGCAGGAATCCACTGGTTCTACCACCCCATGTCCTTAAAAGGCTCAACCAATTAGTTTGTTTCCCACTGACTTGGTTGATATTTGGTGAAATATACCAACCATGTGATTCGATTGCTTGATCAACAAGAATTTAAAAATGAAATATGCATGTGTAAAAGGAGCAATTTGTTTTCATGGCCACTTAGTATTGTCTTAGTATAAGCAAAGCCCTTAGTATTTTCAACTTCTGCTCAATGTAAGAGAAAAAGAAATTGGCATGTTGCTTGATTCCAAGTTCTTTAGGCCATAGAAGACAAAGTAAATTTGTCCCTGGTCTATTAGCTGCAATATATAATACGATGAAAGGCCAGCCAGTTTAGGACAGTCCAGCAGGCAAGTATTTGAGTTCAACTAAAAGGGGATTTCATATCGTTCCATAAATGAATCTTGGATGAACATTTTCAAACAGAGAGTCACGCACACAACTCCCACTGAAAATTCAGGCTTTAGGACTACTGCTCAAAGGAAATCAGTAACTGGGAATGAAAGCCACCTAGTGTCTTCACATCACAGGCATTTCTCCACCATAATTACTAATTTTTCTTCATCTTTTTCCTCTCTCAGGGTGACAAGCAATAAGAATTAAGCAAGGTGAATCACGTTCACTTAGGTCATGCCTTTGGGGGGTGTGTGGAGAAGTTAAGATATTTGCAATGTCGCCAGTTCTCACAATAGCTGTTTTTCCTCAAAGCCCCAGCTGCTGGAATCAGGACACTGCATGAGAATCTCAGCTTTCATTTAAAAGCAAGAATGACATCTAGCCCTCCTGGTTGCAAAGAAAAGCTTGAAAACATGAAGTAAGTGCACCTTGAAGGCTCAAAAACCAGAAGGGAAATAAAATTATTCTAAAATGTATTATTTAAAGAAAGTGTCATGATTCGTAAGCCACTCATGATTTGTTGGGGGGAGGGGGGGCAGGGGTGTCATCCAATTCATGAATTTTGAACTTTTGAGGTTTGAAATATGGCATGAGAATGACTGAAAGAAAACAAAGTCCACAGCTGGCCATACTTTCCTTTTAATGTCTAGACCAGGTACTTAGGATGCTTTCCTCTTTGTAAGAGAGCTACAGCTATTTTTTAACCTGATTATATTTCAAAATGTACTTGATGGGACATTTATTTATAGGCAATGACTGCTTTAAAAGCTTACAACACTGGATCTAGTGCATATAATTTGTGATAAGAAGTATTGTGCAAAGAGTTCCAATCTGTTTTGTCTTTTGAGATGTTCAATTCCACTATACCATATGGCTTCCTAAAACGGTAACTACTTTAGGTCAGACTGTCCAATATGATTCTAGTATGGAAGATTGAAATTCCTACAGTGCAAGACATTTTTAATTAAAAATAAAATCAGTCTGATTTTATATGGCCTGGAAATTAATCTCTATATGCACTCAACTTACTGAGATATTTATTATTTTAGAAGAGTTTGAAACTTGATACTAAACTTGCATTGAATATGAAAGGAAACTCTGAAGCTAGGACAATGAATCCGAACCAGTAAGGAGCAGATCATAGGCTGTCCAAGAGTGTAAGGATGTCGCACTTGAAAGTTATGTCTTGGAATCATTTCAATTTTGAATTCACTGAATACACAAAGCAAAGTGACTAAAAGGGTGCAGATTTAGGATTTTGGAATCCCTAACAGATTTTTCTCCACTAAGACGAAAAGATACTTGCATATACAATTCTACTGCGCATCATAGAATGCAATCTAGCCCTTGGGTCTACAGGCACTGGAGTCTGTTACTATGAGCAAGGACAAATAAGTTAGAGACGCACGGTGTAAATTGATCATATCATGCACTTTAAAATTATGCGTTATTTGAAAATTCCCTTTGATCTTCAAATACTGTTTTTAAAATAATAAAAAAAACTTTGCAGAATAATATAACTAGTTTATTCATGACCATACAAATACAAAGTTTCCCCTGCACCACCATCACAACGGGTAAGTGTACATTTAAAAAAAGCCCAATTTTGATTTAAAGACATCTCCTTATATTATTAAGGCCTAGTCCTTTAGTAATATATATAACTTGACCCACAACACATGCTTTTAATGGATCATGTGCCAGTGCTGGCAGGAGAACTGCTGTCAGTTGTTTGAATTCTGCCAGAACAACAAAAATAATCCTTTCAGGCTCAATGAAAAAGCTCAGCCACCTGCAATTCATCCATTTTTTCTCCATGCCTGAAGCAAGGCTGAAAGTTACAATATACAATGTATTTATGTTTGGAAATTCTCTCTCTCCATTATAGGTACAGAACAATATATAATTAACAAGCACTGACACTCTTGATTACATGGCTGAGATTTGTGCAAAGGGAAAATTAAGTGTAAGACACTTAAATTTACCTTTAGCTTTTCAGAATGGAGTTATGTATATGAAAAGCACTATATAAAATCTCAAACTATGAAGAGATGTTGCAGTGTAAGATTTTTTTTTAGGAAGCTACAGTCTGTAGGCTTTGTATGCTGGAAAAATTAACTGGAAAAACAGTATTATTTCAGTCACAATCCAAAAAGCAAGATTTCTATTTTAAATATATTGCTAATACAAGTTGTATAGTCACCCATGCATCTAATTCAAAATCAAATGTGCTTTTTAAAATGTGGGTGAATAAATGTGCAGTACTATTACATTGTATTGCATTTCTGCAAGCAGGGCATTTGGGATCTGGTCCAAAGAAGTGGTGTGTACCCATTGAAGCCAGTAGGAGTTGAGGGCACTCAAATGAGGCTCATTCATAGTGCAAGCTGCTACTGTGCAAGCTTCCCTTTCCCAATGCTGCCAATGCTCCTGACTAGAAATAGCAGCGCTGGGCTACTTTTCAGCAACAAATGCCTGTCATTATAAGTTGGGGTGGGGGACTTCAGAGGGACCACATGAAGATGACTAGCTTTATGATCTCACCCTCCCTTTGCAGAGTTTGCAATAGTGTCTCCAGAAGGGAATAACGTTTAGTAGACTGATCAATTGCACTATCAGGTTCTTTACAACGTGCCCTCAAATCTAGGTATAACTTTTTTTTTTTTTTTTTTAAATAACCACTTTGCCTAATTGCACTTTTATATTATTTTGCTAATCAAAATGCGTTTTTAAATTTTTTTAAAATCTGCATTCATTGACAATACAATAGAACTTTGATTTTACAACCACCAATCTTATGAACATCCAGTTACACAAACCATTTTTCTTGATAGGGGTTGGAAAAACAAAAAACACAAAAAAAAAAATATTGATGAAGAGCAAGTTGATAGCCTTTCACATTCCAATGCCTCCAACACACTGAAAAAAAAAATCACTTCCCAGTGGTTTGAAGACAAGAAGAAAGCAATGCAGTGCAGTGTACCCGATTACAATTTATGCACCATACTTACTATTATTTTGAGATGTTCAGTTTAATGAACTACTCAATCCCCAGTTATTCCAGGCAATGAGGGTTCTACCTTACCTGAAGGCATCAAGTAATTTTTAAGAACCTAACAGAACACGCAGGGATCGACTCCTATAATTGGACTATAGATTCTACTTTTGCTACCATAGTAAATGACTATCTCAAAAACATGAATTAATATATCCTCACAACACATCTGAAGTCATCGTATTGTCATTCTCTTTTTACAGGTGGGGAAATTGAGGCACTGAAATTAAGTGAAGTGCTTAAAGTCACACAGGAAGACAGCGACAGAGCCAGGAGTTGCACTCCAATGCTTTAATCACAAAAACATTCTTCCTCAATTGCCAAGATATGCCACCCAAATGAAAAAAAAATATTTTGCAAGAGTCTCCTCCACACCCATACACAAAAGCTAATATTTCTCTTTATGTGCTGGAGTAGACCCACCTACAGCACAGTTTATGGGAATAAGATACAATCTCTCATAAAAGTATCGAGTATAATTAAAGTGTGTACTATAAAGGTAAAAAACTGTTCCAGATGCTTTTAGTGCAAGATCTTGGACAAGCTCAAACCTGCAGCTTTACATTTTCTCAGAGTTATTTTGAAGCTATACAAATCACTTTACACTCCCAGCTGGACTCTTGTGAAACTTGTGCAACATAAAAAAAAAAACAAAAAAACAAAACAAAAAACAGTGTAATCCATTCAACATCAGTTATTTTTCAAAATTAAATGTGCACAAGGGTTGTGTATTTATATTTAAAAAATTATTTAGTCCAGGTACAGTGAATTGTTAACCATTCAGCATCAAGTAAGGTTAGTTCCTATTCTGCCAAGTTATGTGTGTGTGTCACCAGAAGTTACAACATGAACCTGTCCTACTGCCTAAACAAGTTTCTCTTTCAAAACACACCCACAATGATTCAAGCAAGGTGTGGAAAGAGTTTTCATATACAGTACTCCACAGAAATGCACTATTGTATTTTTCCAGTCAAGTTCAGTTTACTAAGCAATCACATTTTAAAGAGACAAAAAAAGCCATGTGTATATATGACACACACACACTAAAAATTAAAGTAACTAGCTACCTCTTTAAACTGGTAAGGATTATAAGAATTTTCAGGTTATCATATTGTCTGAAATTAAGGTGATGCAGAATGTTTCAAGGAACAAAATGCAACAATAGCAGAAACAAGCTTACAAACAGAAGGCAGGGATTATGCATTTGGACATCCAAAATCAACTTCTACCTCACTATAATTAAGTACTACGCTATCCATTAATTTAAGATCATTCAGTTCAACTTTCTAGAGAAGTCATGCACACTGCCTGTGTGGTATTTTACAGAAATTATAATTTGGTATGTGCAACTAGTTACTTTTGAGAGTGAATTGTTTTTCTTCACAACACAAGACAAGGTCTTATATTAGCACTGATAAGCTTATGAATCTGTATCTTTAGTATAATGGTATTTCTTTGATCAAACTTCTCTGAAGATTTTTTGTTAGTATCCTAATCATTTCTGATGTGTTAATTATCCTGCTACGCCCTGTTAAGCCTTGAAGAAGAGAACTTTAGGGTAAAAATTGTACATGGACCTATTCAAATAAATCAAAACCATAGGCCAAAACTCTCAGAACAAGGACACCGACTCAAAAGTTTTGCCACAATTTACTTGAGCTCTTCCCATTTTTCTCCAAGAACCCAATTTCACATAGCTCAAGAGCTGTCTGTGGGGTATATCTTGGCTGAGGTATGGCTGGTTTTGAAACAGTTTGCTAGGGATTTCAAATTGAAAGGCAAAACCAAGTGTATTTGCTTTATTGCATCAGTTCAATCCTGCTCCCAGAGTTAACCCTTAAATGCCCTTGCTGGTCCTCACCTGTTGGAGAACTCGGTCCAGAGGCTCAGCTTTGCTCAGTCCCTCTGGTGTTAAGCCACTCACTTCTTGACACTGGTCACTTAGCTCCAAACTGTCTGCTTTCACCAGGGATTTGTGCAATGTCCCTACCTGAAAACATGTTAAGCGGGGGAGAAAAGTGAGAAGCAATGGAATGAGTTCGTTATTACAATGCATTTAATTGCTTAGCAGAAATGTCAGAAAGGTCCAGTATCACTTTCCAAAAAACGTATTCGTCAGTTTCACAAATCAAGCCCTCCTTAACTTCCCTCCTGCCCCAGGAGAGGAGACTCCCAACACTGGGTACTTGTTATGGGTTCTTATGCATTCATGGGGAGAACATATTTTCCACTCAGCATTGGTTCGTTCAGTAGTTGTTAGTTTTGGTGGGAAGATCATATAGCTTTACACAATTTGAAGACTCTGCTCAACCAAATTGACAATTGTGTATATTTGTGTGTGTAGGGATTAAAAAACAAAACTTTACATCAAGCAGCTTGAGACTCATCTACACTTCAGTAATTAAAAATAAAAAATTACCTTTAGAATGGCCTAAAATAAGGTACATATTTTTAAAAATAGCTTCATCGTAAAAAAAAACAAACAAAAACAAGGCCATTCAGGATCTGTTTTCCTTATGGAGATAGTTTCCATTAAAGCATGCACGTTTGGTGTCCCAAGCGTGCATGTGGGGAGACGGAAAGAGGATTGGAAGTCTCCCTTAAAAATGAGGAGAAATCTAACATGAAAAGAACAAACGTTTAAAGAAAAATAAAAGAAAAATAACCTAACTTAAAAAAATCTTGGGGGGAAAAATAAGAAAAGGCAAAAGGTCTTTGTAGACTTAACCTCCCCCCCTCCCTTTTGGTGCATTTGTGAAATGAACAAAACAGCCCCAGCTGAGGTGGATAAGTGATACTGACCATAATGCCTGCACCCGGCCAGCTCAGGGCTGGAGGGGGGGGGGGGGCTACTTCGCTTGCAGCGTACGCACATAACACAACCTCGTATCAAGACTTTGAAGCCATACCTTCTTGCTGTGTAGATCCACAACTTGCCACACCAAGAGAATTAGTTCCCTCTCATCCGAACCCAGTTTAGCCCCATATGCACCAGCTGTTGCCCCAAACAACACCACCAAAGAGTCATTGTGCGAAGCCGTCATGACCACAGGGGGAAACAACTACAATCAAAAGCACAGGTCAAAAAAAAAAAAAGAGACAAACGAAAATAAAATAAATCCCACAGAGACTCACCCCTTCTTCCAAGTGATCAAAGGGGAAATAAAAGGACAAGGAGTAATAATATCAAGAGAAGAGAGCGCGCTATTGGGGAAGGGGGGCTGAGACAAAAATGGAGAAAACTTCTTACAGCTCTACCTGTTCCCAATGATCTCCTTCTCCCCGGGTCTGATTGGGAGGTGAAATTAACAAGCTGTGGGTTTCTCTCCCTCTGACATCATGGCAGGAACCCAGCCTGGGCTTGGGCTTGGGCTTTTTTTTTTTTTTTCCTCCTCTCCTAAGTTACCTGCCCTTGATTCGGACCATGTGACTGAAGTCAATCTCCCAAAGAGACAAAGCCATTGGGTCTTTGGAAAAGGTGTAGGAGGGACGTGGGGAGAATCAACGCCAGGCTGACCCTGCCTGATTGGTTTTTCAGAGAGATCAGAGGAAAACTCCCATTCTCTATTTAATTCTGCCTCCAGGAAGTGCCTTTACCTGCCTGCTTTCAGTTTTATAGGATTCCTTTATCAGCAACCAGGGAGTGGAATGCAACATACAGCTGAATGTTAAAGCAACATGAGGCCTCTGGTTTGTTCACTCAGTTCTAAAGGTGTTTGGCTATGCAATTTTGTTGGTTTAAGTTTGTCTAGAGATCTTTTTCACTTGGACTGAATCTACTATGTGGAAGTCTTAGCTATTTATTAATATAGCTGCTTTAACATGGTATGCTGTTTGATCTCTGAAGCATTTCCTTCAACTTAAATCTAGATATTTTTTTTTTCAATCAGTGTACTAGTGGGTGTGTATTCAAATCTCCAGGGACAGCTAACAAAAATAAATACAAATTTCATACTGTAATATTATAAGGGAAAGATTGTTTAATGGGTGCAACACTGTGTAGCCGGTAAATATCATACATTTAGGCCCAGATCTTACGTATTGTTTCACAAAGAGTGAGTTCAATGTAGTCAACAGAATTCTGTCTTGACATATGGGTATGCATGGAATAACTTGATATATGCCTGAAATGTAAGGCACTCTGGAAATCTTTTAAGTTATTGCCACAGTGTACTGAGTAGTTCTGTAGCTGTTATTTGCAGCCTGATTACAATAATTAACAGAGTCTCTAAGGTGCCACAAGTACTCCTTTTCTTTTTACAATAGTTTGTTTTTTCTTCTCTGTGTAGCCATATGTAACTTCTTCTTTTCTTCTCTGCTTTACCAAAAATAAACTGGAAAAAGTTCTTTTTAAACTGAGGGAAGCACACCAAAAATGAAAATCGAGGAAATTTTACCACTGTAAGTAGTTTCATTTACTGTGTCTACTCTGACTAAAATTGGATGCACAATTCACTACCAGTAGTAGCAGCTGGGGAATTTGTAATGGAAGACATGGATGATTTTAGCATCCTGTTGTCTAACCATGCTCTAGTTTTAAAATAATAAGCAAACCCTTATATTTCTGTTTAGCAACATCTTCAGCTATTGCTGCTGGAAATGGGCTCATGGTGAATTATGTGCCTAATTAGACATTAGGAAAAACTTCCTAACTGTCAGGGTGGTTAAGCACTGGAATAAATTGCCCAGGGAAGTTATGGAATATCCATCACTGGAGATTTTTAAGAGCAGATTAGACAAGCACCTATCAGGGATGGTCTAGATAATACTTAGTCTGGCCATGAGTGCAGGGGATTGGACTAAAATTCTGGGGTTATATGATCATTTTTGTAGTGCAAAGATTGCCCTGTAGTCCAATAGGACTACTCAAGGTGTCTTCAATTAGAAACTATATTTGCCCTCGGATAAAAGTCAATGGTTGCCAGACAACTTTTATTTAATGGACAGTTGTGTAGGTATAGTGATAACTGATCTTTCATTATGGGAAACAGCATAGTTGTACATTTATTTATGGTTCTCTGATTGTTGAAGTATAGAGAAAACTTAACGTTTAAAAATCTAAACCAATCTATTATATATATAATATTAGGCTTTAAGTGACTTAGAAACATCCTACAAACACTTAACTTCATCATGGGTTCTTAACTTTACTCCCATTGATTAAAATTGAAGTTAAACACCTGCTTAAGTGTTTGCAGGATTGGAGCCTATGGATATAATTTAGTTTGTAAGTATTGACACAGTAAAAGCCAGGCAGAGAAATCTCACAATGCACAGGAGTAACTCCTTGGAATTACAAAACACACCAGTTAGAGCAAGTAGCTGACTGCCTTTCAGCTTTTGCCACTGCTGCTCCTGCTAATCAAGCATGCTGCTATTTGAGAATCAGTCTTAAGGACACATATTCACCACATCAAAGAAAATAAATACCCATAAACCTTTGGACAAACAAAACTTTATTGCATACATAATATATTAATTTAGAAAAAAACATATTTTTACTATCATGTTCTGGGGTTGTGCTTGTCTTTGTGATTTAGTACATGACAAGAACTCAATAGAACTCTAATTCCATAATTTCATCAGATGGTCAGATATTATAGTGATGAGAGGGCATACTCCCCTCTAGACAAGTGCTTTTCAACCTGTGGTCTTTGAACACCTCTGCAGACTATGCCTAAGATTTCCAAAGGGGGCCATGCCTCCATTCAAAATTTTTTAGGGGTCTGCAAATGAAAAAAGGTTGAAAACAACTGCTCTAGACAGATATAATAGAAGCCTATCATTTACTCTGTACGCAATGTATGAGCACAGTTACAGGCTGAATCCCTTTTGTGTGAGTGTGTGGATATGTACATGTGAGGATCATCCTGTTCTCACTGAAATCAGTAATCAAAACTATAAACTCTATTGTCTTCAATGGGAGCAGCAGCTGGCCGTCTATGTACAATCATACACAAAGTGTGTACATTATGAAGAGAGACATCTGTTTGGGAAAGATTCCAGTTGTGCAGATATCCAGTAAGTACCTAATCGACCTGACCATCCCTTTAATTCCAACATTGTTCTTATAAACAAAGATATACCGGTAAGTAATAGTGTAGTCTGAAATATTTGCATGAAATGCCCCATCCTGTTAGCAGGTGTTGATCCTGCTGTGGTGGATAAATCAGAATTTCTTGGATGTGGATTGAGGAGCCCTGTGGAAAGAACTGTAGTAATAGCCATGCCTACTGAGAAGTTTTGATCTGAATTTTGCTGGATTATTTTTAATTTCTGTTTAGCAAAACCAACTTCAGAAAAGGAGTAAGCCTGGAGTCTAGACTGTGGACTGCATTTTAAACCAGATTGGGAAAGGCAGCAACTCGCACAACATTTCAGCAAAACCTTTTGTACAAAATTACTCTTCAATTAGAATAGAAACAGACAGATGCTGATCTGCTACAGGTAATCTTAAAGTTGATATTGTTATAATCAGAATTGATTTTCCAGAAAGACACTTCAAAAGAGCCATCTGCCTAGTATTCAGTGTAGTTTCTTCTAGAATACTCACTTTTTTATGTTTGGGTTTCCTCTTTTTGTGCATCATGTGCACAAATCTGTTACACATAGTCAGAGCTGTGGTTAGAGTTTTGAGTGTGTCTACACTGCAATAAAAGACCTGTGGCATGGCTGCAGCTGGCCCAGGTCAGCTGACTCGGGCTGTGGAGTAATGAAATTGTAGCATAGATATTTGTGCTTTGGCTGGAGCTTGGGCTCTGAGACTCCGTGCTGCCGGGTTTTTATTGCAGTGTACATACCTTATCTGTCTCATAACCTAATTAATTATGGTATTTCTGATTTACAACAGTGTAAATGAGAGCCCCTGAACTCCAGCCTTCATGTAGCTTATGAAGATGTTGGAACAGGCAATAAAATCATCAGAAGACTATAGGTAAAACTTTCAAAGGTGCCTAAATGACTTGGGCACCTAAGCTCCATTTTCAAAAGTGACTTGGGTTGCTTATGGACTTAAAGGAAATCCTATACATTTTAAGGTCAGATGACACACAACTCACAGAGAAAACATTCTCTAAACTTATTTCCTTCCAGTTAATTTTATGTCAAACAAGTCTTACAGAAAGCATCTAAACAACACTGATTTCCATAGAATTTCAGATGATTTCAAAATATCAGATTATGCAGGTAGTTTCCCATTTCCCCTCTATACACAATCTCCACACAACTCAAAATAATGATCTATACAATATTATCTTTTTAAAACTCGGAGGAATGCTATAGTATGTTTCCAAAAACAGGATCCACTTCCTGAAGCAACACATGTGCTAAGCCCTTGTGCATTTAGTGCCAGCAAAGTTAATTTGTAACCAAGATCTGACTGAAATAAAGAGTGACTGCTCACCTTTAGCTTTAATTCTGGTAGTCATATTTACAAAGGTGGTTGGTTGCAGGCTACACAAAAGGATAATGTCCCACAAATTTTACTCACTGCAGAAAACGTTTTAAAAATAGCCACTAACTGTTGTCCAAGTTTAATGCTGCAGTTATTTTCTATCAGTTGGAATGAAGCAATCCTGGAAAATTGAGATGTTTTATCACATGAGTTTATAATGATAGACTTATGAGATGGTTTATGATTGTATTAGACAAATCTGCACTGAAAATGATTCTTACAGTATGTACTCTACATTCCCTTGAATGTTTAAAACATTTCTTTAAAGTTACACTGCTTTTGAGAAGTACTGAATTGAGAGCCCAGGATATTGAACTCCTGTAGCTACTGTCTAGCTGAGAGAGCATGAGGCTAGGAGACAAGATCAAGGATGAAATCCTGGCCCCTTGACATTCATGTAAAAACTGCCACTGGCCAGAAGTGCTGGAATTAGGGGCTCTGGGGGTGCAGTAGCACCCCTGATTTGAAGTAATAATAACCAAATACATGGTTTCCATTTTCAGCACACCCACTATAAAAATCAAGCCACTAATTCTGCTACCGACATGAAAATGTCAGTAGAAATGGGGAAATGAAGCCAAGTTTTCAAACCTGTCCTCTATTCCCAATTTGTGTGACACTGGGCAAGTTGCTTCTTTATGCCCCATTTTACTTATCTGTGAAAAGGGAGATGACGATACTTCCTCAAAACACTTTGAAAACTACCAATAAAATGTGCTAAACTCATTAAGTACAAAGTCTTGTTGTTTATCTAAAACAAGGATAACGTGTTTCAGAGTAGCAGCCGTGTTAGTCTGTATTCGCAAAAAGAAAAGGAGTACTTGTGGCACCTTAGAGACTAACAAATTTATTTGAGCATCAAAAGGATAACGTGGGCAGTAACAATATTGTATTGCCTCTAGGATGAGCCTTTCTGTGCTGGTGAGGTTTGTTTTTTGTTTTTGTTTTTCGAACACATTTGTTTAATTCTTAGTGGACACGTCAACATGATCAGGATTTTCCTGACATCCTTCTTTTGATAAGGAACTATCCTAAGAGGGCATAGGAACAAATCCTTAACTGTATTCCTTGAGTGACTGTCTGAGATGTTTTTGAAACATCAGTTTTTCCCTGTACTATCTAGCTCTGCCATGATTCTAATGTAGGTAGAGACCTTCCAAATACTTGCACTGAGACTTTCACAAAAGTATAAGAATACATGGAAATACTCCAGAACCATGACTTCCTGATGAGAATGGCAGTGGATGCCTTTGCTCTCTATCAAGCACTACTGCAGGCATTCACTATGCTGGCTCTAACTGTGTGCTGCAAATGCTCACTCAATGTATGACTTGCATGCTAATGCTACAGTAATAAAAACAAAATGGGTGACTAGCATTTAAAAAAACCTAAAATATTTCCTGCATTATTTTACACAGCTCCTTTCCCTTCTCATGGGTGGGGAGGCAAATAATGTAATGCCCTGATCCTGGAAATACTTCCTCCATGTTAACTTTATGCACATGCATAACTCCATTGGCTACCTTTGGAGTGCACTGTCTGACTATCAAATACAGAAAATAATGTGCTTAGTGTATCAGTCTAGTGGAAATGAATAAAGGCATCAAGGTTGAACATCAGACAGATTTGAATCTTCACTTTTTATCAGATGTTTGTCAACAGAAAACATGCATACATCCCCGCAGCAAGCTGTTTTTCTGAAGTAAATCCTTTACTTAAGATTCTTATAGGTACATAATTGAGCTAAATAAACAGTTTGCAATGAATACTCTATCCAGTGAATTTAGACTTTTCTCTTTCCTTTTGCAATGTCTGTGAGTAGATCAGAATTTCTTCTAAATCATTTATGATTCAAATATTTTCAGCACTGTTTTCTGGTTTTTACTCTGTAGCTTGATTGCAGATAGTTCACAAACTATTCCATACTTGATATTTGAACTTTTGAGTTCTGATTGGTCAGGCAAGGCACTTTGTATTGTTTCTGTTATATGATTGGATAAGTGTGTAAGTAAGTATGATTTTGAAATAATCAATCAGTAATTTGATTTTGAAAATTCACTTTCTCTGAACATTCATGCCAGTAAAGTTTGCTCGAATGAATGTTTGTGGAAAGCAAAATTAAATGGAGGCCAGCATAGCAAAAGCAAATTCAGTTATACATTTGAGCAGATATTTATGATTTGGTTTTTTGCAGTGTTAGCTCAGTTGTCTTCCAGCCTTAATCTACAAAATTGTGGAAACTAGATTGCAGAGGAAAATGAAAACCAGAAATTGAGCCTTTCATCTCTAAGGGCTTGTCTAAGCTTACATTTTATAGCGCTCTAACTTACTGGCTCAGGGGTGTAAAAAATCACCCCTTTGAGCGCAGCAAGTCTGAGTGAGTGCTTTAAAGCGCTAGCGTAGACAGGCTCCAAGAGCTGGAAGCTGGGCTCCCAGTACTCGGAGCTAATCCCCTCGTGGAGGTGGATTACCAGGAGTGCTGGGAGAGCTCCCTCCCGGTGCTCGCGCACGACCACACTTGCACTTCAAAGCACTGCCGTGGGAGCTTTGAAGTTTCCATTGTAGCCATGCACTAAGTCATAGGTTCAAATGTGGCCTAGCGTGGCTAAAGTCCTAATCAGTGACTCATGTGAACAAGTGATG
Source organism: Dermochelys coriacea (assembly GCF_009764565.3). Classification (NCBI taxonomy): domain Eukaryota; kingdom Metazoa; phylum Chordata; order Testudines; family Dermochelyidae; genus Dermochelys; species Dermochelys coriacea. Next base: position 10,784,463 of record NC_050079.1, on the reverse strand, counting down.
GTGTGTAGTCCCATTCTTAGTGGCTGGGCCTTAAAGAGGTTACAACTTGTGATGATGATTTTGTGAGATCCCTCATTTGGTAACCTCTTTGATGGTCTCAGGTGAGACATGGAAACTTGAATTCATTTGAAGATGTTAATTTCATAACAGGACTGAAGCTCTTTAGTGGGGAATTGTTGGCTAAAGCTCTTCCTTTCCCTGGATAAATGGAGGACATCAGTCTCTAGGGCCTGGTCTACACTACGGGGTTAGGTCGAATTTAGCCACGTTAGGTCGATTTAAAAATGACTGCGTCCACGCAACCAACCCCGTTCTGTCTACCTACAGGGCTTTTAAAATAGACTTCTGTACTCCACCCCGACGAGGGGAGTAGTGCTAAAATCAACCTTGCTGGGTCGAATGTGGGGTACTGTGGAGGCCAATCGAGAGTATTGGCCTCCAGGAGCTATCCCAGAGTGCTCCATTGTGACTGCTCTGGACAGCACTTTGAACTCCGATGCACTAGCCAGGTACACAGGAAAAGCCCCGGGAACTTTTGAATTTCATTTCCTGTTTGGTCAGCATGGCAAACTCAGGAGTACAAGTGCCCATGCAGTCCCCCCAGAACCATGGAATGTTTCTACGTTCCCCCTATCGTCTCCGTCCCTGAGGTTATTGCAGATTAGAAGGCACAAAAAACGTACTCGCAATGACAAGTTTTCTGAACTCATGCAGTCCTCCTGCATTAATAGGGTACAGCTTAATGCATAGAGGTATTCAGTGGAAGAGGCCAGGAAAGAATTAAGTGAGCACGAAGAGCGCAGGCAGGACGCGATGCTGAGGCTAATGGGGAAGCAAACAGACATGATGAAGCGTCTGTTGGAGCTGCAGGAAAGCCAACAAAAGCACAGACCCCCGCTGCATGCCTACCTTCCTCCCCATGTTCCATAGCCTCCTCACCCAGACGCCCAAGAACGCAGAGCGGGAGGCTCCAGGCACCCAGCCACTCCACTCCAGAGGATGGCCTAAGCAACAAAAGGCTGTCATTCCCTCCTTGTCCGTCCCCCCCCCGGGCTACTTTGTCCGTTATCTCTCTTTATTAATTTAAAAAAAAGAAAGGAATGCATGGTTTCAAAACAATAGTTACTTTATTTTGAAGGGGAGAGGGTAGTTGGCTTACAGGGAATTAAAATCAACAAAAGGGGCAGGTTTGCATCAATGGAAAAACACACACAACTGTCACACTGTAGCCTCGCCAGTCATGAAACTGATTTTCAATGCCCCTCTGATGCTCAGCGTGCCTTGCTGTGCTCTTCTAATCACCCTGGTGTCTGGCTGCTCAAAATTGGATGCCAGGTGATTTGTCTCAACCTCCCACCCCACCATAAACGTCTCCCCCTTACTCTCACAGATATTATGAAGAACACAGCAAGCAGCAATAACAATGGGAATGTTGGTTGCACTTAGGTCTGACCTAGTCAGCAAACAGTTCCAGTGAGCTTTTACATGTCCAAAGGCACATTCCACCACCATTCTGCACTTGCTCAGCCTATAGTTGAACTGCTCCTTACTACTGTCCAGGCTTCATGAGCCATGGGAGCAAGGGGTAGGCTGGGGTAGGTGATACCGCGTGGAGCTGGGTGAGCAGCCTGAGGCAGAAGCCTCCAGTTTGCATGATATTCCAGGACTGAATCTCCATGAGATGAAACTTAAAAAAGAGAATGACCTGGAGTCTCTGGCTCCCATTCGGTGCACTAAGAGGATAATAGCTATGTCTGGTCCAGGCACCCCTGATTAACCTCACCGAGGTCTGCCAGGAGCACCCAGGAATCGTATGACGACTATCTGTCCTACTGCACCGTCTGCCGCAAAGGCAAGGAACTGCTGCTGTGTAGCAATGCAGTACCACATCTACAACTAGCACCCAGGAGACATACGGTGATGGTGAGCTGAGCGGGCTCCATGCTTGCCATGGTATAGCATCTACACGGGAATCCAGGAAAAAAGGGGCAAAACAATTGTCTGCCGTTGCTTTCACGAAGGGGGGCCTGACGACATGTACCCAAAACCACCCACAAAAATGTTTTTGCCCCATCAGGCATTGGGACCTTAACCCAGAATTCCAATGGGCAGCGGAGACTGCAGGAACTGTGGGATAGCTACCCATAGTGCACTGCTCTGTAAGTTGATGCTAGCCATGGTAGTGAGGATGCAGTCCACCGATTTAATGCACTTAGTGTGGACCTACACAATCGACTGTATAAAATCGGTTTCTAAAAATCAATTTCTATAAAATCGACCTAATTTCGTAGTGTAGACATATCCTCGGGCTGTGAATCTGACACCAGATTTATCAGAAACAAATTTGCTTTGCTTCTTTGTAAATTAGATTTAACATAAGTTCCCCGCATCTGCCCACCACCCCACATACTTCCACCCATACCAGCAACTATTACACTTTAATGAAAAAATCAAGTACAAACTTGGACAGGGCATTTTTGACTTCTTAAACTTTTTGGAGAAGAGTACATTTTCTTCACAAGAAAAAGAATGTTCACTTTCATTCGCTAACATAATGTGCATCAGCCCATTGCTCTATTAACAGTACAATTTAAATGGACTTCAGTGGTATAAATTTTACATCCTGTTGCTGAGAGACCAGCTGGATCAATATCCCTTCTAATAGCATCTGAAAATCAGATTTACCTGAACAGGTGATGATCTTATGATGAACAGCTTGGATTGTGCTGTTTCAGACCCTGTGTTTAATGGACAGATTTAGAACTTTCAATTACATGGATAAACAGGTGAGAAGTTACTAACATTGTCCAGCAAGCCTTTCACTTTTGCATATGTTCTCGCACACTTTAGCATACCCTTACACTGCACTGATCACATCCCACCCCTATGGAAATGTAAAGGTTTCAACAGTTTGGGTCCTTTTGCAAACAACAGAATCCTGAGATATTCGAAGCTGTCAATAATTTGGACACCCAATTCCCATTACTTCTAATGGGCGTTCAAATCTCTAAGCAGCTTTGAAAAAAAGCTCTCAATATCTCCATGTAAACTGTGTGTAATATGCCCCTTTCATCCAAAGAGGGCTAAGAACAAGCTCTGCAGTGTGCTGGTGATGGGAGAATAAGACCCCAAGTGAATAAATAACTCCATGCAATGGAAGTCAAGATTGCCCAATTAACAAGTAACTAACCCAAATAGCAATTTAGCACTTCTCAGGCTTCATTGACAATTAGGTGATGATGAAAGACAGTCTTGGCATGGATCAGTCAAAAAAGCTTTATCTTTTGATCCAAGTGGTGTCACATACCTCTTTCAGGCCTTGGTTTCCTGATAAATACTAAGGAGTGTGTGTATGCTTGTTGTTGTTTCATTCTCATTTGATTTAACTGCTCAGAAGTGAACAGCTTTCTCAGGTTCCCCGATGTATCCCTTTCTTATAATTCAGCTTTCAGAGTAGCAGCCGTGTTAGTCTGTATTCGCAAAAAGAAAAGGAGTACTTGTGGCACCTTTTTTTGTTAGTCTCTAAGGTGCCACAAGTACTCCTTTTCTTTTTATAATTCAGCATATTCTAAATATGGACCAAAATAGGCAGACCCAGGTTGAAAACCACTGTTCTATGGTAACGACAACCTTGAACCTTTCATAGACCCCTTAAACATAGTCTGTGGACCTCCAGGGATGCAGAGGCCACAGGTTGAAAACCACTGCTGTATGCTCTTAGTTTGGAGCCATTCCTGGACCTCCTCAGCTGTCTGACTGTCCTTCCTGTAGCTGTGGAGCTGGATGCTTTCCCAGTTTGTCTGATGGCCTAGGCTGATGATATCTCAGTTTTCATCATGTCCAGCAGTGATGTGCAGGAGCTTTGCGCTTGTATGAACAAGCCTCTTCTGTTTGCACTAACTGGGCTAAGAGCAATTTGATCTTACTGGACTCTTGCAGTGTTGCACTCCTCCTTTGTTGCCCAACAATGGCAATGGGGCATCTCTGTGATTAAAGTGTTGGGGGGGTGTCTTTTTTGGATCTGAACAATATATGCTAAGGAATTGGGATGAGGCTGAGGAGAAGGTACAAGGCCATGTGCAGAAATGGTGCTTGCTCCTTCCTGAACTTCTTTTTCAGGGATGGGTTTTCATTGCCAACTACCCTCTGATCTCAATGTTGTGGCACCAGCTAGCGTGTCTGGACCCTCTCCTGGACCATTTGGACCAGATTCAGAGGTATACTAACCATTTTTTTTTTTTAAGTCTTAACCACTGGTTGGACCCTGCTTTGCTGTTCATGCCATTAGATAATGGGTGCCAAGTTCACTGATTTAGTCAGCAGGGTGGTGGCCTTTTGCCGCCAGTCTGTTCAGCATTTGCTAAACTCTGACTCCACACAGACCTGGAAGTCCCTTGCTTTTTCTTTCCTTCTTCGTGATGGAGGGATGTGCTTTGACTCTCACTTATTTTTGTTGGTGCCTGGTTAATTACAGAGTCTAGATTTGCCTCCATTCTATAATTTTTTTTTAAATTGGTAATGTAATGAGTGCAGCCAGACCAGGTGTTTTCCAGCTTATGGCTCGTGGGAGAGTTGCGTTATTTTAACCCACGTTTCCCCTCTGACGCTCTCTCCTCCAGGAGCCTGTTTTCTGCCTTTACTCAGGCTGAGTTGATGAGATGGTGTCCCATCTGACAGCTCTTGCTGTTCAGACCAGAATCTGATCCATCTGTTGGGTTTTTTTTTTTTGGTTAAAGTCCTCTCTGAATTCCGGGCAGCGCTCCCTCAATGGGCGGTAGTTTTGCAGAAAGTTTTTGCAGGGATTGTTTTTCCAGGCAGGAAACCTGTGTTCCATTAGCTGTCTCCTCTTCTGTGGGTGAGATCTTTGTGCAACCAGGCAGATTGTTGTCCTGGAAGGGTTTGGTGAATCTTCCTTTTGCAGTCGTTACCAAGAAGCAGCTCTATGGTATATATGTCAAGGTGCAGCACTATGCCACCTTCTCTGATCTCTCTGATTCAGCAGGGAGGATGCCTCTGTCCCTGGGTGACTGTGTCTCCCCAGCGTGGAGGACATTGTACAAACCTTCTCTTCCTAAGCGCTCCAGTGACTTTTAATGGAGGTTCCTGAATAGCATTGTAGCAACCAATTGTTGTTTTATATACCATATTACCCCTGAGGTGTCTGCATGCATAGGTGCTGATTTCTAGTGGTGCTGGTGGGTGCTCGACGCCCCCCCCATCTGCCCCCGGTCCCGCCCTGACTCCACCTCTACCCCGCCCCCTCTGATCCCCATTCCAACCCCTTCCCCAAAGTCCCTGCCCCAACTCCGCCCCCTCCCTGCCCCTATTCCAATTCCTTCCCCAAATCCTCACCCCAGCCCCGCCTCTTCCCTGCTTCCTCCCCTGAGTGCGCCATGTTCCCAGTCCTCTCCCCTTCCTCCCGGAGCTTGCTACAGCTGTTTGGAGGCAGCAAGCGCTGGAAGGTAGACGGAGGAGCGGGGACGCGGCGCGCTCAGGGGAGGAGGTGGAGGAGGAGGTGAGGTGGGGCGTGGCGGGGAGCTTGACTGCCAGTGGATGCAGAGCACCCACTAATTTTTCCCTGTGGGTGCTCCAGCCCCGAAGCACCCACGGAGTCAGCGCCTATGTAGACTGTGCGGGGCCCCTTTTGTTTGGCTTCAGACATGGTGTTTCATTTCTTCCTCTTTCTGTTTTTTTGCAGCAGCTTTTGGGGTTTGAGACTTTTCTCCAAGCCCCGGTTAATTCTCGGAGTGAGAGACCATGCTCATCCAGCCAGCTTCCTGTCTGATTAACTTTTTGCTAAATCAGCAAAATTAGCCATTTAGAAATCTCATTAGGACAGGTTTCAGAGTAGCAGCCGTGTTAGTCTGTATTCGCAAAAAGAAAAGGAGTACTTGTGGCACCTTAGAGACTAACAAATTTATTAGAGCATAAGCTTTCGTGAGCTACAGCTCACTTCATCGGATGCATTTGGTGGAAAAAATGTCTGGAAAAGGGAAAGGTGATGTGCTAGAGCTGTTCTGAACACTGATTGTGGCCTGGCTGTGGATTGATTACACCAATTATAAATTGACTTTTAACTTGAACATTTTTAGATTGAATTAATGTGTTAACAATATTTTGAGCGAACTTGGTGATGATGATGCTTTAATGATCCATGTTTAATGTTTGCTTAAGACATGTTTTGCTTTATTTTATTCGTATCTTTTTATGTATATATTTTTATAATATTGCAATAGTTTTTAATGTGATTTTATGTGAATAAAGTATTTTTTCATTTTCTGTTCCTCTCTTTCTTTCTCGGCATAGCACAAATATAAATCTAACTTCATCTTAACACTAAATGGTTAGGTTTTAGCAAACTTCCTTTTCAGAATGTGCTAATGAGTGAAACTTTGGGCAACCCCAACAGACTTGAATAAAACGTTTACCTGAGGAGGGTGCCTATCACTCAGTAAAAAGAAAAGGAGGACTTGTGGCACCTTAGAGACTAGCAAATTTATTTGAGCATAAGCTTTCGTGAGCTATAGCATCTGATGGAGTGGGTTTTAGCTCACAAAAGCTTATGCTCAAATAAATTTGTTAGTCTCTCAGGTGCCACAAGTACTCCTTTTCTTTTTGCGAATACAGACTTAACACGGCTGCTACTCTGAAACCTATCACTCAGTAGTTACCCCTACCCACTGATCTTCCATCCTCAGTATGTTAATTTCATTCCTGCTCCATGCTTTGGATCTCCAATCTGAGATTCAGACTGTTAGACAAGCCTGTGCCCTCTGCACTGGTTTCTATCTGATTGGGAATGGGGGAAAACTTGTCACACTGCTTCAGGCCACTGCTCTACGTGCAACAATCTGTTTTTGTTTTTACTCCCTCTGTGCTGAAAGAAGTACTGGGGTCCTGAAAATGTTAGGTGACATTCTCACAAGACTGCTTACCAGCAGACCATGAGAATGGGTATAAATCCATCTCTGGAAGCCTATAGAAACTTATCTTCTATTGTACCATCTGCACACGTGCAGGAGTGTCCAGAGCACATATAGTTCTGACAGTGGGCATCTGACTTTCATCCATTATACCAGGGGTAGGCAACCTATGGCATGTGTGCCAAAGGCAGCACGCAAACTGATTTTCAGTGGCACTCACACTGCCCAGGTCCTGGCCACCGATCCAGGGCGCTCTGCATTTTAATTTAATTTTAAATGAAGCTTCTTAAACATTTTAAAAACCTTATTTACTTTACATACAGCAATAGTTTAGTTATATATTATAGACTTTTATAGAAAGAGACCTTCTAAAAACATTAAAATGTATTACTGGCACACAAAACCTTAAATTAGAGTGAATAAATGAAGACTCGTCACACCACTTCTGAAAGGTTGCCGACCCCTGCATTATACCATACTAGTCCAGGTGCAATTTAGTAACTGCCACTTGTGGGCTGATATTACCTGATGATGTGAATTGCTCACAAGCAAAGGCACGATATGTTGCATAGTGAGTAAATATAGCAAGATAGAGGTGCCTATGCAGATCCCTCACATTATGCATTGCAGGAATTTGAAACTTAAGATGTCAGATGATGCAATTCAGTGTATTTTATCCCTTTATAACCACCAGAATTGCTCTGTAAACATTGATAATAACTTGCCACATAGCAAACAGGTGGTGTGAGTTCTACCCTTCTTGCCCCTAGTGAACTGGAGCTGTGCTAACGAGATACCATGACAAAAGCCTTCTTGTGGCTTCACCAGACAATGCTAGCCTACCTCCTTTCTCTGCCACCCTGCTAGTCTGGCATACCCTTGTTTGACAGGAAATACAACATAGGCTAGGTTGTTTCTTGGATTTTCTTAAGTGTTTTAACTACAATGTGAAATATTCATAAACTACAACATCTCTGTTTCATAAAAAACTAAAAATTTTGCCCTTATCATGTAGAAGCTGACTGATTGTTGCACTTACTTCACAATGGGGTTAGGCATGACTGAGGAAAGCCTAAAGCATGTCAACGTGAAGGAGGGGATATTCCACACACACCAGGCTACTGCCTGGTTTACTTTTCCTAGAGAGGCTCTGGCTCCTGCCACATGCCTACAGGCAAGTGGTGGGAGTACTCTATACACACAGCCCTGTCTGCCGGGTGTTGGTGCAGAGGATCAATGGAAGATGGTAGGCGGAAGGAATGCTAGGGGAATGCTTGCAGTCCCCAGGGGTGTGGTGCCTGGTACAGCCTGAGACTACATGGTGGGCAGGGTGTGTGTGCCCAGCAATGCTGGGGATGGGGAGGGGAGTGCCTGGACTGCAGAGGCTTCTCTTCTCCATGTTTCATCCTGCATTCATTCCTGGCCTTTCTCTAGCTGCTCCTCCTGGCAGCTGGAGCTGTATGTAGGGAGGTGGAAGCCACCTGGTTTCCTACAGAATATGAACCAGAGGCATCTGGATGCCGGAGCAGAAGGGATTGCTATAGTAACTGTTCCAGTCTGTCCTAGAAGATCATGGCTGCATTCCCCCCTGCACCACGGGAAAGGAAAAGGACATGCCTTTGCATTTACTAAAACTAACCTCTGATATTACAAAGCCTAGCACTGTATGACAAACATACAAACTGCCCACAACATGAAACTTGTCCAGCGTCATGTCTGATTGCAAACTCAGAATCTCAGCCCAGATTTGCTGAATGGTTCAGTACAGTATTCAGATTTTTCAGATAACCCTAGCCCAGTTTGGAGCCTGCATGGACTTCATGTTGAACACATGCACAACTTAGCAGCTTTGGCTGAAACTCGCTTTGAGATTTTTTTGGCTTCATTTAAAACAAAATTTGGGATTTGAAGCTCTGCAGCCTCAGAATAGCTCTGAAAAAAACCCTGCCAACCAAAATCACCAGGGTCCTTAGAGCTTTAGTTACAAGCTTTTAAAACAGTGCACAAGGCTATGGGTTCCACATCAAACCATTGAAGACTGGTGTATTCTGCAAATACCCCACAATGGTTCACTAACATTAATCCCATTTGTGATGGGGAGCATAACATGGTTCAGAGAGCTGATTTCAATAAACAATAAAGAATGTGGAGGTTCCCCAAACCCCTGCTCTGCAAAATTGGAAATGCAAGATCATGAGAACATTCTCTTGTGAGATTTTTATTCCTTCCTGTTTCCGGTGGGACTACCAATAGCACGAGAACAGTGGCTCAGGTTGTATTTTGGTATTTCTACTTCTGGTGCCAACTATAAATGAGAAGGCAGAGGCTTGTAAAAAAAATTTTTTTAAAGGAGGGGGGGCGGAAATCATTCAAATTTTGGGCATCAAATAGGTTCAGCCCCACTGTTCAAAGGTTGGGGCTGGCCATGGCACTGGGGTAGGTTCTTATTCTCTCTTAGCAGGTTTGTCCATCTCTATGTAGCATTTGATCTGTAACTTAATCTACAGGCAGCTCCAATGAGATTCAAGAGCCTGAAGCCACCAGACACACAGTGACATAGCTACATTCTTTCAGCCATACCTGCCCTTCCTGAAAAGCCTGCAACTGTTGTTCTATTATATACCTCACCCACCTTATCTGTCTAATGTTGTTATATTGTTAATTTAAGTGATATTTTAAATAACATTGGGAAGCCTAACACTTTCCTTGACCTCATATTTTCCCCTTTTACCTGATGGCAAAAAAAAAAAAATTTTATTGAGCAAAATTCATTTTTGATGTGCCTCCACTGAGTCCAAGGATAAATTTGGACCTATATGCATCTTTTTTTTCAAAATAAAATGTTTGTGACCCATCATCTTCAAAAAATCAAAACTCCAGATCACCACCCATTTTTCATGATTAACCCGCACATAACAAGTCTACATTACTAAATGTGTCCTCTAAAAGATGGTGGAAAATGTATTTTGTTATAGAAAAAGATGTTTCAAGTTTCTCAAGGATTATTACAAACAAGTCTGATCTAAAAAAATTTGAACGCTTTTAAAATAGTGAAATATTATTTGATAAGGTCCTACAACCATAGCAAAGAGAAAGAAGTTTGTAGTTTTTAAACATGCTAGCAGATTGAAATCATCCACAAATGGCATTGTCTTCATCAGGATTTTGCAGTGTGTTAGTTACCACATGGTGAGAACCATACCTTTTATCTTTGTGAAGACAAGGTCAATGATATTAGTACAAAAAAGGGTGGTTTTTATCTTGAAACTCTGCCACTTGAGGTGTGCCATTAACTATGGGACAATGGATTCACTGAGTAAGGGCTGTAGATCTGTTCCTCTGATTTAACTTAATTTTTTATGATGATTTAATTCTGAAATTATTTCCTTGATAAGGTATTATGCAAAAATGATTGATGGCATTGAGCGTTGTTGTTGTTTTAACATTGCCTTGCACTGCATTCCAATGCACAGGACTTAAAACATTCAAATCTGATGCATTTGTTGGGGATAGAGAGAGGAGGTGGAACCTACTTTCTTCGAGAATAGCTGCTTTAATCAAAGAGATGTGAACAGCTTGCATTCTCTGCTTTTTGACTTCCACAAAGCCTGTTTGTTTTACTTAAGGCTATAGTGCTACGCCCCTGTTTCCATGGAATTGCTAGGGAGCTGTGCCACACCTTTGTGAACACCATGAGAATGCTTCCTGAGCAGAGCAATTTTATGAGTATAGGAGACTCTGACCCTAAAAGTAACTGGAGGTTTTTAAAAAAGGTGAAAATAAACAACTAGATCTTAAGACTTTAGCCTGTAGATGATCTGCCAGTGCATGTCACCTGTCTTTGTGTATATACTGCTGTGGCCAATGGTGTTCACACTGAGATTCTGCCCTGTGTTGACGTGTAACATTTAATAACATTTCTTTCAGGGGTACTGACAGTTCAGGGAAATGTTAATGAGAGAGGGGGCATTTTTTGCAACCCATTTACAGGTTCAAACTCTGCTCCTCTGCTCACCCCTAGTAATGATCCCTCCTGGTAAGGTTCAAGGTATATTTGCAGGGCAGCATGAGAGAGCCTGTAGACCTGCTGGGCTGCTCATTTTATTGGCTCCTGTCCTGTTCAATTATGAATTAACTTCTTTGTTGAAGTTGAGATTTGTTGAACACAGATGTCAGTCCTGAAAGATAGTAAAATGCCTAATTTCTGGAATTTTTATGAATATTGCAGTTATTTTTACATAGTAAACTTGAAAGAGAACATTTTTTTTCAAACACAGAGACACTATAAAAAACAAGCACAGAAACCCTTAGTCATGAAACTTAAGCTGTGCAAATATTCCCCAAGTATGCTACGTATTGATATTAAAAATCTTCTCCTGTTGGTGAATCATTGCAGAGTTTGGGCAACCACTAGACTTACCACTCCCTGTGATTCAAGGCATAAAATCATGTTTGGTTGCTTTGTAGCCATTCCCTATTGTGAATGGGCTAGTAAGAGAGTTTAAATAAAAGCAAAGAGGTAATGGTGGTTACTATTCCCTGAGTCCTATAAAGACCCATGACTTTAGGTTATTGCTTGGTATTTGTAAGTGATGTTATGATATGTTTTACACATTACAGCAGCTTCTAAGGCCCCAAGGTGGTAAAGACAGTTCATTTTGAGATACACTTTTTAAGTGGGAGTAAGGTGGAGTAGCTATGAATAATTGTTTTCGGTGGGAACTTATCCAGCATCCTTTTTAACTCATGAGGGTTAAAGTATTTTGTAATCACTGCAATTAAAAATTCTGAAGCATATTTATGCTGATTATAGGATTTTTGGCTTGTTTTTTAAACAATGGAATATTTAAAAATTTGCATCTTGGAATACTGAGATCTTTGCTAGGCTTGATCTACACCAGGAACTTGTTTCAGAGTAGCAGCCGTGTTAGTCTGTATTTGCAAAAAAGAAAAGTAGTACTTGTGGCACCTAAGAGACTAACAAATTTATTTGAGCATAAGCTTTTGTGAGCTACAGCTCACTTCATTGGATGCATCCGATGAAGTGAGCTGTAGCTCACGAAAGCTTATGCTCAAATAAATTTGTTAGTCTCTAAGGTGCCACAAGTACTCCTTTTCTTTTTTACTAGGAACTTGTGTCACTATAACTACATCATGCAGAATTTTCCACACCCCGAGTAACAGGGTTATTCCAATTTAGCCCCCAGTGTAGACAGTGCTATGTTGACAGGAGGACGTAAGTAGCATCTTCGCTAATCACTACAGCTGCGCAGCTGCACTGCTGTAAATGTAGACAAGTCCCTACTCTTAGGCTACATGGTACAGACTCAAAGAACATTTGCTTACTCAGACTTTCCAGAGAGATCAGCTTTAGGTGTGTCACTAAATAACATCATCTCAAGAAGTTATATAGCATCTTTGATTCCAGTGAGCAAAATGCTGGAGCATCCTTTCTGGGCACATAAGGCCCAAATGCAGTGGAAAATGCTCCATGTTTTTTAAAGTCACTTGTTAGTCACATAGGGGTAAAAGCAGCAGAAGCAAATCTACACAGGATGTGTTAAGTGCCTCAGGGCATCAGAGATGTATACAGCGACTAGCCACAGCTCATCACTAAGTGGGGCGGGGGAGGGGCGGAATTATGGTCAGTGGCTCTATACACATTGTAGATCTACTGGCCAAAACCAGAGGGTGGGGGAAAGCAGCCAGCATCATTTACTTGTGTGCTATAGCTATACCCTGTAAAAGGGGCTGGCATGGCTGTGCAAAGAGCTGGGATGGTTGAGGTGGAAAAATCAGTTTCCCAGCTCTGCAAAGCAACACCTTTTTGTGGGGATTAGCTCTCTTTCCCAAGATCATACTCAAAGGGATTTACATAACCATTATACTCTCACAATCAGTCATCCAGCCACTTCTCTGCTGCCTGTCGGCCAACAAGCTACACAACAGTGGGAGGGGAAACTTTTTGTCCTAGCACATGGGAGAAAATCCCTACTCTTAGAAAAGTTCCATGGGATCTTTAATGTTTGTGCAAGACTGATAGGATTATAAAGTGACAAAGGTAAAATCTTTTATTGGACCAACTTCTGTTGTGGGGAGAGACAAGCAATCACGCTTATACAGTGCTGAACAAGAGCTCTATGTAACATTGAGTTGAAAGCTTGTCTCTCTCTCCAACTGAAATTGGTCCAATAAAACATATACCTCACCCACTTTGTCTCTCTAGTATCCTGGGACCAACATGGCTAGAACAACACTGCATACAGAAATTACAAAGTCTCATCTGAAAAAAAATCAATCTGCCTTAGGAAAGGAAAGCCAACCCCTTCTGCAAGTCAAATCCATGGGTCAAGTCAAATCCATGGGTCTGGATATTTCACACGTAATGCCTGAACCACAATGCCATCCACTGTGACAGGAGTTGCTATTTATTACAGATTTTGAATTTTCATTTTTCTTTCCCAAAACACACAGTGCTGTAGGAAATCAAGATCAGATAACCTGAGAGCACTGTCATATTCCATATAATGCTACAGTTTTGTTTGTGACATTTTATGTTTAAAAAATGCTATAAATAACAGGACTGCAACATTTAATTCATTATAGCAGAGAGACATTATAGGCAAGGGGAACATATATTTTCTGGCAGGATTTGGAAATGGATAGTTGATGAGGCAGAGGTACAGAAAGGCTGTTCTAGATAGCAAAAGCTGCATGGGAGAAGGGTCTCAAACCTACAGTGCCTCTCTTTACACCCTTGATGACCATCTGAAACTTACATCTTTGACTTTAGCAGGAGTTTTGCACACATAGAATGGGGGTAGAATATGTTTGACTGTATTTGGCCCTGTGTCTTTGATGAAGATCTACAAACGGTGTGTGACTTTAAAATCATGGCCTACGTAGGAAGATAATGGGAAGAAAAAACCTAAAACTTGGATCTCTGGAAAAATTTCTAAAACACACATACTAAACTGCTCTAAATTATGTTTCAACCATTGCGATGGCTTCATTCTCAAATTGCTAGGAGTCAAAAAACAGGCTGGAAAGTGGAACTGCTGTTGTCCTCTAAATAAAAGCAGAACATTTCATCTAACAGTGGGCCAGGTTTATATATTTCTTCTTAAATGTCCAATACAGGCCACTAAGTGGAGACTTAGATGGACCATTGGTATGTTCTGGTATGGACATGTCTGCATTCCTACTGAGCTATTATTCATTTGTGCTTCCTCTCAAACATCTGAAAATGGGAGATATAAATAGACCACTGTTTTGAGAGAACAACTGCTATTTAAAACAACCACCTCAGGGAATATAGTGATTAGTGCTCAAAACCAAGCAAAAGGAAATGTTACTTGATCATAAACACACCTAATGGGTCAAATTCATCTCTGCTGTAACTATGTTAAAGTCAACACATTTACTCTAGGATTGAATTTGGTTTATTAACTCTTCCAGCTTTCTTAAGAGCAGTACCTGATCCAACATTACTTTATCCAAGGGAGACACTCCCTCTACATACAACAACTGATTACAATACCCTTCCCTCTGTGACTAACGTTCCTACATTTAAACAGCTTCTATTTGGGGAAATAATACAAAGGTACCTGCTACTCATTGTCCAGTCCTTAACAGGCTAGATTAGACTATTGCAATGGGCTATGTGTGGGACTACATCTTAACACCATTGGAAAATGAAGCGGGTGCAGTACGCAGCAGCTTGCTTACTGACCATGGGATTTCATTGGCAGTATGTGCAGTACTGCCAACCCCAAATGTTCAAAATCATGAGTCAGGGTCACCAGAAATAATGAGATTGGCTTTAAAATCATGAGATTATATAAAAATAGTAAATTTGGTGTTCTTTTTATTAGCCTTCTACTTTTGTGAGCCTTTAGGGTGCACTGGGCTAGAAACTTATTTTTTTCTTTAAGAATGAAGGCTGAAATCATCACACATTCACTTGACTCCAGGAGCTGGGGCTTTAAGGAAAACAATAATTATCATGAGACTCATGACAAAATCATGAGAGCTGGCAACACTGTTTGTGACACCGCTGCTCTGGGATCTGCATTGGCTGACTGTGAGTCTCGAGTTAAGGTCTTGGATATGATCTTTAAAGCCCTAAATAGCCTAGCACAGGCTATCTCAGGGGTTGCCTCTTTCTCCATGCTGTGTTTGTCACAGTTGCAGCCAGTCACCTGACCTCGATCCCGATTTATAAAAAAGGGGATAGGTAGCAGAACATTCTTTGTGAGGGCTTTAGAATGTGCTAATCCCTTGATGTGAAATAGCCCTGAATTTGATGATGTTCTGGGTATGAGGCAAAAGACATTTATCTAAGCGGTTTTGGAGAGGGTTCAGGATAGAGTTCCCACAATGATGAAGGGTAGAAAGGAGTTTTTGTAAGTGACTGAGGGTTTGTCTACACATACAGGTTTCAGAGTAGCAGCCGTGTTAGTCTGTATTCGCAAAAAGAAAAGGAGTACTTGTGGCACCTTAGAGACTAACAAATTTATTAGAGCATAAGCTTTCGTGAGCTACAGCTCACTTCATCGGATGCATTTGGTGGAAAAAAAAATTTTTTTTTTTCCACCAAATGCATCCGATGAAGTGAGCTGTAGCTCACGAAAGCTTATGCTCTAATAAATTTGTTAGTCTCTAAGGTGCCACAAGTACTCCTTTTCTTTCTACACATACAGTGGCACAGGTGCACCGATGCAGCTGCGCCACGGTAGCACTTAGTGATGATGCTACCTACGCCAACGGGAGTAGGTAGCTACTTTATCTCCCTAAAAGGTGGTAGCTATGTCAACAGAAGGCCTCCAGTAGACACAGAGCTGTCTACACAAGGAGTTCAGTAAGTATAACTGCATTGCTCAGGGATATGAATTTTCCTCACCCTGAGCAAAATATTTGTCATGACACAAGTCTGTAGTGTAGTTCCTGAGTTCTTCTTGAAATGATTACTTATATACTGCTGAGATTTTATTGTTATGTTAGAGCACTGGATAGGAGTGTATTGGATAGGCATCTTTTTAATTATTTTAAATCTAATTAATAAAATAGTGTCCTACCTCCATTATCTAGATATGCAATAGCTATGCTATGACTCTACCCATCCTAGATACTTTCTGCCACTGGGCAGATATTGCAAAGATGAGTGCATGCTATTCACTTTTCCTTTTCAGCCTTTGCGTGCATTTTATTTTGCAATGTCAGCTCTTGCCACTAAGTGCATATCTTCGGCAATCCCTTGAGGTCGAGGATGATCTCTTTCACAGGTATTTATTTTTTATGAGTCCTTTGGTGACTGAGGAGTCCGATCTTTGAGCCACAGGCTCTCTGGCAGACGTTGCAGGTGTTGTTGAAAGTTAGGGTTGGGCTGCGATTGCTGTATGACAGTTGTCTGTCTTTTCTGGTGTTTCTCTGCAACCAGGCCAAGGCGATTTTCCTCAAAAATGGACGTTCCCTCTTTGACAAGTTATCCCTGTCCTGAGCTACTGTCTCCCAGCGTGTGGTGTTGATGCCATGTCTCTTGATGTTTACCTTGAGGATGTCTTTAAAGAGTTTCTTTTGGCCTCCCTGTTTCCTTTCTCCTTCAGTGAATTGGGCGTACAGCAGTTGTTTTGGTAAGCGTACATCAGGCATGCACGCACAGTGCCCGCTCCACCTCAGCTGGTGCTGGATAATGAGGGACTTAACACAGAAGATGTTGGCCTCTGTGAGGACACTGGCATACGGGTGGTGATCCTCCCACTTTATGTTGAGGATCTTCCAAAGAAAGTGCTGGTGCTGGCGTTCCAGGTTTTTCAGGTGTTTTCTATAGGTCACCCAAGTCTCACAGCAATAGAGGAGAGTTGGAATTACCCCCGCTTTATAAAGTCTAGTATATGTTGTGATTGTTGAACACCCGACAAGACAGTCTGCCAAAGGCAAGGCTGGTGCAGCGGATTCTGTGCTGAATCTCAACGTCTATGTTTGCCCTCTGTGAGAGATGGCTGCCAAGATAGACAAAGTCTTCTATATTTTTCCAGTTCTTCTTTGTCAATGTAGATCTTCCTTGCTGGGTCTGATGATTGACTAAGTGCATGTACCAAGGTTATCAATAATAATTAATGACTTCCATTTTATATACCAACACCTTTCACCCTGAAGCTCCAAAACTCTTTTCAAATTATATAGGCAGGAGTCATTTTACCATTCAGTAAATGGCAGAATTCTCTTGGGTGGAATGCTGCTGTTATTTTACAGCACAACACAATCCTACATATCAATTTAGGACAGGAAGTGAAGAATATCAGAACCATTTGAAACTGTGGGGGGGAGGGGAATTTAAGTAGGCAGTATCTATTTGCCTACATTGGCAATTGGCCAAGATGCCATGGTCCTATTGTGAAAAATGCACGGCCTTATTGGGATCTTTCATGAGCATGAACTCATTTTTACATTTCATCTGAAAGATGGCACCCACTGGTAACAGCACAGTGCCCCTTAGCAGTACTCTGCAGGCACTATTTTACTACTAAGCCAGATAGAAGATGCCACCTACTGAATCAATACCAACACCTCACAGAAGAAACCCATTGGTGACACAAATTTTCCCATCCAAATATTAATCCAGATTAGCCTGTGAGATCTGGGTAGATCACAGCCCTACATGAAATGGCTGCAGGATGCAATGCTTAACTGCACCTATCCTGCCTTGTCATTGTCTGCCCACTGCCCTGCCCAAAGGTCATTCACAATTGCAGACACCACCATCAGGTGTTTAAAATTTTATTTTTAAATTAAGCATCATATCAGAAACTTATATTTCACAATTGCATAAGGCCTGTCAACTGGAGTTTCACTTTCCCTTCTTGTTATTTCAGTCTATTCATCCTCAATCTCTTGGAAGAAGACGGTCAAATAACACCTAGGAATTAGAATTATTTTTAGGTTTTTCAGGTACCCAGAACTTTTTTTGGGAGGAAACCCAAATGTACCAAAACAAGTAGATTTCCCTGCAAAATACAAGGATAGCGTTCAAATGGCTGTGTTAAACTTCATATGCACTACAAAGGATACCCCGTATAATAACAGGCACATCCAATTACATAGCGGTATGTTTAGAAAAGATATGAAGAATAGGAAGATGCCACTATGGCTCTATCAAGAGCTCTTTAATTACCTGAAAATCAAAAATGAATCCTACAAAAAGTGGAAATGTGGATAAATTACTAAGGAGGCGTACAAAAGAATAGCACAAGCATGTAGTAACAAAATCAGAAAGGCTCAGGCACAAATGAGTTACACCTAGCAAGGGACATAAAAGGCAATAAGAAGAGGTTCTTTAAATATATTAGGATCAAGAGAAAGAAGAAGGAAAGTGTCTTAGCAGTGAAGGAGAGCTAATAACTGGTGACATCAAGAAAACTGATGGATTGGGTTTAATGCCTCTTTTGCTTCAGTCTTCACTAAAAAAGTAAATATTCAGTACAATTAATATTAACAACAAGGGGGAAAGAACAGAACCTAAAATAGGGTTCAGATTAAAGAATATTTAGATGAGTTAGATGTATTAAAATCATCAGGGCCTGAGGATATTCATCCTAGGGTAGCTAAGGAACTAGCTGAAGCAATCTTGGAACAGTTAGCAATTATCTGGAGGAGAACTCCTGGAGGACAGGTGAGGTCCCAGAAGACTGGAGAAGGGCAAACATAGTACCTGTCTTTAATAAAGGAACAAAGAGGACCCAGGGAATTATAGACCAGTTAGTCTAACTTTGATACCTGGAAAGATAGTAGAACAAATTATTAAATAATCAATTTGTAAGGACCTGGAGGTTAATAAGATTATAAGAAATAGCCAGCATGGATTTGTCAGGAACAAATCATGCCAGACCAACCTAATTTCCTTCTTTGACAGTTAACTGGCCTAGTGGACATGGGGAAGGAGAAGAAGTGATATATCTTGATTTTAGTAAGTCTTTTGACACAGTCCCACATGACATTCTCATAAGCAAACTAGGGAGATGTGATTTAGATTAAATTATTATGAGCTGGGTGCACAACTAGTTGAAAGACCATACTCAAAGAGTAGCTATCAATGATTCGCTGTCAGACTGGTAAGCTATATTTTATGGTGTCTTGCAGGGGTCAGTCCTGTGTCCAGTACTAATCAATATTTTCATTAATGTCTTGGGTATGGGAGTGGAGCATATGCTTATAAAATTTGCAGATGACACCAAACTGGGAAAAGTTGCAAAACAATTTAAAACAACCTTGACAAATTGGAGAATTGGTCTGAGTTCAACAAGGTGAAAATCAGTAAATACAAGTGCAAAGCACTTCCCTTAAGGGGGAAAAATCAAATGTACAGCTACGAAATGGAGAATAACTGGCTACGTGGTAGTACTGCTGAAAATTGATCACAAACTGTAAATCAAAAATGTGATTCAGCTGTGAAAAAGACTAGAATTCTGCCGTGTATTAACAGGAGTGTCACGTGTAAGACACGGAAGGTAACTATCCCAGTCTACTCAGCACTGGGGATGCCTTAGCTGGAGTACTGTGTCCAATTCTGGGTGCCATGGTTTATGAAAGATGTAGGAAAAACTGGGGAGAGTCCAGAGAAGAGCAATGCAAATGATAAAAGGTTTAGAAAACCTGACCTATGAGGAAATGTTAAAAAAACTGGACATGTTTAATCTTAAGGAAGGAAGATGGGGGGGGGGGCGGGATCTGTTAACAATCTTCAAGTATATTAAGGGCTGTTATAAAGAGGACTGTGATCAATTGCTCTCCATGTCCCCTGAAGGAGGTAGGACCTAAAGTAATGGGCTTAATCTGCAGCAAGGGAGATTCAGGAAAATCTAAGGGTAGATAAACTCTGGAATAGGCTTCCAAGAGAGATTGTGGAATCCCCATCATTGGAGGTTTTTAAGAACAGTTTGGACATGTTATACCAATAAAATAAAAACCAGTAGGATCTTATTAAAGGGGAAAAGGCAAAATGCCACATTTATTGTGAATACAGAAAGAATCATAGTAAGCTGTTAGTTATAGCTATAACGTTCCATTCAATTTCATATTTATTCACACATTCATTCATACACATACACACACAGAGGTTCTGCAAGGTTGTTATCATAGTTACTAGCCTTAAAGTTGCTCATGCCAAGCCACTGGCCAGGTGGCCTGGACATGAGGAGGCAGCAGGGCCTTGTCAGATTCTCATCTGATGCTCCTGGAAGTTGGTTTGCAGAATCAGACCCCAAAGTTCTCACTTTCTAGAGTCCATTTTTATAGGAATTTCTTCCTATGCCAGTCTATGGGAATTGCTTCATCATGCTGTTGATGAATCAATCAGCAGATGGCACATTCCTGATGGCTCCGCGCTGCCAGATGTTATCTTGTTCTTTGGTTCTCCCATTCTTGAGGCTGTTGGGTGGATTACAGTCTGCCCTCCGGGGGTCCTCTGGTTATTTCCACTTCATGTCTTCTTCAGCCGATGGACACTGGATTCTTAGGCTGGCACCTCCCTTATCATTCAGTTATTATTCACACCAAGCATCCATCCACATACATCCTCTATCTCTATTTTAATCACAATTGTTAACAAAGTGAGATGAATAAAACAAAAGGGCGGGGAGTCTCTGGGTGCTGTTTCTGTTGTTACAGAGTATTGCTTCAAGTCTCTCTCTGTGTGAGTAGTTGTTGTTACAAAGAATTGCTTTGAGAACAGACTCTGTCTTAGAATGTACTAACACAATTAGCAGCTTGCAAGTTTCACACATAGAGGGAGAGAAACAGTACCAAAAACCAAGAGACCTCTTAATTAGTTTCAGAGTAGCAGCCGTGTTAGTCTGTATTCGCAAAAAGAAAAGCAGTACTTGTGGCACCTTAGAGACTAACAAATTTATTAAAGCATAAGCTTTCGTGAGCTACAGCTCACTTCATCGATGAAGTGATAAATTTGATAGTCTCTAAGGTGCCACAAGTACTGCTTTTCTCTTAATTAGTAATACCCTGGAATTTAAACTATGGGGAATCAAACTCATTTGTGATTTTAATACAGAACTTCTTTAATATGATCCAATATAATAACCTGTCTAGGACTGTGTGGGTTTATTTGTTCCTGCCAGAGAGCAGGGGGATGGACTTGATGAGTTCTTGAGGTCCCTTCCAGTCCTACATATCTATGTTTCTGTGTTTACATAATGATGTGGGAATCAGACTTGAGGCACTCATATACTTGGGGGATGACAGATGGACAATCGTGGGGTTGCCAAAGGAGGATTCGGGGGATTCTCTCTGTTTTCTCCTCCCCATTCAGTAGTCAATTGTGGTTTAGAGCAAACCCAATACTAGGGTATTATAGCCACCTTTGAATTTGGTCTTCGCTTAATATGGTAAAGGAACTTTTGCAGCAGATGCTCAATACACTTGATACATGAGGCCACATGAACCTCTCCTGTTGCCCAGGTACAGTATGTTAGCTGGTTTAAAATTATATTGCAAGTTTTTGGAGAGAACTTGTATCTGTTTTATGCTTTGAGTCTGTGGTTTTGGGAACAGTAAATGGAGAGTTTGAAATCTGTACAACTATTGAACAGTAGAAAGTATTTTCTAAAAGAAATACTCCATGTACTTGGATGAATATTTGCACCCCTTAATTTTCACCACTAGTAACTTTTTTGGCTGGTTTATATAGTAATCTGTGCATGTAGTTTATATACTGTTTAAAACTAAAATAAAAACACTTGCTTTAATGTTATAGTAAACTACTCCATTCTTTTTTCTTTCTTTTCCATGTTAATAGATTCAGTAAAATTTTGGTAAGAGTCTTGGCAGGTTCAGTTGCAGGTATTTTTCTCTGTCTATTTTGCTTGATTTCATTATGTAATTAAGGGAATTTGGATAGTGTTAGCTGGTTTTTTAAATTCATGTGATACTTTAAGGGTGGGAAGTGAAACCAAAGGAAAGCTTACATAGACCCCTGTGAAATTAAGCTGCTGAATTCTGCACTGCTTAAGTTACTACCTAGAGAAAAAAAAAAGGTTTCAGAGTATTATTACTCAGATTGCCTCTCACTACATCTAAAACATGAAATGTAGATTACACATGTGGAATTGGGAGTCTGTTTAGAAAAAATGGAAACTTTAGGTAGCTTTGGTGATTTTAGCTATCTTAGGGGGACCTCCAACTCATCATATTAGAAAAAGCTTGCCACTTTCCCCCATATTTAGCTCTACAGAAATCTAATATAAATATTGACTAAGAAAGACATCAGAATGCAGGTTGACACCTAGAACAGACCTCATGCAAGTTTCATAACTAAAATATTATGGCACATTTTCCATTCAGCCCATTCCAGGCCCAGTAATAGTCTAAAGATGTATCAATTATTCATTCCACGGAAATATGTCACAGCAACAGATGAAGCAGCTACGTGAGATTAAACAGGAGGTAGCCAATTTTCCATTAGCAAATGGGTTGTATGTTCATTGCTATTTAAGAATATTTTTTATTCTAAATATTTACAGAAAATATATGAATTCATACGATGTCCTGGTGACAAATACTCATAGATCTCTTTATAATCACTATAAAAGTTGTACGCTTTCAAAGCACCTTGCAGGCTCTAACTAATGGTGATGACGTGCAACAGTTACGTGACGTTGAGCCTGAACCATGTAACCAAATTAAAGCAAGTAGTCTGCAGTAAAACATTATCCTGTTTAAGCCAGCAGGGCTAACTGTGAGTATGAGATTTGCTGGCACATGTCCTTGATAGCTCAAAAGGAAACAAACTGAGCCTTAATAAGAATGAGTGTCCATTGCCAAATAAATCACAAACAGTCCTGGATAGAGGGCAATCATTTGCAGCTGCACAGGAAACAGGCTCTATGTATTTAGCTGTCCCTTTGGACTGAGCACTTGCCTTTTCTTTGTATATAGATAGAGGTGAAAATAACTCCTAACAACTTGACTTCCTGATTTGTTGCCTGGATCAGCACCATGAAACAGGTACCATTTCCATATTCCATCTCATCATTATATAGAATCAGCCTGGTCATCATAAATTGATTGACATCTTTAGTGAAAATTCCAGATTTTCAGTGTCTGAGGCATTTTGAGACAGTGCTGTGTACAGTGGGTTTTAGCCCACGAAAGCTTATGCCCAAATAAATTTGTTAGTCCATTAGGTGCCACAAGGACTCCTCATTTTTTTTTCTATTTTGTTTGTTTGTTTGTTTGATTTCCATCTTTTAATAGTAAAAGCAGCCTCAGGCCATCAATCCCTCTCTATCAGTTGTTAATCTCCAGAAAATGGCCTGCTCCTCAATTGTTGTTGTGTAAATAATAATAATGTGACATTAACACCCTGCATGGATCAGCACTGTGCTGCTACTAGCCCTGTAGCTGTAGCTCACTCTGTTTTCAACAGCCTGATAATAAGAATGGAAATTTCAGGGCTCTCAGATGTCCAACAAAAACAATCATTAAAATTTGGGGAAAATTCTGCCTTTGGTTACATTCATGTAATCCCAAATCAGCAGGAAGATGTGGATGTAACTGAGAGCATAATTTAGTCCTTGCTGGAATTTTTGGTTGTTTTTAGTCTTTGACTTCCACTGTAGCACAGTTATCTGCAATTTCAAAGCTCTTATTGCTGTAATATCTACATACTGTGAATGGATTATCAAAAACCCAGAACTGTTCAGAACAATAGTCACTTATCTGTCCTACACTAGGTTTGAAGCTGGGTTGCTACCTTCGAACATGATGTTTGCTTTTCTTCTGATCTGGTTCTTTGGAGAATGTTGTGGTATGTCTTGCAGTCTGATCTGAACTGAACATAAGGCTTTAAATCAGTGTTTCTCAATGATCGGTCCATGGCCTGGCACTGGTCCCTGAGATCTCCCTGACACAGTTTAAAAAGACAGCAAGCTGGTCCCTGGTATCAAAAATGTTGAGAAACACTGCTCTAAATCAGTGCTACTCAACGTGGTGATCCGTGGACCGGTGCCAGTCCATGAGCCATCAGCTGCCGGTCTGCGCACACATTGGGAAAAAAAATTGCCGGTCCCCCACCTCAGATAGCTTGAGAAGCACTGCTCTAAATGATCTATTTTGTGTGGATGTATAAGAGCCCCGGGAGGTCCCAGGTTCATTCTCTTGTCTGCTGCTCCTTTGAATCTGTATCTGGACTCTGCTAAAGATTACTCACTTGAACATAGAGTTTGAATCCAGCTACCAAAGGTAAAGACACCTACTTAATGTTGGCATGTCCCAGCAGGAGAGGACTCAGGTAGTGTTGTTGAATGTTAAGAGGTCAGGATCTGATTCAATCCCTACACTGATTTTACAATAAGTCTGCATCAAGCACCAAACACTACAGTGATAAAGAGTGCTCTGCAAATGCTTAAGATACATTGAGGAGCTACAAGTACTAAAATATGAGTGGGGAATTACTTTTCTTTCTGACCTGAGTTGCTTAACAGGAGATTGAAAAGGACTATAAAACTGTCATGGAGGAAAACCTGATCAAAAGATTTGCTAGAACCTTTTTTATACAAATGTATTGTTTCAAATAAAATTTTAAAGTGAATGTCTGAGTTCCTTTGGTCTCTACCATTTTGGAGTTCTAACTCATGCCTGTTTACACCCTCTAAGTTCTCGTATGTGTCTAAGTTGGTGGAATGATCTTGTAGAATAGCAACAACTGCAACCAGCACGTTCTTATCCCCAATTCTTATAGCAAGAAAGTAAATTAGGCTACTCAACAGAAGAAACACCCCTTCTTCTCCTTCAGGCCTCTCCTTCTTGGCTGGGAAGCCTGACCTACCTAAACATGTTTTCTCCCAACAATCCACTCTAGTAGTGTTTTTCTTTACCTGTAGCTGCTGTACTTATGGTGTCCCACACTATCCCCAAGAGGAAGATTAGAGTCTGAGGTCTTGAGCAGTTCCTAGTGGGTAGCCACAGGAGCTGCCTTAGGGTATGTCTACACTTTGAGCTTGGAGTTGTGATTCCCAGCTCAAGGAAACTATCCACACTAGCTCTAATCAAGCAATGTACTAAAAATAGGGCATGCTGACAGTGCAGCTGGGAGGTGTCATTCCCAGCTTGGGCAGATATACACACACTAGCTCTGCTTGAGCTATCGTTTAAAAATGCGGTAGCACGGACTAGCCTCCTTGAGTCCCGTCCCGTGTAAGGCACTTTTCTGAGTCCACTAGTCCCTTCCACTGCTCATGCCACTCCCTTTGGCAACTACAGCAACTACTTACATGGAAGAGTGACATTAGGAAAGGATCAAATATACTACTTCTTATAGTAGTATATAAGTATAAGACAGTCTAGAGTTTGTCAGCTGGCACTACGGAGATGCCAACATCATGAGATTAGCCAGCGGATCCATGGACCATAATTTGAAACCTCAGAGAGGCTAAGTAAAGAGATGGGCTTTATGCAATGTCTTGAGGGTTATGTCCCAGATTCAGGTTGTGTCCCACAAAAGTGCAGAGCTTTTTGCACTGACAATATCCAGGCTACACCTAGGTGCGAATATGGAGCTAGCACAGTCTATGCAGATCTGATATTAACAATTACTCCAGAGACAGAAGACAACAACACACCATGTCAGCAGTAGAAGAAAAGGGCCAAAGTCAAAGTATGACATGCACTGAGGAAGCAAAGGCTTAGAGAAAGCTTGTATATAGAGAGAACAGGGAGGCATTTGCCTTAGTGCACCAACTTTTATGATCCTGATAGGAAAAAACAACAAGGCTGGTTTTAGCTTGTCCTTTGACAATGCCAAACACCACAGCCTTCTGCCAGTTTGGTTGTTAGTTTAAACTTACATATGGAGGGAAAAGGAGGAGCCCATCTCACATGCTTTTGTTGCTGTCTAACCATTTTGTTTTGTGTTTCCACCGCTGTTGGCTTTGGGAACAGTGGCAGCCTTGTCTCAGTGCCTGGTTCATGTACATTCAGTTCTTTTCCACACTGCTGAGCCTGCCAATAAAATGGCTAGTTACCCTAATAAAAGAGCACTTCAGTCATAGACTGAAATGATAGTAATGATTCTGCAATATCATAGTAATGATACTGCAGTATTTGAGTAGTTATTGGAGTATTCTTCTTTTACAAATAAGATCAGTGCTACATGTGTTGGTGGTGTTGTGGATAACTATCAACTAAGAAGTTGAGTGAGTACCATTAATGCATTTTACAAGCTAGTGAATAGCCATTATGATAGCCACTATCAGTCAGTATGTCAACTTGAACTGGAAGTGGGGGCTCTCTCCTAGCTGATTCTCTGAGAGGAGTAGTTCTGTGTTGCCAGACAATCAGCATCAATGATTCAAAGGGTCCAGAGGTTCAGTTTGGATAAGCACCCACACATTCAGAGGCTGCTCCAAATATCAGGCTGGAAATCTCATGAAACTAGGCTTGGCCACACTGGTGGAAGAACTTTGGTGTATTTCAGTATTGGTTCACTGGTCTAGTCCTAAACCAATGGCTGAAAGCAAAAATAAGTATTTTAAAGTTTCAAGATGGTTTTGGACTCAGTTCTGTCCACTCTTCTTCTCTATATACTATACACTGAAATGTAAGTACAATATTTATATTCCAATTGATTTGATTTATTTTTTAATTATATGGTAAAAATGAGACAGTAAGCAGTTTTTCAGTAATTGTGTGCTGTGACACTTTTGTATGCTTATATCTGATTTTGTAAGCAAGTTGTTTTTAAGTGAGATGAAACTTGGAGGTATGCAAGACAAATCAGACTCCTGAAAGTGGAACAGTAGTCTGGAATGATTGAAAGCCACTATTCTAGACACCTTTCCCAGAGCCCATGGCAGAAAGCACCCTCTCTCCTCTCAGGGTTACTTCCAGGACTAGAGGGAGAAGCCACACCTTTTAGGGGGCTGTGTGTGGATGTCCCACAAAGAGCAAGCCACCACAGCAACTCTATTAGAGATTTTCAGCATCTGTTGCTATTATCTCTGGAAAACATAGCTGACATCTTCAGGAAGAAGTTAGAGAGGGTGTTGGGGGAACACTGGTTTCCACTTCTTAACTTAATAGGATTTAAAACATGGTGTTTGTTCTGTTTCTAAAAGGCTGTGTACAGGGAATATTGTGTTGGAGAGAAGATTGTATTTTATATGACTCAGCGAAGAAACCAGTTACTAACCCTAAGTAAAACAAGAAAACAATGCTGGGCTAGATTCTGAGCACAGTGACACTAGTCTAAGGACATGGCTACACTTGCAGATGTATAGCACTTTGAGTTAAACCCGCCTTTGGAGAGCGCTGTAGGGAAAGTGCTGCAATCTGTCCACACTGACAGCTGCAAGGGCATTGGTGTGGCCACATTTGCGGCACTTGCAGCGGCACTGGGAATGGTGCACTATGGGCAGCTATCCCACAGAGCACCTCTTCCCATTCTGGCACTGTGGCTTGTGGGAAGGGGATGGGAGAGCAGGGCATTCTGGGTCCTGTCCCAACACCCCGTGATGCATCAGTTCGCATCCCAGCAATCCCTGTGCTTCTGTCCACATTTGGCACCATCTTTCAATGTTTTTGTACTGTGCGCTCTGTCTTCCCTTTTGGTCTGTGGGAATGGAGCCCGAACTGCTGAGGAGTACGCTGATGAGTCTCGCCAGCACATCACGTTTGGCAGTCGCGTTACTCCTTAAGATCAAAAGTGACAGTGAGGACTCCGATGATGATATCAACTCGAGTAATGCATATGACATAAGATTGCTTGTGGCATTCACGGACATGCTCACCACTGTGGAACGCTGCTTTTGAGCTTGGGAAACAAGCACTGAGTGGTGTTATCACATCGTCATCCAAGACTGGGATGACGAGCAGTGGCTGCAGAACTTTCAGATGAGAAAAGCCACTTTCATGGGACTGTGTGAGGAGCTCGCCCCTGCCCTGCGGCGCAAGGACACGAGATTGAGAGCTGCCCTGATGATGGAGAAACAGGTGGCTATTGCAATCTGGCAGCTGGCAAGTCCAGACAGCTACCGATCGGTCGCTAACCGGTTTGGAGTGGGGAAGTCGACCGTTGGAATTGTGTTGATGCAAGTTTGCAGGGCCATTAATCGCATCCTGCTCAGAACCATGACTCTGGGCAACATGCATGACACTGGCTGGCTTTGCATAAATGGGTATCCCTAACTGCGGAGGGGTGACAGATGGCATGCACATTCCAATTCTGGCACCTGCCCACCTAGCCTGCAAGTACGTTAATCAGAAGGGGTATTTCTTGATGGTTCTTCAGGCACTTGTGGGTCACCGTGGGCGTTTCACGGATATTAACGCAGGCTGGTCTGGAAAGATGCATGACGTATGCATCTTTCAGAACACTGGCCTGTTCAGGAAGCTGCAAGCCGGGACTTTTTTCCCAGACCAGAAGATCACCGTAGGGGAAGTCAAAATGCCCATTGTGATCCTTGGAGACCCTGCTTACCCTTTAAAGCTGTGGCTCATGAAACCCTACACAGGGAGCCTTGACAGCAGCAAGGAGCGGTTCAACAACAGGCTGAGCTGGTGCAGAAAGACTGTGGAGTGTGCTTTTGGCTGTTTAAAGGGCAACTGGCACTCTCGGTATGGGAAGCTGGACCTGGCAGATGACAGCATCCCCGCAGTGATATCCATGTGCTGTACCTCCATAACATTTGTGAAGGGAAGGGTGAAAGATTCACTCAGGCATGGAACTTGGAGGTTCAACACCTGGAGGCTGAATTTGAACAGCCAGAGATTATTAGAGGGGCCCAGCGCAGGGCTGCAAGGATTAGGGATGCCTTGAGGGAGCAATTTGAGGCTGAAAGCCACCAGTAATGAGTGGTGCCCTGCACAGAAGTGAAGTTCAGTAGTTCCAATGTTATAGGAATCTGTGTTTGCTACACTGACTTGCAGTGCCTGTTTCTTTCCTGGGCTAAGGTATCTTTTATGCAATAATAAAGAATGTTTTCGAAGCCAAAAAATCCATTTATTGAAAAGAAAATTCATTTATTGAAAAGAAACACAACTGCTTGGGAAACAGAAAGCGCAAGGGGGTGGGGTGGGGAACAGTACAATCACAGATTTGTGTATGTCCTGTTATCATACTCAACCTTCCTGTCTGGAGTGCCGTGCAATGAGTGCTGCACTTCAGGATGGCTATACTGCATGGTGATGGGGGTTGAGTGCAGTGGGTAAGAGTCGTAGTTTTCAGGGCTGGGTGGTGAAGCTACAAGTGTTGGAGGCAGCTGGTGGCGGTAAGAACCTGGATGTTGGAGAAAGTGGGTTGGAGGTGACATGGGGCCACAAGGGAAAGAGTTTTGGACAAGGGCTGCGCGAGGGGGGGGGCGGTAGTGCTCCGCCTGCATGGCTACGAGGGCCTGGATAGAGTCCATTTGATGCTCCATATGCTTATCAGCTGATCTTTGCTGCCGGAGCACGCGCTTTTATGCCGGCGCTCCTGATTCTGCTGGCAGATCCTCCTTTCACTGTCCTGCCACTCCTGCACTTTTTGATTTTCATTACTTGAGTGCTGCATTACTTCATGCAACATGTCTTCCTTGCTTCTACGTAGCCTTTTTCTGATTCTTTGGAGTCTTTCAGCCGGTGATAACATGAGATGAGATCTCAAGGTTGCACCTGTAAAGGCAAAATGCAACACTTAACAGAGGAAGCATTGTTCACACCAGTCAGAGCAATGATTCCCCGTACTTAAGGGCAAGCACAGTCTACACAATAGCATAATTTGCCTGTCCCAAAGCGAGCACACATAACCCACAGGAGGCCCAAAATGGTGAGTAAGCACAGGATCAAGCGTGACTGATTGTTTCACGGCTGTACTGTCCTCTGGGTTTCTGTGCCTTGGGGAGAGCCAACAGGGGTCTTGGGGAGCCCCTATGCTGAACACTGTCCCCACATTTTCCACAGGAGTTCGTCCTGGAAGATATCTCACTGCTGAGGTGACCTCAGAAGCAAGGGAGGGTCTTCTACTGCAATGCGGCTTCAGCCCTGGTCCATAATCAGCTTGCCTATGGCAAGGACAAGTTAGCCCAACTGGGACAGGGACCACAGTGGCTCTCCTGAGAAACCTGCGCAAGCGCATTTCCCAAGTTCTGGATGAGCCCTTTAAAGAGATCACTGAGGCCGATTACCGCGATGTGAGAGAGCACATTAATGCCCTATTCCATATCTAGGCATGCATGCAGCCCAAACCCTCCTCGCCCCAAGAGCCCACACTGAATAATTTCCTTCCCAAAATAAAAGCCGCTTACCGGGAACCTCCTCTGGTGTTTGTCCTTCCCCAAGCACCAGCCGCTGCAACTGGCTACCTTCCTCCTGGCTTGAGAACAGCTCCTGGCTGCATGCATCTAGGGATGCCAGGGTGTCTTCCTCCTCAGCACCCTCGCTCTCGCTTTGCTCGTCCTCCTCCTCCTCTTCCTGCCTTGTTGAACTGGGCTCTGAAGTGTCCATGGTGGTACTCGGAGTGGAGGTGGGGTCGCCCCCAAGTATTGCATCCAGGTCTTTGTAGAAATGGCAGGTAGCGGGGCAGCACTGGAGTGGCTGTTTGCCTCACGGGCTTTGCGGTAGGCATGCTGCAGCTCCTTCACTTTAACCCTGCACCGCAGTGCGTCCTGGTCATGGCCCCTTTCCATCATGTCCCTTGATATCTGCCCGAAGATATCGTAATTCCTGCTGCTGGAGCGCAGCTGGGACTGGACAGCTTCCTCTCCCCAAACACTGATGATGTCCAGCACCTCGCCATTGCTCCATGCTGGGGCTCACCTGGCACGTGGAGGCATGGTCACCTGGAAAGATTCACTGAGAGCACTCCATGCCTGGCTGAGCAAACAGGAAGGGGATTTTAAAAATTCCCAGAGAAGTTAAAGGGTGGGTCTGACTGTTGGTCACCTGGAGGCAGGGAAGTAGAGTTCAAAGTGATGATCAGTGTGGCTAGCATTGTGGGACACTTCTGGAGACAGGTCAGAGTGCACTAACAGACCAGGGCATCCACACTGGCGCCGCGGTGCTCCAGCGGGGGCGCACAAAACGTTATTCCACTCGCCGAGGTGGAGTACCAGGAGCACTCTAGCAGCAGAGAGACAGAGCACTCTATGTGCCTTGCCAGTGTGGACAGGTAGTGAGCTACTGCGCCTCGGGCTCCCTTATTGCGTTGTAACTCGCAAGTGTAGCCAAGCCCTAAACCTGAAGTAATACTATTGCTGTCAGTATTGTTACTCCATTGACAATAGATCTGAATCTAGCTCACTTTCGCAGAAATAAGTGGATAAGATGCTGCAAATAATAGCTGTCCAGAAGAGCACACGGTTGAGACATATTCTGTAACTCTTTATAATTAGGTTTGCAGGATACAAGAACCTGTCAGATTGCTTAGTTACATTCAGGGTCCTTATTCAAAGACAATGAAGACTGGGGGAAGCAGAAGATAGCTTGTCACAAAGGAACAGTACAGTGCTGCCAAAGTTGAGGGTATATTGATATTTCCATTATATTTTTAAATGCTATTTCTGAGATCTTATGCTGCTACTCAGTTGTTTAATAATATGAGGGCCAGACAGGTTCTTTTCTGACAGTTCCACATTCCTTTTTTCTGCTTTATAAAAGAGGATTAATGTGGTCCAGGATGGCTCTCTAATGAACTGCATGTGGCAAATAATCAGACACATAAGTCCAGTTCTTACCATGTAGACTTGGCCTAAGTTACCAGTTTGAGCCACCTACGCTTTGGTACTGCCAGGTCACAGTTGAGGCATGCTGGGCAAAGCCCTGTGGGGAAGCTTGTTTTGCTGTGCTGTATTCATTCTGTAGGTAGATGCAACTTTCAGTGGCAGAAAGAAAGCCTTACCTTAGAGTTAATAAATTCTAATCAAGCATATATAAAAGATAGTATTAAACAGAAATGAGTTTTGATGTAAAAAAATTAATTCCCAGTAATAGTCCAAATGCGCATCAGCTGTTTTAAACATTCATCTTATGACAGTGAACTGTTTAACTTTGGAAAGTGACCAGTGAGCATGCTTTCTATGCTTTTCATTCTGCATATGCCAAGTATGCAGTAATATATGCAGTGTGTATTAACAGTCCTGTGAGGATTTTGCACCGTAAAGCATTTGCATTGAATTGTTGCTTTCACATATACTGCACTGCTCTACAGAGGAGACAGTGTACAGCATCATCAGTTCACTAGAAAAATTATACACAATGTCTCCATAAGTGCCAAGGGGGAGCTTGGAACCAGTATCTTTAAAAGTGGTGAAGAACAAACTCTAAAATTTCTATGGGACAGATCCAGTGTTTTGTAGAAAGCTAAACCAACCATGGAATTGCAAGATGTACCTAACCAGGCATCTTCTCTGTCTGAGCAGCATGACAGGCTGGAAACAGTATAGTTTTTGGATGAAGTCAGCTCTCAACACAATTGTACACTAATTACTTAAATGAGCCACAGGGGTTTCGGACCTAAATTTGCATGAGTAGAGAGACCTTTTCTCTTAAGCTGTTTGGATATTGGATTTTTTGTAAACAGTTTTAACTACAATTTAACTAGAATATTCAAAAGGTAAATAAAAGACAGACAGTAGATCTCATGATTTGCTTTTAATATGATTTCCCTAAGCCTTATAAGAGCTATTATATACAATTCTCTCCAAGGTTTGTGGCTCATCTGGCACCTCACTCAGAGGAATTTAATATGCATAGGTTTTCCCAAATGTTTGATACCATATCTCTGTTACAGAGGAAGATAATCCTCTAGCTCAGGAAGGAAAATACAAAACATTAGTTTACTTGTTTTTTTTAAAAAATATCTACAGGTGAATGATTGGCTCTGAAGAGACTGCACCCTCCTAAAGCTGAAAAATAAGAGCACTCATCCATTGGTGCATGGGTGCAATATAAATTGGAGCACCCAGGATGTTAGTGATGAGGTTCTTATGTGACACCTATCAGTATTTTCAGGTATCTTCAAAAGTTACAAGTAACAATCTTCCAAGTAGTTTGATGTGACTAGATTCACTCGATTTTCTGTCAAACTTCTCTCTCAGGCATGTGCTTGCAAAGATTAATTTTTCATTTAGTTCTCAACACTATAAGATTAGTAGTCAGTCCGCTTATCCAGAAATGAATTTGTCTCAGTTTAGCTTCTGTAAAAGTTCTATCTTAGGCACTCATAAGTGTCCCCCTACTGGTGGACAGTTTCCTTTTTCTTGCAGGATGTAGCTGTTGAGAGATTCTTTACTAAATAAATTTATTAGTCTCTAAGGTGCCACAAGTATTCCTTTTCTTTTTTGCGAATACAGACTAACACGGCTGCTACTCTGAAACCTGTAAGAAGTTCAGTGTTTTATATCAACGTACGTATATAAATAAAAATATAATAAAGAATAAAAAAGCCAAGGCTTTCCCAGGGCAGGCGTTTGATTAGAGAGGTCCCAAGTAAGGAAGGCAATCCATGGTTTCCTGAGCTCTAGGTCTCCTCTTCTGCTGATGATGTTAGAAAGGATATTTGTTACCGAGGCTACTGTTGAACCCTTAAAGTACAGGGCATTAAAATAAGTCACTGATCTTGCTTGTAGTTAAGGTCAGCCCTGGAGCTTTGAGGAGTAGATAATATTATCACCAGGAGGTCATTAACTTTCCTTTTCCCATGAAACTTTAGAAATCTTGTTTGTACATTGTAGCAATTCAAAATGTAAATTAAGAACAAGAGTGCAGCAAATGTTTAAAAGTAGAACAAATAGGGGACCCTTATTACAAAGGATGTCACTTGTTTCAGTCTCAAATTTACTTCTGTCCCACCCACACCTTCTGGCAGGATTCCCATTTTAGCACTATATGTTGTATCAGTAGTGCCAAATGAGTCATGAAACAGCCAATGCCATTTACAGCACAGAGATTAACCCTTACACTCAAAGCCTCCTGCAATTACTACCTCTTATAACATACCCAGGCTGTGTGGTTTAAGGGTTAGCCCTGGGGAGCGTGGGGAGGAAGTGGGAAAAGACACATTTTCCATCAAAGACCTCATGTTCTGCATCTGAGTTAAGGCTCCTTTAGACTTCAGTAAAGTTACTACAAGAGCTTAGTAGAACTCCCCTGCCTAACTGGGAAAGGGAACAAAACAGTATAAGCCCCTATTCCCATCCATACACTTCCAATTTCGCAGACAAGTAGAATAGGAATTATTCAGTTTTCATCCCTGGTAGGGGAGACATTTGTGTTTATTACACCAGCACTGCCTCCCAGCTTCTCGCCTATGCCTTTCTTCTTAGCTGACCCCTTTATTTCTTTCCCCTGTGCCCCTGGTCCTCCCCCAACAAAGGCAACCTCTCTTCCTTCATGTCTTTTCTAATTCAGGAGAGGGATAATTATTTACTGTAGTGCCGATGGGTGAGTGAGCTCTCCTAGTGTCCAAGCTGTTGATGGTGCAGTGGTATAAAATGAGCCAATTCACTGGAAACCACTTCAACTCAGTATTTTGGTGATTGCAGTCCTCATTTCACAGTTACCTATTTCAGCTAAACCCTAAGTCTTAACTCATTTTTTCCAGGGAGACATTCCCCTCCTCACCCCATGCCTGTGGTCAAACAAATCCCAGGGCAACATTTAGGCTATGTCTACACAATAGCCTATGTTGACAAAACATATGTCACTCAGAGGTGTGAATATTCCACTCCCCAAACATGAAGTTTCACTGACATAAGCGCTCGTATGCACAGCACTATGTCAGTGGGAGAGCTTCGCCTGCTGATGTAGCTTTTGCTGCTTGCAGAGGTGTTTTTTTTATGCCAACAGAACTCTCTCCTGTCAACATAATAGAGCCTCTTCACCAGATGCAGCTGTATCGGTACAGCTGTGTCATTGCAGCGCTATACTTATAGACATACTCTATCAGGTAAAGCAGAAAATTTCAGAGAGAGTCATGCAGTCAGTATTCACAACTACATCCATTCTGAATTGGCCCAATAACCTAAACCACTATAATAACATTAGTATAAACTAGACTGTTTAGGGACATTGCTGTAGCTAGCTCTTATAGTATAAAGGAATTGGGTACCTTCCCTTTAAATGATTTGTGAGCGCTTTCCTGGCTCTCACTGTCTGTTTCAGGAGCCACTGGAACCCTGCCAGAGCAGCAGCAAATACTGTAGCTAAACCTTGTTTGTTGATGATAGTTAGAAAATACAGTTATTGGGATGCACTGTACGCCTGTGGTTTTTCCATATTGTGTGTGTGTATAAAGAGCAAAAGACAACATTTCTTTTTTAATTGCCTTGAGGTTTTTAAGAATAGAGTGTACAATGAAGCATTATACAAATTGCCTCCCCAAATGTTCCACAGCCAGTTTCTGTCATCATCCAAGCCTAAACAAAGATCAAAAACCTTACTGTTCCACCTTAGAGACTAACAAATTTATTAGAGCATAAGCTTTCGTGAGCTACAGCTCACTTCATCGGATGCATTTGGTGGAAAAAACAGAGGAGAGATTTATATACACACACACAGAGAACATGAAACAATGGGTTTATCATACACACTGTAAGGAGAGTGATCACTTAAGATAAGCCATCACCAACAGCAGGGGGGGGAAAGGAGGAAAACCTTTCATGGTGACAAGCAGGTAGGCTAATTCCAGCAGTTAACAAGAATATCAGTCCTCTGATATTCTTGTTAACTGCTGGAATTAGCCTACCTGCTTGTCACCATGAAAGGTTTTCCTCCTTTCCCCCCCCTGCTGTTGGTGATGGCTTATCTTAAGTGATCACTCTCCTTACAGTGTGTATGATAAACCCATTGTTTCATGTTCTCTGTGTGTGTGTATATAAATCTCTCCTCTGTTTTTTCCACCAAATGCATCCGATGAAGTGAGCTGTAGCTCACGAAAGCTTATGCTCTAATAAATTTGTTAGTCTCTAAGGTGCCACAAGTACTCCTTTTCTTTTTGCGAATACAGACTAACACGGCTGCTACTCTGAAACTTACTGTTCCAGTATATCACTTAAGCTTTGCCTTTTCTTCTCCCTAAATAAATGCTTAAATAATTCTCCATTTTACCAAAAGTCACTGCTAGCCTCCTAAGAAGCTTTTGAAAGAAACTTTTGTATATGTCTAAATTTTACTTATTTACTTATTCGACAACTTGTCTTTGATGCCAGGAAATTAAAAGCTAAATATTAAATACTTTAGTAAAGAATAAAAGTGTACATGCAACCCTGCTATTTTTCATCACACGTTTTCATGTAAACATTTTGTTATGGAAACTTAGAGTACAGATGAGAGTTTTAAATTTGACCAAATGATGGTGCTGGAAATGTTTTCCCATGCACCTGCTCAGAGTATCTGCCATGTCCCTTGTGCCTTGAGGCCTTTACTCATTAGCAGCCTCTTTTTGATTCAATGCATTGTTAAGGGACACAAAACTCCCCAACCTTACTAGAAAGATGAGATGACTGGAATCAATTCTGGAATCCTGACAAAGGGATTGAGAAAGAATGGACTATTTAGCCACTAATTCATTATGTTACTTTTAAGTGTCAATTATTCTGTACACTGCAATATTGACAGATTTTCTTTTGTGAATCAAGAGAGCTGGGTTTCATTTTCTCTGCCACAGATCTCCTATCTATGACCGTGGTGAACCACTCAGCCTTTGTACCTCGGTTTTCTCTCCCTGATAAATAGGGATTTTTGTTCCCTAGCTAGCCATGGGTTCAAGAAGTTACTTTACTAATCTTTTTGAGGTGCTCAGATATGATGGGGATAAGCATCATAGAACTGTCAGTAAAATGAAACACACAGATAAGTGGCACAGAGGAGGATGAAGTGGCACAGTGCAGTTCCTGGGATGAAAGATTGGAGTTGGCGTGGGAGAAGGGAAGGAAGCAGAAGCAGTGGGGCCACGAAGGCTTGCTTACGTGGGTACCAGCTACAGCTCTACTAGCCAGCCTATTTCAGAAACAATAGCTGTATGCTGGCAATCAAGGGGTGCGGCTGCATGCCATTCTCCAGTAGGTTTTGTGTGTGAAAGAGAAAAGTCTAGGGGAAGAAGAAAGGTGGTTTAGGCAGCTAGCACAAAGAAGTGCTGCAAACGTTGGTCCAAAAGCTGTCCCCAGTGCACTATTAGAGTGACCTTCGCTAATTAAAAACTTTTTTTTTTAAAGATGAATTTCATGTTGGTGAAACATGTCCACATTGGGAAACTGAAATCCTCTTTATCCACAGACAGGATACTTCATGGGCACTGGTAATATAAGCTTCCTTACATTGCCCCATTAATGTTGTTCTGCTCCTGCTAGCAATGACAGTGTTGTTCAGTCTCCAGGTACACACAATTTATGGCTGTAATAGCATCCCTCTCTGTGCAGGGGATAGGGTTTGCAAATGGATCTGTTGATTTGCCATTGTAAATTGTAAATCCAGAGCAATAATGGCAAGTTCTGCATTGACTATGATAGTAGACAACAGTCTAAGGTTATGTCTACACTTCCACTTATGTCACTCGGGGTGTAATTATTTCATCCCTCTGAGCGACATAAGTTATGCAGGCATAAGTGCTAGAGTTCACAGCGCTATGTCGACGGGAGAGCTCTCTCCCGTCAGCACAGAGCAACTACTCAAGAGATCTTACAGCTGTCTCATCCACCAAGCCTAGTTCTTAAGACCCTTTACTAGCAGCAACTGCAGGGATATGCAATGTGTAACGCAAAGGGGAAGGACAGAATATATCTGAAAGTCACTGTGCTAACTATAGTATGCAACAACTGATATTCACACACTAGAAAAAATCTATTCCTGTTTTGTCCTCCTCAGTGATTATTTAGGACAGCACCCTTCTTTGTGTATATTACAGTTCGGGAAAGTAGGTGAATGGCTTGTTTGTGCAGGAAGAGGAGAGCTCCATAGAAATCCTTAGCCAGATTCTGATCTCATGTTGGATTTACACCCAAGTAAGTTAGAGCAGAAGTTAGCTCCTGGGCTTCAGCAAAATGGATCAAGGTTATTCATGGTGTAACTCCCCTGGTTTCAGGTGGAGTTACATCATGAGTAAATGTGGTGCTTTGTTTTCTGTCCAAGGCTTGTGAGCCTCAGCAATTAGGTAACTGCTGACATTTCCCACCAGCATATAAGCCCTCAGGCAGAGGCAGATACGACTCAGCTCATTCACATTTGATTTTATTACCTCCTCCTTCCTGCATTCATCTAGCTCACTAGTCAAAACATGTCCATATTGATTTTAGTTCTTGATGGTCAGCCTCATACAAATTGAGGTGTTTCCCTATGTGCTTCTAATTATGATTTTAATCACTTTCAAATTTGAACTTTTCAGTTATCTTGTCAAACACTAAATACACACAAAGAAAAGGAGTACTTGTGGCACCTTAGAGACTAACAAATTTATTAGAGCATAAGCTTTCGTGAGCTACAGCTCACTTCATCGGATGTGAACGATGTGAACTAACACGGCTGCTACTCTGAAACCTGTCTAAATACACACAGTATGAGTAGAGGCTATGGAGCTTGCTGGATGTTTTGATTTAGACAAAAAGAAAAGGAGTACTTGTGGCACCTTAGAGACTAACAAATTTATTAGAGCATAAGCTTTCGTGAGCTACAGCTCACTTCATCGGATGCATTTGGTGGAAATCGGGTGCATTTTTTCCACCAAATGCATCCGATGAAGTGAGCTGTAGCTCACGAAAGCTTATGCTCTAATAAATTTGTTAGTCTCTAAGGTGCCACAAGTACTCCTTTTCTTTTTGCGAATACAGACTAACACGGCTGCTACTATGAAATCTTGATTTAGACACTGAGCAAAAATATAGACAAGATTACATGGACATATAAATTGTGAAACTGTGCCTTATACAAGTGACTCCACCCCAGTGTTACTGTCTGTACATTATGGAATGATCTTACTTTTACATAATGCTTGTCATCCATATCGCCCAGACACAAAGCTTTATAAAGTAATTACAAAGTACATACAATATATAGGGACTAATTTACCCCTCACTGCAATGCAATGACTCCTAAAGTGAAAGACCACAGCCTTCTGAGGGGGCCAATAACATTAAACTTTGTAGGATAGGAAGTGAAAAATACCTTGTCTAATTGAAATTAGAGGGAAGAATTTAGGTAGGCAAAATGTAATTATCCAACTGCAGTTTGGCCAGGACTCTCTTCTTACAAAGAGTGTCAGGGGATCTTTAATGATCACATGCAAAGAGCATCTTTGTTTTGAATCTTCTCTGAAAGATAGCTCCGCCAGCAGCACATTGACACCTGACACCGTCCTGGGTAGAGCAGGTCAGAAGATTTGTTTTGCCAGGCACAGAAAATTTAGAGGAAAAATGAAAATTTAGATGAAAAACTGTTTTATCAAAAAGAAAAGGAGTACTTGTGGCACCTTAGAGACTAACAAATTTATTAGAGCATAAGTTTTCGTGAGCTACAGCTCACTTCATCGGATGCATTTGGCTACTCTGAAACCTGTTTTATCAAAGAAACCCTAAACAGAAAATTTTTGAACAAAGCCTTTGTTCAAAAGCCAAAAAGCTTTATTTTTTTCATTCTTCTTACAAAGAGTAAGAATTTTCTACAAAAAAAGCAGACACTTTCTGTGAAAAATTTACTTTAGTCAAAAACCCACTTTTAATCAAAAACAGTTTTAATGGAGAATTTTTGACCAGCCCTAATACTGGTGAATTGTTTAATACTAGTTCAGAGGGAGGAGAGCCCCCTAGTGATCCACTGTATCCTGCAGCATACAGATTTTTTTTTCTTGGCAGATTCACATCCCCTTCCTTACCAGCCAGTTTTATAATAGAGAATTGCCCCACAACATAGCCTGTAAGACATCATACTTTACTTCCAGAGAGAGAATGGTATTTAAAAAGATTAGTTTGATATCTACGAAGAGTGCAGATAAGTGACCGGTAAAAATGTAGGAAAATTATCTTTTTGGTTCCTTCTTCACCAACATGAGAACCCTATTCTCCACGGCCTTCTGCGGTCATTTACAGCTCAGGAAGGGGGTGCAAAACAAACCAGAGCCATATCAGTGTAAAGTCACTAAGCAAAGCAGTGGAGAATCAGGAGCCATATCTGACTTTGACAAAACCTTTCTGTGCAGGGAGATATGAGTTGAGGGAAACATAGACTTCACAGCTTTTGAGGAAAAATGCTCAAACAGTCAACATGAGACTCAGTCAACATGAGACTCACATAAGCCCAGCTCCAGCTACCCAAAAATATAAAGCTCCCTGCAGTT
Source organism: Dermochelys coriacea (assembly GCF_009764565.3). Lineage (NCBI taxonomy): Eukaryota > Metazoa > Chordata > Testudines > Dermochelyidae > Dermochelys > Dermochelys coriacea. The sequence goes on along the minus strand of NC_050079.1, from coordinate 10,744,236 downwards.
CAGAGACAACAGTGAAAATGCCTAATTTCTTCAAACTGCCAGCAAAGCCTCTCAAATTAATTTATATCCACATTGTCATGGGGACTCAGGTGTCTGCTGGCAGTTAGCCTTGATAACCCAACAGGAGCTTCCTGCAGGTGAGGTGAGGATGCTGATAAACGTAACCTAATCTCTGGTAGCTGTGAGGTCACTGGCTGCCCTGTGATGGCTGATTCAGGCCAGTTGAGGCTCCCTGCTGGAGGCCTCAGAGTCCTACTGCACCCCATCACAGGAAAGAGCTGTAGAGGGGCCCCCCCCCCAGGCTTCATAGAGAGGCTACAGGGAAGCAGCTAATCAGAACCCAGCATATTCTTATAAAAGGAGCTGCTGGACCGATCAGTTCCTGGCTGGAGCCAGAGAAACAAGGAAGATGCTCCTGTCTGATGACTGGGACTTAGACAAGACTTTGGCCCTGAGATAAGGGTGAAGCTGAAAGTGCTGGGACTAAGAAGGAAAATTCCCCAGGGAAATGCAGCAGCAAGCAGTTAAAGGGTAGCAGCTGGCACCTGCTATTTATAAGGTCCCTGGGTTGGGACCTGGAGTAGCGGGTAGGTCTGTGTCTCCCCACCACAGGCCAAGTGGCCTGAGCCTAGAGCAGGGATCTTAACTGTGCCCAGACAAGGGGGCAGAAAACCCCAAAGTGGGTCAGCATTTAATTGAACAGTGTTAAGCCTGGAAGGGGATCAAACTGAACTAGTGACCCAGCAGGGATCAGGAAGGCTTGTTACAGAGTGAAGAGTTATCAGGGAAGGGCCCGACTGCTCCATAACAGAACAGGTGCCATTGGAAACTAGCCCAGGAGGAGCTGAGGCTAATCAGGATACTGTGATAGGCCCTGTTAGACTGACTGAGAACCAAGCCTGGAGACAGGGCTATGGACTGAGACATTACAGAGGGCACCATGAGAGGCCCTGTTGGACTTGTACACCAGAAGGGGTCTGTTTTATTGTATATTTGCAGACTGTGTGTGACTCAGCTGGAGGGCTGAGTCACTGAAAACCTGCTCAAGAAATTTAACTATCAAGGGGTCATAGCAAGCAGGGCAAAGCTGAGAGTGCAGATGCAGAAACCCCCAGCCAGCAGGGGCGCTCACACTTCGGCCCTGCCCAAGACAAGGCTTAACAAGTAGTTGCCCAGCAGTTGCCCAACATAACCCATAAATTAAAGAGAAACTTTAAATTAAAAAAAATTCTTTTTTCCCCTGTGTATTTTATTACTTTCTCTAAAGAAATATATCATTGTATCGGCCTGGATCATGCAAACATTTAAGCACTTAGAGAGGAAGGATGGCCTATTTATTAATTGATATTGATGGCCAGAGACTCTGGAAACCCTGGTTCAATCCCTAGTTCTGCCTGTATGACGTTGGGCAAGTCACTTAATCTACCTGCTGCCTAAATTCTCCCATCTATACAAATGGAAGCTCTGTGAAGAAGAGCTCTGTGTAAGTCTGAAAGTTTGTTTCTCCCACCAACAGAACTTGGGCCAGTAAAAGATATTTCCTCAATATTCTCCAATTGGAACAGTACTTCTCTACCTCATAGAGGTGTTGTGAAGATAAAATGCACTTACAATTGGGGTACTTAGCAGGAGATGAGAACAATATAAGTACCTGGAAAGATACTCATGCTTAACTTCAAGTACGACTTCTACATATATCACCTCAGAATGGTCATTTTATATTTGCATTATACAGTGTAAGTAGCTACACAAGGTGGAAGGCAGTGAAGAATCAGACCCATTCAGTGAATTTACAGTTTTCTTTTCAATGGAGGCATTTTCCATTACCATATTTGGTAAGGTTGCTGAATTAAAAAGTTCACCAACTCCTGTGCCACATTTACTTTGGTATTGCTGGAAACCATCATGTAGGCCAGTTGCCTGAAGCTGAATATCTTTAAATCACATACAAATCAATCCCAAGCAGTTTAATGGTATGTCAGGTATAAAATGTACAGACCTCACCCATTTGGAAGACATGCATGTTCCTGGCAGTTAAGCCATTTTCTACCACTTAGAAAATATAAGTGTAAGCCACTTTCATTGGCCCTACAACTGATCTTGGGCTATGGCCTAGGAATTCTAGGGTCAGAACTGGGAGTTGCTATTCTGTCTTCTCATTGTTTGACAAAAGAAAGGATATTGTCATTATATGCTAGCACGCAATTGCTTTGTTTTATGAGAAATTACAGCATTTCACAAAGTTTAATGAAGAACCTTTCCATCCACTATACTGCAATGAGTACTGTGCAAATGGATCTCTGTACCCATAGAGGACATCACAAGGCAAGAGCCTCTGCACGAATAAAATGTAAAACAGGTTTCTGTTGAATTGGTATGCCACCATTCTTTTATCTGCAGCACTAACATTTAGCTATTCTTTAATTCTCTCCTTGGCTAGGCAGCCTAACATTATAGTACTGTAAGTACAAGAGTAATAAGAGGAAAACTTCTTGGAAAGCCGGTAGTCTTGTACTCACACCTTCACTAAGTACTTTTTTATATTTTCCTGATATATGATTCTGGGGGAGAACACTGATATAGCTTCTGATCATGCACTCATTGGAATCAATGGCAAAGCTTCCATTGACTTCAGTGGGCACAAGTTTGGGGCTATTCGGTACTAAAGATAGAAATGCAGTGGGATAATATTTTTATAGGATTTAGTAAATTAAAGCGACTCAGCATAGGCCCTCAAACCCACAAACTTTTGTGAATAAAAAAATCATATTTTAAACATCTACTTAATACTCCTTTAAAGTGTGACTTCACCCTTGATCCCCTTTATCATTAAACTCTCTATTGGCTTAATCATGCTAATTCAGGGATATATATATATTTTTTCATCCTGGAGCTCTAGTTGAAGATTTTTTTTTTCAGTTGATCTTAAATAAAAGAGGTAGAGGTGATTTCTTTGCAAACCTTGCCAAACCCAGGGTTGAAGCAAGGTTCCCCCTTCAGCAATTACTCAATGCAACAGACATGGTTTTACCCTCAACTGCTGATCCACCCTCCCAGCCCCAAGGCAAGAATGCTGCCCCACCTGTCAGCATGCAACTATGTTAGGTATGTTCAGGTTTCAGAGTAGCAGCCGTGTTAGTCTGTATCCGGAAAAAGAAAAGGAGTACTTGTGGCACCTTAGAGACTAAAGGTATGTTCAGTTGCACTCATTGGGGGAGAGCAACATCCCAGACAGCAACGGACCTGGCTGTTTCCTTAATCTGTGTTTGCTTAAGGCTTCTTATTGCACATGTTTCCAAGAGAACAAAAAAGTGGTCCGGATAGATGTTTTGGAACCAGAGAAACTCATCTTGCAAGCTCTTGACACTCCCCTGACATACAGCTATCCCTGCAAAAAGCTACAAGAAACCCATAAAGAATACTACCCTCATGAGTTTCTGAAACCCAGATGTAAAACAGCCTACGGGCTTTTCTGTTAACTGTCCCTCATCTGAAATGCAAATTTGTCTTCTGCCAACATGAGCCTAGCATTCTGTAGCTTACAATTGAAGACCATTTCTCATAAATCCAGAATCACTAAACAGATCACAGAGTATTAGTTGTGCTAAATAAGCTAAAGTCACAATATTTTTCTGTTTTTCTTGTCATTTTATATAATATTTTGTACCACATTTGCAGACAGACACTGAGAGGCAGTGTGTCCTGGTGGTTAGGGCTCTGAACAGGAACTTAGGAGAACACAGTTCTATTCCCAGCTTTACCACTGTTTTGCCGGGTGGTAAGTAATGTAAGTAAGTTGAGTAAGTAATTTATTTCCCTATGGCTCCATTTCCCTATTTGTAAAATTGGGATAATGTTCCTGACCTCCTTTATGCAGGAGCTAGATATCATTTACAGAGGGACTGGTGGTATCTTCCATACTGGAATTCAAGCAATTAACAGAATGAATTACCTGGATACAAATGGGATATAAATAGGATCATAGACATTTGAAATGGAAGAGACTTTTTAGAACTTTTCCCACAAATGCAGGATGTCACCTCCATTTCTCCGTTATTCTCTCTCCCAAGGTGGTGTCATATCAAACTGATACTGCACTTCATCCTAGTCAAGAGTGTAGATAATTGATCGTGTGCATGTGAGCACACAGATGACCATAGTTAAACTAATCATAGAATCATAGACTTTAAGGTCAGAAGGGACCATTACGATCGTCTAGTCTGACCTCCTGCACAATGCAGGCCACGGAATCTCACCCACCAACTCCTGTAACAAACCCCTAACTTATGTCTGAGCTATTGAAGTCCTCAAATCGTGGTTTAAAGACTTCAAGGTGCAGAGAATCCTGCAGCAAGTGATCCGTGCCCCACACTGCAAAGGAAGGCGAAAAACCCCCAGGGCCTCTGCCAATCTGCCCTGGGGGAAAATTCCTTCCCGACCCCAAAAATGGCGATCAGCTAAACCCTGAGCATGTGGGCAAGACTCACCAGCCAGACACCCAGGAAAGAATTCTCTGTAGTAACTTCGATCCCACCGCATCTAACATCTCATCTAACATCTCATCACAGGCCATTGGGCATATCTACCATTAGCAGTCGAAGATCAATTAATTGCCAAAATTAGGCGATCCCATTATATCATCTCCTCCCTAAACTTATCAAGCTTAGTCTTGAAGCCAGATATGTCTTTTGCCCCCCACTGCTTCCCTTGGAAGGCTGTTCCAGAACTTCATTCCTCTGATGGTTAGAAACCTTCGTCTAATTTCAAGTCTAAACTTCCTGGTGGCCAGTTTATATCCATTTGTTCTTGTGTCCACATTGGTACTGAGCTTAAATAATTCTTCTCCCCCCATGGTATTTATCCCTCTGATATATTTATAGATAGCAATCATATCTCCACTCAGCCTTCTTTTAATTAGGCTAAACAAGCCAAGCTCATTGAGTCTCCCTTCATAAGACAGGTTTTCCGTTCCTCGGATCATCCTAGTAGCCCTTCTCTGTTCCCAAACCTGGGGTCAGAAAGGAATCTTCCATCCCAGAGTACTGAGAGGAATCTTGGTCTGGAGCATTGGTTATGTGCTAGGATCAGATGAGACTACCCCATTGACCAGTTTCCTATGTTCACTAAGGGAACGGAAAAATGAGGGTGTTTGCTCTTTATCTTCTTTATATAAGAAAGTGATATATTACCTTACTGGTAATGGAAGCAGAGTCCTCTCTCATTTCAGAGGCTTTACACTGGATTCATACTGGCAGAACTGAGATCTGAATCTGGCCCTTAAACTTAAAAAAGCCAGAGAGACAGATAGTTAGAGTTAGGCTGGAGGCACTAAGTTCAGATCAAATTTGATCAGAAAAGTAAAGGATGTTTGGATCTACGTTTTATAAATTTGCTGTGCATTATTATTGTTTAACAGTGCAATTAATCATGATTAATTTTTTCAATCGCTTGATAGCCCTAATATATATAAAATTGTCTTGAAGCCTGTTAGCTATGCAAATAACTAGTCATGTGTACCAAATACTATCGTTTTCATTCTCCATTCCCTCTTTTAAACCAGTTTGCTGCATCTTAACCAGCAAAATGAGCCTCCAGTCTTTATTGGGGCCTCTGAACACTACTGTAATACAAATAACATAAGCGAGGATTTGACCCCTAAAGACCATACACCATTTTTCTGGCACTGTGCTTGTATGTACTAGTGACTTCAGGGTACAGTTGTTTGGCAAAATCACCTAATGTACTGAACAGTCACTTTCGCACATGGCACTATATAAAATTTCAGAGTAGCAGCCGTGTTAGTCTGTATTTGCAAAAAGAAAAGGAATACTTGTGGCACCTTAGAGACTAACAAATTTATTTGAGCATAAGCTTAAAAATTACTACATGACCCCAGTAGGGAGGACAAAAGCATAAGCTGTAGCTCACGAAAGTTTATGCTCAAATAAATTTGTTAGTCCCTAAGGTGCCACAAGTACTCCTTTTCTTTTTATATAAAATTTGCCACTGTTTTTCACGCATGCTGGTTTGTAATTAAATTTGGAAGCAAACTTGTTTTCTCCTTCTCTTTGTTAGTGGCATATAACAGAATTTACTTTTATGTGGCAACCTTACAAACCAGGCTAGCCCTCACTTCACTCCCCCCCGTGCATCCCAAGGAAAAACCTCAATGATCTGTTTGATAGGGTAGGCAAAATAATGGGGCAGAGACTGTCAGATCAACTAGGTGCACAAAAAACTTACTAGACACTTTATAGTGTGACTTAATATAGACCATCCGTAAGAAAAACAAACTAACAAAACTAGTCACTGTGGTTGTACAACCTCTGCAGAGGTTTTCAAACTTCATTGCACTGCAACCCCCTTCTGACAACAAAAATTACTACACGACCCCAGTAGGGAGGACCAAAGCATAAGGCCCCCCAAGACCTGCTACCCCATGAGGGGGGGAAGGAGGCAAAGCCAAAGCCAAAGCCTGAGACCCACTGGCCCGGGCAGTGGGACTCAGGCTTTGGCTTCAGCCCCGGGCACCAGCAAGTCTAATGCCAGCCCTGGTGACCCCATTAAAACAGGGTCACAATCCATTTTGTGGTCCTGACCCACAGTTTGAGAACTGCTGCTAGCACAATAGGGTCCTGGTTCAAGGCTGGGACTCCTCGAGCTCCATTAATAGAAATAAATGAAGAAGAAGAAGAAGAAGAAGAAGAAGAAATTAGAGATGGATGCAATAAACCTATTAATAACACTGCCTCCACATACATGAACTGGTAAAGGACCACTCCTTGCCTTGTGAATATATGAAATCTTATTGCATATAGACAGAGGGCTTTATAAAATTACACTGTAACCTTTAAAAATATTAAAACTCCCTTAGACACCAACCGATCGAAATGGTTGCTTTGGGGCCATATAACATGTTAATGCTTAGTAGATGATGGACTCCCTAGATATGCACTAGCCCAGAAAACAGGGTAATTTGTTATGGTCTATTATGTCAATAACCCATGGATAACAGGTCATTGGGAGATTCCTTTGAATCCCTGCTTCAGTATGTCAAGGATGTAGCAAGGTATGTAAAGGTTCAATTCATCTCAAAGCATCCACAAAATACCTAGCCTAAAATCACATTTACTAAGGCCCTGTCAACACTGGTAGGTAGGAGAATCATGCTCTGCAATTGACAAGCTGTTTTTAAACAGTTAGAGCTCTTGGTTTCAGCACAGCTTCAAGGTCGAATTACCAGCCAATCTCAAAGCAGACTGATTATGTGAACACAGTGTAAACTAACGAATACACAAATCTGACAACTAACTGCCAGTTTGTACATGACATTACACTTACAAACACAAATTGTAAGCAAGGGGAGGCACACAAAATATTGCAAAGGCAGAATTAGTTTCCATCTGAAAATTCAGCCCTCTGTGTGTTGACAGGTTTCAGAGTAGCAGCCGTGTTAGTCTGTATTCGCAAAAAGAAAAGGAGTACTTGTGGCACCTTAGAAACTAACAAATTTATTAGAGCATAAGCTTTAAAAATGCATCCGATGAAGTGAGCTGTAGCTCACGAAAGCTTATGCTCTAATAAATTTGTTAGTCTTTAAGGTGCCACAAGTACTCCTTTTCTTTTTGTGTGTTGACAGGCTCTCTCTCTCTCTTTAAACAGTCTTGTTGATAAAAATGGTGACCAAGAGTGGCCACTATCAAGCATAGTGTGTGAACCTAGAGTAGCTTACAAGTCTATCAATTATGGAGATGAATCATGTTATCACAGTGTGAAGGCTGGGTTTTTTTTTGTTTGTCTTTTTTTCAACACTTTTTACAAGGCTTTACACCAAGGCTGTATTTAGCTCACACAGAAAACTACAATAATCCCAATGACACAGAAGTTCAACTCAGCTATGTTTTCACCCTCTCCCCATATTTTGACAAAAATCCATTAAATCCTGTAGGATCCTGAGAAGCAATATTCAACTTGACTGAGCAGATAGCAGGCAAAATGTAACAATTATTTTAATGTTAGTGTGTTCACCCCCCCTAGAATGCTCTAATAGCTATTGATTGGACATGTTCCGAGAAGGGACTGTCTAGATCTAGAAAAGACATATACATTTGACGCTGATATATAAGTAGGGTTAAGATTCAATAGCACAAAAATGGCAGGAGGTCTGAATGATTTGCATAGCTCTGCTGGACACAGAGACAGAGTAAGGCAGTGGACCTCAGACAAGAATATTAGAATAGTGGGCCAGCCCTGATTCTAAGATGTTCAGGAAGTGGGGACACTATTGTTCAGGAAGTGGGGACAAAAGTTGAGTTTAAGCCATCTTTGTAGCCTCCAGATTCTGGGTCAGGCCAGAGATCCATCTGGTCCCTGGGATAAATTAGAATACCCCAAATGCTACTGTTATGCTTGGTTGCCCATAGCCCTAAAGAGATAGCCCACCAAGTGGGACTCGCCAGAGGTACCCTGGCGATGTCCTATAACTGGGTAGCTGCATAAGCTTGCTTTCCAGATGCTTTGCACTGCTGAAGCGGGGGCCAAATGGTGACCTGTGGATTCTAGTGGGTAGTCTAGATGTTATGTTCTGAATGGAAGAATAATGAGTATTAAGGTTCTGTGCAAGGAAGGCTCACAGTCAAATGGAGAATAAAGTGAGGAGAAGGAGGAATGGTAATAGTGACAATAAAGATAAGGAAGCACAGTAGGTTACAGGAAGAAATTGCTGCTTCTCTTCCCCTGGATACTAGCTGTGATGCAAACATGTTCTACTCTCCATCTGTAGATTATTAATTTTATCACCAGTTTTTCGTAGGGACTGGATTCAGCAAAATCTTGCTCATGCAAGCAACCCCATTCATGTCCACAGAGCTTCTCAGGTCAGAGCTACTCATGTGCAAAGATAGTAGGACTAAGTCTGTGGTGTTTTACCAGCAACCTTGCTCAGTAAATTAGACAAGGACAAATAAATTTCTTCGTCTGTTACCTTTTTTCTTCTCCTGAATTTGGTCTGTTTGACTGTAGATTGGTAACTTTGAGGAAAAGTGGAAAGTTCTGATCTAGCCTTTTTTCAGTACGCAAACAAAATGGGGAGAACAAGTTCAGCTTGATTAAAAAGCACGGACTTTTTTTTTTCCTGAGGCTTTTTCCTAATTCCTAATAATTGCTTATTCTGTCACATCTTCCAACATCTCTTGCTGAAAAAGCAAGACTGAAAAGAGAAAGGGTGGAGCAAAATAAACATGTACAGAAAGTGAACAAACAGAGAGAACAAGATTAGCAAATAGCAAACAAAATACCTACTGGAAAACTCAATCATACACAGTCCAAATAGGTACAGGAGAGCACAAACAGTGAAAAAACTGAAAAATTCTCAGAGGGGAAATACTGAGAACAAAAGATACTCTAAATGTAGTGAATCATGGGAATAAGAAGAAATGGAAACAAAAGTAGATACTGAAAAAAAAAAGTAAAGAAATATTGAATACATGAGATAAATAGGGGGGAAAAACAAAAAAACAAAACCAACCAGGAAAATTGAGCAAGAACTGAAAAAACATCACCATCTTCAAAATAACTGAGAAGATATCAAATGGAAGAAATTATCCATTTTAAAAATATTTACTGAGGGCCAGATACTACTTATCAGCTTGCACTGCACATTGGATCAGGACTTTTGACATTGTGTCTGTGCTTTAACAACTTGACAGTCACTTGCATATAAATTTGTTAGTCTCTAAGGTGCCACAAGTACTCCTCGTTCTTTCTGCTGATACACAACTAACACGGCTACCACTCTGAAACTTGCATATATACTGGAGGCTCTACTAGTAGTCTCCTGGCTTTGCAGAGGCAGGATCTTCAGATCCACATGCCTTCTGCATTTGTGTTAGTAAAGCCACCCCAAAGGAGTTTGAGCAAAGTGCAATGTCTTGAGTCTCTGACTCCTGTCCTTCCACCCCCCACATGCTTACTTTCATATGACACCACCTGAAATATTATAGGTGCTTAAGTGAAAGCTAAGATTAGAGTTGTACACTTGTAATTTTAATGCAAGTCTCCTGATGTTTGGTGTTTTTATTAAAGCCCTGAAGTCATGTGAATATATCAGAATCTCAAGTTTTCATTTAAAAAACAAGTTTCTAGTCCACTTTGTTGAAGAGATAAACTTTAAAACACAAACCCTAAAGGCTACAAGCCATCAGGCAGATAAAAAGAACTCTAGATGTATTTTTAAAATCTCATTATTTTTAAGGCATCCTGTTTGGGATGATGATTTTTAAACTCATTATTTTTAAACAATTGAGGCTGGTAGTTCTGAGACCTGGGTGATAACCGATCAATCCAGTGTTCTTGATATATAGCCAAAGGCTATATGGGAACAGAATAATTTTCTTCTGAATACACAAAGATGTAAAAAAAAAAATGAATTCAGTAAGCAGTAGCTAATAGTGAAGTCAGGCTACTATACAGTTGGAGCAAGCTTTGTACAAAAAAAACAGTCTAAAGTGGGATTCATCCTAAATGACATTTTACCTACAAGGAGCCATATATCCTTTTTTACAACTACTTTTCCCCCTAGTTTGTCAGATGAAAGGAATAAAAGCCAAAGCCACCTACATGCTCATTTTCACTCAGAGGTGGTTCTTTCCTATCCTCCCCCCCCCCCCGCTTATTGTTGGATTGTGGTAGTAATAATATGGCTGCTAATTTGAATGTTTGGCCTTTGAAACTTTGAAAGTCACTCTTACCCTCATTGTGAGCTCAACTGTAAAAAGTGAATGTAAGTTCATAAAATGCCACAACTAGACCAACAAATGTGGAAGGGGAAAGGTGCAGAAGTGAGACAGAGTGAACAGGTCTAAACAAAAAGGCCTACTGATATAACTCAAGAACTGTGAAGATTATGCGTGGTAAACAAGAAAAGTGTGGAAAAAGAAATCAACGGATCAAAATGGTGTGTTAGAAAGTAGGCCTACTTGGTGGACACAGTAATGAGGGGATTGGTTAGACTTCCCATTGCTCTCGTTTTGGGTCCTTAAAGAAACAAACTTTGTAGAGAAAAATTTGGCTACTGGAATGAGTGTCACAGTCATGGCTGCTATCCCCACAGTCTCCTGGGACCCCCAGCCTTTGTCATCCTGATCCTAAGAGATGTCCTGACCAGACCAGGCTAGAAAGAGGGACTCAGATGACATTGCCACCTCAGGTGGCTTCAGTTGAATCCCAAATTCCACCTGGGATGTGAGACTTTGTCTCTCTCTTCCCGTCTCTCTCTCTCCCCCTACTCACCGCCCATATGTCCTTTTCTTACCTTTCTCCCTCCCATCATTCCCCTTTTTCCTTCTATCTAATAGGAGTTGGCTTAGCTGGCCAAGATTGGCTATTTTGCAACACTGCTATAAGCCTTTGAAAGAGAGGTAGTTAAAGGCAATGCCCTAAACAGCCCAATGCTGGTACAAGTTTGCCAGGTCTCAGAGCACCTGATAAGACTGTGCTGATTCTGTGTTTTTCAGAAGTGAGGCTGCAAGTGAGAGCCAAGGTCAGACACAGTAGATGCATTTCTATCTTTGCTGTTCTTCTCTCACACTTTAGTGTGTGCATGTCTTGTTTTGTCTGTTATGAAACGGGATTGGACTTTAACAACAAGAGCTTCAGCCCATCTTAACTAACTCTTCTTTTCTCCAAAAAGGACAGTTATTATCCAAGAGACTGTCAGACAAGAGGCTTTTTCCTTCTAAAGACTCTCCAACAAAAGGAAATAAAGGATGTTGTTAAATGAATTTTCTTCTTAATACTTTACATGTCCAATGGTTTAACTGTTTTTCCTTCTTTTTCTGTATCTTTAGTAAAAGGTTAAAAGGATTCTTAATGGTGTTTTAGAGTAGCAGCCGTGTTAGTCTGCATCCGCAAAAAGAACAGGAGTACTTGTGGCACTTTAGGGACTAACAAATTTATTTGAGCATAAGCTTTCGTAGGCTACAGCCCACTTCATTGGATGCATGCAATGAAAAATACAGTAGAATGATTTTATATACACAGAGAACATGAAACAATGGGTGTTACCATGCACACTATAAGATCACTCTCGTTATAGTGTGCATGGTAACACCCATTGTTTCATGTTCCACAAGTACTCCTGTTCTTAATGGTGTATGTGTCATGGTGCTAAACAGGCTGAGATCTGTACACAAAACACCAAATCTTGTTTCAGCTATTTAATGTTGGACAGTGACTAGGTTACGTTAACACCTTTGACTCTTTGGGCCCACGTATTCCATCTGAATTAATACAACTGGTCCCTTCCAGCCTCAGTTTAGAATCTCTCTCTCCTCTTGGTGTTTACAACCTTTAGGTACTTTTGGATAGATGATTCCAACCCCCTTCCCCACCCGCACGTCCCCCTTTTTTTTTTGCCTTCATTTGGTCAAACTATACATATTTAGCTCTTTTTAATCTTTCTGTCATCCCCTTAAGCAATTTTGTTATTAGTTTCTAAATTTTCCCATTTCCCAGCATCTCTCTAGTGCAAAGGTATTCAGAACTTACCACAATATTCTAAGTACAGCCTCACCTGTTTCACATACAGATGAATCTATCAATTGACTACTATCTGTGAAGAAAACCTTATTGGAGACAAGGTATCAAAAACAAAAATGAGCCAATCACACCCTGAACATATTTTATGGACCTTCTGCAAAAAAAGGTCCTTAGTGATAAATTTTTACCCTATTTAAACCCAGAAATTATCAGTTTTAATTACATTGTTGTGAATGGTTATATTTTGTTTCTACTCCATATCTGCAGACTTAAGCAACTGCCTAGTTTTAAATATCTAAGCAAAATTATTAAAGTCAATGTAACTAAGTACTCCTTTTCTTTTTGTGAATACAGACTAACACGGCTGCTACTCTGAAACCTGTCATTTTGCAAGTCACTGAATTTAACCGTATAGAGTGGAAATCTATCAACTTCATGAAAAAACTCGTACAGATACAGACAGATATCATCTTCCTCTCCAAATGCAAACAGATGGACATCATACCAAAAGGACTGAAGGTAAAACATCCGTTACAATCTACATACCACACAGACAATGCTGACAGCTTGTGCCACACACTCTCAAAGAAACTGCAGAACCACCTGATCAACATCCTCTACAGCAAACAGGGAAAGATAAAGAATGAGCTCTCAAAACTGGATACTCTCATAAAGAACCAACCTTCCACACAAACTTCCTTGTGGCTGGACTTTACAAAAACTAGACAAGCCATTTACAACATACACTTTGCTTCTCTACAAAAGAAAAAGGACACTAAACTATCTAAACTACTACATGCCACAAGGGGCCACAACAGTGGTTCCGTAACCCACCCAGCAATATTTTTAATCTATCCAACTATACTCTTAGCCCAGCAGAAGAATCTGTCCTATCTCGGGGTCTCTCCTTTTGCCCCTCCACCCCCATGAACATGATACAGTTCTGTGGTGACCTAAAATCCTATTTTCGACGTCTCCGACTCAAGGAATATTTCCAACACACCTCTGACCAACATATTAACCCACAGAGACCTTCCTACCAACACTACAAAAAGAAGGATTCTGGGTGGAATCCTCCTGAAGGTCGAAACAGCAGACTGGACTTCTACATAGAGTGCTTCCGCCGACGTGCACGGGCTGAAATTGTGGAAAAGCAGCATCACTTGCCCCATAACCTCAGCCGTGCAGAACACAATGCCATCCACAGCCTCAGAAACAACTCTGACATCATAATCAAAAGGCTGACAAAGGACGTGCTGTTGTCATCATGAATAGGTCGGAATATGAACAAGAGGCTACTAGGCAGCTCTCCAATACCACTTTCTACAAGCCATTACCCTCTGATCCCACTGAGGGCTACCAAAAGAAACTACAGCATTTGCTCAAGAAACTCCCTGAAAAAACACAAGAACAAATCCGCACAGACACACCCCTAGAACCCCGACCTGGGGAATTCTATCTGCTACCCAAGATCCATAAACCTGGAAATCCTGGACGCCCCATCCTCTCAGGCATTGGCACCCTGACAGCAGGATTGTCTGGCTATGTAGACTCCCTCCTCAGGCCCTACGCTGACTTCCTGAGGAAACTACAATCCATTGGTGATCTTCCTAAAAACACCATCCTAGCCACTATGGATGTAGAAGCCCTCTACACCAACATTCCACACAAAGATGGACTACAAGCCGTGAGGAACAGTATCCCCGATAATGTCACGGCTAACCTGGTGGCTGAACTTTGTGACTTTGTCCTCACCCATAACTATTTCACATTTGGGGACAATGTATACCTTCAAATCAGCGGCACTGCGATGGGTACTCGCATGGCCCCACAGTATGCCAACATTTTTATGGCTGACTTAGAACAACGCTTCCTCAGCTCTCGTCCCCTAATGCCTCTACTCTACTTGCGCTACATTGATGACATCTTCATCATCTGGACCCATGGAAAAGAAGCCCTTGAGGAATTCCACCATGATTTCAACAATTTCCATCCCACCATCAACCTCAGCCTGGACCAGTCCACACAAGAGATCTACTTCCTGGACACTACGGTGCTAATACGCGATGGTCACATAAACACCACCCTATATCGGAAACCTACTGACCGTTATTCCTACCTACATGCCTCTAGCTTTCATCCAGATCCTACCACACGATCCATTGTCTACAGCCAAGCTCTACGATATAACCGGATTTGCTCCAACCCCTCAGAAAGAAACAAACATCTACAAGATCTCTATCAAGCATTCTCACAACTACAATACCCACCTGCTGAAGTGAAGAAACAGATTGAAAGAGCCAGAAGAGTACCCAGAAGTCACCTACTACAGGACCGGCCCAACAAAGAAAATAACAGAACGCCACTAGCCATCACCTTCAGCCCCCAACTAAAACCTCTCCAACGCATCATCAAGGATCTACAACCTATCCTGAAGGACAACCCATCACTCTCACAGATCTTGGGAGACAGGCCAGTCCTTGCTTACAGACAACCCCCCAACCTGAAGCAAATACTCACCAGCAACTACACAC
This sequence comes from Dermochelys coriacea, assembly GCF_009764565.3. Taxonomy (NCBI): domain Eukaryota; kingdom Metazoa; phylum Chordata; order Testudines; family Dermochelyidae; genus Dermochelys; species Dermochelys coriacea. The sequence continues at coordinate 10,729,165 of NC_050079.1, read as the reverse complement.
CCCACAACAGAACCACTAACCCGGGAACCTATCCTTGCAACAAATCCCGTTGCCAACTCTGTCCACATATCTATTCAGGGGACACCATCATAGGGCCTAATCACATCAGCCACACTATCAGAGGCTCGTTCACCTGCGCATCAACCAATGTGATATATGCCATCATGTGCCAGCAATGCCCCTCTGCCATGTATATTGGTCAAACTGGACAGTCTCTATGTAAAAGAATAAATGGACACAAATCAGACGTCAAGAATTATAACATTCAAAAACCAGTCGGAGAACACTTCAATCTCTCCGGTCACTCGATTACAGACCTGAGATTGGCTATCCTTCAACAAAAAAACTTCAAAAACAGACTCCAACGAGAGACTGCTGAATTGGAATTAATTTGCAAACTGGATACAATTAACTTAGGCTTGAATAGAGATTGGGAATGGATGAGTCATTACACAAAGTAAAACTATTTCCCCATGTTATTTCTCCCCCCCAAGGCACCCCCCACTGTTCCTCAGATGTTCTTGTTAACTGCTGGAAATGGCCTACCTTGCTTGTCACCATGAAAGGTTTTCCTCCTTTCCCCTCCCTGCTGCTGGTGATGGCTCATCTTAATTGATCACTCTCCTTACAGTGTGTATGATAAAACCCATTATTTCATGTTCTCTGTGTGTGTATATAAATCTCCCCACTGTATTTTCCACCAAATGCATCCGATGAAGTAAGCTGTAGCTCACGAAAGCTTATGCTCAAATAAATTTGTTAGTCTCTAAGGTGCCACAAGTACTCCTTTTCTTTTTGCGAATACAGACTAACACGACTGCTACTCTGAAACCTAATTTATGAATGCAGAGTTATGCAGGAACTAAGTCTGTGTAGGCTTAAAACCTTATTTTTAAGGAATTAAACATGTATATTTGACTGGACTATAACTTTACTAAAAGCTAAATGGTTGTCCTATGATCTATGAAAAATGAAACACATTGCAGTACTGCATGTACTGTGCTAGTACAATATACTGCCTGGTTCCTTGTACTTGTTAAATGCTGTTTGAGGAAAAGGTGAAACGAGGATTCATTAAGTCTGAAACTTTTGCATAATCTGCTCCAAAAAGCATTAAAAAAAGGTTATGAAAGAAATAAATGCCTTGGGCCACCTGATAGTTGTGAGCATATAAATGCAAGGGAGGGAAGAATACAATGTGCTGTCTGCACTATATCTGCCTGGTTCAGTGTGGGCTTAGTCAGAATGAATAATGGAGAGCTGTCAAATTAAGACATGAAGAATGTGTGGCAGCCAAACTAGTTTCACATCATATTTTTTTTCTTGTAAATGTAATAGTTCATGTTAGAAAGTTCAACTTGGATTGAATGTGTAAACACTCAAAGGAGAGCTGTGAGAGATAATCACCTGAGATCAGGGCCGGATTAAGACCTTTAGAGGCCCTAAGCACTGAAAAGATTATGGTGCCTCCCCATATGTAATTCAAAATGAAAACAATACTATACCGTAAAATAAAATTTTATTTTTCAAAATGACACAAAACTTACATGTATGCTGAAATTAAAATAGCTTCTTTCTAGATTTTCTGATTGCAAAATTCTGGATAAATACATCGAAGCTGACTTGACGAAGCATGTCCACTTCCATACACAATAGGGAAAGTGAATCAAGTCTGTCCTAACATATTGTTGTTCTCTGAGGGTTTTTTATTCTTCTCAGCTGAGAAAAAGAGCGTTCTGTGGAACAGTTAGTAATCATCAGTGTTAGACAAATACATAGTGCGATCTCCACATTTGGAAATACACATTGTATTCCGTCTTTCAATAGTGTGTCATGAAGATCAGTTTGACTGAATTTCATTTTTCCTGTTTCATTAAACTTTGCATGCATATAACAGTGGAACTGCCATACTTCTCCACAGAGATTCATGTTCAAGTCAACAGGGTATAAGTCAACTAGCTTTTGGGAATCTTGTGAATATTGTTCGTCAGATAAGTCCATATCGTTTAGAAAAGAAAATCTACTTGATACTTCTTTGTACACTTCACCTCTCCTCTTCATATGAGCTTCAAGTGTATCAATTACAGCATAGTAAGTAGATAAGCGAAATTTGTCTCTAGGATTCAATGCTGTTTCTGTTGCACTACTATCATTTGATTGTTTTTTCCTGATTCGCTTGTGGGACTGGGCTTCTTTGTAGTTAGTATCAGGCAAGATATCTTTTGATATGTCTTCAAATCATGAAATCATTCCTCAAAGTGTGTAAGTGTTCTGCTAATGATTGACAGAGGTCTGCACATGTTTTCAAATCCAATTCTTTTTCTTAGAGAGCTTGACTTGTGTGGTAAAAGAGAACAGAAAAACGGGGGAAGAGTGTGTAGTGGAGTGTAAGGAAGTCTAACAAAGTTCTGATTTTTCCCATGATGACTACTTCGATGCTTTTATTGAAATATCAAATATCAAATTTAAAAAAAAATCTCTTTTTTGTTTGGTGCCCCCTGCTTTGCTGGTGTCCTAAGCATGTGCTTAGTCTGCCTTTTGGGTAATCCAGCCCTGCCTCAGATAGTGAGCCAAATTCAGAGGGAAGTCTCATTATATCTGGTAATATATAAGAAGGAGTTTAAATTGATGCAATTTACACTGTGTTTTTGGTTTCCTCAATGTACAAGTTACACTAGCTTAGATTTACTGTATGGGAATTTAACTTGTTCACTACCTCTAAATGTGGTTCTTTTCCTCCATTTTGTAGAACATGACGTGACAAAATCATGATAAAGCATAAAACAAAGTACATTTTCATAACTTAGTGAGCGATAGAGGACGATAAATTAAATTGGGGTGCTGATTGCATTGGTCATTTTAAAACTGAATGCTTGTACTGCAAATGAAAAGATCTAAAACATCACTGAATATTTTCCATTTCTTTTTAGTTGTTTTAAAATATATATATTGTGTTTGTATCCTCCTCTTTTTGTTCTGTGGCCTTCTGAGATATCTTAAGGAAGTCTCTAGACCCCACTCCGAAAAACAGGATTATATATGATGGAAATAAATAGCATTTTTGTATAATCTTCTCTGTAAATGTAATAGGTAATAACTTGGAATTCATGGCTGAGTTCTGGGATGTATTAAAATCAAAAGTCTAAAGGGAGTTTTAATGGGGAAGACAGGAAGTAAACACTCTGGAGACTTTTTTTTTAAATGACATAAAATAAAACACGAAAGTCATAAAATTAGTCTTAGCTAATTTACATTTCTTTGCTGTTTGTAAGATATTGTTTTGGTTATTGTCCTTGGATATAGTCTTAAGGACTTTTTTCTTTCATTCTTTTTCCCATGAGGAGTTTTTATGTATGCCTTCTGTATTCCTTGCTTTTGCTGATGATCCTCTTCATTAGAGATTTTTGCAATCTTGAATAATTGTTTTCGATTAAATAAGAGTTCTGTCTTGAGAATTGAGGAACTTTATTCTGAGAATCCAGTAGGCCAGATAACTCGTTAGTTGTTCATACTAGGTCTCCCTTGCTCAGTTTAATTAATATTACTTTCTCCATTATCATTTAGTCCCAAATCCATCATGATCTTAATGCAGGCACACCCAGGGAGAACCCTATTGATGTCAATGGTGCTGCATGCTGGCACAGCAGCTTGCCCACCCATGGCTAACTGCAGGATTGGAGCCTATGTCTTTTCTGAAGACTTCTACTACTAAGAATTTAAAAAGCATTCTGGATTATTGTTTTGTGTATAGGGGCCCTGATTCAGCAAAACACATAAGCATGTGCTGAAAGTTTGAGGGCAGCCAGGGCTTCAGAATAAGCAGGAAGAAAGGTCTTCTGATGTCACTGATCCATGAGATATGTGTGGGAAGGACAGCACCAAATGTAAGGTGGCAAGAGTCATTTTCCATGCTCCAATAAACACTAGGCTGGCGTTGGCAGAGTCCTCCTGCAGCTGCTCAGCAGCAGCTATAAAAGGGGACTCTATATGTTTTGGGGCTACTTTATGTTGTATTAATTTCCTCCCACATTTCCTCATGGAAATCTAGGAGTTGAGCATGGGACAGTGTCATGGAGAGTGACAGGTCCTGCGCTCCAACACTGCCCAACTCTCAAAACCAGGTGGAGTACCTGCATGGTCACAGCAAAGGAGGGGATGATGTTTCCATCTACATAGATCTACTCCAGCCACATAAGTGGAGAGAATAATCCAGGCATAAATTTGGCTTCATTTTGACTAATGATGGAATTACTATAGAGTGTGTGGCAAGGACAGATAGATGTCCATACTTAATCTAATATTGGTCCATTCAGTCCAATATCTTGCATCCATTATCTGATGTTTCTAGGAAGGTAAAACAAACCCTCCCTCACCAGTTGTGCAATGGTAGGGGTGAGGAAGGGAAATTCCCTCCTGACAGGTGGTCAGTCTGCACCCTGAAGCAGGGGATTGAGTAACTTTGTATCACTGCTTTATCTTGCATAACTGGTCATAAAATTATAGTCCCCTTAAAAATCCTGCCACACTATTTGTTTCCAGGACTACCTGCAGCTCTGAGTTCCATGGAACAACTATAATTTGAGTAAAGAAATATTTCCTTAAATTCACTACCTTTCAATTACATAGTGTCCCCTTGTTTTCATATTGATAAGATACAATGGAAAAGAGCATGCCCTTGGTTTTACCAGCTTAGCCTTTACAGCACTGAAGGTGAGGTTCTTCAGTGACATTCCTCTACCTACTGATAGTGAACCCCTAACCCACTAAGGATCCTCTTGCCTGTCTGAATCCAAACCCTGAAACCAGTCCACAGTCAAACTCCTCCATTCTGCCCTGCACCCAGCTCTGATTCTGTGCTGGCATCTCCCCCATCTCAGCAGACATGTACTCCCAGCTGACCTTCCACCCTGCATTGGTTCCAGACCAGCAGTTCTGTTAGGGACTGACTGCAGGTATATGGCAGGGTCACTTATAAAGAGATAAAGGTAAATGTCCAGCAATAGGGCACCACTTAAGGAAAGAGACTGAACCTGTCTAATTTTCCACTGTTGGTAAGCTTCCTGATTCTGGCATATTACTCTTACTTATTGCACCCCCCTCTTCCACCCTTCCCTCTCCTGCCCCCCTCAACAGCCAGTTTCCTGAGCATTTATAAAGAATTATATGGGTTATAATCAGTGTTACTCTTATTTTATTTTTCACCATATTACTCTTTACATCATATTCATTTATTTGCTATCATTTAAACATTAATCAACACATACTGAGTTATTAGAGTTCGAAAGAGAGACTCTATAATAGAGATATGTAATCAAACTGTTTAAAGCAGTTCATGGTGTTACAGGGTATGACAGAATCCTTAGGATTGTCTATTGTGTTAGATGTGTTGGTAATTGCTATGAATTTATTTATATGTGTTGCTTTGAAAAATTAATAAACCCTAATTTAATAAAAAAGGAGAGGGAAAGTGGATAGTTCTAGGGGCAGGTAATATGAATCCTTTCCCTTTCCCAGGTTCAATCCCAACCCCGTTTGGCTTTCCATCTGTTTGGTGACTTCCTTGACTTAAATCTTGTGATTTCAGGTCAGTTCTCTGAGGATAAGGTTCCACATCACAAGTTTCTCTTCTAAACTGACAGCTGTTACAACTACCTACTCATCCCTAGACATGGGCATGGCTGTAAGCTACTATGGAGAAGGAGCTTGCTCATGCTGTACTTGACCTAAAGGTAGCAGGACTTCAGTATCCAAGGCTGTCAAGTCAGCACCTTACATGGATTTAGTTTGCCTGTAAACCTTACAAAAGGAGTGTGAGGGTTTCCTGGAAAACCGAAGGTGATAGCAGCTTGACTAGGGTGAACAAACATCCCATTTTGGCCGGGACAGTCCCTTTTTTAAGCCCTGTCCTGGCCGTCCCAACGTTTTTGGCAAAAATGGGCAATTGTCCATTTGCTCTTGCCAACTTCATCGGCTGGCAAGAGCAAATGGGACAAATGCCCACTTTGTCAAAAAGTGGCATGCAGAGGAATGTGTATGGGTGGGGGCGACAAGTGGCAATGCCATCTCCATGCAAGCGGGGGAGGTAGGGCTCCGGTGAGCCATTATGCCGGCCCCAGCCTTGTGCAGGGGGGGCAGGCAGGGCTCAGGTGAGCAGTGATGCCAGCCCCAGACTTGTTCAGGGGGCAGGCAGGTCTCGGGCAATGCCAGCCCCAGCCTTGTGTGGGGAGGGGGGCTCGGGTGAGTGGCTCAAGCCAGCCTCGCACGGGGGCATTCTCGGGTGTGCAGCTCGGAACAGCCTCGTGCGGGGCTGGGGGCTGGGATGAATGGCATTGGCCAACCCCACCCTGTGTCCCGTTTTCCCTTTTGGGGAATATGGCCACCCTAAGCTTGACTCTCTCTCATCACATTAATGTATATATCTATTCACCAGTATTTTGATGTCTCATGAATACACACTGAAAAAGTAAAAGTAAATTACTTGCATGCTCTGTAGCAAGTCAAAGATGGTTCCAAATAACAAAGAGTAATAAGAGGCTAAAGCCTAACTCACCGAAACAGGTGCCTCAGGATAGTGCAGCATAGCAGTGAGGCCTAGCACGGGACAAAGCAGCTCTGAACAGTTTCCTGAGAGGAAAAGCAGACTTGTCACTGTCAGGATGGTTGTTTCTTCAGAAATGAGGTTTCAGATGTCTCTTTGCAAATGTCTGCCTTAAAAATTGAGTTACAGAAAGCAGCCATTGAAGCATGGGTGGGGGAAGGGGAATGTTTTACTTGATTCATTCCCTGGGTGTGTGTGAAGACAAAGCAGGTAACCTGCAAAGCAGGCCAAGAATAAACAGTCTTTGTATACTGGTGGGTTGGAAGGTAAAGATAGCATCATTACCCTTCAGAAAATGCTCCCACATCACCTCAGGTTAGAAGCACAGTTCCCTTCTTAAGGTAATGTGAACTGAGTTGGTGAAAAAGGCGGGAAAATGATGAACCCAGGACTGTCATATTTAAACTGCTGAAATGTAGTGCTGAACTCCCAGTTAATGTGGCTGGGAAAGTGGATGCACTGAAACACAATGGGGTCAGGATTTCCTTTTCCACATTTTTCAGCGGAGCTTTACCACAAGAGAGCAGCATTTAATGGGCTAAAGCACACTTCCAGCAGCACTGATGTCCAGTGTGGCCTCAGATATCCAGCTATCTTCACTATGGATTTGGCTGGGTCAGCCAGATTTTTCAAGATTTCATCTGTATAATGGTAAGTGCTCCAGGGATATAGGCCTGAACTGGATAAAAACAAAAGAATGATCATCTGATGTAAAGCTGTCAAACAGTAAGCATTATAAGGATGCACTCTTTGTTTTTCTCTAATGTTACTGGTAACACAGCATAGAATCATAGAATCATAGAATATCAGGGTTGGAAGGGACCCCAGAAGGTCATCTAGTCCAACCCCCTGCTCAAAGCAGGACCAAGTCCCAGTTAAATCATCCCAGCCAGGGCCTTGTCAAGCCTGACCTTAAAAACCTCTAAGGAAGGAGATTCTACCACCTCCCTAGGTAACGCATTCCAGTGTTTCACCACCCTCTTAGTGAAAAAGTTTTTCCTAATATCCAATCTAAACCTCCCCCATTGCAACTTGAGACCATTACTCCTCGTTCTGTCATCTGCTACCATTGAGAACAGTCTAGAGCCATCCTCTTTGAAACCCCCTTTCAGGTAGTTGAAAGCAGCTATCAAATCCCCCCTCATTCTTCTCTTCTGCAGACTAAACAATCCCAGCTCCCTCAGCCTCTCCTCATAAGTCATGTGCTCTAGACCCCTAATCATTTTTGTTGCCCTTCGCTGTACTCTTTCCAATTTATCCACATCCTTCCTGTAGTGTGGGGCCCAAAACTGGACACAGTACTCCAGATGAGGCCTCACCAGTGTCGAATAGAGGGGAACGATCACGTCCCTCGATCTGCTCGCTATGCCCCTCCTTATACATCCCAAAATGCCATTGGCCTTCTTGGCAACAAGGGCACACTGCTGACTCATATCCAGCTTCTCGTCCACTGTCACCCCTAGGTCCTTTTCCGCAGAACTGCTGCCGAGCCATTCGGTCCCTAGTCTGTAGCGGTGCATTGGATTCTTCCATCCTAAGTGCAGGACCCTGCATTTATCCTTATTGAACCTCATTAGATTTCTTTTGGCCCAATCCTCCAATTTGTCTAGGTCCTTCTGTATCCTATCCCTCCCCTCCAGCGTATCTACCACTCCTCCCAGTTTAGTATCATCCGCAAATTTGCTGAGAGTGCAATCCACACCATCCTCCAGATCATTTATGAAGATATTGAACAAAACGGGCCCCAGGACCGACCCCTGGGGCACTCCACTTGACACCGGCTGCCAACTAGACATGGAGCCATTGATCACTACCCGTTGAGCCCGACAATCTAGCCAGCTTTCTACCCACCTTATAGTGCATTCATCCAGCCCATACTTCCTTAACTTGCTGACAAGAATGCTGTGGGAGACCGTGTCAAAAGCTTTGCTAAAGTCAAGAAACAATACATCCACTGCTTTCCCTTCATCCACAGAACCAGTAATCTCATCATAAAAGGCGATTAGATTAGTCAGGCATGACCTTCCCTTGGTGAATCCATGCTGACTGTTCCTGATCACTTTCCTCTCCTCTAAGTGCTTCAGGATTGATTCTTTGAGGACCTGCTCCATGATTTTTCCAGGGACTGAGGTGAGGCTGACCGGCCTGTAGTTCCCAGGATCCTCCTTCTTCCCTTTTTTAAAGATGGGCACTACATTAGCCTTTTTCCAGTCATCCGGGACTTCCCCCGTTCGCCACGAGTTTTCAAAGATAATGGCCAAGGGCTCTGCAATCACAGCCGCCAATTCCTTCAGCACTCTCGGATGCAATTCGTCCGGCCCCATGGACTTGTGCACGTCCAGCTTTATGCCAGTGTTATGCCAGCGTTATGCCACAAGGCTGTAATCCCGCAAACTGCTCTTCACAGGCAGACTATATTGACTTCAATAATCCAGACTCCAAAGCTAGAATGTTCCTTCAGAACTTCAATGTATCTAGTCCTTCTATACTGATATATAGCTGCAGTAATATTTGCAGTATACACTTTAGTCCAAATTTTGCCACTTATTCACACTGAGCAATCCCGTTTTCTTCAAAAGGCCTACTTATGGAGTAAGGTAACACCGAAAGCACGTAAGGAAGGCAGAATCTGGCCCTATGTAAGCTTGCAAGGCTACCTTCTTTGTTCTGCCAAATGCACACACAGTTCTGAGGCAGGAAAATATCAATATATGTACAGTAGAACCTTAGAGTTACAAACACCTCAGGAATGGAGGTTGTTTGTAACTCTGAAATGTTTGTAACTCCGAACAAAATGTTATGGTTGTTCTTTGAAAAGTTTACAACTGAACATTGACTTAATACAGCTTTGAAACTTTACTATTCAGAAGAAAAATGCTGCTTTCCCTTTATTTTTTTAGTAGTTTATGTTTAGCACAGCACTGTACTATATTTGCTTTTTTGTGTACTTCCAGTTCCAAATGGGGTGTGTGATTGACCGATGATCGTAACTCTGAGGTTCTACTGTATTTCAAACATGGAGAAACTAAGGTTCAAAGAGTATACATTTAGAATAAAACTCTGGTGTTCTCATATTAAAATTTTTAGATAGATAACTAAATACTTAAAAATAACAGATATTTAAAAATAACAAATATTGATCAGGAAATATGTGGAAATTTTAACCTTTACTTACTAGCTTGGAGGCTGCCATATTCATCTCCTTTCCTCACTAAAATAGGCTGTCCTGACCATATCTCACCTTTCCATGTAACCTACTACATCCTTCATTCCTTCCTGGCACAGGTCTCATTAAACATCATCCTTTCAGTTTGACCACACAGCCCAAATAGTTTACATCCCAGCTGACTTCACCACTGGATCCTGGTAAGTTTTCAGGCCTGCTGGAGCCAAGCATTCAGGTTTTCTTGCTGAGCTCCCTTCTTAAATCATTTTTCCCTGCTGTTTTTGACAGGTATTCTATCAGTTCTCAGGGCAGCCTTAACTTCCCCTCTCTCCACCTGCAACTGGACTTTCAGAAAGTTTTGGAGGAAGATGTTTACTGGGGCCTGGTTGGTGAAAGGCAAGTTATTTTTATTAATGCTGGGAAGGAAGTTGGTAGTAGCAGCAGAAAGGAAGGGAGATGAGATATGACACTGGTAAATACTAGGCAATCAGCAGTGTCTGTCATGTGAACAGAATGTACACTAGTTAACCACCTTAATATCGAAAGGAATATTTTCTATATTCAGTAATCTTCTCTGAATTGAAAGATATCTCTTCTAACGTACACAGACATAGGTAGATGTTGGTTTCTTTCCTTCAAGGGCTCCTTCATTCTGACAAATTCAGAATTAAGTACCAGAAGTGAAGTGGAAGAGGAAATGCAGTCCAGTGTTTCAACTTTGTCCTTAGGAGCATACCTAAAACATATAGGGTCAGATTTTTCAGAAGAGCTCATTTTCCTTTGAGGTTCCAGAATAAAAGCTTAGACTTTGAAAGAACTCTCAGTAGGTTGGGGGCAAGGTGCTCTTGAAAACCTGGCCATAAGTGTCTTACTGGGAACTGCTGGGTTCTGAGTTTTGTCATAAATCTGACCCTTACTTATGTGCCTAAATGGGAGCTGAGCTCTTCAAAATGTGCCCACACTATAATTAGCTGTATCTAAGATATAAGTGATAAGCAGTATTGACTGTGAGAAGTCAGGAACCACTTTCATTTAGTTTCACTTCATCAAGCATGAGGGACTTTTTTGGCTATTGAGATTCCGGCATGATATAATTCCATCACTGACTGTGAAGCAGATACTAGGAGTTTAATGCCTTCTATACTTTCAATGACAGTGGCATGGTGGTTGTTGTTTTTGCATGGTGGTCTTTAATAAGGACCCAACCATAGATGTTTTGGACCCAACCGTAGATGACTAGTTCAAACTGCTTTAACTATGGGCAGTTTGCATCTATTGTTTCTTTACCCAGAGAAGCTAATGTTCTCACAAGCATAAACTCTCCTAATCCCAATTCACTTTAAAATATATATTTTATTATTTATGTGGTATGCATGGCACTTTTAAAATCGAACATAAAATGCATCTTTTGGGACAATCCGAGAGCCCAATCCTACAAACTCTTGCCCATATGAGTAGTTCTACTGAAGCTAATAATTCATACAAGACTTAATATAATATGTTCATAGGATCACCATTGAAGCTGAATTTTGCTATTTATGAACAAGAATTCTGGACATGATTATTAAACTTGGTGCTGGATGCTCACACGTGTATACTCAAGCCCATGTGAGATTTCATTATTCCCTTTCATGAGGTGGTATTCCAGTTTTCCTGAGGCATAAATTAAATATAGGTTGTGAGGGACAACCTTTTGAATGGCATGGGGTTTTGCTTGAAGACCCTCCTATTTTACACATGATGCCCAGTTAGAGCTACATGTTTCTTTAAGATAGATCACATCTGTTGATGCTTATGAGCATTTTTTTAATACTGCATTTCTGTCTTGGTCTCTCCTTAATTATGGGAATTTTGCACACAGACAATGAATAGGTTAAATACCTTGTTTTAACGCTGGACAGTTACAGATCTCTAACTTTACTGTTCCCTTGAAGGCCAACTTCAAAGAAGCTTAAGACATAAATTTCAAAAGGATCATAATGTTGCTTCATTCCTTACACAAACCAAGACAACCCTGGGAGTAAATGATCCTTTGGGAATGACACAAATGAAGGCAGGCTATCAGTTCATGTGTTTATTCTCCTACAATTGCTTCTGAGAAGCTGGCTGGTCAAACAGGTTTCTACTGATACTGAATTTCAAAGTGGAGGGGCTACTCAAATAGAAAGATACTGCTCAATGTGATTGCGAGTGGGAGAATTAGACAGAGTGTGCTCATAATGTAATTGGAAAATATTAAGGCATTACAAAAGTAATACATAACGATAGAGGAAGAAGAAAAGGAACGTGGTACAGTTTGCTGACCCTATAAACTCTGTCACTGACTAGTGGGATCTTTGGAAAGTCATTTAAAATGGGATTTTCAAATGAGACTAAAGGAATTACAGCCATCCACATCCCACTGAATTTGAATGGGATTTGGACATTTAATAGTAAACTCAGGCCCTGAATTAGCAAAATGAAATGGCCACATGGGGGCAGGAGAGAAAAAGACATGTAAGTAAAAGGAATGCTGTACTTTATATCTTACACTGAGAACTGTTCTAAGTTTAACCATACAAGGTGGTTTCAGAGTAGCAGCCGTGTTAGTCTGTATTCGCAAAAAGAAAAGGAGTACTTGTGGCACCTTAGAGACTAACAAATTTATTAGAGCATAAGCTTTCGTGAGCTACAGCTCACTTCATCGGATGCATACAAGGTGGGTAAGGTAACATTTCTCTCACCAACAGAAGTTAGTCCAAAAAAAGATATTACCTCACTCATCTTGTCTCTCTGAAATCCTGGGACTGACCTGGTTACAACTACTCTGCATACTAAATTTAACCATGCATTTTTGTGCCAGCATAATTAAAGGTTCACTGCAATATTTAAAAAAGTTGCTTAATAATAGTATTTAAGAAACAGCTAAGATTTCTAGCACCTGGTATTGCTCAAAGTCAAAAAGGCCCAAATCTGCACAGCTATTGAGGCTCCTAACATCTATTGATTTCAGTGGAAATTCAGAACCTTAATATCTTTGGGGACCTGCACGTAGGAGTTTTGCAAATAACTTCAATGGGAGCAGGAGTAGACTATGTTTTTGCAGCATAGACAATGTGTGGAATTTGCTGCAGCACAAGATCTGTCTCAGGGTTTTATACTTGCCACAATACATACAAAACATTTTACAGTGTTGAGGCAGCTGGTGTTCTGAGACTACTTCTTATCATGCTGACCAACATTGTCTCATTGTTTCCTTGTGCTGCCCATCTGTCTCTAGACACCTGTTGTCTTTTGACGTACCAGTTCTTTGAGTTGGGGATTGTTTTTTGTTTTGTTTGTACAGAACTAGAACAATGGGGTCCTATCCTCTGAGTGGGACTGCCACAGGCTGGCTGGCCCTATAAATACAGTTGGGCTCAGCCTCACTTGTGAGGGATCAATAACCCCCGCCCCCAATCCTGCTGATCCTGATCATCTGGGGATCAGATGACTTGGTTCAATTATCAGAACCAGTTGGGAATGAGTTGGGGCTCAGAGATTTTACAAGCTTACAAATGGAACTTCACAAGAGAATATTTATCAGCGCTACTTTGTTTTCCATTATGATAAATTACCCCCTGGAAAGTATGCAGACAGGAATAGGTATTTTCCTTTTCACAGATGACTGTGCTGTATGGATGAAGGAAAAAAGACATAAAGTAGCTGTGGAAAAGAGAAATGAGACACTCCAGAGAAGTTCCAAGTGGGGCAACATTGGGAATTTAAATTCTCACTTGCAAAAACAAGTGAAAAACTTGGAAAACTTGTAACGTTCACATAGATAATAGCATACAAAAGGGTAAAAATGTATCAGGAAACAAATGGAAGGGGGGCAGATTAAAAGGTATTGAGGCTGAGGTACAGAGCATTGGTAATACCAGTTTTAGACTATGGATTCCAAGCTTTTGGTTCCGCCTCATGAACAAGTTTTAGAAACCTGGAACTGCTCCAGGCCCAAGCTCTGTGTCTGGCATGTGGCATAATGATAACAACACCACGGTGCATGCTCCAAATAGCCACTGGAGAAGAACCTATAAATCTAAGGATGAAACTATTAGATGTGACCTTTTGGGCAAAGGTAAAAGGGAACCATGAAAACAGTTGTACGTAATAGATTTATGAAGATTGATGGGCGCTTAGTAGACATTGCTACAGACTTCCTCATACTATGAGTTAAGGAGATACGTAAAAAGGAAAAAATTAGAAAACTCAAAATGTTTAGGCATGGGAAATCAAATTACACCTGGACAGTTATTCTCCCATTTGTGGGTTTGACATCACCAGTAGAGTGGGAGCAGCTTTCTGTGTTCCTAGTCTTGGAATCCAGAAATCTAAAAAGATCTCAAATTATGTGGCCATTCTGACAGCTGAACTAATGGGGATAATGAATGAAAAAAGTGGTATCTATAGTCTCCTGTGATGAGGCTTTTCTGCCAAAAAAACAAACAAACAAAGGAGTTGGGTGGTTTTCCTAAAGACTGGGAGAGCTCACTTGTGGAGGGGAGCTGCAGAAGGGAAGTTGTCTTCTATGACTGGGCCTGAGGAGAAAGGGTGGTAGGAGAGAGGGAGATTCCTGTGGCAGGCCTGGAAGAAGGCCTAAGGGTCTAGCCTGAGGAGGAGGATTCCAGGGAGGAAGTTCTGTGGGTTGGCAGTTCAGATAGGTGCTGATCCTCCAGGGAGAAAGTCTGGACAAAAGGCTAGTTCAGAAGGGGTAGAAGACTTGCTTTTTTTATGTTTCCTTTGGGTCTGTTGTTTAAGTTCAGTAGTACTGCTCCATCTGTGGGTGCAGACAGAGGGACTGGTGGCTGACAGAGCTTCCCTGAGGGAAAGTAGGTTGGACTTGAGAAGAAGCTTTATGAGAAGCCTAAGGCTTGACCAGCTGATCCTCTGCTGGGATCAGAACTGCTGCTTTGACTCTGACTCAGGTGAATGATGACCAGAAGTCATTACCATGTGATTGTCCTCCCTGATAGCAATGTGATACAGTAACTCCTTGCTTAACGTTATAGTTCTGTTCTTGAAAAATGTGCCTTTAAGCGAAACAATGTTAAGCGAATCCGATTTCCCCATAAGAATTAATGTAAATTGGGGGGGGTTAGGTTCCGGGGAAATTTTTTTCACCAGACAGAAGACATTATATACATATACAGTATAAGTTTTAAACAAGTTCTAATCAGAGGATTGTCTGGGGACCTGCTCATGATCTCCCTGAGCTTCTCCTAAAGCAACCATGTTGATATCAGGTGGGATATTTCCCAGGGAATGCCTTGCTGATAAATGATGAACTAGCACTTGGCTGAGCCCTTAAGGGTTAACACGTTGTTGTTAATATAGCCTCACACTCTACAAGGCAGCACTGAGGGAGGCAGGAGTGAGGAGACACAATGGATGCACACAGCAGCAGCTGCAAACACTTCCCTGCGGAAACTAAACATGATGATAAACCCACGCTGTCCTGCTAGACCGCACCACTCCCTACTCTGGACAGCGCATGCACGACTGCACAGGCACCGACTTTCCAAAGTGCCAGAGGGTGAAGAGAGGGGGTGAAGTGAAAGGGAGTGGGTCTAAATATTAAGGCACATAATGCATGCTATTCCACAGTGATCAGAGTATTTGGAACAGAAGTGACCAATATACTCTTCAAGACTCTGGGCTAAACGTGGCCATGCTGTAAGACTGCTCTATGCCACCATAGCAACACTCTATTCACAGGACTGCAGGCAGGGAACTTTGTGCTTTATTTTACTGCATCACAAACTGAGTGGTGGGGGGGAACCTTCCACTGACAAAACAGAAAGTAGGGTAGAGCATAGCTCCACGCCCTAATACTCTGGGTAATCTAGTTAATGCCATTACCAGAATTTCTTGGAAGTGGCAGAGTTGTGGTTAGCTTTGTTTCCTGGACTCAGCGCTACTGCTGACATGAAGTCATGCAGATGATTGCTCAGATTCAAAGAACAGTTCATAAGCCTTTGCCATGAATCTGACAGGGGTTTATTTGAAATACTGTGGAAACTGGACATTGGTGCAAACTATTCTGGGGCACATCTCAGGAGGATGGGTTGTGACTCAGGAGGTCAGGGAAGAGACAAAGAATTTCATTTCCTAGTTTTTGTAATAGATATGGTATGGCACTGTCTGGTATATCTTCCCATTAAAGAATAATCAAATGCATATAAAATATGACACCAACTAAAAGCAACAACTGCAAACTAATTCATCCGCTGCTCCTTGTGTTTTTCATTGTCAGTGGATAGGTGTTACTTCTGTCAGAATAGGAAACACACAGCCACTATCTTTCTGGTCTTACTTATATATCTTCTGTTCCTCCTGCAAGTATGACCTTGATGCAGATACTGTTACCTGGGGTTCTTTCAACCCAAAGCTCTTGGTAACTTTTACTTTGTGTGAGGTGCGGTCAGGAAATAAATCAAGGGAGACATGGCCATCCAACCGATAGATGGCTGGTACAAACAGGACAACACAAGCTAAAAAGCTTCACTTAAAGCTAAACTTTACTTACTCTCAAGCATTTACACATGTCCGCAACAGGTTAGTAAAACACCCCCAACCCTTGATAATTACTGAAGCTGAGTGTGGCCTTCGAGTGGCACCATGACAGGCTTCCACTGGCCAAACTTCAGTCTGCTGGTGGGGACCCCAAGATGTGTCCAGAGCGAGGTCCCTGAAGAGCCCTTTCTGAGAAGTCCCACTACCTCAAACTTTTTCCCCTTATTTATACATTAGTAATTCAATGACATATCCCTTAAAGAAAACTTGCTAAGCAAGCAGTTTTTAAAGATCAAGCAAGAGATTTCCTTATGGTCATCAATTTACCAGATATGGTTTTTTTTCAGAGTGTCCATGCCTTGAAGCCCTGACAAACATTCCTGGGGGCACATAAAGACAGACTTCCTGTTTTTCTAAAATACACAGATCAGCAATTTCAGCATTCTTAGCAGTAAGGGCACAGGGTCAAACTGCCCTGTCTGTGGCACCCAAAACCCCTCCTGCCTTGGTTATGCTGAGGCCGCTGCATGACCAATTTACAACCAGTCTTGGCTACTTTTAGCAATAAGCAAGAGTGGTTCATTGTGGCCTGCTGACTTGACTACTATTAGCAATAAGCAATAGTGGTTTTAGACACTTTACTGGTTTGCCAAAATCTCCCCGTACAATACCAGTCTCTTGTAGTAACTAATTCTGAACGTCAGGAGAAGAGAGTTCACAGGGTACTGCTTTTGTTATTTTCAGCTTTTATTTGAAAATTCAAAATAAGGGAACTTGTTTTCCTCTTTTAGTTCTCTGCTTGGCATGAAAGATGAAACGTTAGCAAATTCTCTCACCAAAATTTTTTTCGTGTGTGATTTTAAAAACAATGAGCCTGACTTGGATCTCATTTATAGTAGTGGAGTGAATAGCACTACACTGGGATAACACAGCTGTAACTCCATTGCGGTGAACAAAGTTGTAATGGTACAAAATCAGTGTAATTTGTCATGCATCAGATTCAATTCCTAGATGTGATCTAACATATTTTTAAAAGAATTCTAAAGACAATCAAGAGGAAGGTGTTAGAGAAATATTGAAGTTGTAATGAAGAACTGAAATCTCAGGATTTTATCTACTAATAGGTGAGACACATAGCTAAATGAAATACTTCAATGGATCTATCATCTGAAGCTCTCAAAGCACTTTGTGAATGTGAATTAAGAATCACAATCCCTTTAAAATACAATAGGTAAGAAATACAGAGTTCACACAGCATTTCAATACAGTTACCAATAGGGTAGAATGTAACAGGTATTAGCCTACGGCACACGGGGAATTTTAGGTAGTTGGAATGTAATTAAGTGTGTTTGAATGAGTCCAGTTGAATAGGCAGCTCTATGAAAAGTGCCATGTTAATTTTGACAAGGGGTCAGGATCTTTTATTTAAAAAAATGTAAATATGGGAAGGGAGCTGTAGCAATCATGATGCCTACAAATTCTAGGAAACTGAAAGGAGTCCAGGCTGGACTCTTCAGTGTCATTCACAAATCTCTATCAGTGCAGAGGATGGGTGGAGGGAAACCCTAGAGTAAAAAAAGTCTTTAACAGGATGCTGACAAAGCCAGAAGTCGTGTGATGAATGAAGGTAGTCTTAGCTAGTGATTTGGTAACCTCAAAAAGTTCAAAACTTTGTCTTTGGTTCCAATAAATATCTGAAATTATCAGGACCACAGCAGTATGCAAAACTGGGTAGAAAATTTCACAATGACAAAAGTACAATGTAAAGGAAAGGAAATGCCTGCTTTATTCATTTCATATTCTCACTATGTGGGTGCATAGAAGATAAAAGTAAGAATACTAAATAGTCACTCACATTTTTTCATACTACTAAAATTGTTTTGCTTGAGACTTAAGTCAGTTCTTGTTAGAAACAGGCCTGATCTGAGCCCAGCATTCGAATACCCGCAAAATTTTTGGTTCTGTCTTGATCCAAATCTTGCAGCTTGCATCTAGCTCTAGTACTTATTTTGTCTGAGTTAATTTGTTTGTCTATTTCTAGTTCTAAAGTAACAAATTGTGACTTACGAGTCCAATTTGAGAAATTTCCCAAGCCAAGAATGAATTATTAAGGGGAACTGCATCTCTTAGCTCAAATTATGATGTTCTAGTATAGTGCCTTGAAGCTTTTCACCCTGCAGACCATCAGTTAGGGCATGAAATTAGCTACAAAACTTTAACCCATACCTTTGCCTTTGAAAAAGCTTTTTAGCTATACAGAAGCTTGCAAGACACTTTCATTGCTCCAAAGGAAATGTTCAGTATCTCAGGTCAGAATAATTTTCATTGATTCAGAGGAACCATCCAGTTCTTGTGTAATTTTTTTAAAACTATTTCACATATCCTCAGTGTGTTTTCTGAACTTTGTCCATCTTTCTCATGGACTATTGCATGAGATCTAAAATCTTGGGATTGGCACAGTGTGACAGGATCCCCCCAGGATGCAGCCTGGGACTTTGGGACCACTGTGCCCCCTTGACTCACTTCAGCCTGGGCTGTCTGTCATGGTGCCTTGCTAGTGACCAGCAGCAAGACCCTCCACACACTATCACTCAGCACAACAGCATGTGGAGCCCCACACCCAGCTATATTGCATATATGCTCCCAGAGCCACTCGTGAATCACACAGAGAAAGGTACCAGAGCCAAATCTCCCCTAGCTCCCAGCACTGTACCTCAGAATATACCATCTTGCACTGCTCAAAATGGGCTTGGGTTTGGCAGCGGGCTGAGCAGGGCTGGTGGCTGGGACCCGGCAGGCAGCAGCATGCCATTAAAAATCAGCTCGCATGCCATCTTCGGCACGCGTGGCATAGGTTGCCGACCCCTGATCTAAATACACTGTCACCTCAACTTTTCCTTATTAGGAGGAATGTCACTCATTTTACCAAAAAGAAAAGGAGTGCTTGTGGCACTTAGAGACGAAAGCTTATGCTCAAATAAATTTGTTAGTCTCTAAGGTGCCACAAGCACTCCTTCTCTTTTTGCGAATACAGACTAACACGGCTGCTACTCTGAAACTACTCATTTTACCCTTGCATTTGACACATTCCTATTTCATGTAATATTTCATTGATGCAGATAATTAGCATAGAAAATGTTACATCATGGAGCTGAGGTTATAGATAACACTTTAATAGTTGGCTGCCTAAAATAAGGATCCTAAATAAAAATGGCTTGACTTTCAAAGGTGCTGATACCTGCAACTCTCTACTGACTTGAATGTGATTTATGGGTGCTCAATGGGTCTAAAAATCAAGCTACTTATATAGGCTACCTAAAGTTAAGCTTCTGCTTTTCAAACTTTTGACTACTGACTAATGTTTAGGTTTGGATGAAAACTTTCTATTGAACTTTTTTGATGGAAAATAGGGTTTCAACTAATTATTTTTGCAATATCTTTAACTTTTTTGTCAAACCTGGTTGACAAGTCAGATTTTCAACAAAAATTTCCACTGAAAATTTTTAGAAAATTATTTTTCCTGTTTTTGACAATTTTCCATGTAAGGGGTGGGGGAAGCTCTTTCCAACCAGCTCTTCTAATGCCATTATGCTAAATAAATCCCACATTGCCTAAAGCTTCTGGTATTATGTTTTTTATATCTTCAGTTTGGGGTTTTGGCCCATATCTGGGCTTTCTCCTCAGGTTCAAAAATATGGTCAAATCCACCACTTCACCTTGTAAATACAAAATATAATCCAACCCATCTTTTGCTGTGAAGATAAATTTGAGAACCAGCAGAGAATAGCCCAAGTCTCATCTCCTTCCCCTTTCATTCTCCAAAATCCTAATGACATTCCCTTGAGTAATGTGTTTTTCCTTTTCTTTTGCTGCTTTTCTTTTTCATCTTTCTTCTTAATCTTTTGACTTCTCCCTGAAAACAAACTTCAGAGTTCAGTTGAGACATTGATCAAAATTCTGTTCAGTTACAGTGGTGTAAATCTGGAATAACTTCATTGTTTCAGTGGTGTCATTTCCAGAGCAACTGCAGTCCAATTGGAATTTGAGCCTGTCTGGAGTGACTGTGTGAAATTGCCATTTGCAGAATTCATGGCAGTTTCTTGCATGGCATTTGGCCTTACCATTAATATCACTTTGTATAGCAAATTCACAGACTTTTGAACTGATATTGTTATCCCAACTTCAGGGCAGCTGTAACTGTGACTCCATCCAACATGCTCTCTAACCCAAACCCAATACTCTTACAAGAAACCAGATTGTCATCCCTGAACACTGGGATGGAACAGTAATGGTAATAGTTTTGTGATGTGAACATAAGCCTATGGACTTGGCCAAGACTGCCAACTCACTTTATATAACACATAGAACAGCCTTCAGATGGTATTGACTTCCAGTTGCTACCAGTTTGCGCTGGATTAGAATGGGTGACCCTGAATGAGTGGTTTTGTTTAGCAAGGCAAAATTAACAGTGCAAGGTGTAAGGACTGAATATTCAGTACTCTAGTCATTACTCACTTCATACATGTCTCTTGTTAGAGAGTCTCTGTGTTTATTGAAGTGTCACTTACACAGACATTTCTCTCTGGGCTTCCTCTCTTACAGTTTAAGTCATCGTTTCAAAGAGTTTGAACATCTTTGCAAATCTCAGGTGACTTTGAAAGTTCCGAGCAGAAAAAGCGTAAAGCAGAGGGTTAATGCAATTGCTAATAAATGTCAGTGATCCAGAAATGTATACTCCCATTTCTGAGACCTCGCCCAATGCCAAAGACATCTTCTGGTTAGAGTCTACTATCTGTGTTGAAACAATTTCTATGATGTTAAACAGATGATGCGGTAACCAACAAACAGCAAAAGCCACAATCACACTGGCAATCAGCCTCCTTGACCGCTGCCTAGATGAGTAGGCCATTGTGTTTATTCTTCTTCCAACACATACATAACAAGTAGAGATGATAACAAAAGGAATCACAAAACCCACAATAGTCTCCAACAAAAGGCACAATATTTTCTGCTGATCAGAAGCGTAGTTGCGATATGTGCACTGCTGACCAATCTTGGTTTCTTCAATCTCTTGAAATGGGATTATGGAAGCTCCAAAAGCAACAGACAGGAGCCAAATGAGAAAAACAACTTTGAGAATCACAGCTTTATTTTTCCACCTTTGAATCATGAATGGGTAAAACACAGCCATGAACCGCTCCAGACTCAGTGTTGTAATTATAAACACGCTGGCATACATACTGCCGTAAACAACAGAAACCAGTGTTTTGCAGAAGGTGACTCCAAATAGCCAGATGTTAGCAAAGGAGTAAATCCAGACTGGTAAAGTAACCAGCACCAAGATGTCTGAAATGGCCAGATTTAGGATCAGCATGACTGTAGGAGATCTTTGCTTCACTTTCCCACAAATAGTCCAGATGACAATGGAATTCCCAGGGATCCCAATAGCAAATGACAAGCTCAGTATTGTGCAGACCACGGCCCTCTCATTGTCCCATGTCAGATGGCTGTTTTCTTCTGTTCTATTCATCTTGATTGGAGACTTGTTTTTTCTCTGATGCTAACAATCTCTGTTCCCTGCACTGTGCTTTTAACTCTGTAGGCACAAGTAGTGAACCTCATCAAGTGCTCCCTAACCAATGATCTGAAGGCTGATACAGCATGTGAGTTCACAGCCTATTGTTCAATCCTGGCTGAAGCTGAGTTCATACTTCCTTTTACAGTGCATAGGAAGACTGCATGCATACAAAGCGAAAACAACCTAAAAAACAAAAAACCCACCATATTCGCCTGACTGCTCTCATTTGTGCCAGTTATGTATGGTTGTAATTCCATTTATTTCCAATTACCTCGGATTTACACCATGAGAAAGGAGAATCAGAACCCACATATTTACTTTCCCATGCTTAAGAAGCTTACTTACTTCAGTTAAAAATACTGTTTTTATAAGAAACTCTTAACAAGCTAAAGTAAAGTTGTGCACAAGAGCACTTCAGTGTTTTGCATGTGAGGATTATTTTATAAAAAGCACACACCCAAGCAAAAATATAAAAAATAAAAATAAAATACTGACCCATTCAGTATAAGTAGGAATAATATATTTGGAGTAATGAAAAACAAGACAAATGATTGTACCTAGCCTTGAGTACATGCCTGACTTAAAGAAACTGCCAAATTCTGCCTTTTTGTTTTTCACTCCAGTGCAACTCACTGGACCAGATTCTGATTTCACTTACCCTGGCTTCAGGGGAGTTACTCTAGATATACACTGGCATAATAAAGATCTGAATTTGACCTAGTGACTTCAGTGAGGTTACAATGGTGTGACAAGGGTTTGGCTTTGGCTCTCTAAAATGAGAAAGAGGGATGTCTTTTAATTCTTCTGAGAAAGTTCTGCTATGGAATACACTTTAATGTAACTTCAGCTGAGCTGAATAGCAAGTGGACAAAGATTGTACACAGGCTAACCTACTCAAGCTAGCTTGACTCCGGCTAGCATGGGTAACAATAGCACTGAAGACAATACAAGCTTCAACACAGGTTGTAACAGCCTGGCACAGATGTATTCCCCTTGCTAGCCTGTGCTGTGCTTTCTTCACTTCTATTGTTACCCATGCCAGCTGGATTCAAAAGAAGGTATGCACAGTTTTTGCTGTGTAGACATATCCTAAGACTGAAGGAAGAAGAAAATAAAAAAGCAACTGCAACTACAAAAACAGTTGATGGGATTGGGGAACTGAAATTGGGAGGGTATTTTATATAGACACAAACAAGAAAGCAGAAGGTGATTACCACTTCTCTCTGAAATCTAAAACTAGTTTCAAATTTACTCCCTAATGTTGCTGCTCAGATTCAGTTCTACAAACCCAAGTAAATTTGTGCGTGGAATAAATGAAGGAGAAGAATCCATCAACTCTAATGAGAACACGTGTATAGTATTTTCTTTTAATCATTTGGCTGGATGCTGGTCTCCTTTCCAAAGGCTGGTGTAGCCCTGTCCGCTCTAGTAAAGGACACAAGCATTTTCATGTTATTTGGCATACCCATGGATAAAGTGATTGCAGATTGATCTAAAAGAACCAAGAAAGATCTTAGTTTCCCACAAGCAATACTGGAGAGACCTCAAGCTTTACTCCAAGCCTGGGTAGTCCTTTCATGCCAGACAATATAGAAAGTCCTTCAGGAAAGGACCCAGCTACAACAGAGGAAAATGGAACAGATAAAGGGGAGCTCCAGGTGGCAGAGGAGAAATTTCTGGTTGAATGCTAGGCTCTTCAAAGCAAACAGCATGACTCACAGGCAGCCCAATGCAGGGTGGAACCCTAAATTGGTGGTTGACTTCAGTTTGCTACACTCTGGCCAGTAGTGACCTGAGTCTCCACTAGTGCCTGTCACAGAATCATCACACAGATGTCAGTCTCTTCCCAAGAGAGAACAGGGGCCTGGAAACTCAGGGGAGGCTGCAGGTCAGGACTGAGGGGCATCTGCCTCAAGTTGCAGGGCAGTCTGCCAGCATCATGCCCAGTTCAAGTTCCTCCCTCATGTGAGGAGAGGGGTCAGAGTTTGCAAAGACTAAGAGAGTTCATGGGGGAGGGTGATGTTGATGTTACAGTGGCAGGGCAGGAGGGCAAATGAGGCCATGGGGCATAGGCATGTGTTGGTAAGCAGCCCAGTAGCCACTGTTATAGTGGGAGGCCTGCTAGCTCCCTAGAAATGGGTAGCTGGCTCCAATGACACAGACTGAGCCAGGAATAAGACAGACCTTCAAATTTTCTATACAGTTAAAATTAATTGGTATTTTGTGCATAGGCCATATTTGCAGAAATTATGTTGCAAACCAGTTAAGATATTAATGACTGCTTTGTCCATTTATGATTATATGTAGACCACAGGCAGGGTCCAACCATTCTGAATCTTTCTTAAATAAGGCCATTGTAATGACAAAGGTTACTCAGCCAATCAACACCCTTCTGCTACAGCTAATTTGTATGTACTAATTCTACTGGTTGTAATGAGTCTGTGGCATGAGGGAATCTCTGGTTTTTCAAAGGTTCCATGGCCCCATACTTGGTTTGGTATCAGTGCTTGAAAGACTCCCCCGGACACTGCTGCCAGCTCCACAGCATATCAAGGCAGCACTGCCAGGGAAACCGATCTCAACAGAAGAGTTGGAGGAACACTTAAAGCACAGAGACATTGTGACTCCAGAGCTGATGAGTTAAATGACCTTATCTCTGCCCAACAGCACCCGGAGGGAAAAAATTCCTACCTTTAAAAATCTATTTGATCTAATCTGGGAGCCTAAATATTTAAATGCCTTCATCATAGCCGTATTGTATGGCGTCAGTAAAGGGCAGAGTTAAGGTTGTCTGGGAGCCACAACTGTGCATTTCCAAGAGTGAACATGAACGGATTTATTTTAACTGTAACTGTAACTCTAAATTTCCTGGTTTGGGATAATTACAATATCCCTGCAATGTTTTTACCCTTAAACTACTGATACTGCCTCTCAACCTTAACTCCATTTTAACATAATTCTTTATTTTGAAGTTTTTATAAGAGGCTGCCTCACACATTATCTTCCATAGCTGATGATAAACCCTATGTCCAGGGTAGCAGGTACTGCAGACAGGAGAGAGAAAGAGATTGGAGAATCTATTCATTTTCTTTCCCACTGAAATCAAAATAGTTCCATAGAACCATCCCCAAGAAGGGAGGTAGCATTGCTGAGCACAGCAATTTCTAGGAAGTTGCCTATACTGAAAAGTAAATCGAAAGTGTTCATAGCACAGCCCTGGGCTCAGAGTGTGCAATGGAGTGGGTCCCTCATACTACGGTGAAGAGGATCAGAACCCACATATTTACTTTCCCATGCTTAAGAAGCTTACTTACTTCAGTTAAAAATACTGTTTTTATAAGTGAGATGTGGATGGATAGACTGATCCATGCCCTAGAATTGTGACAGACAGGTGGATGGATAATCCATAGATGGATGAATATATGGATGGACTAGAAAAGCTGTAGAGAGGCAGACAGAGTGACTGGATAGAAGCACAGTATCAGAGTTATCACTCAAGGATGCATGGACACAATCTGCTTTACAGCTCAGGGAGTGAGATTTCAGCTGCTAGAGCAGGTTCCTGCTTTATCTTTTGGTTTCATATCTGACACTTTTCTTCGCACCTTGTTTCCGCCTCCTTTCTGAGGCCCAGCAGGCCCGGAAAGGACAGTGAGGCCAGGATCCTGATTCTCCAGGCAGACATTCTCCATCTGGTCATGGATGCAGGTGATGAAGTACAGCTGGGATCCCATCAGCTGAGTGGCCGATTCACTAACCCCCTCAAACACATCTCAAATCAGCCAGTGTGCTCTGAGCTCCCCTCACTTCTAGGCAGGCCTGGCTCAAGTACTAGACCCAAAAGGCCCATATTTGGACCCCATCCCACAGAGTCACATGCCTATATGATGATGTCATTGCCGGGGAAAAAGGAGCCCTCATGCCTCCACTGCTGGTGGGGGATGGGACCCTGATTCTTCTCTAGACTTGGGGAGGGAGGGTCCCCTGATACCGAACCTGTCTGTTTGCTGGGGGACTGGGGCAGGAGGGAGCTCAGCTGCAACTCCTAGATGGAGAGAGGACAGGTTGCTGTTCTTGCCAGGAAGGAAGTTGCTGCTGCTCCAACCTCTGGTGCTGCAAGTGGGAGAGGGCTTTTTATCCATCACTGCAGCACTAGTCGAGATGAGAGGCTGTTGCTTGTGCCACCATCCGTGCCTGCCAGCAGTGTGTGGGCAGGCAGGGGCAGGAAGGTGGCCCCTCATGGGAAGGCAGGAGCAAGAAGGTGGCCAGGGGCAGGAAGGTGGCCCTACCACAGCTATTTCCTCCCCTCCCCTGGCAGAGGGGATCCCAGACCCCTTTTCTCACATGAGGAAAAGGGGAATTGGGAGAGGGGATGATTGTCACAACCCTGCTGCCTACTCAAGCCCTCCATTCCCATGCACTGGTAACTCAATCACTTCCCTGGAGGATAACTTTGCTTTGGCCTGGTACTATCTCACCAGAAATATTTGGAACTGATACTAGGGGAATGATCATCCATGGAGACTCAACTGATCTTTTTCTCTCTTTTGCAGAGAAATTAGCCATCAAGGGAGCAGATTGCCTTTGTCTATTGTGAACTTGGGGAGGGGGGGAACACGGCTCCTGTTCCAATCTAGCCAGTGTTAGTACCCAACACAAATGGACAACTTGTCAGGGGATATGCCAACACTGGCACAGTAATCAAAGCTTCTCCAGGTCTTGGAATGCCTGGTTTAACTTGGCTGTCTGCCTGAATGGTGATCTCTTCTATATATGGCAGCAGCTATCCCAGCAAAACTCCATACAAACACCTGGCAACAAGAGACAAGCCCCCATGAACTCCTGTAGTTGGTGGGCATCCTGGGATTCTGGCATTCCTCAGCCTTCCCCTTGCTAGTTCAAGAGTTCCTGCACAGATCAGGATGTTGTCCAAGTACACAAGGCTCCTGAAAAGTGTCAAGTTTTCAAACACCTGTTCCATTAACAGCTCAGATGCAACAGCACCACACTAAACTGCCACAAGCCCTGTCCACCAGTAAAGGTGGTCTTCACATGAGGCTGACTCTTCCACCTGGACTTGCCAGCACGTGCTCCATTCATCCAGTGGAGAAAAAACATTCAAATTCTGCTAATGCTTCCAGCATATTGTCAATGCAGGGCATTGGGTATGAGTCCTTGTGGATCATATCACGCAAACTTCTTTAATCAATACAAAACCAGATTTTCTTAGTCATAATAGGGTCAATAGATCTATGACTTTGGATCTCTAATCTATGCAGTCTTGAAGTTAGACCAGAGCTGTAAATCAATGGAAGAGGAGGTATGGCTCCACCTCTGAAAAACCCATCAGTGTCTTTGCCTGCCCCTGCTTCTCTCTGCAGCTTCTCCCTGCAGCAGAGCAAGTTTTAGAAAACATATCAATTGGCTAAACATCTCCAGGCTCTTCGGTTCTGCCTTTGTTGAGAGAGGAGATTCCCTTTCCAGAGTTGTTGAGACCCTTCGTGCATCCTGCTCACTCACCTGGAGTGCAACATGGCAGATAAGACTAAGTAGAAAGGGAAAGACAAGAAACTGTATGTCCTGCACCTTCCTGATGACTCAGTGTCTGGATAATAATTTGAGCCTGTTCTGCAGAGACCCAGGCTCCTTTCAAGTGCTGATGTGGGGCAGGGTGTCCTGGAGCCCAAGCAGGAGACCTCCCAGGAAGCCACAGTGGCAACTTAGCGGAGGCCCAGCCCAGGCCAGGGTTTTCCCTTTACCTTTCCCTGTGGGGGAGCACAGGTGGAAGAACAACAGCAAAGAGCCAGAGATGTTTCCTGCCAAGCTTGCTGGAGCCTGCGCTCACAGCCCCAACTGTCAGCTGCAGAGCAGCCCAGCCCTTCCCCCCAGGACTTCTGCTGCAGCAGGGCACTATTGACAGAGATCCAGAGTAGACAGAGCAAGAAGAGCTGGGTAAGGGGCTCTCAGCCCAAACTCTCCCTCCATTCTACATCATCCCTCGCCTCCCCACCAGCCTGTCATTGGCTTAGGGCTCCTCCCTGCCAACAGCGTCACCCTAGTTCTGTCTCTTGGTGCAGCAAGCCAGCCAAGGACTCCATTTGAATCTCCAGGGTTGGAGCTTGATGCCCCTAGGGTGGGGAAACTTGGAATCCTAGCAAACCCCTTCCAGACTGGGGAGCCCGGGCCAGCTCCTCCCTACAGCTTGAACCCCCTCTTTCTCAGAGCATGACAGCTGCTCAAAAGAGTAACTACAAGGTTCTCCCCTTTTCAGGGGGCTCTCAGTCTGGAACTTCTCTCCCATCTGAGGAGGGCAATCAAAGGAGGCATATGAAAAAGAAGCCTCACAGATGTTCAGATCCCACTAATTGCCCCCAAGAGAAATTACAAACTTGCTTAGGATCTGTTTCCTTCCTCCCTATCATGAGTTTTTGAGATGGATGGAAAGAGGAGTAAGTCCAAGAAGGCCCTGGTGGCAAAGAAAAGAAAGGGAAAGAAAGGGCACTAAAAATAAAAAAAGCCTCCCTCCCCCACCAGTTCCCTTCATCTTCTGAAGAGTCTGATTAGGACAGGGGTGAACAAACTTTCTGGCCCGAGAGCCACATCGGGGTTGCAAAACTATATGGAGGGCCGGGTAGGGAAGGCTGTGCATCTCCAAACAGCCTGGCCCCCACTCCCATCCGCTCCCTCACTGCCCCCCTCAGAATCCCCAACCCATCCAACCCCCCTGCTCCTTGTCCCCTGATCGCCCCCTCCTGGGACACCCTGCCCCTAGCCGCCCCCCCAGGACTCAATCCAACACCCCCTTCTCCCTGTCTCCTAACTGCACCAATCCCTATCCACACCCCTGCCCCCTGACAGGCCCCCTGGAACTTCCACACCCTATCCAACTGCCCCCTGCTCCTCGTCCCCTGACTACCCCCCTGAACCCCCAACCCATCTAACCCCCCCTGCTCCCTGTCCCCTGACTGGCCCCCAAGAACCCCCGCCCCCTTGCCATGCCAGAGCCAGCCACGCTGCCGTGCTCCCCGGCAGGAGCAGCGGGCCAGAGCACTGGCAGCACAGTGAGATGAGGCTGCAGGGGAGAGGGGCAGCAGTCCCATGGGCCGGATGTGGCCCGCAGGCCATAGTTTGCCCACCTCTGGATTAGGAGGTATTCTAGAAGGTGCAAAGTGAAATCTGTTTCCCACACACAGCATAAATCCCAATATTTTTCTTGGGAAGAAGGCCTTGCTTTCAGATTCTGACCCTAGTCAGAAAGAAGAAGAGGTTCAGGATAAACTTTTTCCTACAGATTATTCTAGTGTTATGTTTAAAGAGACAATAACGACTTCAGATTACCTCCAGAGGAAATCCCTAAAATGAGAACAGCCAGTCTTCTAGAGTAAATGGACGATTAAGTGATATTACCCCTCTGCTTCCAAACTAGAATTTATATTCCTATAAATCCTCCCTTTAACAAAAATTGTTAAGTGGGACTGGTAAAGCCAAAAGACTGAGTATAGTCTCTGAAGTGAATTTCGTCCTTCAATTTGTCACTTTTCCTCTTTATTGGCATGTGCTTCACTCTGTTGGCTGTTCTACAACTGTAAGTTATAACTGTAAGCGTATAATTTACGTCAACATCGTGAGGGGATCATGTGATTAGGTCATTAGATTAGTTTAACTGATAAGTAAATATGCAAAAGCTGGAAATGTGAATGATTTTGAGTATATGAATTTCACTAAGGGTATGTCTACACTACGAAATTAGGTTGAATTTATAGAAGTCGGTTTTTTAGAAAATTTTTTTATATAGTCGATTGTGTGTGTCCCCACACAAAATGCTCTAAGTGCATTAAATGCATTAACTCGGCGGAGTGCTTCCACAGTACCAAGGCTAGCGTCGATTTCTTGAGTGTTGCACTATGAGTAGTATTCCACAGTTCCCGCAGTCTCCGCCGCCCATTGGAATTCTGGGTTGAGATCCCAATGCCTGATGGGGCAAAAAACATTGTTGCGGGTGGTTCTGGGTACATGTCGTCAGGCCCTCCCTCCCTCCCTCCGTGACAGACAATCGTTTCGCGCCTTTTTTCCTGAGTTACCTATGCAGACGCCATACCACGGCAAGCATGGAGCCCGCTCAGCTCACTGTCACCGTATGTCTCCTGAGTGCTGGCAGACGCAGTACGGCATTGCTACACAGCAGTAGCAACCTATTGCCTTATGGCAGCAGACGGTGCAATGGGTCTGAAAACCATCATCATCGTGTCCGAGGTGCTCCTGGCCGCCTCAGTAAGGTCAGTCAGGAGCGCCGGGGCAGACATGGGTGCAGGGACTAAATTAGGAGTGACTCAACCAGGTCATTCTCTTTAGTTCTGCAGGCAGTCCAATTGTACCATCTTATGGTGAGCAGGCAGGAGATGAGGAGCGCTAGCAGTCCTATTGCACCATCTTCTGCCGAGCAGCCAGGAGATGTGGATGGCTTGCAGTCCTACTGCACTGTCTGCTGCCAGCCAAAGATGTAAAAGATAGATGGAGTGGATCAAAACAAGAAATAGACCAGATTTGTTTTGTATTCATTTGCTCCCCCCTCCCTCCCTCCCTCCGTGAAATCAATGGCCGACAATCGTTTTGGTGAGGTCTGTCAGGGGCACCTTGAAAACTTAAATGGAGATTCAGTCCTGCCCTTTGTTGATTTTAATTCCCTGTAAGCCATGTCGTCAGTCGCCCCTCCCTCCCTCCGTCAGAGCAACAGCAGACAATCGTTCTGCGCCTTTTTTCTGTGCAGACGCCATACCATGGCAAGCATGGAGCCCATCAGATCACTTTGGCAATTAGGAGCACATTTAACACCACGCGCATTATCCAGCAGTATATGCAGCACCAGAACCTGGCAAAGCGAAACCGGGCAAGTAGACGATGTCAGCGCGGTGACGAGAGCGATGAGGACATGGACACAGACTTCTCTCAAAGCACGTGCCCTGGCAATGTGGGCATCATGGTGCTAATGGGGAAGGTTCATGCAGTGGAATGCTGATTCTGGGCCTGGGAAACAAGCACAGACTGGTGGGACCACATAGTGTTGCAGGTCTGGGACGATTCCCAGTGGCTGCAAAACTTTCACATGCCTAAGGGCACTTTCATGGAACTTTGTGACTTGCTTTCCCCTGCCCTGAAGTGCATGAATACCAAAATGAGTGCAGCCCTCACAGTTGATAAGCGAGTGGCAATAGCCCTGTAGAAGCTTGCAACGCCAGCTTGCAACGCCAGTCAGCTACCAGTCAGTCAGGAATCAATTTGGAGTGGGCAAATCTACTGTGGGGGCTGCTGTGATGCAAGTAGCCAACGCTATCATGGAGCTGCTGATATCAAGGGTAGTGACTCTGGAAATGTGCAGGTCATAGTGGATGGCTTTGCTGCAATGGGATTCCCTAACTGTGGTGGGGCCATAGACAGAACCCATATCCCTATCTTGGCACCGGAGCACCAAGCCGGCGAGTACATAAACCACAAGGGGTACTTTTCAATAGTGCTGCAAGCACTGGTGGATCACAAGGGACGTTTCACCAACATCAATGTAGGATGGCCAGGAAAGGTACATGACGCTCGCATGTTCAGGAACTCTGGTCTGTTTCAAAAGCTGCAGGAAGGGACTTTATTCCCAGACCAGAAAATAACCAATGGGGATGTTGAAATGCCTATGGTTATCCTTGGGGACCCAGCCTACCCCTTAATGCCATGGCTCATGAAGCCATACACAGGCAGCCTGGACAGTAGTCAGGAGCTGTTCAACTACGGGCTGAGCAAGTGCAGAATGGTGGTAGAATGTGCATTTAGATGTTTAAAAGCGTGCTGGTGCAGTTTACTGACTTGGTTAGACCTCAGCGAAACCAATATTCCCACTGTTATTACTGCTTGCTGTGCGCTCTACAATATCTGTGAGAGTAAGGGGAAGACGTTTATGGCGGGGTGGGAGGTTGAGGCAAATCGCCTGGCCACTGGTTACGCGCAGCCAGACACCAGGGCGGTTAGAAGAGCACAGGAGTGTGTGGTGTGCATCAGAGAAGCTTTGAAAACCAGTTTCATGACTGGCCAGGCTACAGTGTGAAAGTTCTGTTTGTTTTTCTTTGATGAAACCCCCCACCCCTTAGTTCACTCTACTTCCCTGTAAGCTAACCACCCTCCCCCCTCCCTTCAATCACCACTTGCCGAGGCAATAAAGTCATTGTTGCTTCACATTCATGCATTCTTTATTAATTCATCACACAAATAGGGGGATAACTACCAAGGTAGTCCAGGAGGGGTGGTGGAGGAGAGAAGCACCAGGAGGGGTTGTGGAGAAGGGAAAGACAAGGCCACACAGCACTTTAAAAGTTTAAAACTTTAAAACTTATTGAATTCCAGCCTTCTGTTGCTTGGGCAATCCTCTGGGGTGGAGTGGCTGGATGGCCAGAGGCCCCCCAACCGTGTTCTTGGGTGTCTGGGTAAGGAGACTATGGAATTTGGGGAGGAGGGCGGTTGATTACACAGGGGCTGTAGCGGCGGTCTGTGCTCCAGCTGCCTTTCCTGCAGCTTAACTATATGCTGGAGCATATTAATTTGATCTTCCAGCAGCCTCAGCATTGAATCATGACTCCTCTCATCACGCTGCCACCACCTTTTAGCTTCAACCCTTTCTTCAGCCCACCACTTACTCTCTTCAGCCCGTCACCTCTCCTCCCGGTCATTTTGTGCTTTCCTGCACTCTGACATTGTCTGCCTCAATGCATTCGTCTGTGCTCTGTCAATGTGAGAGGACAGCATGAGCTCAGAGAACATTTCTCTGCATTTTTTCGCCTTCTAATCTTCTTAGCCTCTGGGAAGGAGAAGATCCTGTGATCCTTGAAACACATGGAGCTGGTGGAGAAAAAAAGGGACAGTGGTATTTAAAAAGACACATTTCATAGAACAATGGGTACACTCTTTCACAGTAAACCTTGCTGTTAACATTACATACATAGCACATGTGCTTTCGTTCTATGGTCGCATTTCGCTTCCCTGCACCATGTGGCTAGCCCCTCCCCCCCTTGTGTCTAACAGCGAGGAACATTTCTGTTCAGCCACAGGCAAACAGCCCAGCAGGAATGGGCACCTCTGAATGTCCCCTTAAGAAAAGCACCCTATTTCAACCAGTGACCATGAATGATATCACTCTCCTGAGGATAACCCAGAGAGATAAAGAACGGATGTTGTTTGAATGCCAGCAAACATACATTGCCATGCTTTGTTCTACAATGATTCCCGAGTATGTGCTACTGGCCTGGAGTGGTAAAGTGTCCTACCATGGTGGACGGAATAAGTCTGCCCTCCCCAGAAACCTTTTGCAAAGGCTTTGGGAGTACATCCAGGAGAGCCACGAATGCCAGGGCAAATTAATCATTAAACATGCTTGCTTTTAAACCATGTATACTATTTTAAAAGGTACATTCACCAGAGGTCCTTTCTCCACCTGGTGAGTCCTGGAGGCAGCCTTGGGTGGGTTTGGGGGGTACTGGCTCCAGGTCCAGGGTGAGAAATAGTTCCTGGCTGTCGGGAAAACAGGTTTCTCCATTTGCTTGCTGTGAGCTATCTACAACCTCATCATCATTATCTTCCTTGTCCCCAAAACCTGCTTCCGTGTTGCCTCCATCTCCATTGAAGGAGTCAAACAACACGGCTGGGGTAGTGGTGGCTGAACCCCCTAAAATGGCATGCAGCTCATCATAGAAGTGGCATGTTTTGGGCTCTGACCCCAAGTGGCCATTTGCCTCTCTGGTTTTCTGGTAGGCTCGCCTCAACTCCTTAAGTTTCACGCAGCACTGCTTTGGGTCCCTGTTATGGCCTCTGTCCTTCATGCCCTGGGAGATTTTCACAAATGTTTTAGCATTTCGAAAACTGGAATGTAGTTCTGATAGCACGGATTCCTCTCCGCATACAGCAATCAGATCCCGTACCTCCCATTTGGTCCATGCTGGAGCTCTTTTGCAATTCTGGGACTCCATCATGGTCACCTCTGCTGATGAGCTCTGCATGGTCACCTCTGCTGATGAGCTCTGCACTCACCTGCAGCTTGCCACGCTGGCCAAACAGGAACTTGAAATTCAAAAGTTGGTGGGCCTTTTCCTGTCTACCTGGCCAGTGCATCTGAGTTGAGAGTGTTGTCCAGAGCAGTCACAGTGGAGCACTCTGGGATAGCTCCCGGAAGCCAATACCGTCTAATTGCATCCACAGTACCCCAAATTCAACCCGGCAAGGCCAATTTCAGCAGTAATCCCCTTGTCGGGGGTGGAGTAAGGAAATCGATTTTAAGAGCCCTTTAAGTTGAAAATAAAGGCTTCGTAGTGTGGACGGGTGCAGTGTTAAATCGATTTAACGCTGCTAAATTTGACCTCAACTCCTAGTGTAGACCAGGGCTAAAAGATACAACAAAGTCCTTGGTTTCTGCTGCAAATGAAGCTCATTGACACGTAACCTTTACAATAATCTTTGTGAGAGGCACAGTGTGAAACCAATGATAAAACTCTCCTTCCCTGGATTGTCAGAGAGAATTTTAAATGATTTTACCCCCTTCCCAACTTGTATCCTTTCCTTTCAAAAAATGGTGGTTTTGATCCATCGGGCCTTTCTAATGTCTGATTTGTGAACCTAAAATAAGAAACAGAAAACATCATGCATCAGATGAGAAGCCTGGAACTAATCCCAATAAACTTGTTTGCATGCTCGTGTAAGGAGGCAGGAAGCTGCTGGGCCAAAGCCTTGGGTTCTTAAAGAACCAAACCAAGATGATGTTTTGTGGGAACTACTAGAGCAGCCCTATGCAGATTTATGGAGCTAAATTCAATAGTGATATAAGTGGTGGTACCAAAGCTGTGTAAGTTGCACTGATAGCCAGATCAAAGCAAGTTATGGGCTAGATCGTTCTCTGAATTAGGGCAGGTTTGCACCATTCACAAGTGTAAAGTTCCCCAATAGGCTACAGGAGGATCTCTCCCATAGGAGAGCCTACGGTGTTACAGAATGACTGTGGTGCTTCCTGTTCTGGGCCAAGGTGCTCGAAGCACCACAGGCCTGGCAGGAGTGCTCTGAGAAAAATGAGGCTTACACACAGCTGTGAGTTATTGGCTTTATTGAAGGTTAGTGACTCACCCGCAATGGGGACTCCAAGCGTTGCAGTCATGGAGGCAGGGAACCCAGCACACCGGAGCTTTGCCTGGGACGGAGTCTGATGGAGGGGCAGACAGTGAGCATTAGTAAGCATTACACAAAAACAGCTCATGAATATAAAGTTAGGTGCTTCTTAAAGGAGGGCTTTCTACAACCTGGCGAAGGGCCATGCAAAGCAGCTGTGTCCTTCAAAAACTCTCTATCCCACAATAATGAAGCAGCTATCTATGTCCCACAGTAACCTCTCGAGAAAGCAGAATTTCCCTGGCTAGGCCGTAACAAAGTCTTCCGCAGTCCCTTACACTCCTCCCCTCGCTTTCTCGAGCGACGCTAAGGACCATGAGGCTGCAGTGCGGAGGAAAAACCGCACACAGCACTGGGAGACTAGGCCACGACAGCAAAGGCAGCAAAAATATAAGCCAATAAGGCAAATAAGGCCAATAAGTAGGCCTTGAATAAGATGGGCGGCCCAACCCCGTAACGTGAAGAACCAGGACTAAAGCCAGGTGTCCCCTTGCTGTTGGCGGATCTCTACCGCCAACTGACGGAGTCGTTGTAAATCAGCCTCAATGGAGGGCCCAGCGTCCGTCACATTAAAGCAGCACATACCAGCAAACTCCTGGCACGGATGGCCGTGTCGGAGTAACAAATAATCAATAGCTAACCTATTTTGCAACATTCCCTGGCGTACTTTGCCCAACTCGTGTGAAAGGAGTGCGAGGACTGTAGAAGTCAGGTTGATAGCTTTCGCGACAGCACATGCAAGGTGTTCCACCGCATGATAATTATGCACCACCAACCCAGGAATGCCAATCAATGAAAAAGCAAGGGCCGCAGCTTCGGTCTTGGAAAATAATGTCACGTCGGCTTTACAGGTGGAGTCAAGAGGGATGGTGTCTCTCCAGTGGTGGGCAGAGACTTGTGAAGGATGAGGAAAAATGAGGGGGGCCACACGGCCAAGGGCGCAGGGTCCCCTGAACTATTGGCTGGAATGAAAGAATAAGCGGTCCTGCCACGTAAGAGAAACCATCCTGTGGGCAATTTCATATGCCCGTATGCAAATGAAACCTCAGTGCTTTCATTACAGATTAATTCCACATTGGTGTGATTTGCCCCAACGTGCCTGGCATTTACAAAGAACATACAAAAGAAGGCAACAGTTACATTGGCCAGACGAAATGAATACATAGATGCATCTAGATTATATTGGGCGGACCCAAAGCATCAAATCCACATATGTAATAGTCTTATCAATTGTCTTCAGTAAGGAATAGTGCTGGACGAGGGTCAGGTCAGTGCAGACACCGATGAAACAGGTTTTCATCACGGCACCCACAGCATACATATGCAGTAAGCAAAACAATGTTGCATTAACAGTCCTTTGGGCTAACACCAACCAGGCATTCACGGAGGACATGGCAGCTCCTTCAGCAGTGAGGCTCATAAGGAGCGCCGCGACAAGCAGGGAGAGTGAGACCATGCGAGGATAGTCTTCCCACTCCGGGAGTATGTATGCCCATCCTTCCCCAGTGGTAAGGACTACGGCGGCTTGCGATTCCTGCTGCGATACCGTCCACCACACGTTAGCCAATATGTGTAACTCGGTCTCGCTCGGGGCGCTGGTTTCTAGGCCTGCGGGAGGCAAAGGAAACAGGTTACACAGGGCATCCCCTCGCTCCCATTGCAGTGGCTCTGTTGCAGCGCTGGTGCAAGAGCGGGCGCCCAACGAGTGGTCCGAACTTAACCAATATGGGGGATAAAATCGTAAGCCTGAAATCAATGGTGTAATGAAAAATAAGCATGGTGGCTCACATTGGAGCTGCGACTGGGCGGACCAGGGGTTCACCTCCTGTCCGGGCTGCAGGGCATAAGGGTGTGGTGTATAAAAGGTAATTACGGCTTGTGCAGGGTTGATCACACCCGGTGCCTGTATGAGACTCACCCGTAGGTGGGCATGTATGGCAGGGGGAAAGACCAGACACTGGAAGGGCGTCTGGCCACCCAACAAACGATTGTTGATAGCCAGACAGCCTGCTCCAGCATCCCAGACCACCCGCGGAGCTTATGGGTGGGGGTGAGGTGACGGATTTGATCCTTCAAGAGCCGTTCAGGCGCTCAATAAGGCCGTTCGCTGTAGGCGTATACGGAAGATGGTAGTGCCAGTCCACTGCCACGTCTGCGGCCCAGGTCCATATGGCCTGGGCCGTAAAGTGGGTTCCCTGGTCGCTCTGTAGAATGCGTGCAGTTCCATAGCGGGAGCACAGTTGCTGTAGTGCAGCCAACGTAGTAGCTGTGGCTGCGGTGGCGCTGGGATATACAAACAGCAGGCCAGTATATGTATCCACAGCCTTAAAGGCATACTGCCAGTGCCACTCTTGAGGCAAGGGTCAATATAGTCCACTTGCCAATCCTGACAGGGACCTGCAGCCTGAGCAATTCTGCCGGTTGGTCCCGGGAGGGCAATGGGCACCAAGCGGGAGCAAACCGGAAAACTGGCACGAACCGTCCGACAGGCCGCCAAGGGTAGGGAGGCACCTTGGCGGAGGGCTGTGATTTGCATTGCTCGGGCTCCTCAGTGGTCTCCTTCCACATGGTACCGTTCTACCAGCTGCAAGACCTCCCCCCGCACCATGGCATCAGCTGCCGCATTCCAGTGGGCCTCGGAGGTTTTAGCCTTTGTGTGGGTGTCTACATGTCGCATGGCCAGAGGGGCCCATCGGGCATAGCGCAGGAGCTTCTGCCAGAGCACCGCTCCCCACAGGGGTTGGCCTGCAAGTTCCCAACCCTTCATCTCCCACACAGTTATCCAGGTCCGGAGGCCCTTGTATAATACCCAGCTGTCCGTATAAAGGTAAACCCGTGATGGGGCACCCTCAATTGCTAGGGTGGCGGCCCGCAATTCAACCCACTGGCTGGAGCCGGCCGTTCCCCAAGCCATTGCCATGACATCTGCATAGGGGGCATAGGCTATGGCCCGCCATTGCCTGGCTTCCTGCGCTGTATAGGAGGCTGACCCGTCCGTGAACCATGCATGTTCCTGCTCCTCAGTGGCCAGTTGGTCCACTGAGGGGGCCTCCTCTATTGGAGAGGCGGGCACGGGATCTTCCACTGGGGGCAGCTCCTCCGTGAGGGAGGGCACATGCTCGAACGTGACGGTCCCCAGTAACAGGGCATGTGGGGTAGAAAGGGAGGGCCAGCCCAGCAGCATGCGCTGTTGCAGGTAATGCTTCCACTTAAAGTGGGTTGCGATCTGTGCAACCTCTGTCTGCGTTTGGGCCGATTCTGCCTGTACCCAGTGCCCCAGGGGAATGGGTGTGCACACAATGACCGGGGTGGAGCCCGTTATGCACTCAGTATCCTGCAACGCCCAGACGACCGCCAGGATCTGCTTTTCCAGGGGGGTGTATCCGGGTTCAGCCCCCTTCAACGTACGGGACCAAAACCCGATCGGTTCCTTTTGCTGGGCCCCTACCTGCTGCCATAGCCCCCACCGTGGTGACCTCGAGCTCGAAGGGGACCCCAGGCTGTGGAGCATGGAGCCGAGCATGAGTGAGCAGGGTCTCTTTACACAGGTCAAAGGCAGTTTGATGGCTCCGCTGCCATTGCCAGGGTGCCGCCTTTTGTACCAAGGCCTGCAAAGGCCGCATGGGGAAGGCTAGATGAGGAATGAAGGCACTCCAGAACCCAAGTAGACCAAGGAACGCATGCAACTCTTTCTTCCTCTGGGGTGGGGGATAACCCTGCACCGTTTGTTGCACCTTCCGAGGAATTTGCTGATCTGGTCCCACCCACATAATACCTAGATAGACTACTGTCTGAGCGGGGCCCTGTATTTTCTGCGGGTTCAGAGTCCATCCGCGCGCCTCCAAGCCAGTAATGACTGCGTGTAACACATCTGCCACCAGTTCACAGGAGGGGCTGGATACCATCACGTCGTCAATGTAATGGTAACAATGGGCCACCTCCGACAGCCGTATTCGGGCAAGGTCAGCACTCACCAACCGGTGGCAAATAGTTGGGGAGTACTTCCAGCCCCGCGGCAGAACACAGAAAGTATATTGGCAGGCCTGCCACGAAAAGGCAAACTGCTTCTGACTCTCAGGGGCACTGGCGATAGAAAAGAAGGCATTCGCGAGGTCAATTACAGCATACCAGGGCAAGGCAGCTGCCGTGATGTGCTCGATCAGGGTCACCATATCCGGCACGACCGCCGTCAGTGGAGGGGTGACCCTGTTCAACTCGCGATAGTCTACCGTCATACGCCAAGTCCCATCCGGTTTCCACACTGGACAAAGGGGGCTATTGTACGGGCTTAAGGTGGGCTGAATAATCTTGGCCTCTAACAGCGCGCTGATTGTCTGGGTGATCTCCTCCTCCCCTCCAGGGAGGCGATACTATTGTTTAGATACTACAGCAGTTGGGAGAGGCAACACCACGGGCTCCCAACGAGGGGAGCCCCGTAAGATTGTCAATGCCCGTACCTCCTGTACCTGAGGCGCACTTACATACCGGGGATGTCTGAACGCGAAGAGGCCGTACTGGGTATCCACAGAGCGACCCCGCA
Organism: Dermochelys coriacea; assembly: GCF_009764565.3. Lineage (NCBI taxonomy): Eukaryota > Metazoa > Chordata > Testudines > Dermochelyidae > Dermochelys > Dermochelys coriacea. The sequence continues at coordinate 10,689,564 of NC_050079.1, read as the reverse complement.
GGACGTCGATGCCCAGTATGTATTCTCCAATAGCGGCCACCAAAACAGTGGCCCGGAATGGGGAAGCCTTCCCCAGGGTCAGAGTGACAGTAACCTCATACCCCGGGGTCTCCACTCCTCCGAGGCCTTTAACGAGAGTGGCTCGGCCCTGGGTCTGCGCGGAGTGCAAGATGGTGACCTCAACACCCATATCTATCAATGCCAACACATGTTGGACTCCTCCCCTCGGCCAGCAAATCGCTAGGGTACATAGGGGCGTTGGTCCCCCGCCTCCCTCCTGTGTGTGGCCGCCACGACACACGGAATGGAGGACCTGCCACGCCCTCAATATGGGCACAGCAGTTTCCACTCGGCTGGTGGAGCAGAGGGCTCTGCGGACTTGATTCGCTCCACACTCTTCTCAACTTTTCCTCCGGCACTACGTTTGGTAGGGGGCAGCTGCATCCACTGCTTGTATAAGTCCGCCGTTGGCTTTCCATTGATTTCCTCACGAGGGACACCAGCCTGCAAGAGATCTAGCCACAAGGTCTTCCGGGGCACCCGCAACTCTCCTTTCTCCTGTCCCCCACCTTGCTGCCCCTTTGCAGCCCATATGGCTATTGGTCTAGCACCCGCCAAGGTGGCTTCCAATTGCATAAGGGTGGCTGCCAAGTCTGCCACACGCCCATTCTCTGCCATGATGATGGTGAGGAGGGAAGGTTTTAACTCATCAGGGGCCAGGCGTAACACTGTGGCTTTAATCGATTTTGTCACCCGTACATCATCCGGCCCCATCTCCCCGCCCGTGGAGACAGCCCAGGCCATTCCCAATTGATGGAGGGCTTGCACCCCTTCCAGAACAGTCTTCCAGGGGTGCGCCTGTGCCTCCAACTCCCCCACCGAGGCGTAGGCCACCTCCACTGCAGACGCCAGCCAGCAGTACAACGAGGGGCTTTCGATGTCTTGCCCCCAGGCTTGCGGCCCCGGCAGGTTTGCCAATTGTGCACATACCTGACAGTCTTGCAATAGGACCCCCAACTGTTGAAATTCATAAGAAAGCAACAAAACCATGTTACCTGCATTGTCCCAGACCCTCACGAGCCACTGCAGGACGCTCTCCCCGGGCTCCTGGCAGAACGTCTTCACAATGTCCTGCAACTCACTCATTTTAAACGTGCAGACAACTTCTGGTTGTAGGGCGCCTCCTTGCACCCGCAACTCCCGGACCGGGCATGCCAGAGCCACAGCAGGGGACTCCTCCCCCCGTCGTCCGAGGAGGAGGAGTCCCAAATGTTCCCATCCCAAGTCTCGGGGTCCCAGGAGGGGGCAGTGGTCACCGCGCGCACCTGGGCGGTGGTGACCAGCTGCCGCCCGTGCCTGAGGCGCCTTCTATTCGCTACCTGGGCAACCAACACTTCACAGCATCGTGTCAGCTCCTGGATGCGCTCCGCCTGGCAGGTGATGACTTCTTGAGCCACAGCCCAGGCCTCCGCCTACACCGTGCATTCCTGAGTCTTCCCTTCCAGAGCCCGCTGTTAGCGGAGCACCTCCTCGTCCTGGGCCTGAACGGCGGTCAGCAGGAGCAACCCTAGCTCCCCCATTGCCTGCCGCTCCGTCCCAGAGTGCCAGTTCACTCGCAACCGGTGTAACCCCTCTACCAGCTGCACGAGCATGACCCCCACAGCCTGTTGGAACTCTGGCCAATCCGCCGGGGCAGCCCACCTGGCCATGATGCACGCTACCAGCCCCCAGCGCTCCGTCAAGGGCCATCCTGGTATGCGCTGTAGGGACAGCGATGGCTTCCCCACTTCCTCTACCTTTGGCCAAAGTGGCATCGCTTCTCAGAGCACCCTGCTCGCTGCGCCAAATGTTCTGGGCCAAGGTGCTCGAAGCACCACAGGCCAGGCAGGAGTACTCTGAGAAAAACAAGGCTTACACACAGCTGTGAGTTATTGGCTTTATTGAAGGTTATTGATCCACCCACAACGGGTACTCCAAGCGTTGCAGTCACGGAGGCGGGGAACCCAGCACACCGGAGCTTTGCCTGGGACGGAGTCTGACGGAGGGGCAGACAGTCAGCATTAATAAGCATTACACAAAAACAGCTCATGAATATAAAGTTAGGTGCTTCTTAAAGGGGGCCTTTCTACTACCTGGCAAAGGACCATGCAAAGCAACTGTGTCCTCCAAAAACTATCTCTATCCCACAATAATGAAGCAGCTATCTATGTCCCACAGTAACCTCTCGGCTTGAGAAAGCGGAAGTTCCCTGGCTAGACCATAACAAAGTCTTCCACAGTCCCTTACAGTTCCTCTTTATGGCTCTCCTAAATTCTCTTCCATATAGTTGGGCACTCTAAATAATCTGTGTATCTGAGATCATAATAGTCATTGACCTAACTATACAATGAGTGTTTGCTTTCACCCAGGCCCTTTCATGAACAGGAAATGAAAGATTACTAACATTATTGGGGACACATGGTGCCAGAACTAATTGATTTGCTTTATACTTTCCTTGCTGCTGTCCTGCTTACCTAAGCCAATTGCCTCCATGCTCTCTGTTTTCCCCTTACAAAGACTAACTTTCATGTACATATCATATTACTGTATTGCCCTTGTCTCAAAGTTCTAATCACCACTACAAGTCAGCAGCATCATGACTGGTAGTGTTTAGCAATGCTGGTCTTGCTGCAGTTCCTGGGGGGAGCAGGGGAAGCCACAAATGTGTTGTATATTGCATTATGGTAGTAGACAATAACCACTTTTTTTTTTCTTTTTCTTTTTTTTTTTACACAAATGAAACATATGCATGTACTGTGATATAAAAAATCCCAGCACCTGGGGGCACTGCTGAACCAGCCATTGTTGTTAGCTGTTGCTTCCTTCAGTCATTTATGTCACTAGCACCTGCAGCTGAGATTACTGGCTTAAGCAGAGTTACTAGCATATTTTCTGAAAGGCTTCTCTATAGATAGTGAACAAGACTGGAAGGCTGAGGTCCACAAAAATGATTCATTTACATAGTAGTGTAACATCTGATGGTCTAGGGACATCTACATCGAACATATCACCGGCCACCGACAGTACCAGGAGGTGTGAGCCGGTACGACATCGTGCATCAACTATGGGAAAGGTACTGAGAGACTTTTTCCATTGGACCATATGAACTGGAACCATAAACTCACTGAACATTAAATCCCACCAAATGAGGGTAGATCCATCCTCATCATCGTATCCACTCATTATACTCCACACCTGAACATAGCCATTATATGGACACGACCGTCATCATTATCTCTGTCATGGAGATAACATTCTTTTCTGGTTTGCAAAAAGAAAAGGAGTACTTGTGGCACCTTAGAGACTAACAAATTTATTAGAGCATAAGCTTTCGTGAGCTACAGCTCACTTCATCGGATGCATTTGGTGGAAAAAACAGAGGAGAGATTTATATACACACACATAGAGAACATGAAACAATGGGTTTATCATACACACTGTAAGGAGAGTGATCACTTAAGATAAGCCATCACCAGCAGCAGGGGGGGAAAGGAGGAAAACCTTTCATGGTGACAAGCAAGGTAGGCTAATTCCAGCAGTTAACAAGAATATCAGAGGAACAGTGGGGGATGGGGTGGGAGGGAGAAATACCATGGTATTTCCATAGAGCTGAACCACCAGAGCTGAGACAGTTTGGGATAAAATGTTCACTTTTGGTCCATCGAATCCACTCATGTCTGTTGTTTCTCAGATCAATATCCTGACCTATTCAACCCATTCATGTGAATGAGTACAATTTGCGTCCCGTGGGTACATGGCTCTGTTTCCAGCAATTTGCATTTTTGGACTTTGTATGAAATACAAGTGGCCAGTTCTGCTCTCACTTACACTGGTGCATCCCCAATGAGTGGAACTGAGTGGGCCTAAGGATTTTACTGAATTACCCCAGTACACAGGTCAGCAATTGTGAAGTACATTTTTATGACTTAGGTGACATGAACTCCTTCTGCTGTGGGCTATTGCCAGAGTATTGGTTAATTATGCTACTATAAATGGCAGGATTGTCCCTATTTTGTGAGAGATACAGGGATTGTCTCATGCTATGTAACACCTACAGTAGATGAATTAACCCTAGACAACTACAGAACACCATTTAGAACCTCAGTCACTTCACTATTAGTATGTGCAAGGCATGTGAATTGTTCCACTTGACCAAGGAGTGTGTCAAGGATAATCTTCGATCTGAAAATCATAGAATATCAGAGTTGGAAGGGACCTCAGGAGATCATCTAGTCCAACCCCCTTCTCAAAGCAGGACCAATCCCCAATTTTTTTTTGCCCCAGATCCCTAAATGGCCCCCTGAATGATTGAACTCACAACCCTGGGTTTAGCAGGCCAATGCTCAAACCACTGAGCTATCCCTCCCCCCCTTATCCAGGCAAACTTGTTTGGTGTGGGGTATTCGGGTTTCTTACTTTGAAGCAAAGGCTCATGGGGATTGCTTGTGTAATTCTGTATGTTATCATGGTTACATCTGTAGCTGGGATGCATGTTTAGCTAATGTATGGACAATGTATGTCTGCATGAATGCACTGATCATTTGCTATGCTTCTGTAACAGTGCCTGTTACTATTGATACAGCATTCATGATCTATTATTAATGAAACACTGGCACTGTGTATGCCATTAACAATACCTTGTCAATACTAAGAGTATTTATTTTTAAAAACTATTTTAGTTAGTGACATAACTTTACACATGTCCTTACAGAACAGAGATTAGACTCATTCTCTGCCTAAATACATAGGACATAGGCAGGGAGGAGCTGGCAGTTACTAATGAGGAGTAGAAGAGAGGAAGCATTTACTGTTAAGGTGAGTTTGAAGGAAAGATTTGAAGAAGGAGGCAGAAGGGCCCAAATCCTCAAAGGTATTTAGGCTTCTAGCTTCCACTGAAATTAATGGATGTTAGAAGCCTAAATACCTTTGTGGATCTGGGCCAACACACTTAGTGAATGAGAACACAGAGATTGTTCCAGGAACAGGGGCTGGTGATAGAAGGCAGGAAGCTGAGTGTCCAAGGAGATGAAGGCAATGATAAAGTGAAAGGATTGGAGGCCATAGAGATTATAAAGGGAGATAAGACCAGAGGGATAGGTGGGGACAAGTTTATGAAGTTGAGTATGAGAAACTTAAATTTTATGTGATAAGAGACAGGAAACCAAAGGAAGTATTTAAGTTCCAACAAGTACCACTTTCCATTACTGTGCATCTGCACCTTTCATTACATATAGCATACTTATTTGTTTGGCAGCATTAGCCATTTATCAGCACAGCACCTAAACTACACTTCAATAAACACAATTCCATTTGGGAGCATTTCTGGCTTGGGCATGTTCTGGACAGTATGGCAATTTGAATAAGTGTCATTATACAGGACATCCTTCCATTATAATATCTATTGAGACAGCCGTGTACAGATAACTGCTACACTTACATTACTAGCTTACTAGCACTTGGGTTGTGCTTTATTGTACTCAGGAACATCATGAGTACAGAGCATCATGCTTATTGTAGAGAACTCCTTACAGACATCAACAATACTTCTCAGGGCTGATTGGATGTGTGCTTTAGGGCTTTCTTTTGTAGTCAAGTGTATCACGACCAAATCGGGATCGCAGTGTCAGCACATATATGCATTTTCCTCTGACTGAGTGTTCCTGCATGGAGGTTATAATTAGGGCTGTCGATTAATTACAGTTAACTCACGCGATTAACTAAAAAAATAATTGCAATTAATCGCATTGTTAAACAATGGAATACCAATTGAAATGTATTAAATATTTTTGGATGTTTTTCTACATTTTCAAATACATTGATGTCTATTACAACACAGAATACAAAGTGTACAGTGCTCTCTTTATATTATTATTTTTATTACAAATATTTGTGCTGTAAAAATGATAAACAAAAAAAATACTATTTTTCAATTCACCTCATACAGGTACTGTGATGCAATCTCTTTTTCGTGAAAGTGTAACTTACGAATGTAGATTTTTTTTTGTTACGTAACTGCACTCAAAAACAAAACAATGTAAAAGTTTAGAGCCTACAAGTCCACTCAGTCCTACTTCTTGTTCAGCCAATTGCTACAAGTTTGTTTACGTTTACGGGAGATAATGCTGCCTGCTTCTTAGCTACAATGTCACCTGAAAATGAGAACAGGCACTCACATGGCACTTTTCTGGCCTTACAAGATATTTACATGCCACATATGCTGAAGATTCCTATGCCCCTTTATGTTTCTGCCACCATTCCAGAGGACATGCTTCCATGCTGATGATGCTCATTAAAAAAAAATGCGTCAATTAAATTTGTGACTGACCTCCTTGGGGGGAGAATTATATGTCTCCTGTTCTGTTTAACTCACATTCTCCCATATATTTCATGTTATAGCAGTCTTGGATGCTGACCCAGCACATGTTCGTTTTAAGAACACTTTCACTGCAGATCTGACAAAAACACAAAGAAGATACCAATGTGAGATTTCTAAAGATAACTACAGCACTCAACCCAAGGTTTAAGAATCTGAAGTGCTGTTCAAAATCTGAGAGGGACGAGGTGTGGAACATGCTTTCAGAAGTTTTAAAAGAGCAATACTCCAATGCGGAAACTACAGTACCCGAATAACCAAAAAAGAAAATCAGCCTTCTATTGGTGGCCTCTGACTCAGATAATGAAAATGAACATGCGTCGGTCCACTCTGCTTTGGATTGTTATTGAGCAGAACCCATCATCAGCATGGACGCATATCCTCTGGAATGGTGGTTGAAGCATGAAGGGACATATGAATCTTTAGCACATCTAGCTCATAAGTATCTTGTGATGCCAACTACAAAAGTGCCATGCGAACACCTGTTATCACTTTCAGGTGACATTGTAAACAAGAAGCAGGCAGCATTATCTCCTGCAAATTGTAACCAAACTTGTTTGTCTGAGCAATTAATTTTTTTAATTTTGCGATTAATTGGGATTCATTTTTTTTAATCGCTTGACAGCCCTAGTTATAATTGGTATTTATGTATGAGTTTATGATGGACACTATATATTGTACACATGGGCCTGACTGTAAACCTCAGATCCAAACATAGTTGGACAGGAAAAGTAGTGACCTAGGTCCAAATAGCTCTATAATAGGTCGAACTAAATTCTAGAACCGAACATGCCAAGACTGTGTAAGAGTCCTGTGGTGGAGCGGCTGCCCCACACAGGAAGGAAGGGTTAAAGCAAGCCAGAGGGAGCCTGTACAGAACCCTCCAATTAGAAGAGGGCTTACTAACAAGACAAGCGGGAGGTGGCTTGTTGCAGCAGCCAATGAGGGCCAGAAGGGGCCATATATATAGGGCTGCTCAACAGAGCAGAAGGAAGTCCTTCCCTGGCCTTCTAGGGAGAAGAACTAGCTGCCTAGGAACACCATTCCCCCCGCTGCTGCTGGTGATGGCTCATCTTAAGTGATCACTCTCCTTACAGTGTGTATGATAAAACCCATTGTTTCATGTTCTCTGTGTGTGTATATAAATCTCCCCACTGTATTTTCCACCAAATGCATCCGATGAAGTGAGCTGTAGCTCACGAAAGCTTATGCTCAAATAAATTTGTTAGTCTCTAAGGTGCCACAAGTACTCCTTTTCTTCATAGCTAGAGCATTACTGGGCAGAGTAGCAGAGCAAAAGGAGCTTCTGGCTGACCGCTGCCAGACTGAGGCCCTGGAGGAAAGGCAGATAAGGTGCTAGGGCTGCCCGCACTTGACCTGAGGGAAGTGGCCAACACAGACTGCAGTTTGCGCCTGGAGCAAGGGACTAGACGGGTGACTGCAGAAGGCCACCAAGGCGAGTGGCTGGACTATAGACAGCGGGGTGGGGCACAGCCAGAGGCCTGTGCCCAGAAGAGGACGCTGTGGTCCTGGGAGCAACGTGGGTCACAGAGTGATGGAGACAGCAAAGCTGGAGTAATGGGGAGCAAGACACCCCTGGAAGAGGGTGCCCTGCGGAAGGTCTTGAGCTAATTCTAGAACAGCCAGCAGGAGATGCCATGGTGGTGAGTCTTGTACTGCTACAAGTCCAGATACAATCTTTGTAGCTCTGTCCCAACTCTAGTGTACTGTAACAGGTGTATTGCTTTCTGAGCTTGACTTGGGAAGTGGGCATGTAGATTGCTTATTTGGCAACTCGCATTATTATTGTAATTGTTTTTGCGTGGATATTCATGGACTGTAGCCATATGTAGGAGCTCGTATACAATGGATAAACTTGTATCAGCACCTTGCCAAGCACTCCTTTATTTATGCACTATAGACTCTGGCCAGGTCTACACCTACAAACTTACATTGGTATAACTATGTCCCTCAGGACTGTGAAAAATTCACACCCCTGAGCAATGCAGTTATATCAACTTAACCCCTTGTGTAGACAGCACTATGTCAACGGGACAGCTTCTCCTGTTGGTATAGCTACCGCCTCTCACAGAGGTGGATTAACTATGCCGACAGGAAAAGTTCTCCTGTTGGCATAGTAGCATCTTTGCTAAAGTGCTACAGTGCAAGTGCCACTTTTTAAGTGTAGACCTGCCCTCAGTGTGTGAAAATGCCTGTGTATGTGATTTGCAGTGTTGTAGCCATGTTGGTCCCAGGCTATGAGAGAGACAAGGTGAGTGAGGTAATATCTTTTACTGGACTAACTTCTGTTGATGAAAGAGACAAGCTTTCTAGCTTCACAGAGCTCTTTTTTAGGTCTGGAAAAGCTTGCTATAGTGTCACAGCTAAATAAAGGGTGGCACAGATTAAGTGTAAGGGGTTAACCCAAGGTGCAAGAAACCATTGAAAATGAAGTGGGCAATTAACACCTCTGCAGTCATAGGACAAAGGAGGATTAGTAGGTTACAAATTGTAGTATTGAACCATAAAACCAATTTTTGTTGAAACCATGATTTTTAGCATCTAACAGAGTTATGAATCTAAGTTCCTGTGCTCATCTTTTGAAAGTGTTGTGCAGGTTTCCTTTGAGGATGAGGACTGAGAAGTCAGATATTGAGTGATCACTTTGGGAAAAGTGTTTAACCATGGACGATAGGGTATTTTTGTCTTTTATTTTTCTGTGAGCTCATGCAAGAGCATAGGTTTGTTTGGTTTCACCTAGGTAGTTGTCGTTAGGGCATTTAGTGCATACTGGATGAGGTACACCACCTGTTGTGATAGGCGTGTAAGATCCATGGATCTGGAAAGGTGTGTTGTGAGTATTGATCATCGTAGCAGGAGAGATATGTTTTCAGGTTTTGCATCTGTTGTTCTGGCAGAGACTGGTGCCATTTTGAGTTGGTGTGTCCTGACCTGTGGGGAGCTTGCTTTTGACAATGAGCTTGGCAAGGCTGTGGGAGGGGAGGTTGTTTGAAGACCAGAACAAGAGGTCAGGAAAGATTTCTTTTAAGATGTGGTTCCCATCAACTATGGGTTGTAGCTGTTTGCTGATACTGAATATGGATTCCAGTGTGGGGTGGTAATTGACAACTTGGGCAGTTTCGTCAGTGGAGGGTGGTTCTTCTGTACTGAAGCAGGTTCTCTCAGGGTATTTGGATGTCCCATTCCACGATGCTATCTACTTCTCTGATGGATTATCCTAGTTTGGTGAAGGCAGTTTTAAGCGTGTTCAAGTGTATGTAATGGTGTGGTTATTTACTTCCTGTTGAGTGCCTCCTTATGGACATAGGTCACTCTATGGCACCCTGTCTCTTGTGCCCATCCCTTCTGTTCAGGGGCCCTTTAAGAACTCACAGTTCACAGTTATTCAAACAATCCCCAGAGGGGATCCCATTTATTTAGTCCTCAGGTACACATGAGACCTCCAGGCCTCAACACTAGTACAGTGTCTCTCTCCCAGCAGTCCAACACAAAGTCTTTCAAAACAAAACACAAACGTATACAGTCTTCACCCCAGTGTCAGCTGGGCAAAGCCCCCCTCCTCCTTCAGGGTCTACTGTCAGTCTTTCCTCCACCTCTGGATCTCTCCCAGTCTTCACTTCCTGGAGAGCTTTCTACTGCTTCTTGCAGGCTCAATTACTCTCTCCGCATCCATTCTCCTGAAGCTTCCTGCTGCCTTTTTACCCTGAGACCAACTGATTCCCCTCAGGTGGGACTCATCATGTAATCAGGGCTGGTTTAGGTGCTCCAGCCTAAGGGTAAGCCACCCTGCTTTATTGTGTATCCTGAACTTTCTCCTTGGTGCATATTCTGTGATGTCTGAGTGCCTGGCTGTAGATAACAGATTTCTTGGTGAATCTGGGGTGATTACTGGAACTGTGGAGGTAAGTTTGGTGATCTGTGAGTTTCTTTTATACAGTTCTCCACAGGGTTCCATTGCTGAAGCTGATTGTTGCATCCAGGAAGTTGATGCCAGTGTGGGAGTGTTAGAGAGAGAGTTTGATGGATGGGAGGTGGTTGCTGAATCTGTCTTGGAAATCTGTGGGGAGTTTAGGTTGTCTGTCCAGATACTGTGTGTATGTGATGGCTCAGGATGGTGACTGCCCTGTGAACCATCCTAGAACACATTTATTAAACATGGTTCACCTGAGGGTTCCAATAGCGGAAAATCAAGGGGTACTTGGGCATGAGCAGTAGTGGAGCAGGGAGGCCATCTGGGCAGATAAAAAAGTCCAGCTCTGGCAGCAGCACAGAGATGGTTGGCTAGGCTAACAGGGGAATACTTCACTGGGGAGCCCACACCCTAGTATGGCCAGTGGGGAAGGAGGCTGGTCTGATTGACTGAAGATCCTATACCCAGAAGTCTATCCTGAGTGCTAGACAGTAGACTACGCTGGCATCGCTGAAGATCCCGTGCTGCAGGTCTCAGTCTGCTGCTGAGTGTGGGTAGTCATGGAAGAAACTGACCTGGTTTCAAGAGACAAATGGGGTGCCCAGGTAGCAGGATGATGGAGCCAGGACAGCGAGAAGGGACTGAACTGATGTGTGAGGTTGCAGGAAAGGAAGAATCTGTGTGTTGATTGTGGCCTGGGAGTGTGTGGTCACACCAATACTCCTTCCTTCACTTCAAGCACTGACGATCATAGTACCTTTGCTGATAGAAAGGCAGCATTGTCTATTGGATTGAATATGGGAGCCATGAACTCCTGAGTTCTTACTACAGCTCAGTTCCTGACTCATGGCTAGTCTACACTGGAAACTTAAAAAAAAGAAAAGGAGTACTTGTGGCACCTTAGAGACTAACAAATTTATTTGAGCATAAGCTTTCGTGAGCTACAGCTCACTTCAAATTCCACTGAATGCATCCGATGAAGTGAGCTGTAGCTCACGAAAGCTTATGCTCTAATAAATTTGTTAGTCTCTAAGGTGCCACAAGTACTCCTTTTCTTTTTGCGAATACAGACTAACACGGCTGCTACTCTGAAACCTGTCATTTAAATTACTGTCACCAACATGCTTGAGCATTGAAGAAACAAGCACAGGGTCATTTCACACCCTAGACCAGAGAACCTGCTGTGTCATTCTTCCTCCATTTACCCCAGATGTTGCATGACCACAGAAGCTTCCATATGACGTAACTGGCTTACTGTCCTCTCAGCTCTGTGTATATGGCTGGGTCCCCCTCGTGTCCTGCTGTTTAAATCATAGCAGCACTTGTACACAGCAGCTTTGCTCAGCCTTGATTGCACCATTTGGTATTGTGCAAGAGGCAGGCTTGATCTCGAAATGCTCTTTTTCTTATGTGATTTCGATAAGAGTGATAAAAGAGAGATAAAAGTGTCTTCTCCAAAGTTTGATTCAGCCCTTTCTCCACACTTTGTCAATGTTGTGTGACAGGTTTTGTTTCCTTATGACTGCCAATTTCCTGTAATTCGAGCCACAATGTGTTAACATAGCTGTGTGGTATTTAACCACAGTGTTAAAACTCAGTATGCTAGCTCTATCAGTTTTACTTCCCTTAGTGTTATCTGACCATGCTTCACTCTGGTAGCACTAATTGGTCTAGGGGTGCATTTTGCCCTTTATCTGTCTTAAATCATATATTTTTTCCATTAATGGAGTTAAGTTATAAAGTTCAGATATAAACTATCACCAAATTCAAGGTGCTCTGATCCAGGTTTTAGTCAATATCACTAAAGAGATAGGCAAAAGCCATAAAATTTGAATCCAGCTTCAATACCCATATGTCAAAGTTCCATCTGTTTGACCTGGACTTTTATTTTGGACATATCTCTAATTTTTTCCTTGCTTCTTACTGTCCAGTGTGTGATTGACATGAATTTAGTTTGCCCATTTTCTTCAGCAGGGAATTTGGTCCAGAGAACTGGTTGATATGCCCCATGATTGCAGTCTCCACTTTGTATGACTTCACAGGTTGCTGGATAGGTAGAGGCTATGCAACTTGGGCATAGCATAAGGAGAGTGCTTGAAACAGCTTCCAGCAAACCGAGAACTCATTCCCACATGGAGCGTTGTTCTAGTAATACATTTGTGATACAGAGTGGTGGGATGCATACAAGGTATCCCAAGCTGTTTATGAAACAAAATAAAAGCTTCCAGTAACTGTAAACTCCATGATCTCATTGCGGTTTTTGACAACTGCTTTTTTCTGAACATGCCCAGAAATGCCCGTTAAGTAGTATTTCTCATGTGCCTGACAGTGTAACACAGTTGTTCCTCATACCATTCTTCATCCAGTGTGCTGTTAATCCCAGAAAGAACTGTGGGTGCTGCATGTTGTCCCATGTGTTGGCATTTAATGGATTTTATCAGAATGGTCATTTCCTGAAGTCATTAACAGCTGCAGGTGCTGAACACCTTAGAAAAATGAGGCCACTCCTATCTAGGTGTCTAAATATGGATTTCAGACCTTAATTGTAGGTTTCCAGGTTTGAAAATGTGCCTGGCCATAATCTTTCCTATGTTGTGTGTTTAGTTTGAGGATGGATCAGTATTATGATCTGAGTGATATAGCCACCTTTGTGTTGTAAGACTTGAGCATTGGGGCAGTGAGTGTACATTTCTGTTCGTGCTCCATTTTGCCATTGTGGACAAAACTCTATGCACTATTGAGCTTTCACTGGGAGTTGAGGATCTCATTGACTGACCCTGTTCAGTGATTAATTACTGTTTACTGTCAGGGTTCTCTTAGCTGATATGCATGACACATCACTTGACAAAGTGCTGTTATTCCCTCCCAGCAGTTGCTCAACTAATGGTTTCCTATTGTTTACTGCACTCATTTTTTCATGGTAACATCAGCATTTCTTAATTGTCTCCCTGACTAGGAAACTTGGTTCCTTCTTGAGTCTGAAGACAACACCCAGCTTGTCTTACCATTCCCAAGAGGATGGTATGGGAGGATGCTTTAACCACAGCCAGAAAGATGAATTACTTAGGTGTATATTCAGGACATACTATTCCTGGTAAAGTCATATCAGCCATGATATTAATGAATGTGCATGATATTGCATATGATATATATATATATATGAACATGATATAATGAATGGTTTCAGAGTAGCAGCCGTGTTAGTCTGTATTCGCAAAAAGAAAAGGAGTACTTGTGGCACCTTAGAGACTAACATGTTAGTCTCTAAGGTGCCACAAGTACTCCTTTTCTTTTTGTGATATAATGAATGTGCACTTGCAGGCTGCACATCATTATGATGGTGCGATTCAGACCTGGACAATTCATTTTATGCTAGCTCTAAATCTGGCCCTTTAAATTTAGTCTTGAATAATAGTCATTTTTCTGAGTCAGATTTTAATGTTTGTTTGCCTTCAAAATATCATGGACTATTTATTAATCGACTTGTATTATCACAGATCTACACATCTCCAAAGTGAGAGATACTGCAGTACATATTTGAGTAAACACTATTTTTTCCATATCAAGCAGAAACCTCCCTTAATAATAATCTCTCTCTCATTCACCCTTCCTACCCATTAAAGAGGAGACCAGAAATTATCTTCCCCATAGGCTGAATGAAGAGTCTTCACAAAATTAACATTATCAGAGTCCGATCCTTCTCCATCCCTCAGCTTCATCACTGGAAAAAACTAGCAGTAAAAAAGAGGAAATGGAACCTTAATGACACTCAAACATCAAAGTTCCAGCGGATGAAACATTAATGACTCATTGACACCATTCTCTGCTCTCCTAGATACACTTGTATTATCAGAATACCAGTTCCTCTTTCACCAAACAATTGCATCTGTCTAGATAGATACATTTTATCTTTATATATGGATGAAAATCCTACTTCACCAGACATTCTTGACACTGGTTAAACCCCATATGCCACAATAACCTCCTTGATTCTGAAATCAAGTGGGACACAGAATTGGGTGCCACCCTGGATCAAGATACTTGTGAAATATATATATGATAATGAAAGACGAACGACCTCCTCCCCAGACCTAAAGAAGAGCTATGTGCTCATCTCCTGAAGGAGAACTTTTGAGTTTACAGAATGCATGTCTCTCTCACCAACAGAAGTTGGTCCCATAAAATATATTACCTCACCCATTTTGTGTCTCTAGAGAGCTGCTGAGAGTCATGGGAATTTGTGCAAGATATAATCCGTCCCTGAGGGCTCAACCTACTCATTCTACATAAAAGCACAGATCAAACTTGCAGCCCTCACTTAGCACATTATCCCTACACTCAGCTCTGCCGCTCCCACTTGCATCTTTCTATTACTCCTTTTCCTTTTCTGCTTCCTCCTAATTTATTTATTATTATTATTATTTTATTTATTATTTTTATTACTGTAGCATCTAGGAGCCCTAATCAAATACCAGAATCCCATCATGCTAGGGGCTGTAAACACTGATTTCAGTAAAAGCTCTTTAGGATCCCACTTCACCATCTTTGTTCCTGCAAAACTCCCAACAGGCCCAAATCCAAAGTTCTTACTCAGATTTTACTCATTCCTGACTGTGGCAAAACTTCCACTGACTTACTTAGAGTTTTGCAATTCAGGATAGCAGGATTTGGCCCCTTGACTCATTGGCTGTTTTGCAAGGGTCAGAAATGAAAATAAGCTGAGCAAAGAGCTCAGGATTTGGCCTTTAAAGATTAGAATTGTAGTGTTCAGTCAAACCTTACTATAGAGTGAGGTTTGGTGAACAATTCTTCTGTACAGGATGAAAAGAAATAGATTTATTTTAAAAACAGTTCTTTATGGAGAAATCAGTAAAAGGTAGATGATGTCAGTATACAAATATCTGTCAAACTGAGGCTCAAGCGGATGACCTCCGATATAGCCAGGGCCTACAATATTAATGGCTTAAAAAATCAAAAAGTCCAACTTAAAGTGTGGGTCTACTTTGAAGAGTAACTCTGAAAAAATGGCCTTGTGTGGTTTCAGGATTGCTGTCTCTCAGTGACCTTTAGCCCTGCAAAGTCAGCCTGGGATTTGAGCATCAGGCTGGCTTATTTCTTTTTCCTGCATCATAATAAAGGTTCTGAAGTCCAGTTAGACCCTCAGTAAACCCTGTGCTCGGGGTTTAGATCAGATATAAATGATTGGGCTTGTAACTGCAATTTATTAAAGAATTCTGTTGATTGTGATGCCCAAGAAGCAATAGACATCAGCTTACTCTCTGATGCTATATCTGTGATGGATCTACAGTGCTAACAGGAATTTAGCAGTAGAATTTATTTTTGTCACCAAGCAAACATACACTGCATGATTCTTAATACACCTAGGGCGCAGGCCTATTGAGTCAGAAGGCTCCATTTTTAAATAATCACTTTTCTAGAGCAGAATCATTCTTTAAAGCAGTCTGCCCACATTAGGCCCTATATTAGGACCAGATCAGGCCACTCACAGGCAACAATTGTAAAGAATGCAAGGCAAGAATTATAATGGTCCTGGTAGCACCACTTATCTTATTAAGGTTTCCCATTAGAAGACTTTGTTTTCAGTTGTTTAACAGTTTGGGCTGAAATTTTCCATGTTGGGTGTTGCCTGAGGCTGAGTATTTTCTGGACAATTTCAGCCAAAATGGATTAGCTGTTTCTAAGAGAGAGGATAGGGAAAAATACATTGTTTTGCCCAAGATCAAAAATTCTTGAGACCCTTTCTTTGAAATGCATTATCTCTCTCCTTGCTTTGAAATTTGGCAGAGTGGGGGTGTGGCCTTTGTGTCAGAGATGTACTTTTTGTGATTCTCATGAAAAGCCACCCAAATCTGGACAAGTTATAAGACTTTGAAAGATCACAGTTCACACATGTTTAGTAGATACTTGCTAGACAATTTAAAATCTCTGGTGATTCCATCCTTGCTGAGAATGCTCCAGCCTCTCGTAGCTTCCAGTGCTGACCAGAGAGTGTGTGTGTGTGTGCCATCCCCACAGAATGACTAAATATGGTCCAATCTAGGGCTATGGGTGCAAAGCCCAACTTTCCTTGTAATGGTTGCTTGCAGGTGCTCTGCGCTGGGATGGAGCTAGGCACCATCACTGAAAGCAGAACTCTCTCTTCTTTGCTTTCAATTACCCCTTTGTGGTGCCCATATGAAGGACGAAGCCATCTGATTTGAATGCATAATAAATGAAATGAAATAAATGAAAGTCCAGGGGAGGGAAAGGAGTAGATGGGAACAAGGAGTCTGATGAGACAGGGATTAGAGGTGTGAGAGGGGAGAAACTATGACTGGAAATGGGGATACTGGGACTGCTTGGACAAGGAGAGTGGGAGCCAGACAGTGGCAGGGAGGCTGGGACTGTGAGCGAGGCTGGGGAGAACAGAACTCAAAGCCGGTGATGGAAATGGGGGAGGAAAACACTGAGATTGGATGAGGCTGAGGGGAGACTGGGAGTGAAAGGACAAGGAGACTGGGATTAGGAATTACTGGGGGTGGAATGGGGGCAGTAGGAAGGAGAGATGGATCTGACCAGGAGCTGAGGTGTAGGGGGAGAGTTAGGATTGACAGGGCAGAGAGACTGGGACAAGGAGCTAGGGAGGAAATGGAAGAAAAGACTGAGCTGGAAGAGCAGCCTAAGGAGGTAGACTGGCGCTGGAAGCCAGTGAGGAAGAGGGGAGCAATAATTTGGCTGATGACCTGGGAGGGGGAATTGAGACTGGCTGGGCAAGGAGTTTGGGATGGGGTATGGACATGTGAAGAGACTGGGAGTCAGGAGGGATTGGGACTTGAGGTTGTGTGAGGGAATCTAGAACTGGCTGTGCAGGGAGACCAGGACTGAGATGTGATGCCTGAAGAATGCAGACTGCGACTGGGTAGGCAAGTAGACTTGGGAATTGGATTAAGGGGTGGGGGATGAGGTGGAGACAGAACTGGAACAGCTTGTAGGGATGCGGTAGAAGGGGGTCAAGCATGTGAGGAATAGGCAGAAGTCTGTGCCTACTAGACACATTTCTATCCGGAGCTAGGAAGGAACCCAGGATTCCTAAATCTCACCATTCCTCCGTTGTCAGCAAATATCTGTGAAATCCACTAGCCAAGGGGTTCTCATCTGCCTGCAGTGCTTGTCCACGTAGAGGATAACATCCTGTTACTGCCATTAATTACTCTGTTAGCCCAAGTGGAAGAAATCTGGGTGGCGGATCTAAAGGTTACAACCCTGCTGACAATGCATGTGGGTGTCAATATGATGCCATGTGATGGAATTTTTTTTTAATTTCGGTTTCCCTTTTTAAAATGTAGGAAATTACACACCACAACTATGTTAAAAGAAAATTATTAAGGTTACAAAGTAATGCAGTCATGCCTCATAAACTAGGAAAACTAGAATTAAGGTTGCCTGTGCAACTGCCTTTCAGCCCCCTTGTGCGTATGCATTATGATACAGTCTTTAATTACATGATCACATACTGTTTTGTTCACATGAACCCTGCCTCATTCAGTGTACAGGATGGATGATGCTCACTGAATTAGCAACTATTAAATGTTTTGTTTTCTCCATCATTCAGTGGATAGCTCCAAGCTTTATTTACTGCATACTATTGAAACTCTGATCTGAAGACAGAATTATTAATTTCCTATTGGGCTGTGTTACAGAGCTCATCGCTACACTATATGAGTGCTTCACAAACATTAATTAATTAATCTTCACAAAAACCCTGTGAGGGTGTGGCATTATCCTTATTTTACAGATGAGAAGTTGGGCACAGAGAGATTAAAGTAAAAAATATTCATTAATGTTGGTGTTTCCAATTTGAGAACTTAGAACCTCATTTTCTAGAGTACTTGGCATTATATAGTACTATATATTCAAGAACAGCATTCACTGACTTCAGTTGTAGTCATAAAGGCTCAGCACTTCTGTAAATCAGGCCTCAGGAACATACCGTTAATGACCACATGTTAAAAGTTTGATTTAAGTGACTTGCTTAGCATCACAAAGGAACTCTGTGGCAGCAGCAAGGATAGAATCCAATTCTCCAGTGCAGCATTCAACTGTCTTAACTATGAGATCATCCTTTCTCTTCTTGTCTCATTCACTACACAACTTCCAACTTCTGTAACAAATGAGGCAGGGGTCCTACAAAGAACAGTCTCTTTCACAACCCTCAATCATCATCTGCACAACAAATCCACCCAGTCCTTTGAATGAGGCAGGGTTCATGAGGAAAAATATGTGATCATGTAATTAACGACTGTATCATAATTAAGGCTACGATTTAGTAACAGAGGTCACTGGAAGTCATGGAATCTGTGACTTCCAGCAACCTCCGTGACTTTAGCCTGTGATGGTCAGGAGCTGCAGGGTCCCCTGCTGCCCACAGGCAGACAGCTGTGGGGTAGCCCTGCCACCTCTGCGGCCCCCAGAGCTCCAAGCCACCATCGCAAGCAGTGTGGGTGGAAAAGAGGTTGCATAGGCAGCTTAATTCTGGCTTTCCTAATTTTTGAGTGCTTCATTTTTCAACCTTAACAATGTTCTTTTAACATAGTTTGTGTGTGTAATAATTTATAAGATGGGGCTTTTTGAAAATCTTTCCTATCTGCAAATAATAGAATTGCCTCTTCAAAAAGATCTTGCCATGAGGATTGCAACATGTTTTTTGTTTTTCAATAAAGCTTGATGAAAAGATTTAAAGAACAAGCATCTGCCTCTGCTTCTCTGCATGACTCAACAAATACAGGCACTGACTTGCATTGAAAGTCTGGCAGGATTTTATTAGATTCTCCAATGAATCAAGGAAAGAAAGAAATGTGTAGAATGTTTAAGATGAAATTTTACTATAAAAATATCTATGCAAAAATGTCAGCTTATTATTCAACAAATCTGCTCCCTACACATATTCAGTCAGAAGTGCTGACTTTAGTGATAAAACTAAATGTTTGTCATCTTATTCACTTTAGCTTTCTAATTAGAGACAGTTACTTACACCTGTGCAAACCAACAAACGACAATCAGATTGCACAGATGTGTCTGAGGGTTTATCTGGGTCTTCAGGGCCTTTTTATTGATGTTAACAGTTGAGGAAAAAAATAATCTGGCATGGCTTTCAGATCCAAAGTGGAATTTTCAGGGTTGGTAGTTAGATAAACATATTTGATGTGGAGTTACTGAAACATAATGTACCTTGCTTTTTGTTGTTATTCAGTGTAGAATAACATTTAAATTACAAAGCCTGTCTAATTGGGATTCTTACTAAAGTAGGTCAGTGTAGGGACCTAAAAATCTCTCTCTTCTAGTAGAGGGGCTAGATGCTTGTATATTATTTGTGAGGTAGATGTGAGATGTATAAGCACAAATATTTTTTGCTCCCTTAAGGGAAAAAAATATTCTCTGTTTCTTGGAAAGACACTCAAGGTCAGCCAGATAAGCTTACTACTCTGAATGTGAATGTCATGGACTCTGAGCCCTGGTAGTAAAACTGTAAATGTAAGCTATGACTTTTTTTGAATTCAGAAAGAAGTGTTGCAAAAATCTAATTTAAATTCTCCTTAGCAAGGGTGGAAATTATAATCTGGTCTCTCAAATAAACTATTTCTTGCTCTTTCAGACAATGTTGTTAAAAAACAATGATATTTTGCACTTTTCTAGCACCTTTCACTCCAGAATCTCAGTCCTTTGCAAAGAGGGCAAAACTCTGCCCTATGAAGAGAGACCACACAAGGCCCACATACTGCTTAAATCTCCCTATGTACTAGAGGACTGAAGCAGAATGTAGGTAGTGCACAGGGAGACTCAAGCAGTGCATAAATTGTGCCATCCCTTTGCACAGGTCTAGGGTGACCAGACATCCTGATATTAGGGGCCATAGGACCCTAAATCCCCACCCCTTTCACCATCACCTCCATCCTGATTTTTCACACTTGCTATCTGGTAACACTACAGAGGGCTGAGTTTCACCTTCTAGTGAAATAAACTTTGCAATAGCCCTGTGAGGATGGCAGAAACTAAAAATTAGATTGGTTTAGAAAGTGTTACCTTTTGGGGTCGGGGCAGAAGGAAGGTTAACGATGGGCAGTATGTAAATATCTTAAGAGATGAGACTTTGGGCTGGTATGTCAGGGCTGAGAACAAACCAACAATAGATTAGTTTTTCAATTGACTAAAAACAATCATATTGGTGTGGACTGTGCTAAAGAACTAGAGTTGTCATGAATTTCTGATTAATATTCTCCAAAACTAAAGGGTACATGTGAGAAATGCTGCTATCAAGTTTAGACAACTGTATGTATGAGATCAGATCCAGAAAGAGATTTCATCTTGTCCTGCAATCATTAATGTGTAATTGAAGAAGCTAATGTCTGTAAGCCAAGTGTCTAGAAATGCAGTGAGGCAAGTCACTACAAAATGCTTACAGGAGATTTTTAAAAATAAACGATAGACAAAGTATTCACTTAATGGATCTTTTTCTTTCTTTTGACTGAACACATTTCTAAGACATTTTTCACACATTGACATTCTCTTTATTAGTAAAACATTGGTTCTGGCAATCAGGGCAGTATACATTAGTTCAAATAGATTTTACCCTCTGAAAATCAAATATTGCTGGAAGGCAGCTTGCTAAAATCTTATGTTGGGATCTAAGTAAAATAGGATTTTCTTTTGGAAGGATGGATGATAAGTAGTAATGTTCTTTATGTAGCCACACCAAATCCATTAATTAAATCTTTTCATTAATTGATAGTAATGTTTCACATTAGCTTTAAAATCATGATCTTACTATAACCCAAAACACAGGGAAAATGGGAAAGCCTTCCACAGTTCTTCATGCAGCCCCAATGTCAAATTAGGCCTGCCGAGTCTCCGAATACAGCCTACAGGAATAGACCAGGTCCAGTAAAAATCATCAAAACCAATACTTTGACCTTCAAATATATTATTATGAGTGTATGGTGTCTGGCAGAATGGGACCCTGATCAGGGCCTGTAAGTGCTTCCATAATATAGATACTACTATAAAATTTTTGTTCACCTATCAAGGAAAATGCAAATTCACGTAAATATTAGTTTTGTGGGTAAGATTATTTTTAAAATGATCAATATTTAAATTCAAAGTACATCAGATGTGGGCACTGGGATCCTTGTAAGTTTCCAATGAAATCCTTCATCTCAAAAATTAATAGAAAACTCTGAAATTCTAGTTTTAGTTGCTTAAAGAAACATATTTATAGTGCTAATTTGTTGGAATGGGACAAAGAAATATCTTAATTAGAAGGATGATCAGATATGCATGTTATTTTATTAAATACATTCTAGAGTCAGTTTAGGAGTAGGGACAATTCATCTGTTGTCTTCTTCAATGATTCTGTCTGCACTACTTCTCTAGTTATTTCCTCAAAGTCTGTAGGGTAAGGTTTTGCTGTAGAACCGAGAAAGAAACATTCTGGAGTCATGTTTCAGATGTGGTAGTCGTGTTAGTCTGTATCAGCAGAAAAAACGAGGAGTACTTGTGGCACCTTAGAGACTAACAAATTTATTTGAGCATAAGCTTTCATGGGCTAAATCCCATTTCATCAGATGCATGTAGTGGAAAATACAGTAGGAAGATATATACAGAGAACATGGAAAAAATGGGGGTTGACATACAAGCTCTAACGAGACCAATCGATTAAGGTGGGCTATTATCAGCAGGAGAAAAAAAACTTTTGTAGTGATAATTAGGATGGCCCATTTCAAACAGTTGACAAGAAGGTCTGAGTAACAGTAGGGGGAAAATTAGCATGGGGAAATAGTTTTTAGTTAGTTTAATGACTCATCCACTCCCAGTCTTTATTCAAGCCTAATTGAATGGTGTCCAGTTTGCAGATTAATTCTAGTTCTGCTTTTTCTCATTGGAGTCTGTTTTTGAAGTTTTTGTTGTTGAATAATTGCGACTTTTAGGTCTGTAATTGAGTGTCCAGGGAGGTTGAAGTGTTCTCCAACTAGTTTTTGAATGTTATAATTCTTACGTCTGATTTGTGTCCATTTATTCTTTTGTGTAGAGACTGTCCGGTTTGGCCAATGTACATGGCAGAAGGGCATTGCTGGCACATGATGGCATACATCACATTGGTAGATGTGCAGGTGAACGAACCTCTGATAGTGTGGCTGATACGATTAGGTCCTATGATGGTGTCCCCTGAATAGATATGCGAACAGAGTTGGCAATGGGCTTTGTTGCAAGGATAAGTTCCTGGGTTAGTGTTTTTGTTGTGTGGTTGATGGTGAGTATTTGCTTCAGGTTGGGGGGCTGTCTGTAAGCGAGGACTGGCCTGCCTCCCAAGATCTGTGAGAGTGAGGGATTGTCCTTCAGGATAGGTTGTAGATCCCTGATGATGCGCTGGAGAGGTTTTAGTTGGGGGCTGAAGGTGACGGCTAGTGGCTTTCTGTTACTTTCTTTGTTGGGCCTGTCCTGTAGTAGGTGACTTCTGGGTACTCTTCTGGCTCTGTCAATTTGTTTCTTCACTTCGGCAGGTGGGTATTGTAGTTGTAAGAATGTTTGATAGAGATCTTGTAGGTGTTTGTCTCTGTCTGAGGGGTTGGAGCAAATGCGGTTGTATCTTAGAGCTTGGCTGTAGACAAGGGATCATGTGGTGTGGTCTGGATGAAAGCTGGAGGCATGTAGGTAAGTATAGCAGTCATTAGGTTTCCAGTATAGGATGGTGTTTATGTGACCATCGCTTATTAGCACTGTAGTGTCCAGGAAGTGGATCTCTTGTGTGCACTGGTCCAGGCTGAGATTGATGGTGGGATGGAAATTGTTGAAATCATAGTGGAACTCCTCAAGGGCTTCTTTTCCATGGGTCCAGATGATGTCATCAATGTAGCGCAAGTAGAGTAGGGGCATTAGGGGACAAGAGCTGAGGAAGCGTTGTTCTAAGTCAGCCATAAAAATGTTGGCATAATGTGGGACCATGCAGGTACCCATAGCAGTGTTGCTGACTTGAAGGTATACATTGTCCCCAAATGTGAAATAGTTGTGGGTGAGGACAAAGTCACAAAGGTCTGCCACCAGGTTTGCCGTGACATTATCGGGGATACTGTTCCTGACGGCTTGTAGTCCATTTTTGTGTGGAATGTTGGTGTAGAGGGCTTCTACATCCATAGTGGCCAGGATGGTGTTTTCTGGAATGGATTGTAGTTTTCTCAGGAAGTCAGTGGTGTCTCAAAGATAGCTAGGAGTGCTGTCTAGCGTAGGATAGTGTAGGGCCTGAGGAGAGAGTCTACATACCCAGACAATCCTGCTGTCAGGGTGCCAATGCCTGAGATGATGGGGCATCCAGGATTTCCAGGTTTATGGATCTTGGGTAGCAGATAGAATGCCCCTGGTCAGAGTTCTAGGGGTGTGTCTGTGCAGATTTGTTCTTGTGCTTTTTCAGGGAGTTTCTTGAGCAGATGGTGTAGTTTCTTTTCGTACCCCTCAGTGGGATCAGATGGTAATGGCCTGTAGAATGTGGTGTTGGAGAGCTGCCTAGCAGCCTCTCGTTCATTTTCCGACCTATTTATGATGACGACAGCACCTCCTTTGTCAGTCTTTTTGATTATGATGTCTGTGGATGGCATTGTGTTCTGCATGGCTGAGATTATGGGACAAATGATGCTGCTTTTCCACAATTTCAGCCCGTGCACGTCAGTGGAAGCACTCTATGTAGAAGTCCAGCCTGTTGTTTCGACCTTCAGGAGGAGTCCATGCAGAATCCTTCTTTTTGTAGTGTTGGTAGGAAGGTTTCTATGGGTTAGTATACTGTTCAGAGGTGTGTTGGAAATATTCCTTGAGTCGGAGATGTCAAAAGTAGGATTCTAGGTCACCACAGAACTGTATCATGTTTGTGGGGGTGGTGGGGCAGAAGGAGAGGCCCCGAGATAGGACAGATTCTTCTGCTGGGCTAAGAGTATAGCTGGATAGATTAACAATATTGTTGGGTGGGTTAAGGGAACCACTGTTTTGGCTCCTTGTGGCATGTAGTAGTTTAGATAGTTTTGTGTGCTTTTTCCTTTGTAGAGAAGCAAAGTGCGTGTTATAAATGACTTGTCTAGTTTTTGTAAAGTCCAGTCACGAGGAAGTTTGTGTGGAAGGTTGTTTTTTTATGAGAATATCTAGTATTGGTTTTTTTATGTTCTCTGTATATATATTTATATCTATATCTTCTACTGTATTTTCCACTACATGCATCCGATGAAGTGGGCTTTAGTCCACAAAAGTTTATGCTCAAATAAATTTGTTAGTCTCTAAGGTGCCACAAGTACTCCTCGTTGTTTATTCTGGAGTCATGTGGCTTATATAATGTTCAGTGTGCTGCTTTGTGTTTAACTGGTGTCTGAAATTGGCTGGAGTCAGTTCTGGTATTTCCTAAATTGTCCTTGCAGAGTGATTAACTAAGTCTGTCACATGGTTGTATATTGTA
Source organism: Dermochelys coriacea (assembly GCF_009764565.3). Classification (NCBI taxonomy): domain Eukaryota; kingdom Metazoa; phylum Chordata; order Testudines; family Dermochelyidae; genus Dermochelys; species Dermochelys coriacea. The sequence goes on along the minus strand of NC_050079.1, from coordinate 10,664,736 downwards.
TTGGTCACTTAATCTGCAGATGCCCTGCTGTCAAACCATTCTTAATTGAGAATAAGAACTGAGTTGGTCTCTTGTGTAGGTTTGTTTGTTTTGTTTTTTTTAATAAAAAGAAAATGTTTGTTTGTTTTTATTCTGAACAGCAGATCAGTCTTTACCATAAAGTCATGATTTTAACTTATAAAGTCAGCATCATCAATGCATCTTCCCTGAATAGGAAATTTTACCTTTTATCAAATATCAACTTTAAATGTAAACAAAAACAGAAACCAAAAGCACTTGTTACTGGGCAGTTATAAAACACCTGAGTCTGTTATCTTCTAAGGGCCATGGAGCACTGATTCAATTGTGGTGCTGAGGAAAGTCACATTACATACCCTGAGCTCCTTACTATTACTAATGAGGTAATGGCAGCTGCAATCATTATATGGTGGTCATTCCTGTTAATATAAAGCCAAAAGGATGATTTGCATATAGAGGCAAGTAGGAAGATAACGGGCCGACTCTATTGGTATCCCATGGTGTAACTGGAATGGATGATACATAAATCTGAATAGTCCTGAACTCACAAAACAGAGTAATGGATATTATTTGGGATTGTGATGAGGTATATGTACCCCAGCAAGGGGAGGAAGGAATCACTGATCTTCCTTGTTGTTGAGGAAAAATATCTTCTCTTTCCTGTGTGAGAGAAGGAACTGACATTCCTGGAGAAATGGGCAAATAGCTGGTTCTTATTAGGGACGCAAAACTTTATATGTATTTGGGCTGCAGATGAGTCCTTTGATTCCAGAAAAGTACACACACTACCCACGCCCTGGGCTGAGAAGACCTCTGTCCACAGCACAAAGGGTGAGACACTGTGTACTCGGTGTTCTTTAGATTCAAAGGCCTGTTGATCTATTATTCCTTAGAGACTGATGGGTGTGTGTTTGTGAATTAATACCTCTGATGAGTGTTGACATCCTTGTTCTGCAGGACATACACTGATGTCACAAAAAGAAAAGGAGTACTTGTGGCACCTTAGCGACAAACAAATTTATTAGAGCATAAGCTTTCGTGAGCTACAGCTCACCTCATCGGATGCATTTGGTGGAAAAAACAGAGGGGAGATTGATATACACACACAGAGAACATGAAACAATGAGTTTATCATACACACTGTAAGGAGAGTGATCACTTAAGATAAGCCATCACCAGCAGCGGGGGGGGGGGGAAGGAGGAAAACCTTTCATGGTGACAAGCAAGGTAGGCTATTACCAGCAGTTAACAAGAATATCTGACAGGTTTCCGAGTAGCAGCCATGTTAGTCTGTATTCGCAAAAAGAAAAGGAGTACTTGTGGCACCTTAGAGACTAACAAATTTATTAGAGCATAAGCAAGCTTTCGTGAGCTACAGAAGTGAGCTATAGCTCACGAAAGCTTGCTTATGCTCTAATAAATTTGTTAGTCTCTAAGGTGCCACAAGTACTCCTTTTCTTTTTAAGAATATCTGAGGAACAGTGGGGGGGGTGGGGTGGGGGGGAGAAATTACATGGGGAAATAGTTTTACATATAACAGAATAGTTTTACAAATAACAGAACGCCACTAGCCATCACCTTCAGCCCCCAACTAAAACCTCTCCAACGCATCATCAAGGATCTACAACCTATCCTGAAGGACGACTCATCACTCTCACAGATCTTGGGAGACAGGCCAGTCCTTGCTTACAGACAGCCCCCCAGTCTGAAGCAAATACTCACCAGCAACCACACACCACACAACAGAACCACCAACCCAGGAACCTATCCTTGCAACAAAGCCCGTTGCCAACTCTGTGCACATATCTATTCAGGGGACACCATCATAGGGCCTAATCACATCAGCCACACTATCAGAGGCTCGTTCACCTGCACATCTACCAATGTGATATATGCCATCATGTGCCAGCAATGCCCCTCTGCCATGTACATTGGTTAAACTGGACAGTCTCTACGTAAAAGAATGAATGGACACAAATCAGACGTCAAGAATTATAACATTCAAAAACCAGTAGGAGAACACTTCAATCTCTCTGGTCACTCGATTACAGACCTAAGAGTGGCTATACTTCAACAAAAAAGCTTCAAAAACAGACTCCAACGAGAGACTGCTGAATTGGAATTAATTTGCAAACTGGATACAATTAACTTAGGCTTGAATAGAGACTGGGAATGGATGAGTCATTACACAAAGTAAAACTATTTCCCCATGTTATTTCTCCCCCCCACCCCACCCCGCTGTTCCTCAGATATTCTTGTTAATTGCTGGTAATAGCCTACCTTGCTTGTCACCATGAAAGGTTTTTCTCCTTCCCCACCTCCCCCCCGCTGCTGGTGATGGCTTATCTTAAGTGATCACTCTCCTTACAGTGTGTATGATAAACCCATTGTTTCATGTTCTCTGTGTGTGTATATCAATCTCCCCTCTGTTTTTTCCACCAAATGCATCCGATAAGGTGAGCTGTAGCTCACGAAAGCTTATGCTCTAATAAATTTGTTAGTCTCTAGGTGCCACAAGTACTCCTTTTCTTTTTGCGAATACAGACTAACACGGCTGCTACTCTGAAAACTGATGTCACAGTCAGTTTTACAGATGTTTGTTAACTCTGAAGACTGAGGTGATGGTTTCAGCAGGCTATGTCCATTAACCTTTGGGATCAGCCTCCATTAAATTTGTTAGATGTTGTCACCCTCTCTTCTTTCCATGGGTGGAGAGATACCCTGGAAAATAGTTTTTGAGGTCAGACCCAGCCTCCTGGTAGGATTTGCCAATGAAGTCTCTTTCCATGTGTGGTGTTTTTTTTTTTTTTTTTTTTTTGGTGAACCTCCTTCAGAGCTATTCTGAACCTAACTGTTGTTCTTCCCTGTTCAATACTCTCTGCAGTCTCACTGTGTGAACCCCAACATCTGCTGAACCTCCTCAGGCCTTGTGAGGTAGCTATAGCAATGAATAACCGGATGAGTTTTACAGTTTACAACGTAAATGGCCCTGTCATGACTGCAGTGGCTGAGGGAGTGCAGGAGAGGAGGAGTACTTGTGGCACCTTAGAGACTAACAAATTTATGGAGAGGAGGGTGAGGGTGAGGGTGGGGGTGGTTCCTCTACTCCCAAATATTCCCCACCCTGTTGGGCATCTTTATGGCTGGTGTTATCTGCCCTGGAGTGTAAATAGCTCAGGGAAGGGCCATTTCTTGTTATGTGTCTATAAAACACCAGGGACATACAGGGAGCTGTCTATGGAGCCAAAGGACCATGGTCTGGGGGCGGGGCGGGGCTGGCAGGCGCTTGGCTCGGCCTGCGATTGGACCTCTCTTGGGGGGAGCTGCCTGAATCAGCCTCTCTGCGCTCGGTGGGTAGCGCCTGGAAAAGGAGTAGAGGCGCCTGCTCCCCGCTGATTGGCTGGGTGGGATCGGGGCGTTGATTGGCTGGGTGGTTCGGCTTTCTTGGCCGCGTCGTGCGCCGAGCGCGCGCCGCCTCACTAGGCTCTGGCCCCGGCTGCGTGGAGGGGTCCGTCCTCAAGCTCCCTCCCGTCGCTGTTGGCGCTAGGCGGCTGCGGCTCGCGGCATGAGCTGGGGAGACGGGGCCGGCGCTAGGGCCCCCCCCTTCCTCCTCCTCCTCCTCCTCCTCCTCCCCGACGGCAGCTGCCTCCCGGGCCCCAGCGACTCCCCCAGGTCCCCGGGGCCGCCTGTCGTGCTGAGTAAGGGCGGGGGATGGGGATGGGGTTGGGGCGGCGGGCTGGGTACAGGGGCCTGAGGGGGGCGGGAGGGTGGAAACTTGGGGACAGGATTGGGTACAGGAGGCTGGGGGGGCAGTGGGGTGGAAGGTTGGGGGTTGAGGAGAAAGGGTGGGGGCTGGAAGCTTGGGGACAGGATTGGGTACAGGAGGCTGGGGGGCAGTGGGGGTGGAAGGCTGGGGCTGAGGAGGAAGGGTGGGGGGCTGGAAGCTGGGGGGCAGTGGGGTGGAAGGCTGGGGCTGAGGAGGAAGGGTGGGGGCTGGAAGCTGGGGGCAGTGGGGTGGAAGGCTGGGGCTGAGGAGGAAGGGTGGGGGCTGGAAGCTGGGGGGCAGTGGGGTGGAAGGCTGGGGCTGAGGAGGAAGGGTGGGGGCTGGAAGCTTGGGGACAGGATTGGGTACAGGAGGCTGGGGGGGCAGTGGGGTGGAAGGTTGGGGGCTGAGGAGGAAGGGTGGGGGCTGGAAGCTTGGGGACAGGATTGGGTACAGGAGGCTGGGGGGGCAGTGGGGTGGAAGGTTGGGGGTTGAGGAGAAAGGGTGGGGGCTGGAAGCTTGGGGACAGGATTGGGTACAGGAGGCTGGGGGGCAGTGGGGGTGGAAGGCTGGGGGCTGAGGAGAAAGAGTGGGGTGGAAGGCTGGGGTTGTAGTCAGGGTGGAATAGTGGGGACGCAGGGCTGCAGACGAGGCCTGGAGTCAGTATGGAGGGGGGTGGAAGGTTGTTTGGGTGTCAGGTTAGTTCAGAAGGTTCAGGGTTAATTAATAGGGTATTGGTAAATTCCTGTTGTGTCTTGTTCTTTGACAGGCAGCAAGCGCTGCTTGGGCACTGGGCTGCTTGTTGGATGACCCTGCATGCAAGTCACCTGTATTACTGTAAACATTTGGTTTGCAGGGCTGCTCTGAGTTAGGCCTTGTATAGACCAGGGCTTAAGGGGTGATGTTCTTAAATGTAAACTAACACACTTTAAATGTACCTCAGACAAGGCACACTGCCTTGGGGTAGCCTAGGCTTTAACTTCACTAGTTTAGCATGTATTAAAGGCAGTGTGCCTTGTCTATATTAGGCTTTTGAAACTTCTTTTTGGCTAATGCTTGTTAATGTCACATCTTAAATCCTGCCCTAGACCAGGCTTTACTGTGCTTAACTGAACATATTTAGATGCATATGTGCGGAGTTGCAATATAGTTGAATGATCTTGGCAGTAAAAACTACCATCATGTGTAATTCACTGTACATAGGACTGATCTACACTGAACATTTTTCCAGTTAAACTGCTGATGTTATACTTCCCTGGTTGGACACTCTAATTCTGGAATAAGAGTGTCCCCATAGGGGAGTTACACCAGGGGAATAAGAGGGGCGCTTTTAATGTATTTTAAGCTGCTTCTGAAGTGGCATAAAGTAAACTGGCAAAAAGCAATTTCATGTTAGTCTGTGTTAGTCTGTATTCGCAAAAAGAAAAGGAGTACTTGTGGCACCTTAGGATGCATCCGATGAAGTGAGCTGTAGCTCACGAAAGCTTATGCTCTAATAAATTTGTTAGTCTCTAAGGTGCCACAAGTATTCCTTTTCTTATAGCAGAAAAGAGTATCTACACAGAGAGTTATAGTGATATAACTAGCAGTTTAAATTTACTCTAACTTTGTATCTGACCTTCCCCACTTTTTGTTTACAGTATTGTGAACATGCCAGAACTGGGGTGTCCTTTTGTATGTTTCCTAATATGTAGTGATATTTTCTAGGGCTTGTAGGATTCTTCTTAAGTAGTGGAGAATTAAATAGGAGCCTGTGATTCTGGTCATCAGTAAAGCACATTTTCCCCCTCCTTCATTTTTCTCCTCCCTTTATGCATTTCAAAACAGTGACTGAAAATTTACCAGACCGACTAACCAAAAGGTTAAACCACTAGCTAGGGGCCAATGCAGAGGATGCATGGGGGTGACACACTCAGTTCACACTTGGACTGTCTTAATCATATGGGTTGGAAATTTTTCTTAAAATGAAAATGTATATGCTGCTGAAATTGATTTCTAAACCCCTTCGTTTACCAGAGCAAGCTTCCCACTTGTCAGTGGCGTGTGGGCAGTGAGATTTTTTTCAAACCCTGAATCAATTCAAGTCATGTTAACAAGGGAAAACTCCCTTTCCCAAAATTTTTATTCAAGTTGAAACTTGTTCCTGAAAGAAGGGAGTTATAAATCAAAAATAGGATAGGGAAGGGATTGGGTTTCACAGTTGTTAGAAAGTAACATTAAGAATTCTACTTCATCACACAGCCCAGAAAAATCATTGCTGCTTGTTGCAGCAGTAAAGGGGTTACAAGTCCTTGCATCTGTGTTAATAAGCAATAAAAACCTAGAGGCAGAAGTTTCTTGGGTAAATATTAGGTGGGTTTTTTAAAGAAAGCTTGCAGTAAGTGTAATTGTTTGAATATTGTTTCACTCCATTTAAAACAGTTGTCGGGCTTGTTTGCTCCTGAAACTTCCCAGTGCATATGCACACATTGGTGTCAATTGGAATAGAAATGGTATGCCCCTATAAGCAATACATTCTGCATTTTCAGTATGCAAATGATGCTGATGCTGTTAACAAAAATGATTTCCAGAGAAAAAAGCTGGGAAGAGTTTTTATTGGCTTGCCATAGATGTCGAGGTCTATTTTGATTTACACAGATTAGTTGATGTGTTTAAAATGCTGCTGTTCAGAATTATTAATATTCCCTTGTTGCACAGACATTCTGAAAAAATGTATGTTGTACATTAGTTTAGATAGTAACTTAGCTGCTGCCCAATGCATTGTATTGCTATTCAGATACTGTTACAGCTTTTAAGTAGATGTCTGGACACTTGGCAGGGATGGTATAAATGTGTAGTAGTGAGAAAAGTTTAGCATCAGTTTGCTGTAATTTTCTAAACTCATGACATTAAGTGCAAGCAAAGCAATTTGCTGTGAGCCATGTTTGTGAAGATTAGGATGAAGCTTTTTTCCTCATCTACCCCACTTCTTGTTCCCTTTATAACGCAGAATCTTGGAAATAAGCTTTACTTACGTTTCAGTCCAAGCTTCTTCATGATAAAGCTGACAGTGTAATAACCACTGATCCAAATCAGACTCCAGCCACATAAGAAGTAAATGAGATTGGGTAACAATCATGTGATAAACAGATGTTGTCCATGGGACTGTATGCTTTTACTTATGAAACAGTTATGGGTATGCAAATTCCTCAGGCATGGTGAAGAAATTTTACTTAATTTATAAGATCTTGTTTCTTTTATGACAGGTTTCAGAGTGGTAGCCGTATTAGTATGTATCAGCAGAAAGAACGAGAAGTACTTGTGGCATCTTAGAGAGTGGAAATTTTAGTTTGTATTGACTTCACTAGTGCTTTTTATGTAGCCTGTTGTAAAACTGGCAAATATCTAGATAAGTTTATGTACCCCTCGGAAAATTTCTGTGTACCTCCAGTGGTATATATACCCCTGGTTGAGAATCACTGATCTAGACCATCCCTGACAACTGTTTGAAGGCTTTTAAGAACAGGTTAAAAAATGATGGAGATTCCACAACCTCCCTAGGTAATTTGTTCCAGTGCTTAACTACCCTGACAGGAAGTTTTTCTAATGTTTAATCTAAATCTCTCTTGTTGCAATTTAAAACCATTGCTTCTTATCCTGTCCTCAGTGGTTATGGAGAACAATGTGTCACTCTTCTCTTTGTAACAATCTTTTATGTACTTGAAGAATGTTATGTCCTTGCTTACTTGTCTGTTCTCAAGACTAAGCAAGCTCATTTTTTTTCCAGTCTTTCCTCTAGGTCATGTTTTTTAGAACTTTGATCATACTTGTTGCTTTCCTCTGGACTTTCTCCATCTTTCCTGAAGGCTGATGCCCAGAACTGGACACAGTACTCCAGTTGAGGCCTTATCAATGCTGAGTAGAATGGAATAATTACTACTTGTCTTGTTTACAACACTCTGGCTAATACATCTAAGAATGATGTTTACTTTTTTTGTCAACAGTATTGCATTGCATGTTTGTCATGAAATTAGAGTAGCATTTGAAATCTCAGTCTTGAGATCCCATCTTAACTAGCACTTTCAAATGTCCTAAAACTTTACCTGTGCATTCTTTTATAAATAAATAGTGTTGGTTTGGACATGCAGATTTAATAATTTTAAGCTTTTTTTATATAACCTTTCCAGTGAAAAAGGTTAGAAACCCCATTTGTAAATGAAAACAATGAGTCAGGTGGCACCTTAAAGACTAGCAGATTTATTTGGGGCATAAGCTTTTGTGGGTAAAAAATCCACTTCAGCTGCATGGAGTGAAATTTACAGATGCAGACATTATACTGAGAAGGGAGTTGCCTCACAAGTGGAGAACCAGTGTTGACAGGGCCAATTCAATCAGGGTGGATGTAGTCCACTCCTAATAATGGATGTGGAGGTGTCAATTCCAGGAGAGAGAGAGTTGCTTTTGTAGTGAGCCAGGCACTCCCAGTCCCTATTCAAGCCCAAATTAATGGTGTTAAATTTGCAAATAAAATGTAGTTCTGCAGTTTCTCTTTGAAGTCTGTTTCTGAAGTTTTTTTTGTTCAAGTATGGCTACTTTTAAATCTGTTATAGCATGTCTAGGAATATTGAAGTGTTCTCCTACTGGGTTTTTACCATGTTACCATTCCTGGTGTCCAATTTGTATCCAAACATTGTTTTTCTTCTGAAGACCTTATCGTCATATGGTTGATTCCTGCTGATTGCTTTCTACTTGATAGTCTTGCAACCAAAGTTTAAACCATTAATACTCTTCAGTTATGTTGGTAAAGGATTGCAAATCTGACTTTTTATTTTCTGAATCCAAAAGTTTATCTAAATTAGCATTGCTGGCTTTGTGTACATTCGAAGTTCACCATGAATCTTCTCACTAGATTTCTTTTGCAATCTGTATCTGTAAAATTTTGGTTGAGTGTATATAGTGATGAAACTGCTTCATTGCCAATATGGAGACCTTTTAGATTTCTCTCTAATTTGGAGAAAAGCCTTCCCAAAATAGTCCTGGTTTTATCTCGTTATTGGTTTTCATATTTACCAACTTGGCAGCTTTTTCTCTCTCTCTCACTCACTGAGTTTCCAGTTTTAAAACTCCAATATGTGGTGTCTCGGGGTTATGTGGAAATTGTGCCTTCACTGTTGGTTGAAAGGACTTAAAATGTTATCAGCCTTCAACCTTGCTAGTTCTCTACTTTATCAATCCATACCTTTAATTACAAAGACTTAACAGTAGTCAGCAGGCTGTTTTTCATGTCATCTTCTTTGTCAGATACTGGAACACATCATCATTTCTGTTAAATAACATCAGTGTTAGGTTTTTGTAGTAAGGGTATATTCTCTTTTGTAGTCACAAGTGAAACTTCTGTAAACTTGCATTAACATAATGAAGCTAGTAATTAAATGTTGTTCCTTCATCCTCTGAATTGTGATCCTCCCTAATCTGCACAGAAGTGTGATTCTTTAGCTGCTGTTTAGAAACAATGATTCCCTAATATCTCTCACCCTTATCCAAGTTTCCAAATAGTACCTTTTGTTGAAAGAGCTTGTTTTTAAAAAGCCAAAGCTTTGGGTGAGAATAAGTGTTTTATTTTGTTTTGCACTGGAAAAGACGACAATATCATCTTGTCAAGCCTTTGGCAGGCCAGCCACTGAAACTGATCAGCCATGAGTAACTAACCTAAATATTGTTATGTTTTTGTGCATCTTTCTAGTTAAGAGCTTTGGTGCAGTAGCCAAAAAAGGCACAAGATTATGTGGAATAACTTCTATAGAATAAGTTCTATAAGCAGAGACGTAAACAGCAGTTTATGGGGTTCTGAGTTTGAACTTCAATACTTTTTGAACTTTTATAATTTTTCAAGAATGTGATGCAGTGCTACAAGGCCCTAAAACCTGAGGGTGCTGCAGCACCCCCACAAACTCCTAGTTCCCAGTGTCCAACTACCCACAAACCTGCCCGGCGACCCACTCTACTGCCCCCAACCCCCTGTGTCACTCAACAGCCACCTGCTCATAGGAGCTCTTCAGCAGATTTCCAGACCCTGTCTCCCCCTCAGCGAGCCCCATCCCCTTTCAGATCAAAGCAGCAAGCTTTAAATTTTTTTAGCACACAGCTGGACTGCAGCTGTGTGCTAATTGTGCCGCATGCGGGCCACGGGTTGAGAACTGCTGGGCTAGGGGAATAGATTTGCTCACTTTTGCATACCCAACTGAAGTTCTTTATTGCTGGTGACTTTGAGAGACCTTTAGGAGTCTGTTTAAACCATATATGTACCTCAAAATTTCCACAGAAAAGAACTGGGGGGTGGGGAGGAGGAGGTGAGAGTTTAACTTTCTCCACACCCTAGTAAGAGATTGCTGGCATCAGCAATTGATGGTGATCTGCTCTCAATTAGGCCAATTTAAAATAGGAGCTCTTTTTCTCTCTCAGCAGTTACTCCTGGGTCATCAGTCTCTCTGAGCACTTTACAAGAAAGTAAAACAAGTGGCTTGCATGTTCTAGACTGGAGCAGCACTCTGAACTTTAGCAGAGTGAGCTTCTTAGAAGGTTCAATTGATGAAGGAAAAATAGAGTAATGCTATAAACTAGCATGCCCTAAGATTCAATACAAATAGCTGAACCGTGACTATTTTCCCTATTTCAAAGCCTCATTTCTTAAAATGTCCAACCCAAAGATGCAGAAGTCAAGAGATAGATATGAAGCTGTTTATTGACTAGAGACAGTGCCAGAACTTTTATTTGCTCTTATAATTGAAGTTCTCGGTCTGCCTTGTTGATTGAAAGCTATGTATCCTGTTCTGTCTAATTATTGCTGCTGTTTGTGGAAACTTATGTTCAGAGGCTGATTTCAGAAGCCTTCAGGCAAGTTATGCCAGTTTATTGCAGAGGAGCTGTGCATGACCTTGCTTTTATTATAAGTTTGTTTTAAACAGACAATATGGCTGTCTTCACTTGGCTATACATGATTCCCTGTTTGTCTACAGTGATTGGGAAATCAGTTATTTCCAAGTGTTTTTCAAAAGTAGGAAAAAGTATGTGTATACATGCAACACCTTGTACAGTCTTTATTATTTTAGAAGTGTAACTTCTTGGAAAGAAATATGTGGGAAGAGTATTGTGTAAAGTTGTGTTGGTTGGTGTGTACCACCTGTTAGCCTTTGGAGGAAAATTGGCAGCACACAATTACTATTTTTTGGATAATAGGATTTTACTATTTATAGTGCCCTATGTTTTGATTGATTAGAGTTTTGTATGATGAAAAAAATCAAACTGTAAACTCTGCAGACCTGCATTTAAAAGCCTCAAGATGCCAGGTGTACATGCTGAAAAGTGTACAGCTGCACACATGCTGAATGGACTGTTAGACCACTAGCTGGTAATATGCAAAACCCACTTACACTTGCAAACACTCAGTTTCAGTCACAGTATATGCACATGCATTTTTACATGTGGTCCTGGCTTTCTCATGTTTTGTAAACATGTCCCTAATTGTTTTAACTTCCCTTGCAATAGTGAAACCATGGTAGGAGGGGCAATAGAAAGTGGATTGGGAAGACCGTAGAAGGGAAATTTCAGAATGTTTATTTTTTGAGTCAAAAAACTTAACTGTTGAGCAAACCTACTACTGCCTTTGGAGTCAGAATATTATTTGATTGACTTTGCCACACTTTCTGTATAGAAGTCTTTTAAATCGTTGTATATGTGGAAGTTAATCCATATTGGTTCTTGATTTGTCTGTTGACGTAATCTATTCCAGACCAAAATCTGATTAATTTTTTTCTTTTACCTCAAGTGCTTGAGACAGCCATATGGCCAGTCAGAATTAGAACAGCGGTGAATCTGACAATTGTCGTAAAATGGAATGAATTGAGTCTAGTAGGAACTTGCATTGGTGCAGCACATGTACTGTTACCTCTCAAACAAAAAAAGGCAAATTCAATACATTTAAAATATCGTTAGGTAGTTGGCCTGGATTCTCCAAGAGAGCAAATAACCTCTCTTGCAGAGTAAGATGCATGGGAAAGTAACAGTGTAATGCTGCCTGAGTTGAGTCTGTCAGAGCGTTTTTGTTTGAGTTGCTCAATATCTTGCATGTTTTTAGTCTTCTCTGTGCAAGTCTTGGCACTAATGGCTGTCAGCATTTGTTTGCATTTGTCAGTTTTTTGTGTTGGAGAGAATAATAAATTGCAGAAAAGGTAAAAATATCAGACCATTTGCATGCTAACTAGGGATAGATACAATAACAGTGTCAAAGCTATAATATCAGTTCTAAAACCTGGATGCAAAGGACACAAGAATATATGTGCACATTAGTAAACTACAACTCAACTAAGTTATGTGAAATGAGGCTGTTATGCCAACAGATACAAAGGAATGAAAATAAAGCTCCAATAATGAAGTAAAAGAAAAATAGATCCAAATTCATTTTTCTGTGGGTAGTGGTGAAAATGTTAAATAAGGAATTATGCAACCAGTTAGTGTTGCAATATTCTGAAGGAAAAAATTCTGTCTTCCAAAAGCTGCTGGATTACTCTCTCTACGGGACACAGAGGTTTTTTATAAGTCTGATACAATTTGCTTATGATACCCCCGAATTCTGATAGGTTGGTGAGGCATGCTTTGCCTTTACAAAAGCCCCAACATTGTGTGTTCATCTTTGTGTGTGAGAGTTCTGTTCTTTCCTATTATTTAAACCATTTGCCTGATACAGAAGTTAGGTTTACTGTCCTGTAATTCCCTGGATTGCCCCGGAGCCTTTTTAAAAAATCACTCGCATTAGCTATCCTCCAGTCATCTGGTATGGAGTCTGATTTAAGTGATAGGTTACACACCATAGTTAGTAGTTCTGCAGTTTCATATTTGAGTTTCTTAAGAACTCGTGGGTGAATACCATCTGGTCCTGGTGGCTTCTTACTGTTTTTAATTTATCAGTTTATTCGAAAACCTTTACTGACACCTCAGTCTGGGACAGTTCTTCAGATTTGTCGCTTAAAAAGAATGGCTCAGGTTTGGGAATCTCCGTCACATCCTCTGTAGTCAAAATCGATGCAAAGAATTCATTTAGCTTCTCCGCACCAGCCTTGTCTTTCTATCATAACGCCTTTCATCCATTTACAAAATCTAGCAAGTATCTTTGCTGATGCAGTCATACAGTGGTAGAGTAGCATGGGAAATAGCATATGTAATCACTAATTCAGTAACAGGTTTTTACTTGTAGTTTGGTATTAGTATATTTCTGCTTTTTATGTTTCTTGCAGTCCCAGGGGATTTGGGTAACCAGTTGGAAGCCAAATTGGACAAACCCACAGTGGTGCACTACCTTTGTTCCAAGAAGACAGACAGTTACTTTACGCTCTGGCTGAACTTAGAATTGCTTCTGCCTGTCATCATTGACTGCTGGATAGACAATATCAGGTAGGACCACAGCCCTATCAAGAGAAGTATGGAGTTCTTCAGATTTTTCCTGCACCCTTCCCATCAGGTGCAAACACCTTACATAAATGTATGCAATCTAAAAATCTTTCTTCAAATTCATGCGTAGTAAGAAGATTTTTCACTAGCTGTTTGGGTGGTACATGAGGAGGGAAGCCTTAGGTAGGATAATGGGATAAAACTGAGGGATCTTCAGGTTGCATATCAAGAAAAGTCTCCTTTAAGTGCCTTTGTTCTTAAAAAGTGGCATAACTCTACTGCCCCATAGGCTCTCAGGAATTCAACTTGAATTTGCAATGAAGGTTCTTGAAAAAAAACCTACTAGTAATTAAAATACCAAATCTGCTTCATTAGAATATTTTTTAGTTTTAAAAATCTGTATGTGGCATTAGTGTCTTCCCTCATTAAACTTCTGATTGCTACTAGGTGTACAAAACTATTTAGCAAATCAAAATTCCCAGCTAGCAGATGTTAACTTCTTGTATAGCGCAGTACTATTAAAAATACTGCGCTAGTACATTTCTAGCTGCTGTCTATCAGCTGAACTCAAAAGGTGCTCAAAAATCCATAATGTGGTTGGTAGATTGCCAAAGTTGGGGACGGCATTTTAACATTGTTACAAGCTCACGTTTTAGCCACTTCCATTTCATTAGCATAGGAACATTTTTGAAAGTCATCTACTATGATATTTTAAATGGAACTTTAAAGCAGCTCAGCATAATTTTCTCACTCCTCTTTTCCACCTCAGGCAGAAGCCTCTGAAAGCAAGACATCTTACACCATATCCTGAATGTCTACGTTGTGTCTAGGGGAAGCAATTTCTAGAGCTGAGGGGTTTTCAGGGAGTGTCCGGTCTCCAGGTCCAAATGTTCAAATCTAGGAGATCTTAGAGCACCTCAGCTGTCTTAGCAACAATGTAGGGATAGGCCAGTCACAACCCAAACCATATTGGAATTTCTGGTTTGATGTCAGCACCTTCTATTGCATGTGGAAATTGATAGACAAGAAGCTATTATTCATTTGAAAATTGTTTTCCTCTCCGTGGCTAATGCTATGAAGTAGGTAGGCATTTATATTCACTTGATTGTCCTAGGTAGAATGTATTGCAGTACTCCAGTATGGAAGTCATAAAGGCTAAGATCTGCACTGGAGAAATTGACCAGATGAAAAAGATGTTTTTGGCCTTAGTCACTTGGAGGCCCTAAATGAGGATCTGAAAGTATCTCCAACAAACTAATCTTGTCCCTTCCTGCCCACCGGGGGAGGCAGGATCCAATATTTTACAATATCCCTTTTAGTTAAAAATAACACAACACTAAATACTTTCCTTTTGAATGTAAAATGTATGTTTCAACGGCTCTATTCCCTTGTAGTGGATACATAACACCTTTTGGACACAAAAATGGTCCCCCTTAGGGCTTATCCACACTGGACTCTTTTTTTTTTTTTTTTTTAAACCTTCAAAGGATGATTCCTGCAGGTGGGGAGTGTGCACAGCAGCCTTTACAAATGTGTTAAGTACCTTGGAGGTAAAAAATAGTCTAATGTACACAATCTGAGGGTGTCTCTTCACTGCAGAGTTCACTGAGCTCTTACATGGGTGTTTAACCCCTTCCCCATTACAATCCTCTAACCCCGTGGTCTTCAAACTTTTTTTCTGGTGACCCAGTTGAAGAAAATTGTTGATGCCCGCTACCCAATGGAGCTGGGGATGAGAGGTTTGAGGTGTGGGAGGGGCTCAGGGCTGGGGCAGAGGGTTGGGGTGCAGGGATGAGGGCTGTGGCTGGGGATGAGGGGTTTTGGGGGTGCAGGAGGGGGCTCTCTGGGGGGGCTCAGGGCTGGGGCAGGGGATTGGGGTGCATGGAGGAGGTCAGGGCTTTGGGCTCGGCGTGAGGGGTTTGGGGGGGAGCTCAGGGATGGGGCAGGGGATTGGGAAATGGGCTTACCTCGGGCAGCTCCCCGTCAGCAGCGCAGCAGGGGTGCTAAGGCAGGCTTCCTGCCTGTCCTGGCACCGCGGACCATGCTGTGCCCTGGAAGCGGCCAGCAGGTCTGGCTCCTATGCTGAGGCATGCAAGCGGCTCCGTGCGACTCTTGTTCACAAGCAAACACCCCCCCCCCCCAGCTGCCATTGGCCAGTTCCCATCTAATGGGAGTGCACAGCCAAGGCTCAGGCCGAGGGCAGCGTGTGGAGCCCCATGGCCAGCACTTCTCCCTACCCCCTCTGTCTAGGAACCGGATCTGCTGCTGACCGCTTCCGGGGTGCGGTGTCAGAACAGGTAGGGACTAGCCTGCCTTAGCCAGGCAGCACCACAGATGGGACTTTTAATGGCCTGTTTGGCGTTGCTGACCAGAGCCGCCGTGACCCAGTGCCTTGCATTCCACAACCCAGTATAAGGTGGTGACCTGCAGTTTGAAGGCCACTGCTCTAACCAAGTTTGGTGCTTTTAATCTAGATTAGCTGATCTGAGTTGAGGTACAGGCTAGAACTCTGTCTGGTAACCTGCCCATCTTGCAGGATGCAGACTAAAATCACGTGAGAGCTGATAGTCTCTGACTTTCTTGAGTGTCCCTGCATAGACATGTCCTTAGAGATGGCTTTTTTTAATGCTGTTGCCTAGAAGGCACCGCATGCTGTAAATATTTGAAGCAGATCTGATAACTTGGGTAAAGTCCAGTTCTATTTTGTAATGTAAACAGGGCTCCTAACTATGTTAATGACTTCCTTGGTCTCAGACTTTAGACTGGTTTTCAACACAATTAAGGACTCCTCTGCACCGCACTTATACTATCTCAAAGGACAAATATTATAACCAGGTCACCCAACAAGGTTATATTTGTAGTGTAAGTGTATTCTTAAGTGGCTTTTTGTTAGCTATTTTGTTACTATTTGATGAATGACCAGAGAGAAATCTAGCAAGTAGAACAGCCTAATAGAGAAGCACGGATACTCACAACACTTCCCTTTTCTGCAGGCCCCGGGCCGACAGAAATCTAACTGAAATCTAGGTTTGCATTACCTAAGATCAGTTTTACAGTTACTTGTTCTGAGCATTTGTTCTCTGCCAGATTACTCAAAATAGCTTAATTATTTCACTTATTGTAGAGACAAACAAATGTTTGGCTTACAAACTTGAAGTATCAAGTAAAACAGTTAGACTGGTGATTGTGGGGGTAAAAAAATCTGCATTCCAGACACTTCAAATCTTCTTGAGATGCATGGAACCTGAACAGGAGCTACAAAATACTTAATGTTTGTCCGTCCTTGTAATCTTTGTTTCCCAAGAGGCCTTTGCTTTACTGCTGGTTATGGCTTTTCAAATACTCCTTCCAGCTGGACAGCTATTCCTAGTTAGACCTGATTAGCTTACTTCTATTTTGGGGACCTATGCTGAAGTTTCCTTTTAGTGCTCTATTCTCTACTATTGTATAACCTTCTTACATTCATAACAAGTTTCTCTAGCTTCTTGCCAGACGCAGACTGACACCTCCCCGAACTGTACAAGGCATTTTGTACTGTCTCCCTGGGACTGCAGTCTGCTCACTTGACCGTACACCCAGTTTCTACAGATTGAAGATAGAGCTCTATACTCTTATTTTCAGAAATGGAAGTAGAAGAGTACAAAAAACTTTGTTAGCACTATGTATTACCACTTGTGTATTGAAGTGCCCTTGTAGTAGTGTCTGGCTTTGTGCTGCTCTATGTAGGTAGTGCCTCTTAATTCTTTTTATTGTATTCAGCAAACATAAGTCCCTCTTAGGTGAGAGCTGCTAAATCAGTGTTCTTGGCTGCAAAGCCCCCCACCGAGAGTGCTGCTCCCTAAGTCCCCTCTAAGCTGTGCCGGGCAGCAGGCTATAAATAGCCATGAAGTAGCTCTAAAGGGCCACGCATCAGGGACCTGGAGAGGAGAGAGGTAGGGGGTGGGCAGGAACTGGTGAGGGGATCAAGTTGGGGCTTGCAGGGCTGCTGTGGGCCTCTCCCTCAGCCCTGGAGCTCCTGTGCTGCCTGCTGGCAGGGAGAGACCTAGTGGGGAGTCCTCTGACCCCAGCCCCAGGGCAGCCTGCCTGCACCCCAAACTCCTCATCCCCAGCCCCACCCCAGAGCCTTCACCCCCAGCCAGAGCGTTCCCCGGTCCCTGCATCCCAACCCTCTGCCCCAGCCCTGAGCTCCCTCCTGCACCCTAAACCCCTCATCCCTGGCCCCACCCTGCAGCCCTCACCCCTGCAACCCTCTGCCTGAGCCCCCTCCCAAACCAGTCATCCCCAACTTCACCCTAGAGCCCTCACCTGCAGCCAGAGCCCTCACCCCCAAACTGCACCCTCTGCCCTACCCTGGGCCACCTCCGACACTCCGAACCCCTCAGCCCCACTCCATGTGGCTCTCACATTGAAGATTTTTTTTGCCAAAGTGGCCCCCACTTCAAAAATACTGAAGAATACTGTGCTAAGTAGTAAGATGGTACGTCTCATATTATGTTTTTCCTTTTCCCCCAGGTTAATATACAATCGAACAAGTAAGATCACAGAGCCTCCAGATGGAGTGGATGTCAAAGTCCCAGGGTTTGGACAAACATTTTCCTTGGAATTCCTTGACCCTAGTAAAAGAAGTCTTGGTATGTACTAATTTTGTTCATTGTCATATGTTTAATACCTTTTCCATTACATCTGGTATACAGCACTTTAGAGGACTGCAATTTCAATTCACAGTTCCTTACAGAAGTCCGAGGAAAGCTATGTAGCATTTGTATGAAGTAGGATAGTACATGGGTTCATTTTGCTTATAAACGTTAGTATTGTGTATTGTCCTGTCAGAGAAATAACACACACAAGATTTTTTTTTTGTTACATGTGATGTGGCTAACCTGAGAACTTTGTTTGATGAACAAATGAGAACTGAGTGCTCATCAATCTGTTAAAATTTATTCAGAATTTAAAATTCTCAGAATGAAACTCCAACAGTCATCCTAAAGGCTTCTGTAGGAAATGAGATAGTGCATAGAAAAAAAACTCTCTGCAACAGGGGCTTGACAAACCATGTGACAATAATCAGGAAACTTTTAATAATAAAAAAAAACCTTCTCTTTGCTGCAGCAGCCCCAGGGGAATGGATTTCCATAGCCATTATATGAATTTGGAAGGTCTAACACGCCTCCTTTTCTTCCCTTTTCCCTCAAAAAATTCATACAGTAATGGATTCTAAATAGAGGGGTAATTTAGCCCCAACTGCTGAATCTCATGACTATGAATTCCTGAGAAAAATACATCTGACATACTGACAATTTTCATAGTACGATCTCATTGGGAGATGCTTAAGTCTCTGACCTAAAAGTTAAAGTAATGGAGGGTTAGATTTGATGTATTAGCCTGTTACTGCCACTTGTGATACAAAGATTTCTTAGAAAATACAGCAACTCTTTCACAGAATGTGTTGCAGTGATGGAAAATAAATGTAATGTGTGCACTTGGGGTTAGGATGATACTTGAACATCCAGTAGCCTTCTTTCCAAATGGGGTTTACTGCTTGACCAAAATTCATAGTGCACTTTGTCATGCAGGTCTTGGTGAGAAGAGCATATGGGAGCAGCTTGTACGTAAAAGCACAATTGGGTGCTAACTGATTTTGCTGTGTGTGATAGTCTTTCAGCAGAGAAAGGACAATATATTTTTTTAAATTAGCTTTGTATTCTTAAGCAGTCTGTGAAGGGATACTAGTGCATTTACTATCTCCCTCTGACCTTTTTGGTGTAGGACACACTAAAACTACAGTCCGTTACTTTAGAAATCAGTATTTAAATCAGCCCAAACTGCTGATAGGACTTTTGGTACAGAAGGTACTAATCCAAAAGTGAAAAAACCCAATTCTGATGCCTTAGGATGTTTTAGGCCTCCAGTTAAATGGGCGTTGAAGGATTCTGCTCTGATATGCAGCCCTGTGTCTCCAGGTTTCATCTTTTGTTGCAGTGTTTGTTTAGGATATAACTGTACTTATCCCCTTTACTAGAGACTCCTCAGGTTAAATAAAATGTAGTTTATCTTATCACTTGTGATAACTAGTCTGCAAATACTCTGTCCATCGGTTTGTTATCAAAGCCTTGTGTTCAGCCAATTCAAGTGGATTAAAATTCCTAATCTTTTGATGGAAATAAAACTAGTTTCACAGTAGTTCCTATCCTAGAGCAAATCACAAGCGTCTGTATCTAGGAAAAAATGTATTTGGAGGGCCCACACTAGTCTGTACAAATGTTATCTTCCTACAGTTCATTGGTGGTCATCTTATTGTAAAAACTCTAGTGTACATAAACTATTCTCCATTCTAAGAGCTTATCATCTGCACATTGGTAAGCCGCCATATTTATGATTAAGTTCAGCATGTACAAAAGAAAGGTAGATTGGAAAAAAAAGTTGTTGTAGGGTTTGTCTCAGCAGTTTGGAGAATTTTTCAGAAGAATAAAACCCCTTTGTATCTTCGGTATATATCTAACATCCTTCACTTTGCCTAATGCAGCCAGCTGTTTAAACTGTGTCTTGGACTACAGTAATAACCTTGTTTGTATGGAGTCAGAGTAATCTAACTGGAGTTTAACTTCAGTTTCACTCTTAATGGATGCCCAAGAAGGCTGTTGTGATGCTGATCTCTTCATTCTTCTTTTTCTGTCCACAGGCACTTACTTTTACACACTGGTGCAAAGTCTGGTAGACTGGGGCTACCAGCGGGATAAAGATGTAAGAGGAGCTCCCTATGATTGGCGGAAGGCACCAAGTAAATGAAACTTCATTACCTGAATTAATCACTTTATTGACTTCCTAGGCAGCAAATTTGGCTGAATTTATTACACTTTTCTTCATGAGATCCCTTTTACAACCCTAATCCTGATTAGAGTGACTGTTAGGGTCCTAACTCCGGAAAAACTCCACAGGAATTTTGATAAAACTACATAAGACTTGGAACAAAGCCCCAAAAGTAGTAGTAATGGAAAGTTCTAAAGCACCTCACTGAAATTAACTTGGTCATCTATTAGCAAGGCATAATTCCCAGAACCATAATGTTGCTTCCGAGTCTAACTCTGTTACTTAATTGCTTTGTCTGGAGAAATCAGCTCCTCCATGTGTAGTGTCATTAAAATTCAAGGCTAAGGGGTAATGTTCAAACCTGTATTCTGCATTTACACATTACTTTAGCTGTGTAAGAAGGTCAGACAACCTGTACTCTTTATCACACTGTAGCCTTACTTTACTATCTCCTGTCTATAGTTTGGGATAAAAAATACACTCTTCATATTGCGTGTGAAGACATAATGAGAAAGCACATTCATTCATGTAACATTTTAGTATCCCAGGCTGTTGCCCTGCCCTGAAGAGTTTAATCCTAAAAGATCTAAAACTGAGACGTGGTCTTATTTTGAAATCCAGGGTACTTGATGAAAATCAGCAACCTTGATTGTTTGGTAACAGACCAGTCTGCAGCTGGCCTAAAAGGATTACGTGGTAGAGAGATGCATTTTATTAGGTTTTCTTCAGTTAGACAAATATTTAGTCCTGTTAGACAGGAATGGTATTGTCTCAGAAGGCACTAACAGAATCTCTAAATTAGCAGTGACTAGTCTTGTTAAATCTTATTAAATTCATTGACAAAATAAAACAAGTTGGCAACTGCTGCATATAGAATTTTAAAAAGATCAAAAATGTAGCTGGACTGAAAAGCCATGGTTTTTACTCAGTGAGCAAAAATGGGAATTTTCCTAAGGCTTCTAACTTACTGTCTTTTTAAGTTAAGAATAAAAGTGATCTTCCAAGCAGCTTCAGGTGGGATTTTCAGAAGTTCTCAGTGCTGGTGTAATTCTACTCCCATTAAAGTCAGTGTGAGTTTTACCATTGACTTCAGTGGGAGAAGTTAGACCAATGTAGAGCACTTTTTTTTTAAAATCCTGCCCTTTGATAAATACCTGCTACTGAGAGAGAAGCGGTATAAATAGTCTTCTGAGCTTGAAAGAAGAAAAGGAGTACTTGTGGCACCTTGGAGACTAACAAATTTATTTGAGCATAAGCTTTTGTAGCTCTCAAAAGCTTATGCTCAAATAAATTTTAGTCTCTAAGGTGCCACAAGTACTCCTTTTCTTTTTGCGAATACAGACTAACAGGGCTGCTACTCTGGAGCTTGAAAGAGTTCTTCATTTTTAGAAACTATTCTAAACACATGAAAAGTGAGGAAAATTTGGCTTCTAGCAATGTCCTGTTTGAATTAATGGTATGAACCTGCTCTCTTTACTTCCAGCGTCAAAAACTAAGCTTTTAAAACACTGTATATTGAAAGGTGGCATTTGAAAGCAACCTCTTTACTTAACTGTACTATCTTGATGTTTCTAGATGAGAATGGAGACTATTTTGTGGCCCTTCGAAAGATGATTGAGTTGATGTATGAACAAAATGGAGGTCCTGTGGTCTTAATTGCCCACAGTATGGGTAATATGTACACTCTCTATTTCCTCAACCATCAGACTCAGGATTGGAAAGACAAGTACATAAAGGACTATGTGTCACTGGGTGCTCCATGGGGAGGAGTGGCTAAAACCCTTCATGTGCTGGCTTCAGGTAGGTAACCTGCTTAAATACTTGAATTTAAATGGAAACTACCGCAGGATGTTTAAGGGTTACTGTTAACCATAGCATTAGAGGTCAGAGTTCGAGATGCTATAAACGTTCAATTAAAAAACCGCTTTCAGCCCATAAGCTATAACTGCACCAATTTCAGGCACAATTTCCAAATTCCATTCCCCTCCTATATAGAATATGATTGAATTTTCATATCCCTGCATCGAGATGTCCTATTTCCTCCTTTTTGGGATGATGGAATCAGGGGGCAGAAGGGGCTGTTGCTCCCACAGTGGGAATATTGTGCAGGCTCTGCCTGTGTGTAAACTCTTGCATGCCTTGGGAAGGCGAGGGGTAGAGAGACACTGGGACCAAGGGGGGCTGGAATGGGCCTAGGAGCAGGTAGGAGGAATGGCTGGGACTTTAATGAGGAGAGATTAATAAGACTGGGACTTTTCAGCTTGGAAAAGAGACAGCTAAGGGGAGATATGATTGAGGTCTATAAAATCATGACTGGTGTAGAGAAAGTAGATAAGGGATTGTTTCACGCTTCTCATAACACAAGAACTAGGGGTCACCAAATGAAATTTAACAGGCAGCAGGTTTAAAACAAATAAAAGGAAGTATTTCTTCACACAACACACAGTCAACCTGTGGAACTCCTTGCCAGAGGATGTTGTGATGGCTAAGACCATAACAGGGTTCAAAAAAAACCTAGATAAATTCATGGAGGATAGCTCCATCAATGATATTAGCCAGAATGGGCAGGAATGGTGTCCCTAGCCTCTGTTTGCCAGAAGCTGGGAATGGGTGACTGGGGATGGATCACTTGATTATCTGTTCTGTTCATTCCCTCTGGGGCACCTGGTACTGGCTGCTGTCAGCAGACAGGATACTGGGCTAGATGGACCTTCGGTCTGACCCAGTAGGGCTGTTCTTATGTTCCTATAATCTTACTGGCCTGGAGATGCCCCCCCCCCCCCCCCGAATCTCAGTACTTTTTCCTCTCTGCTGCTGCTTGCTTATTTTGTCTATCCCCCTTTGCAGCTGTATGGCTGCCTAACCCAGCATGGTAGAGTCTCCAGTACATTCCATTCCTTGCTGTTATCCTTCCAAACTCCCATTACTCTCAATTTTGTATAGCAAAACTGACTTGGAAGCTTCTGAATGTACTTTTATAAGTATCATGTCAGTTGGCTTGCACATGAACTCTAAGGGATAACTGCAGACTTCGCAGATCTTGAGGTATGTGGAATCCTGAGTGATGGCAGAAGCATGGCCACCTGCCAAAATTTGAGCAAGGTGCTCACACCTTAACATTTTAAAGTGGTTTTTAAGAAAATGAATCTCTCAATGTGTGGCATTATATATTGGTAGTAATGAGAGGTAATATTTGGTAGCTGAAGTGAATATCAAAGAAGCCAGGTATGAGACTTAAATTTATTTATCCTCATTTTGTTTAATACAGACACTGTTCTTTCACTAGCCTTCAAATAATTGCTCCAGAGTAAAAAGAACATGCAGTACCCAGTGTATCTTTTCGTAATTTCAGTATCATATGGTCATGCCTAAACATCAGCTGTAGTAGAGGGGTGAATTTTTGCATATTGCTGCTTAACTATTAAGACGTTTGGCTTCCTCTTTAGCTCACTGCTAACTTACAGGTTTGTTTGCCGTTTTTGTTCCTGAAACACTTTTACTTGAAAATTAGGATGCATCCAAATGCAGGACATATACCAAAGTACTTAGCAGGCGTGGGTGCATCAAAAAAACATTTCGTGTGCTTAAATAAAGCATTTGGTTTTGAGATGGGAATGTACAACTCAAAGCCACTAATTAAAAAGCTGAAAATGTATATATCCTTATTGGGTGCTTACAATTGTTTGTTTTTGTCAACATAGCATTGCAAAATTGATTCCTCTCCCCCAAATGGTATCCTGTGGCTTGCAGGCTTCTGCAGAAACTTTCCTGTGCTGTACTCTAAATATCCAGAGCGGGATACTGGATAACTAACTGCATGGTGTATCAGGTGACACAGGATGTGAGCAGAATTAAACAGCACCACTTAGGATCTCCCCATACCTACAATGTTTTGCTTCTTACCTATTACTGTGTGAGCAATATTTATTGTATGTAGCATCTCTCCTCAAAAATAATTTGTACATATGCATACAGAATAATCACTTCAATTTCTACTAAAATACAGCCACCGCTGGGACAGAATGTAGTCACTGTAACAGCATACAGCAGTGGGAAACAGTATCAACAGGAAGTGAAGGGGAAAGTTAGGTGGGCAGAGTGTGACTGGCAATGTTGGAATTAATCTGTATGTGAGGCTTTAGTGGCAGGTGTGCCATTTGAGGCACAATTGAACTTTTTATGTCATATGAAAAGAGAAAGCAAGGAAAAAGTGTTTAAGCATAGGTCTATTAACTGCTTTCAAACGAGCTACAAGGAACAGGTTCAATGTTAAAGTCAAGATAGAAAACATTTTCTTCAGCAGAGTGACAGGAGTATCTTCAGGACCTTTGTGGTGTCCACTCTACTCTCTTCCAGTTTCCTTTCTTAATCCGATTCAGGTGGTGGTATGTTGACTGTTAGGTGCAATTATACGGAAATGCTGGCAAGCTTAATTAGGGCACCAGAGGTATTGTGCTACAGCCCTCCTTACTGGACCAGAGAATCAATAGTGCCATCTAGTGAGTTTAAAAATACAGTATATTTTTTGCAACTTAAAAACACTTTTTTTTTTTTTTTTTTTTTTCCCTTTTGGTTGGTTCACATTCTTCCTGCATGCTTCGGGTGGTATTTCAAGGCATTGTATAGCTGTTGACTTGGTATATGAACTGCATTTTGCAGGGTGGTGTATTTTTAAAATTTTTTTTATACAGCAGGGGTGGTATTTTTTTTATGTAGGTGTTCAGAAAATGCACTTGTTCATGTATAGGAGCATCCTGTTTACTTTCTTCTGGGTTACTTATACTCTTTACTCCAGGGAATTCTGCAAAGAAGAATTAAAAATTCTGGGCACAATATTTTCAGATTCTACAAATTTTATTTTTCAGAATAACTCAATATGATCACACCAGTTTCAATTATTTTTGATCATTTATTTCAAAATACCTGTCAGTAAGCATGCCCCTAACAATACAGCCAACAAAAAAGATTCAGGAAATGTTTTTTGACAAATAGATTCCTTACTAGGCATATGAATACAGAACTCGGAATAATTTAGACTGCAATACAGAACTGTATTTCCTGCACCACTCGGAAGCAGTGCAAAGGCTTGCGGGGGAGTCAGGGATAATGGAAGAGCTGAGGGAGAGGGAAATAGTTGCTGGGAAGGAGCCTGCGTGTGAACTTGGAGGATTGTTGGGTGTGGGTGGGAAAAGTATGGAACAGGTTTTGGGGAGCGGGAGGAGGAGGGATTGTTAGGGAGCTTCCTCCATACAGACCCTGACTGACCCCTACCCCCCATTGTCTGGCACATCTGCCCCATCCATGTGTCCCTGAACCTGAACCCCCTGCCCACATGGCCCTGCACCGCACTGCCTCCCCATGTGTCTCTGTGCTTCTACTCAGCCACCCCCCATCCCAATTTGGCCCTGCACCTCCCTCCCCCGCCCGTGACTCTGCGCCTCCACTCCCATTCAGCCCCTGCCCCAGTCTGTCCTCCACCACTAGTCCTTATGAGCCCGTCTGACCCCAGAGCAGCCCTACTCTCTGTCTCCCCATAGCACCAGTCTCCTGACTTGGCCCAACAGTCGCTGTGAAGAAGTCAGGGTCTTTCTCTTTCCTCACTGGCCAGGAGCTGCTGCTGCTCTGTTCTACTGACACAGCGCCCTTTGGCAAAAGGCGGAATTGCAGCAACTTTCCTGCAGAAGCTTTTTTCTGTGGAAAACAATTAAAAATATGTGCATCTCATTAATTTTGTATGCACAGTGGCACAGAATTCCCCCAGGAGTAACTTTTCTCAGCAAATAAGGAACAATATAGAGTCTATGATGATATTTCATAGTTAACAACTTCCATCAGAAGAATTTTAAATAATTATGTAAGGATTGCTAGTATGCCATTAAAATACAGCCAAAACTTGCCTGGATCGCAGCTAGCTAATAGTAAAACATCATTAGAGTTTCTAAAAATTATAGATTTTCTAAGACAACATATTAAACTCAAGATGAAATAACTCTATTTTGGACCTCATATTGATGGACAAAGATGAATTAATCATTTGCTTGGAAGATGGTGGTTGCCCAAGGACCAGTGATTGTGATCTGATTGCATTCAATATGCACAAACAGAGGACAGGCATTTTGGTGCTTCCCAAAGTTGAGGAAAATTATGAACAGAAGGAATTAGGAGGAAAATTTTAGACAGAAAAATGTGAATGAAAGTTTTGAGCACTTTAAGAAGAGTTTATTAAATGGCTAAAAAGCCACAATTCCACAATCAGTGAAGAAAATAACTTTGGCTAAAGGCCCAGCCTGGTTCAGCAGCAAAGTGAAGGGAGCAATTATAAATAAATAACCAATATATAACAGGGGAGGAGAGGCAGAAAATAAATAGCGATCAGTATAAATACAATGGCTAGCCTGCTGGTATGCTGAGATAGCTGCTTATCATGCTGACCAGTATTGTTTCCTTGTTACTCCCCTCATCCGTATGTTATCTCTTGACTTGTATCTTTCTGATCTGTTTGTATAGCATATAGCACTGGGAGGTCCTGGTCTAGGACTAGGGCTTCTAGTGCTATGGTAATGCAAATAATAAATCAGAACTTATAAGGTGCAGAAAATTGAAACTTTTAAGTGAGATTGACTAATCATTGGAACAAACTACCAAAGAAGTGCAGAAGCTAAAGACATCAGCAAAGCAGTAATGGCTGGCCGTACTAAGGATACTAAGGTGCCACAAGTACTCCTTTTCTTAGTACTAAGGATAATAAGGCATACTAGAAACAAAAGGAATCCTAGTAATGGTATAGGTGTGTTACAGGTGAAGATGGTAAAACTGGTAGTGATGCAAAAAAAGGCAGGAGTGTTGTTAGACATTTTGTTCTGTATTTGGGAGGGGAAGCAAAATTTTCCTCATTAGATATGGACTTTATTTACTCATTACTGACTAATGAGGGTGTTAAACATCATCTGTTAGAGAAACATTTTGAAATTGGTAGGTCCAGGTAACTGGGACAAGTGAGAGTTAGCTGAGGAGACTCCAGCCAGTTGATGTTAAATTTTAACAGCATGGAATAGTGGGGGCAATACTGGGGAAATTCCAGAAGACTGGAAGAGTGTTAATGTTCTGGAGTATTCAAAAAGGGTAAACTGGATGTCCTGAAGACGAGCATCTGAAGAAGTGGGTATTCACCCCCAAAAGCTTATGTTCCAATACATCTGTTAGTCTACAAGGTGCCACAGGACTCTTTGCCGCTTTTACAGATCCAGACCAAAATATAATCCCAGACAGGCTTGTGAAGAGTCATGGGGTCTTTAGTAACAGGTGATCCAAAACAAGTGATCCAAAATAATGAGCTGGCCTGATCCTGTTTAATTTGACAGGATCCAAGCCAAAGTAGTATATTCCAATCCAGCCGGTGGACATTAAAGTTAGGATCCATGCTTTGTGTCCTGAGCAAAGAAAACACTACTTTCACATTGATTATGTGGTTTCCTTGTGCCTCCGTTGAGGAACATTAGTGTGGTACAGATGAAAAGAGGGTAGTATGGTTATTTGTAGGATTGTTCTGTTTTGTTTTACAAAGATAACATGAAAACCTGGGTGTTCACCTTGTTCTGCAGTCCCATGAAATCTCTTGAAGCCCAGGTAAGGGAGGGTCTCGGGATCAGCCTGGCTCCCTGCCCCCGCCATATCCTCACATCTTCTCCTGCCCCCGCCCCCCAGCTCTGCGCCCCTCCCCCGGTCCCGGCCGGCGCCTGGCTCTCAGGCTGCTAACGTGTCCTGAGATCTCCGGGCTGGGCCCTGCTGCTCCCAGGGGTCTTGGGCTGGGCCCCTAGAACGCCCTCCATGTCCCACCTCCGCCCTGCCCAGCCTCTGGAAATTGGAGCCACCCCCCATGTGTCCTGCCTTCCCACGGCCAGTGCCAGGGCTCCAGCCTCTGGCAATCGGAGGGGTTTTAGGGGGGCGGTCTCCTGCCGAAGGGGCGAGTCCAGGGGCTAGTGGCGGGCAGCGGTTCACTTGCATACCCCAAGTTTCTGATCTAGAAATAGCCGCGTGTCACGGCGCACTCTGACTGAACGCAGCTGGTGTCTTTCTCCTTTTTATCATATAATTATAAAATACACCCACGGGAATGCGAACACTGCACTTACATTTCAGTGTATGGTATACAGAGCAGTATGTACAAGTCGTCTGTATGGAAATTTAGTTTGTATTGACTTCCCTAGTGCTTTTTATGTAGCCCAGGGGTTCTCAAACTGGGAGTTAGGACCCCTCCGGGCATCACAAGGTTCTTATATGGGGGGGTCGTGAGCTGTCAGCCTCCACCCCAAACCCTGCTTTGCCGCCAGCATTTATAATGGTGTTAAAGATATAAAAAGTGCTTTTAATTTATAAGAAGGGGTCACACACAGAGGCTTTCCATGTGAAAGGGGTTACGAGTACAAACATTTGAGAACCACTGATGTAGCCTGTTGTAAAACTAGACAATTATCTAGATGAGTTTATGTACCCCTTGGAAGACCTCTGTGTACTCCCAGGTATACATATACCCCTGGTTGAGAACCACTCATGTAGGGGAGCCCAGGCCCACCCCCCGTACCGGTTTCCAACCCAATACCCTGGGAGGCTGGTTCAGTTTTGCTTACCTTGCATCAGCCTCAATTCAGCTTCACTGCATCACCACTTCCGACCATGGCCCCATGGGCAGGAGTCAGAGAAAGGAAGTCTCCTTTCAGGTGTAAAAGCAGCAATTGCTTCATGAAGGGTCAGTACTGATGAAGCAATTATCAACACTTTCTCTCTTCTCCTTTTCAGAGTTTGCCCCATTTTCTCTTCAATGTTAATTTAATAATCTCAGATTTGGGATATTTTCCCACCCGTTTGACCTGCAGCAAATTTTCTTTCTTTCTTCGGAAAATTGTCCTGAATCGTTCCCCGAATGAGAAGGGGCTTAATGGGTGCAGCTTGCAGAACCCTGAGACACAGCTGCCTCTGGGGTGGGATGGGGTGGCTGTTCGCTGCCAGCAACAAGGCAAGGAAGGGGACAGGAGGAAAAAGTCCCCAGTGGAGACTGTCCAGCCCAAGGTTACGCAGTCCGGGTTACTGCTACTCCCAACTGCTCACTGAGGAAAAGGGTCCAGGATGCAACCACTAGGATGAATCTGTAAACTCAGGGGTTGTACCATATGACTGGAGAATTGCTAACATAGTTCCTATTTTTAAGAAAGGTTAAAAAAAGCGATCCGGGTAACTACAGGCCTGTTAGTTTGACATCTGTAGTGTGCAAGGTCTTGGAAAAAATGTTGAAGGAGAAAATAGTTAAGGACACTGAGGTCAATGGTAATTGGGACAAAATAGAACAAGGCTTTACCAAAGGTAGATCATGTCAAACCAACCTGATCTCTTTCGAGATTTTTTAATAAAAAGTAACAGATTTTTTAGATAAAAAGAGAACGCAGTAGATCTAATTTACCTCTATTTCAGAAAGGCATTTGATATGGTTCCACATGGAGAATTATTAGCTAAATTGGAAAAGATGGGGGTCAATATGAAAAGTGAAAGGTGGATAAGGAACTGGTTAAAGGGGAGACTACAGTGGATCACGCTGAAAGGTGAACTGTCAGACTGGAAGGAGGTTACTAGTGGAGTTTCTCAGGGATCGGTTTGGGGACCAGTCTTATTTAATCTTTTTATTACTGACCTTGGCACAAAAAGCAGGAATGTGCTAATAAAGTTTGCGGATGACAAGAAGCTGGGAGGTGTTGCCAGTCGGTGGATGTCGTGCAGGGGGATCTGGATGACCTTGTGGATTGGAGTGGTGGTGGGGGGATGAAATTTAATAGTGAAAAGTGCAAGGTCATGCATTTGGGGATTAATGACAAGAATGTCTGTTGTGGACTGGGGACGCATTACTTGGAGGTGGCGGGGGGGGACCTCAAAGTGTTGGTCGGTCTCGGGATGGCTGTGGGCCGCCAGTGTGGTGTGGCTGTGGGGGAAGCTGGTGCGATCTAGGAATGCATCGAGCGGGTGTTTCCAGTAGAGATGGGGAGGTCTTGGTGCCGTTGTGCAGGGCACTGGTGAGACCTCATCTGGAGTGTTGTGTGCAGTTCTGGTCTCCCATGTTTGGGGGGGATGGGTTCGGACTGGAGTGGGTGCAGAGAGGGGCTGCTGGGATGATCCGAGGAATGGAGAGCCTGTCTTATGGAGGGAGACTCAGGGAGCTTGGCTTGTTTGGCCTGGCTAGGGGAGGGTTGAGGGGAGATATGATTGCTGTCTATGGATATATCGGAGGGGTGAGTGCCATGGGGGGAGAATTGTTTGGGCTCGGTGCCAATGTAGACACAGGAGCAGGTGGATGTGGGCTGGCCATCGGGAAGTTTAGACTTGAGGTTGGACGGGGGTTTCTGGCTGTCGGAGGAGTGGAGTTCTGGGGCAGCCTTCCAGGGGAAGCAGTGGGGGCAGATGACCTATCTGGCTTTAAGACAAAGCTTGATAGGTTTATGGAGAAGATATGATGGGATAGCCTAATTTTGGCAATTGGTTGGTCTTTTTGACTACTAGCGGTAGATATGCCCAATGGCCTGTGGTGGATGTTGGATGGGGTGGGATCTGGGTTGCTACAGGGGGTTCTTTCCTGGGTGTCTGGCTGGTGGGCCTTGCCCACATGCTTAGGGTTTGGCTGTACCGCCATGGCTGGGGTCGGGAAGGAATTTTCCCCCAGGGCATATTGGCGGAGGCCCTGGGGGTTTTTCGCCTTCCTCTGCGGCGTGGGTCGCTTGCTGGAGGATTCTCTGCACCTTGAAGTCTTTAAACCACGATTTGAGGACTTCAGTAGCTCAGACATAAATTAGGGGTTTGTTACAGGAGTTGGTGGGTGAGATTCCATGACCTGCGTTGAGCAGGAGGTCAGACTAGATGATCATAATGGTCCCTTCTGACCTTAAAGTCTATGAAATGTACAGAGGGTAACACCAGCCTGTTCTCCCAATAAAACCATTAAGGGAAGAGTGTCCCTGTGAATCACTGCAAAATCTGCACCTGTGATTCCTTTAGGGAAAAAAAAAATTAAGACAGCTTTAC
Source organism: Dermochelys coriacea (assembly GCF_009764565.3). NCBI lineage: Eukaryota > Metazoa > Chordata > Testudines > Dermochelyidae > Dermochelys > Dermochelys coriacea. The sequence continues at coordinate 10,633,664 of NC_050079.1, read as the reverse complement.
AGATGGCCAGGATGATTTGTCTTAATTTGGGCCCAAAGCTCCCAAATGAGCCCAAGCAGAAAGTATTTTCTTCTTAAAGGAATATCTCAGAAGGGTAGCCTCAGGAAAATGCCATTTTGGGTTGTCTTTAGCAATGTTTCTTGATATTTCAGTGTACAGTAAATCTTCTTATCAGTAACAAAAGTCTATTTTGTAGGTGACAACAACAGGATACCTGTCATCAGTTCACTTAAGATCCGAGACCAGCAGAGATCTGCAGTTTCAACCAATTGGATGCTACCCTACAATTACACATGGCCTCCAGATAAGATCTTTGTAAGCACACCCACAGTTAACTACACTCTCCGGGATTACCAAAAGTTCTACAAGGACATCAACTTCGAGGATGGCTGGCTCATGAGACAAGACACTGAGCCCTTGGTCTACCAGATGATACCACCTGGTGTGCGTTTGCACTGTCTCTTTGGCACTGGTGTAGAAACACCTGACTCATTCTACTATGAGGCCTTTCCTGATAAAGAGCCCAAGATCTGTTACAGTGATGGCGATGGTACAGTGAACTTGGAGAGTGCCTTACAATGTCAAAAGTGGGTGGACATGCAAAAGCAGGAAGTGAGATTGTTTGAGCTGTCAGGAAATGAGCATATTGAGATGCTGTCTAATGCTACAACTATTTCCTATGTGAAAAAACTTCTTTTTGGTTTGTGACACCCTATGTGGACTGCTTTTTTTCCTCCATCACCTGTGATGCCTTCCCTTAAGTGAGGGGAAAATGCCTTTTGATCCTTTGGTTTTAAAACACTTGGGTTATTTATTTGGTCTCTTTTCAGGCCATGTTCGGAAAGCTGTTTGGTGTCCTTAATGATCACTTCTCTCTTGGATTAGTGTTCGTAATGCATCATAGTGTTTCACGTTCTAAAGGCGTGGTCATATGTGCATTCTGGTGCTGCTAGACGAATTTTCAGTGTGCATACAGAAGTTCACTTGAACATTTTTCACACCTTTTGTGCAATATGTGCAGCCTACGCTGTTTTTCTTGTGAGCTTTGGAGAGTTGTGGGGAGAAAAATTGCTTGCTGGTTACTCTCCATTCGGTACTAAAGCAAAGTCAAGGATTTTTTGAGTACAGTAACTTTCCCAATGGGTCACAAAAGTTCTGAATCATTGTCCTTAAATAAGCTAGTAAATATGAAGGTCCAAGCAGGTGGTCTAAATAGACATGGAGTTAAGATACTGCAGGACTTTGGTCATATCCAGCTTACCTGTTTCTTCCTTTGTACTGCTGCTGGAGAAGAGGGAAAGTGCATTAATTACTTGAAGTTCCTTATTTGATGTCTTGGAAAAATTGAAGATGATCCAGTTGTCCTTAACTCTAGTAACTTGATGATTTAGCATCAAGAGTTTAAGGCTGCTGGCTTCATGCTTTAGATTTTCCCCCCTTAATTTAAAAAAAAAAAGGTTAGTAGCTGTCACTCATACAATGGCTATGGCTACATGGTGTGTACATTGAAATCCACGGGAATTTGGTATCAGCAAATTTTGTGTGAGGTGCTGCCTTCACATGTCAAAGTGACAAGTTATCTCCATTAGTTCAAATGGTAGGTAGATCTCAAAAAACCCAAACTCCCTCCTACCCAAAACAAATAAAAATTAAAGTTCCCACAATGGGGAAAAAACCCTTTGTATGTATCTTGCTTTCAGCCAAGTACACTTCTGCTGTGATCCAGTTTCCAGCTAACTGACCATCTTTCCTATTGGATCAAAATTATGTTTAATGGAAAAAGCTTAGAATTAGAGAATTTATAGAGTAAAATACCTTTCCTGTAGGGGTACTGAGTTTTTAATTTGGGTTGAGAAACAAACATTTAAAAGGGGCACTATGTATTAGGCCCCAGAAAATTGCATAGCATGCAACTCTCCATGAAACAATACTATAGTGCTTAACCATGTTAGACCACTTGTCATTGCATTTTTCAGAAAACTGCTATGAATCCTTCCAGGGTGCAGGGTTCTTCAGAAAGTTACCTTAAGAGTTATGCTCATCAGAAATCCTACAGGATTAAGAATCCATTGATTTCTAATGTTAGGAGATTACCTTTTACACAACCACAAAATTTAATCAATCCTGTAGTGCATAGAGGTTGTTTGCTGCCATTGAAATATTTGATTAGGATGTGCTGATCGGACAGCGCTCTCTCATGAGTGTTTGCTACTGCAGAATGTAAACACTGTGGCACAGGGTGGATCTAGAGTTCTCAAGATTCTAATATATTTTGTATTAGCTAATCATTTCTAGAAATCCTGACTGGGATCATTGGTAGGTTAAATATCTCCCTGTACAGAAGAGAGAATAAGACTAACTCCCTGTCTCTGAGGGAGGACAAGCATTCCTGAGTAGAATGGAAGGTCTGTCACTTGGAATCAGCTACCTAAGATCTAGTGCTCTGCAACTATATGGCCCAAACGGACTTTCCTCCCTCATCTGTGTGTGCTAGTCCACTGCCATATCTGAGTTGCCCAATGGCTACCTGTAACATATGGTTGATTGCTTAAATCTTAGAAAACAGAAGGATGAAATCCTTTTAGTCAGATTTTTTTTTGGTAGGCTTCTGTAGATTGATGCACCAAGAACCACAGTTCTACTCTAAGGCTCTTCGTATGGTCTAACTCCATTGTGAACAAACTACTGTAAGACTGGTCTGCAGTAGATACAACTATGAACAGTAACTGATTCAAAGTCCAGCTTTTTCAAGTCTATTATACTTACCCAGGTAGAAAGCATGCTTGCTAACTAGCACCAGGATGGGAGGAACTGGAATTGGCTCCAAGCAAAGACTGAAGAATATCGGTAGGGCTGTAGAAGGGACTCAGGCTCTACTTGGTCTGGAGGATTTTTTTAGAACTGGTTTACATTGGAAGCTTTCCAGCTCTGTGTGCTTAATCTGTAAAATGCTTAAAAATCTACAGCAAAAGGGTTTTTTTGGCTTTGCTACTCTGTGCACTTGAAGAAGCAGAAAAATTAATGCTTCCAAAAGAGCTGCACTAGATTACTCTGTTCTGATTTAGTATTTGACATTTACTGTATTTTCTCCCTTTGGGAAATGCACTGCTCTGTGTTTCCAGCTCATAGTTTTACCTTCGTGTCGATGACCCTTTAGTCCACACTCACTTAGCTTTCCATTAACAGATGGACCCTACAGTTGCTTCTTGTGCTGAATAAGTCTGCTCTGCTGCTTTTACTTAACACTGGTAAAGTGGAGTTGACGGCCCTCTAAACCTTGTAGGCTTGCTGTGATTTGTCAGTGTAAATCCTTGTTTCTTTCCTGCGCAGAATTGCACATCTTGCATTAAAGTGTGAATGCTGAGGACTCAGGAGGACTTGCATCTGATGATTACCTTCCATTGGGGGTGCTTTGTAAGACAGATCACAAGTCTGATTTCTCATTTTCCATCAAATCCTCCTGAGTCCTGCTCTTTTGTCTACCGTGCAATCCCAGGATAGAGATGTCCTCAGTATGAAATAAATGGAGTACCTAAAATACAGGGTTAAATATCCCAAAAGGTGGAAGTAGTTAAATTGTGCATTTCCCTTTTCTACTAGAAGTCTGTTTTCTTTATTGTGTGACCCTCTGCTTTAGAGGGCAAACCCAAGTCTATTTAGAATCATTTTAGTAGGGTTGTTTGCAGTGTTTTTATAGCTATGTTGGTCCCAGGATATTAGACAAGATGGGTGACGTGTAATATCTCTTATTGGACCAACTTTCATTAGTGAAAGACCAGCTTTCAAGCTTACACAGAGTTCTTCTTCAGGTTGGTGGTAAGACTGCTAAAGTATGTGCTCTTAAGTATTCTACGTTCTTGTGGAGAAACTAGTCTGAGGAAATACTTCTTGCTGGGGAAAGAGGAAAATGAAGTGAAGTACCTCAGGTGCTTTGCTTCACTGGTTTGAAATGTGTAATTTGCTGAAATTCCTTCTGAGTTATTCTAATTACTTACCATTTGTGAATGTCTATTTTTCTCCTAATCTTCATTTTCAGGATATTTTCAGAAACCAAAAGTAGTTGAAGACCAAAATGTATTTCTTATTTCTAACAAAATGTAAAGAGAATTCTGGAGGGACTTCAGCTGTTACCGTAGTGCTGCTGCAAGGGCACTATGTGATTCTGCTCAGTACAGAAGATTTTAATATCAAGCAATAAATTGCAAAAGAATTGCAGGCCAAAGGAAGGAATATTTGGCATTAAGATATTTCTTGAAGCAAGGTGTATTCAAGGCCCTCTTAAATTCAGGGAATGTTTGGCAGTTACTTTGCTGCTCTAAATATAACAGTATTTTGTATGGAATATGATCTGGTGAGACCCAGCATTTTATATATTTTCCTCTAGTATGACTGAGTTATAGATTTCTGCATATTTTATTGTCAGACTTTGATAGCATAATAAACTTTATCTAATATTGAATGTGATTTGTCATGGATAACACACAACTACAGATGCTGCGCTCTCTAATATGCTACAAGTCATGAATTTATTCATGCTTATTGTTGCTTAAATGCAGCATTTTAACCAATTATGAGCTGAACCAGAAAGCAGCATAGCTTCCTTCCAATGTAGAGCACCCTCTTGCTTTAGAAGGGAAACAGAAAATACGGAAAAAAAAACCAACCCTAGGAGTCCTTGTGGCCCCTTAGAGACTAACAAATTTATTTGGGCATAAGCTTTTGTGGGCTAAAACCCGCTTCATCAGATGGGTTTTAGCCCACAAAAGATTATGCCCAAATAAATTTTAGTCTCTACATTGCCACAAGGACTCTTCATTGTTTTTGCTGATACAGACTAACACAGCTACCACTCTGAAACCTGAAAATACAAACACTGTCATCCATTCTGCACTAAAGTAAATGCTCAATTCAAACCAATCAGCACAAATTGCCACAGTTTTGAGACTCAATATGAGCAGAAGCCTTCATCCAGAGTTTCCAACCTGTTCTTCCTAGGCCTCTTGTGTGGATAGCTTTTCTTCAAATATGTTGACTTGTTTATAGTCCTGTTAGACCAGTGGTGACCGGTGACCCAAAAATGGTGGGGGTGCAATTGCTCGAGACATCCCTCTACCTGCTGCCCTTTTACCTTCATGTAGTTTGACAAGATAATGTCATGGTAGGGATTGGGGAAGAGGCTACAGGAGTGGATTTATTGGGCAGATCAGAGAGGTGTTTAGAAAGGAGAGAAGAGTTTTTTCCTTCCCTTCTAAGAAATCAAAGAAGGGCAGGCTGAGGAACAGTATTTACCTCTGTTTCCCCTTTACTGTTTTCTAGTAGTTTCAGTTTATATCATGGCTTGTTCCTAAATGACCAGGTTTTTAATGTCCTATATTTTAATTCTAACTTACAGTTGCTCTGTTCTTTTTGTAGGGCTCTGATTTCCTTTTATTCATTGCTCATACTGTCATTTGTTTTTTTCCTAACTTTTTCCTCCAAGTTACACCTGCTTTCTATCCGCTCAACTTCCGGTATTCACCCTCACTTTTCCTTTGTCTTGGAACTTCCATTTAGTTGTTCTCCGCCTGATGGAGCAAATTTCTTGACAGCATAAATGACTACTTTTTGGAGCAGCTAGTCCTGGAACCTACAAGAGGAGAGATGATTCTTGATTTAGTCCTAAATCGAGCATAGGATTTGGTCCAATAGGTGAATATAGCTAAACTTAACATCCCTGGGGGGAGGGGAAAGACATCAAAGAAGCCTACCACAGTAGCATTTAACTTCAGAAAGTGGAACTATACAAAAATGACAAAGCTAGTTAAATGGAAATTAAAAGGTACAGTCCCAAAAGTGGAAAGCTGCATGGAAACTTTAAAAAAAAAACCAGAATAGAGACTCAAATTAAACGTATACCCCCAAATTAAAAAAACACAGTAAGAGGGCCAAAAAGTACCACCATGGCTAAACAACAGTAAAATAAGCAGTTAGAGGCAAAAAGGTATCCTTTAAAAACTGGAAGGCAAATCCTACTAAGGAAAATAGAAAGGAGCATAAATTCGGGCAAGTCAAGTGTAAAAGTATATTTAGGCAGGCAAAGAAAGAATTTGAAGAGCAACTAGCAAAAGATTCAAAAACTAACACCAAAAACTTCAAGTACATCAGAAGCAAGAAGCCTGCTCAATAACGTGGAGCCACTGGATGATCGAGGTGCTAAAGGAGCACTCAAGGAAGATAAGGCCATTGTGGAGAAGGTAAATGAATTATTTCCATCAGTCTTCACTGCAGAGGATGTGAGGGAGATTTCCCACTCCTGAGCCATTCTTTTTAGGTAACCCATCTGAAATAGTGTCCCAGATTAAGATGTCATTAGAGGAGGTTTTTGAACAAACTGATAAATAATAAACCTGATAAATCAGAGCAAGTCACCAGGACTAGATGATCATTCCAGAGTTCTGAAGGAACTCAAATATAAAATTGCAGAACCACTAACTGTGGTGTATAACCTATCATTTAAATCAGTTTGTGTCAGGTGACCAGAGGATAGCTAATATGACCCCAAATTTTAAAAAAGGCTCCAGAGATGATCCAAGCAATTACAGGCCGGTAAACCTAACTTCAGTAGCAGGCAAATTGGTTGAAACTATAGTAAATAACAGAATTATCAGACACACAGGTGACCATGATTTGTTGGAAGAGTCCACAGAGCTTTTGTAAAGGGAAATCATGCCTCACCAATCCATTATAATTCTTTGAGGGGGGAGCAGGTCAACAAATGTGGACAAAGGAGATCCAGGAGCTATAGCATCAAAGGGTTCCTGAAAATTTAATTAAAGTCCCACACTGAAGGCTCTTAAGCAAAGTAAGTAATCATGGGTTATGAGGGAAGGTTCTTTCATGATTCAGTAACTGCTTAAAAGATAGGAAATAAAGGGCAGGAATACATGGTCAGTTATCAGAATGGAGAGAGGTGAATAGTGGTGTCCCCCAAGGGTTTGTACTGGACCAATGTTGTTCAACATATTAATAAATGATCTAGAAAAAGGGGTAAACAGTGAAGTGGCAAAATTTGCAAACTAGACAAAATTCAAGACAATTGAGTCCAAAGCACACCGCAAAGACTTACAAAGGGCTCTCACAAAGTTGGGTGACTAACGCAACTAACTTGCAGTGCCCAACATTCCATCCAGGTCGGTCATGCTTATCAAGCTTTATAGAACTGATCTCTCCTTTCATAAATTATAAGAGAACAAACTGGAGTGCTCAAACTGTGATAGTTAAGCCACTGGTACCTTCCAACAAACTTTATTTGATGCCAAACATTTAAATGATACACATCTATACACTTCAGGGAAAAAAACTTCTCTGGCCAAGCAGAAAAGATCTCATGAGGGGAGGGGACGTGAGGATGGAGATTCCAAATGGAAGTGGTGTTTTTAATTCTAGAACAAGAATAAATTAAGCAACTATGCTTTAACTACTGTTCATTAGCTTCAGTATAGCAAATGCCCTTTTTGATGCTATTCCAAGAGCATATACCATAAAAGGAACACTAAAATTACCTCTGACTGTAAGCTTTGGCAGGATTATTTGGGCTGTAGTAGTTTTAGTCACTGGGATCTCCTCTCTTGCTGTGACAGGAAGGCTGTAAGGTCACAGGTGTGATAGAAACACACCATTCTGTTTGCTCCAGGGGGCTACTACCCCTGAATGGATCTTTAATGGTTCCCAGTGGAACAGATTACTGTCAGACCAATGAAAAAGGTCCACAGTAATTATCTTGAACACACTGCAGTTTATTTGAGGAGGAATTACACAAGCAGTAAAGGGTTACATTTAAGCATACAACTCCTAGGTTAGTCATTAAAGAACTATACTTTGAGCTATACATTCCTTTTAGCAAGTCTCTCTTTCACAAACATACATAAACAGGCCCTGTGCTAGCCTCACACAGTTCTTGCTTGGCAAACAGAGAAGGTGGTTACCAATTCTGTGGATGACTTCCGTCCAGATCTGGTCTCCTCAGCCCTCTGTCTTGGCTGCCTGGAAACCCCTCTGGTCACAGTCTTACTCAAGCCCACAGAGCAGAGTTTTGGCTACTCTGTCTAGCAACTTCTTCAAGAGTCAATTAAGGAATCCTCTCTCCAGTAACTTACTTTGCTTGATTCTTGTATTCTTTTTCCTCAGAGGAGTCACATGTCTCAAGAGCATGCCCAGTGGGCATGTAGTTATTAATTTTAGCTGATGAGTATTTTGGAAGGTGCTGGGGTGGTACTGAACAAAGACCACTCCACATTTATTCACTCTGGCTTTCTGCGTTGTGTCCTTGCTGTAGGGTCGCTATAACCAGGTCGATCTGTGCTCCATGCTGGAACTTTATGCATGTGATATTTACTTTTGCATAGGTCCAAATTTGCCAACCAACAGGTTCAATATTGATCGCACATGCAGGCTTTGCCAATCTTTTATCAAATCTGCTTCTGCTTAAAGGGGCCCTGTTCCCGGGATCCTCTGCAGTTCTTCAGCCACGTTTAAGTCATGTCAAGTTATGCTCACAATTCATTCAGCACGGCCACACCAATTTTGTACCATCTCAACACATTCTACAGTGACAAGCATCCTAATCCAGTTTCCCTGCACCAACCTGTAAAAATTTCTTCCTAGTGACCAAATTCTTGTTCCCTTTCTTAGCAGCCAGATACTTCTGGCATCAAGGGGTCCTCATCTTCCCTTATCTCAATGACTGGCTGCTGGCAGCGTGATCCAGACATGAGCCCCGAGCATCAACTTCCATGCTGCTTCTACTCCTCTCCTCCCTGGGGGTGAGTGTGTGGCACTCTGTACCCCAAAGCAGCACCCTGAAACCTACATATTCACCACTGTCATATAATATGATATCATATCTGCTCAAGTTGATGCAAAGAAGAATAGCAACAGACCTTCTACACTGAGATATTACAGCAGCACCTGCCAGTTCTATGGGATGGACCAGCATTCCAGCAAGATAATGCCCACTGTATTCTCTTCCCCTGGAGTTCTGTAAGTATTCACAGACACACCTCTGTAGCTTCTTTATCACTGAGTATATGGTGCATTCTGGGAAAATGTAAGCTAGGATTAGTTTTTCCCATTGCCCTGAGGTGTATCAGCACATCTCTTGTAGGTTGGGGAAAAAAGATTTAAGGGCCCAAAGAGGGAACATTCTCCAAAACCACACGCTTGTTTTGCTTTGTATCTTGACCATCATTGTGAAGAGGTCTGCACCTGCAATACCTCCTGGTGATGGGAGCTTGCAAGATTACTCCTCAGAGATTTAAACACCTTTACCCAATTGTCCATCATCACTCCTAGTTATTTCCACTTTCCATTCAGGCTTGACCAGCTCACTGTATGCCTGCATCTAGTTTGAACCTTGGGGATGCTATAATGAGCCAGCTCAGTCTCTGGGCTATATTGGACATGTGTAATATTTTGTGCAATATTATGAGGGTTCATGTAGTATGGTTATTGCCAAGGTTTCTTTTTGTATTGTAGAACCTGCTTTTAATATAGTATTTTTCTGCATCTAAAACCCCTCTATATGTGGAATTCCACTCCTAATAGCTGATGGCCTTTACTCTACTTCATTCCCTGTAGGAAATGGCCTACCAGGAAGTGCTGCCACTCTCTGTATGTACAGCAGCAGTATCTCTCCTTTTCAGAAACAGTGAGAGACTTTTCTCTTTTCATCCTGCAGTTTCAACGGGCTAAGGCAGCTGTTCTTCTCTGCAACCACAACGACTAGGAACTTAGTTGCTTTATTAAATGAAAAATGAGATTCTCAAATAACCACAAGGATTAGTCACTGATCAGTGAATGAACCTACACATCTACTTTGTGTGGGGAAGGCTGGGTTTGGAAGCTTAACCCATAATCCACACTTTACTTTTTGTTGCATTTTTCTTGCTGTTTTAAGATTGTGTGTTCAGGACTCTTCTCAACTCTGGTTAGGTGGGTTTTTTGTTTTGAGAAACCCTGATACAATCCTAAATTAAGGGTCTTTTGTGAAACTTTCAAGGTAAAGGGTAAGTTTTATTTTGTCATTTCAAAACTTTAGGCTCTCAAAATGGCTCAAGAATTCAACCAAAAATCTAGCCACTAGAGGGAGAGCACTTCCAACACATGGTGCAGTCCAAGCACAGCAGAGCTTTGCCTGACACTGCAGCAAGTGGAGGGAGGAGTTGTAACAAGATCATAATCCAAATTATTTAAATATGAACATGTAGTTCTTCTTTTTTTAATAAAGAACGTCCAGACTGCAGAGGAAAGTAACATAAGGAGAAAGTGTTTTGAAACATCAGAGAGATCTAGGTAATTCTACAATGCCTGTTGAGCTGCAGAAATTCCTTTCCTATCTCATTGCTTCCCAGTTGAGAGCAAAGCACCTGTTACAACTTTGAGATTGTCTTTTGCTGAGAAATACCTTGAAATGGTTTGGAGCCATTTACCCCAAGGTCACAAGTTCAGGTGAGCCAAATTCAATAGCAACTAAAAGTAATTAGCATGTAGTTGCTTCTGCTAAATTAACTGGTGATGTCAGTCCAGTTCCTCATAGACAGGTGTCTATATTAATTGTTTGCATACACCTGGTTGTCTGCTCAGGCATCCATTTCTTGTGTTTAGAGGACATCACCTGTAGCTGTCAGTAGCATTAAAGATGCATATCCTTCATAGATCAGCACAATCCATGTTCCTGTTGACCATACCTTCCATATGCCCTGTGGTTAAACAAGTCTTGTATTTGAGCAGCTGCAATTGACTGAAGTTCAATTCCAGTAGTCAACAGTGAACCAGTGGTTGCATACATACAGACACTGTCCCCAGTTACAGAAATAGGGATAGAACTCTACTACAGCTGTGCAAAACTTTGGTGGCTTTTGGCACTCAGAGTTCAGATGTTGTGTTGATGCTGCAGTTTTTTGCTAGGGCTTTGAAGATTTTTTTTTTTAGATTTTCATTGTCACCTGCAAAGTCTTGTTTTGTTGTGGGATTGAATGAAGCAGAGTCTAAATTCATCCGATGAAGTGAGCTGTAGCTCACGAAAGCTTATGCTCAAATAAATTTTAGTCTCTAAGGTGCCACAAGTACTCCTTTTCTAAATTAATCAAAATCCTACCAGAAATCAAGCAGAACAAAGGAACCATGGAAGAACTCTGGATGTTTTCAAATGAACTCCTAGAATACACTGAAAGTGAGGGGGATTTGCTCATCATCTGACCCAAACCCTTTGCATGAACCTGGGATTCCCCTGGGTTCAGGTTTCACGGTCAATGTTTTGCAGTAAGTTACCCAGGATCCAGTAATGTAGGATTGCCATTTGTATTAAAGGAGCAGCAGAGGGTAATAGTACATAACTGTACATAGTAACTACAGAATTACTTAAAAATAAAACCCCTCCCCACAATTGGAACCAAATGGCACCCTTGCTGGTAGTCTCAGCACAGAGGTAAAGGATAATATAGACATGAAGACCCTGCTAATTTAAAGTCCACAGAACAGTTTCTTTTGGCCTATCCTTCTTTGTCTGCCTATCCAACATATTATTTTACTTCCCAAATTACAAGATGAGGTAAATGCAGAGAGACATATTCTGCCCCCCCCATCTAAAGTGACACAAGCACAGACAAGACCTGATCTGAAATGACAAATGCTATGTTTCTAAATCTATTTCTTTATACCTTACCTCATCACTGAATTTGCAGTTGACAATCCTCTCCTAAACCATTACCCAGAGTTTCATGGTCAGATTTGTAACCACTGACTCACTCACTAGCACTTCTTGGCTGGCTTAATTACTGACCAAATAAAAAAATTTCTTGTTCTTTGCTTTGTCCTACTCAAGTGCCCCTGCAAAGCCAACTCCTAACTAGATCCCTCAAGCAAGAAACCAGAAGGGTATAGTGCAGTGTCAGCAGCAAAGGATCTTGGAAGAACTGACAGAGCTCTGAGTAGCTGCACGCTGGCAGACAGGACCAGCAGGGTACAATCATGAGGTCTTTTCCTTTGATGGGGCTTGTGGTCGAAGGGGTCTCAGTTTGGTTGGAGTAGTTGGAGAATCATAAAAATGTAGGGCTGGAAGGGACCTCAAGAGGTCATCTAGTCCACTCCCTGCACTCATGCAGGACCAAATAGATATAGGCCATCCGTGACAGGTGTTTGTCTAACCTGTTCTTAAAAACCTCCAGTAATGGGGATTCCACAGTCTCCCTTGGTAACCTATTCTGGAGTTTAACTATCCTTATACAGTTGTTAGGAACTTTTTCCTGATACCTAATCTAAATCTCCTGTTCTGAAGATTAAACCCATTACTTCTTGACCTGTCTTCAGTGGACATAGAGAAAATTAATCAGTCTTCTTTGTAACAGCTCTTCACACGTTCAATGCCTGTTACTAGGTACTCCCTCAGTCTTCTTTTCTCAAGACTAAACATGCCCAGTTTTTTAACTTTTCTCCATAGGTCAGGATTTTTAATTTTTATCACTTCTGGGATTGTGTGACTGAGGGACACATTATTAACTTCCCTCAGTGCAGGACACTGGGAATAAGTGCATACTCTTTGGTGTTGTGTGTGTTAATTCACACACCCTGCCAACAGTAAGGCACATCTGAGCCTCTACTTTTTTGGCTGATTTCTATAAATCCTTTCAAAGGTGGTCTCTCTTTTTTTTTTTTTCTTCTTTTTAAACATTAACTGAGAACAGTCTTTGTCCACTGCTATAAAAATCCCATGAGTGGATATGCTGAAGGAACCAAGGTCAGTTTATAACACATAGGCCAAATTCTATCCTCACTTATACTGGTGTAAATCTGGAATAACTCCAGTGAAGTAAGCAGCCCTGTTCTGGATTACAGTGGTGTGACAGAGTACACAATTTGTCCTGCAAGGCAAAAATAAATTGAGTGTTCCCCTCGAGAGGTTGCGGTTCCATAGCCCTTGACATGAAAGAAAGATGTTCCACCTTCTCTTAATTCTCCTGCAGGCAGGTAAGAATAATTTAGCTATTGTAATGTGCAGATACAAACAGTTATGTGCTTTCCTCAGAATAGATGGAACAGGCTCTGCATTCACTACTGTTTATACCCACTGATATTCTCACCCCTATATCTCTAGCAACTGCCATGGGAAGCCTGTGATGTTAAGGGATTTATAGATTAGACAAGTGGCTCAGTTAATCTGTCTGTGGACTCGAAAGGTATGTCTACACTGCAATAAAAAACCTGTAGCACAGAGCCTGGGTCAGCTGACTCAGGCTCACTGGGCTCAGGCTGGAGCTCAAGCCCTGAGACCCACTCCCCTTGCAGGTTCTCAAAGCCCAGGCTCCAGCCCAAAGAGCTGAACAGTTATTTTATAGCCATACAGCCTGAGTCAGCTGATCTAGGCCAGCTGCTGTCCTTTCATTGCAGTGCAGATGTACCCAAAGATAGATCAATATCCTGAGTGCATCCCAGTATTTTCTCCCCCCTCCATTTGAGCCCAGAAAGGGAATATAGAGAACAAAGAGGATACTCATCAATCTAGATCTTCCTCCCTAGGTCTGGGTCAGAGTTACAGTGGTGAAGAGAATGAAAATGAAGTGAGTCCATGTTCAACCTACAGAATCAGTCTGAAGTTCAGTGATGCAGACAAAGTCAAACAACGCATCGGTGATAAGATTGTGGATGATTTATTCACCACTGACCTTGTGCTCATGAGGATAAGACCATGGTGTACATCTGGTTGGGCCCGTGTGAGGTAGTTGTTTGCCAACTGCCCCAGACTGGATGTAGTTGTCTAATTATCTTTTTTCCAAAAATTGGCAGGTATTTCCTCTATTTATTTCTTCTCCCTATGAACTGTATTGGAGAAGGGTGCAATTGGGTAGCCTGATTGGCAGTGATGGCACATGAGTAGTGCACCAGATATTGTTTCATTATTGTTTGTTTCAATGCTAATGCTGAGCACTGTATATTTGTCTACAGCAAGGCTAGCGGAGTTCTCTCTAGGCCCAATACTCAGACCAGGTTTATTGCAATCTTCCTGTGACCCTGCTCTGCAGGTTTCAAGCAGACCTAGGGGCTGTCGTGGTTTTGTGTAGAAATTCTTCAGAACCTTCAGCTCAGTTTTGCTTTGTATTCATTCGTATTCTAAGCTTGGGGGGGTAGGAGAAAAGTTGGGAACCCACACAAGGTGAAATCCAGAAGAAGAGTGGACAATGCGAAACCAAAACTGCCATGTTCCGCCCAGGTCTAATTTGCTATTCTCCACTGAAGCTCCTAATAGAAACCTACTGTAGCACAAAGCCAGCCAGTATGTTCAATGTTAAAAATGAATAGGAATAGAAATGAAATGCAGTAGTTGCTCTTCTGAAGCAGCTGGATTTACCCAAGCAGCAAAAAATATACAAAAAGGTGAAACAGTTCTTTTTGAGCTATCAGATAATCGGTGTGTTGGCCTAGAAGGGTTGGTGCTCTTCCAGATGAGCTATTTGGATAAGCAAGTGTATTTCATACTTTTCAGTCTATACTAGACACTGTGGTAAAAGACTAGCAGAAAACATTAAAATGATATTGTTTTAATCTTTGGTCTTATCAACCTTGGCAGTTTCAACCAGACTGCGCATATGCTACTTAAATGTGGCTACCTGATCTGGTATATGATCCTGTTTTCTCCAGTCCAAGTGTTTGAAATAGGTTTCTGAGTTGGATAATAAAGGAATATTGCCCGGTGCCAGCCATGATGTGTATAAAAGCAACGCTCCTCCTCAAACTTGTGTGTACTGCATTATATGTAGTACATTAGGATGCAAACATGGAAGACAATACGCTCCCTATTTGGCCAATGAGTTTATAATCTAGAAAGACAGAAAAGAGGTGGGGGAAGTCTATGCAATATAATCAAAGTTACATCTCCTCACAAATTAACACCATTATGGTTGAAACTAACTGCTCCTTCTATGCCTAACCATCCTGTAACCCTGAGTCTCCTTTTCTAGGCCCTCTCTCTCACCAGTCATTTTATTCCACCCTACATTAAGCAGCAGGGTGCTCTTGGCTATTTAGTGTTGGCAATATTTATTCTGTGCATTTCAATTAGTTAGGGTTCTCGCTATAGTTCAACTGAAGTGGATATTTGAATGCTTAATTTTCAAATAAGTATATTTTGTAACAAATATTTTTATTATTAAATTGACAATTTTACTGAACTGACATGAAATGTAAGGGTAGCCCTGGCAGCAAGAAACTTGTCTGAGAAATCAAATCAGTATTCTGAGATGTAATAGGTAATTCAATGCATCTTTTGGATAAGACAGAAAACTGATGGTCATTAAAGAACCCATGGTATGTTTCATAGTGGTTGAAGTGCTAACTCTGATGTCCTGGCATTACAGGCCATTTTTCTGCTTATATAAATACCAACACTAATTATTAATTTCTGAATTTTGTTCTCTGCAGAACTAAGCTGTTCTGTAGTTTTGCTGTACACTACTAAAGAGCTTTATATGAGCATAAGCTTTTGTGAGCTACATTTCGGATGCATTCTTATGCTCAAATATCCTCATCCTCGTAACCCCTTTTTATGTACTAGATAACTGTTATGCCCTCCATAGTTTTCTTTTCTGCAGACTAAACAAACCCAATTTTTTCAATTGTTTCTTATAGGTCATGTTTCTAGATCTTTAATCATTTTTGATGCTCTGCTCTGGACTCGCTCCAAATTGTCCATATCCTTCCTGAAATGTGGTGCACATTAACGCCAGCTGAGGCCTTATCACCATAGTGTAGAGCAGAAGAATTACTTCTCACATCTTGCATATAACACTCTTGCTAATATGCCTCAAAATATCACATTTTTTGTGGGCTGTCAAACAACTTTTTAAAAATCACAATTAATCACAAGATTAAAAAAAGTTGCAATTAATCAGTTTTAATTGATTTGTTAAAGCATAACAGAATCCCAATTTAACTTTATTAAAAGTATTTTTGGATGTTTTTCTACATTTTCAAATATATTGATTTCAATTACAATACAAAATGTAAAGTACTCACTTTTTTTTTTATTACAAATTGTGACAAAGTTCCTCCTCTACCTTGGTGGGTCTTGTGCTTATTGGCGGATTTGCTCACCTTAGAGCTTCACGGCAGCCCTCAGCTTGGCCGTTTTTCTGAACCCACAGTCCAGGTCGACTTCTCCTGTGTCTGACCAGGAGTTGGGAGGATTTGGGGGGAACTCGGGCCCGCCCTCTACTCCAGGTTCCAGCCCAGGGCCCTGTGGAATGCAGCTGTCTAGAGTGCCTCCTGGAACAGCTGTGCAATATCTACAACTCCCTGGGCTACTTCCCCATGGCCTCCTCCCAACACCTTCTTTATCTTCACCGTAGGACCTTCCTCCTGGTGTCAGATAATGCTTGTATACCTCAGTCCTCCAATAGTCCACGTTCTCACTCTCAGCTCCTAGTGCCTCTTGCTCCCAACTGCTCACACGCACACTACAAACTGAAGTGAGCTCCTTTTTTATAACCCAGGTGCCCTGATTAGCCTGCCTTAACTGATTCTAGCAGCTTCTTGATTGGCTGCAGATGTTCTAATCAGCCTGTCTTGTCTCCGAAAGATTCCTGATTGTTGTGGAACCTTCTCTGTTACCATACCCAGGGAAAAGGGACCTACTTAGCCTGGGGCTAATATATCTGCCTTCTATTACTCCTGTAGCCATCTGGCCCGACCCTGTCACAAAATATTTGTACTGTAAAAAAAAGAAACCAAAACTATTTTTCGTTTCACCTCATACAAGTACTGTAGTACAATATCTTTATTGTGAAAGCACAACTTACAAATGTAGAATTTTTCTTACAGAACTGCATTCAAACAAAACAATGTAAAACATTAGAACCTACAAGTCGAAGCATGAAGGGGCATACAAATGTTTGGCATATCTGGCATGTAAATATCTTGCAACACCAGTTACATGCAAACACCTGTTCTCACTTTCAGGTGACATTGTAAGAAGTGAGCAGCATTATCTCCTGTAAATTTAAACAAACTTGTTTGTCTTGGCAATTGGTTGAACAAGAAGTAGGACCGAGTGGACTTTATACATTGAGTGTGACATTCCAGACTCCATGGTGAAAGGATAATTTTCATAAGCAAGCAATTTAAACCCCAGGTTTCTAAATGAAAAAATCTTTGAACAGACCAGACTTCTTGTTTTCAGTTTTATACTACTACTAAATCCAGTCAGGAGCTGGACCCACACAGCGACACAGGTGATTTGTCAAATATAGGGTACACTGAACCTCTCCCAGCATTTGTTAATTAACTTTACATAAGGTCATATGGAAACTGCTGGCACAAGGCATAAGCAGACTAAGCTATTGTTTAGGGCCACAAGCAGCTCAAGGGCCCCCCATATGCTTTTTATTATTATTTTCATAGAATATGCCTTTTTTAGTGTGTGTGGGTGGGGAAAAATATTCATGCTTAGGGCCCCCAAAGGGTTAGCACCACCATCTGGAAAACTTCTACCTTCTGCCACCAACCATGGCATTTTATACTTAGTAGCATGCACAAACTGAGCAGAAATAAGTGTGCAGTGCAGCATAGTGAGCAAATTGCCAGTGTTTCCATACGTCCTCCACGCATTCTGCTTAGTAATTTTTTTTTTTTTATAAATAAACCCAGAGGGACTAATTCACACTAGACAGTAAAAGCAACCTGCAAGACTAGAATTTGCTTTGCTGAGCTGAACCAGTCCTGGAAAGCTGCATGCAACTCCTGATAAATTATTCCATCTTCAAGACAGAAGGCTGCCAACATGCTTGCTACAGTCACACACGTCACCACTGCATGTTTGTTACACAATTCATTTAATAAATCCTTTCTACCATTCCCAGAGTGATACGTTTCTATTTATACTAGCCAACTCAGCATAGTAATAGCTACTTCCCCCCCAAAGACTCTAGACGCACCCTTTGTCATTCCATTCACCACAGTACCTCTCACTCATTATTTACATTAATTGGTGCCTGGAGTACAACTTAAATGATTTGTTGAAATAAATATAACTGGTTATTTCAAGTATAACTCTCATTTCACAAGGATATACATATGATATTTTCAGAAGTAGTAAACCAACTAATCTCCCCATTCACTTTGAATCAGTCTCTGTCACAGCTTGACACTTCTAAACATTTTTGACAGGGTGTGAAATCACAAGTCTGTAACAGATACATATTTTTACAGACTAATTCAATGTCACTGTGTAGCTCAAAAAGAATATGCTTTGATACAGTGATTCTATTTTGCCTTATTTTGAGTCTTGCTTTTTTTATATTAGTCAGCAGATGAGAGAAGTGCCAAAATTTTTTTTTCCCCAAGTGGCTCCTGATTGTGGGTGCTCCTCTTAGGCCTGCTTTTCAGAAATGCCAAGCATCCACTGCCCTTACTGAAGTCAAAAGGAGCTGCAAGTGCTTACCATCTTTGAAAATCCAGCCCAACTCTCAATTTGGGAACTTAAAAGCAGTGGCTACTTTTGAAACTTTGGCTGTATGTGGTTCACCTGGGGTCTGTGCCAGAGTCAGGAGAAGAACTGTGGTCTCCTGACTCTTAGACCTGTTCTTTACCGAAAAGACCATCTTTCCTCATCTATATATTCTGAAGAGCAGGATGCAATAGGCAGTCTGCATTCACATGGCACTGACAGGAGTCTAAAAGCTAGGCTCATTCTGTCCATTTCTTAGCATATATGGTAAATATAGTGCGTTAAATAGTCTGATGAAGTGCAGTAGCCACTTCATAAATTGTGTTACTATCTCCCCATAACTGGAGCCCGCAGAGCTCATCTGGGATTTACCCATAGTTTTGACAGGTGTATATATAGGGTGTGTATATATATATATATATATATAGGATGAATATCTTTACATGTCCTAAACAGGTAGGCCCTCATTTTGTTCACCTGTGACAGACCCAGGCTAGATGAGTCGATTTTCTCCTCCAAAATTAAATCTAACATTCTGGAAACACAAAGTTGGGACAGGCAAGGGATAGTTATTTCTATTTCATCATTATCTGAATGGTAGCATGATGCAATCTGTTGAGTGCTTTCTGGGATTGAATATAGTGTCTATGGTTATATCAAATGGTTAGAGCAGAGCACTGGAGTCAGGACTTCTGAATTATATTCCTGGCTCTGCAAGACTATAATCATGAACAAACCATTTTAGAAACCATTTCAAACTTTTGATGCCTCAAGTTCTTCACCAAAAATCGACACCTCAGGTAGGACTAGATTTCCGAGGTACTGAGCATCTGTATCTCTAAATTTAGCCAATGTGAACATCAGATATTCAGCACCTCTGAAAAATCAGGTACTAGACATTTAAAGTTGGGCATCCAAATACTGAAACACCTAAAATTATTAGGGCATTTACAAAAGTTTGGCCCTTAACTGCTGGCCTCAGTCTCCTGTCTGTAAAATGAAGCTAATGCTTGTCTACCTCATTTACCAATGTTTCCAAAGTCTTTTGAGATCCATGAATGAACAGCATTATATATAAATTCAAAATATTATATTAGGTATTTGATAAAGTGAAGACTAAATTTAAAGAAACTATATAATATTTTATAGCATCATGCCTACCTGTGAATGACAAAATAATAATTCCTTTAGTCAGATCAGACTGAGCTAGAGAATGGTTTATACCATTGTCTGGAGACCTTAAATGGCATTAAAGCCATATTTATCATTTGAGCAGATAGAGGAGAGTGAATCTTTATAAACCAATCAGAGTTTCTTCAGATAGGACCGTTGTATTCTCCATAGATCAATGACTTCGGCTATTCCTATACAACTTGCTGTCTCAGCCAACTAGGAAAGAATTCCTTCCATTCAAGGAAGCCCAAAAGAAGCATATATATCATGTATCACTTGGCCACTGAGCATCTGCATCTACCACATTGCCTAATGACTGAACAATGTCAAAAGTGTACCAATTTTCAAGGAGGAAGGTAGGTAAATGTGCTATACAAAGTATATTATGTAGAAAGCTTCTAGAACTATAAGAAAAGGGAAACATTTCTGTAAAGTCTTCACGTCCTTTCTACTGTTAAAGACCGTACACGAGCAGTTCTCCCACTTTGGAGTCCCAACCGACAGTTTGTCAGGACCCCATTTTAATGGGGTCGCCATGGTTGGCATTAGACTTACTGGGGCATGGAGCCGAAGCTATATTCAATCCCAGAAAGCTGCCAAGGGCCAAAACCCTCGGGCTTCAGCCCTGAGTGTCAGGGCTCAGGTTACAGGCCCCCTGCCTGGGCCTGAATCCCTTCGGCTTCGCTTCCCTGCCCTGGACAGTGCGGCTCAGGCTTTGGCTTTGCTCCCCCACCCCATCCAGGGTTTGAGCTTTGGACCCCTCCCCTAGGGTCATGTAGTAATTTTTATTGTCCGAAGGGTCTTTCGGTGTGATGAAGTTTGAGAACCCCCTGCTGTACGCTGTTAGAGATTATAAAGAGTATAGTACACCTTCTGCACAAGAGTCAAATTTTTCATTGGTGAACCGCCACGCAAACACATTAAAATCAGAGACTAACAGCAAACATTACTGTACAATATACAAAATACACTGTGGTAATCAACTTTACATCACAGACTACATCTTTAGACATGCAAATAAGGGCACACAAATGTGCATATAATTGCCATCATTATGCAAACAATTGCAGTATTTATGTGCACAAATATCCAGCTGTGTCTCTAACTGGTCTACATTATGTACCTAATTAGGTCTCCAATGATCTAACCATGATTACTTGTACCATCATGGTATGTATTGTAGCAGAGCTCTGACCTTGTCCCCATGGATCCCGTGCTTCCAGGCGGTTTATGCTAGCTTCGGAGGCTCACTGCAACCCTCCTCGTAGCCCTTCTCTCTCTAGGGCCAGGGATACAGTCTACTGAGCCCTTTTCATCATAAGCCAGCAATGGAGGTTGGTAAGAGAATTCCCACAGTCTCTGTTGCTCCTACAGCCTCATGCCAAAACAATTTAGACTCCTGTCCTGACAGGGGCCTGTTTTCCCCTCCCAGGAGGTGTTTCGATAGTGGTGGGTTGGGGGGAACCTGGGCCTACCCTCCACTCCGGGTTCTGGCCCAGGGACCCTAATGGTAGCAGCTGTTGGCAGCCAACTTTTTACTGCCAGAGTTGCTACATTTCCCTGGGCCACTTTCCCACAGCTCTCCTGCTTCTCCCTTCTTCACCCTTACCTTAGGGCTCCCTTACTGATGACTTGAGGGTGTCTTCATTAACCAGCCCTTCAGCTTCACTTCCGCTCCTCTCTGCCTGACTGGAGTGAGCCCTTTTATATTATCAGAGGGGCCTTAGAGTCAGGTGGACACATTAGCTTAATGGCCTCATCTGACTCTTTGCAGGTTAATTGGAGTAAGGTGTTCTCATTAGCCTGGTGCAGCCCGTGCTCTGGTCAGTCAAGGAACAGAAAACTGTTAACCCAGTGGCCAGTATATCTGCCTTCTGCTATTCTGCTGTACCCAACTGGCCTGGGTCTATCATAGGATGCACATGGTATGTGTGGAACATTCATGTATTTGAGCACATATCAAAATGCACAGTGATGACCCTATACATCTAACAGAATATGGAGATATGGTTTTCCCACTGGCTACTCTACCAGTCAATAACTTTTGGGAAAAACATCCCTAAACAAAGGTAATACAGGATTTAGTTGAAATGTTTGCAAGCTTCATGCAGTGTTTCCCCCAGGAATTGAAATGGGGGGGGGTTGGAATTTACAGAGGGGGGGAAGGGTCAGGACCGATGAGGGGTGAGACCATGAGGGTGAAGATAGGGCTCTATGGCACTATAGTAAAAAAACTGAAAAATGGTTTCATGACCATTTTATTAGATTTAACTCATGTTTTAAAATTATGCTTTAAAATTAAAGTTGGCTACTCAAGCCTTCTATGAAGCACTATATTTACATCCTTCTTGGTTTCTAGATTTAATTTTGCACAACTCTGTTAATAAACTTCTTGAATGCAGTGTGTTCATTTTCGGTGGCTTCTTGTGTATCCAGTACTTCCATTCCGTCAACTGATATGCTCTTTAGTTCATTCACGTGATCAGGCATAAGGCGACTTCTTTCAGAACTCAAAATTCTATTCAATGACAAAAAACAATGCTCAACTGTAGCTGTTGTGACTGGGAGTAGCAAGAGATGAATTCCTATTTCTTTTGGTAGGAAGGCCAGAAGGGGGTGCAGCTGGACTTAGTTCTTGAAAAACACTGTGTAAAGGTGGTCTGAGATAAGGGTCTTAATCTCAGAAACCCTTCTGGCTGAGGTGATCACCACCAGAAAGGTGACCTTCCAGGAGAGAAGCAGTAAAGAGGGAGCAAACAGCTCAAAGGGGGGCCCCATGAATCTTGACAGGACCGGGTTTAGGTACCATGAGAGGGGGAGGTCGGTTTGCAAACCTGAGGATAGTCTTTCCAGCTCCTTGAGAAACCAGACCGTCATCTCGTGAAGAACACTCACCTCTCATTCACTGGAGGGTGGAAGGCTGAGAGGGCTGACAAATGAACCTTAACAGATGAGATCGGCAGACCTTGCTGCTTTAGGTGGAGCAGAAAGAACAAGATAAACTGTGAGAAGATCGAGATAGAGAGTAATTGCATTTGGAGACCCAACAAGTGAACCTTTTCCACTTGGCCAAGTAGGTAGCCCTGATGGAAGGCTTTATACTTCCTAGCAAGACCTGTCAAACTTGATCCGAGCAGGCTTGTTCTACAGGTTTTAGCCATGCAGCATCCATGCAGTCAGGGGGGGTAAGGTTTGCGTGAAGCAACCGGCCATGGTCTTGTGAAATCCATGTGAAGTCCATGAAGCCGGTGTGCGAGTTGAGCTGCCACCAAGAGATCCAGAACCATGCCGAACCAATGCTGGCATGGCAACGCCGGTGCTATTAGGGTAACCCTCCCCTTGTCCCTTTTGATTTTTAGGATAACTTTGTGAACCAAGGGGATTGGTGGGAAGGCATTCAGTAGATGGTCTTCCCCCGAGAGCAGGAAGGCATTGGAGAGGGAGCCCTTGCTGTGCCTGCTCAGCGAGAAGAACTTATGGCATTTCCTGCTCTCCCTGGTGGTGAACGGGTCCACCTGGGGAGGTCCCCACTTCTGGAAGATGATACTGATGACCGCCGGGTGAAGAGACCACTCATGGTGAGGAAAAGGATCTGATGAGGTAATCCACCAGTACGTTCTGGGCTCCCGGGAGCTGTGTCTCCTTGAGATGAATGGAGTATATCATGCAGAAGTCCCACAGCTGGAGAGCTTCCTGGTACAAGGCCAAAGATCAAGCACCTCACTGCTTGTTGATATAAAACATTGATGCAATGTTGTCTGTCAGGACCTGCATTACTTTGCCTGAGATCTGGAGAAAGATCACTTAGCAAGCCAAATGTACTGTTCTGAATTCCCTGACATTTATTTGTAGGGAGAGTTCTTCTTGTGACCAGAGGCCCTGGGTCCTGAGGTGGGCTCCCCACCCTAGGTCTGACACATCTGAGATTCAGTCTACAGATGGCTGAGGGGCAACAAAGGGTACCCTTTTCATTACCAATCTTGGGTCTTTCCACCAGGCCAGGGAAGTGCGGATTGGAAGCAGTACAGAGTCTAATTGGTGTTTGCTCAGCCACATCTGGAGGGGCCTGAGGCGCTGCCTTGCATACTGTAGCTCATAAGTATATGCCACCACGCATCCCAAAAGTTTGAGGCAGACCCAAGCAGTCATCATCAGGTGGCCATGACCTTGGATATCAGGTCTGACATAATCCAGAACTGGGCCTCCAGCAGAAAAGCTCTGGCTTGGGTCGAGTTGAGCATTAACACTATTCTCTGAACCAGAACCAGAGTTGACTTTTGCTCGTTTATCAGCAGGCCCAGCACGTGGAAAGTGGCTTGGACTGTGCTTATGCTATGCTGTACCTGAGCCTGTGATCAACCCTTGATCAGCTAGTCATCAAGGTATGGGTAGACTTGCATACCCTGAGGAAGGCTGGTACTACCACCATAGATTTTGTGAAGGCTGCCGATAGACTGAAGGGGAGAGCAGTGAATTGGTAGTGGCACTGAGCCATTACAAACCTAAGAAATCTTCTGTGGTCACAAAAAATAGAGATTTGAAAATAAGAATCCTTTAAGCCGAGGATGGCATACCAGTCTCCTGCATCCAGAGAGGGAATGATGGAGGCCAGGGAGACCGTATGGAACCGCAGTCTCTTGAGATATCTGTTGAGGCAATGCAGGTGCAAGACAGGCCATAGGTGTCCTTTGGGATTAGGAAATATCAGAAGTAAAACCCCTTCCCTCTCAAGTCCTAGGGAACTTCCTTTATGCCCCCACATATAGGATGGATTGCACTTCCTGGGTGACTATTTGCTCATGAAAAGGGTCCCTGAAAAGGAATGGGGATGGGGTGTGTGTAAAAGGGAGGAGTGGAGGAAAACAGGAGGGTGAAACCAACTGTTACTATACTCAGGACCCAACGGTCCAATGTTTTATATGACCACACTGGTCTGAAAGGTGACAGGTGGTCCAAAAAACAAAAGGGGGAGAGGACCTGGAGTTGAGACTGGCATAACGCTCTCAGGCACACCTTCAAAATCCCTGATTGTCCCCGCTGGAATATCTGAAAGAGCCCGACTGGGAGGCTAAGGTGGAAGGAAGGGGCTGGCGACACTTGTAAGCCTTCCCCTTTCTTTTGTCGGGATCTTGCCTAGGAGGTGCTGCAAACCTGGAAGGCTGCTGGGGTCTAAACTGCTTTCTGGATGCTGGTGGCATGTAAAGCCCTAAGGACCGGAGGGTGGCTCAAGCCCTTGAGGATGTGAAGTTTTAAGTACATCTGTGCCGAAAACAGGGAGGAGCCTTCAAAGGGGAGATCGCGGAGGGACTGTTGAATTTCGAGAGGGAGGCCCCAGGACTGGATCCATAAACAATGCCTCATGGTGACCATTGATGCCGTAGACCTTGCTGCTGAGTCTGCCACATCCAGAGCTGCCTGAGGGAGGTCCTGGCCACGCTCTTGCCCATCTCCAGGATGGCCATGAATGTCTGCCTTGACTCCTGCGGAAGAGAGTCATTGAATTTTGACAGCGAGTCCAACAGATTAAAATCATACCTCCCCAGCAACACCTGCTGGTTGGAAATACGTAACTGGAGGCTGCCCATCGAATAAACCTTTTGTCTAAAAAGATGTGGTCTCTTAGCCTCTTTATTCTTGGGGTGGCACTAGACTGCCTCTGTCGGTCCCGGTCATTTGCTGCCAACACTAACAGGAAAGGGGGGAATGAATAGTACTTGAACCCATTTGCTGGTACATAACATTTCTTCTCTTCCCTCTGTGGTGGTGGGGGGGGCAGAGAAGATGGAGTCTGCCACAGCTTTTGGCTGGTCCCATCACTGCTTTGTTGAGGGGCAAGGCCACTTTGGAGGGAGCAGCTGCAGCCAGGATATCCAACAGGCTATGTGCTGACTCAAGATCCTCAACCCCCAGAGCCAGGTTCGCAGCAAGTCTTTTCAGTTGGTCCTGGTGGGCCCTGAAATCAAGGACCTGAGGGAGCAGGTTACATGGTCCTGCCACCGCTTCATCTGGAGATGAGGAGGAAGGCTTGTGCCGGAGGGGCAGCTCCCTCCTCTTCCTCTGCTTGCACCACATCCATTGGGGTCACATCCTGGACATTGGCACAAGGGTTGGTACTGGAATCGGGATCCAGGCTGGTGGCACGTCTCTCTGAAACCACAGATTATGAGCAATGGGAGGGAGGACCTGGTACCAAGGGAAACCCCCAAGGATTCCAGTATGGCCATTGCATCAGCCAGTGGCCTACTGGCCAGATGCTCACCAAAGGGCCAGTACCAAAGTCTGTTTGTGCATAGGCTGGGTACTGGTGAGTAGGTCTTTGGTGGAGCAAAGGATTCCCCTTCGGACGCCAAAGAGGATTCTTCTCTTGGAGACCATGGCGGAACAGTATCTGATTTTGCCTCAAGGTGGTCCTGGGGCTCCAGGGACCGGCAGCGGGTCAGTGACCACTGTGTCCGGATCATGGAAGGTTCGCCCCTAGATGGTGCCAAGGTAATTGGTGCCAGGAAGGAGCTTGATGCTCCTTGCTCTCTCCTGTCCCCAGCCAGCTTGGCTGATGGGGGTCCTTGCAGGATTGGCAGACTCAGCACTCTAGGTGGAGTCGGCGGCACTATTATTGGCTCCAGTCCCCGCATGTCCTCCTTCTGCACGAGAAAGTGCCCTCTCTTGGTGTGCTGTTTTTTATGCTTCTTCCTCAGCACCAGATATGGAGAATGATTCCAGGAAAAGCACAGTGCCGTGGGAGCGCTCTGCACGGATGCCAAAATACTTGGTGCAGATCGGAACAGCTTGGTTCCAAGACTGGTCTCGGGCCACCTCCATGAGAATGGCTTCAGCAGAATGTCCATCTTTCCTAGTACCAGGTCTGAAGTCCCTGCAGATCTGGCATTTATCTTTAACATGAGCCTCCCCCAGACGCTTTAGACATCTAGAGGGTGGGTCACTCACTGGCATCAGCTTGCCACAAGAGGTACATGGCTTGAAGCCCAGC
This sequence comes from Dermochelys coriacea, assembly GCF_009764565.3. NCBI lineage: Eukaryota > Metazoa > Chordata > Testudines > Dermochelyidae > Dermochelys > Dermochelys coriacea. The sequence continues at coordinate 10,607,031 of NC_050079.1, read as the reverse complement.
CCCTGTGGCAAAAAGTCTCCTGACGACAGGGACAACTATATACGCTACTATGTATACTAACTCTAAGAACTATTTCAGAGTAGAAGCCGTGTTAGTCTGTATTCGCAAAATGAAAAGGAGTACTTGTGGCACCTTAGAGACTAACAAATTTATTTGAGCATAAGCTTTCGTGAGCTACAGCTCACTTCATCGGATGCATTCATCCGATGAAGTGAACTGTAGCTCACAAAAGCTTATGCTCAAATAAATTTGTTAGTTTCTAAGGTGCCACAAGTACTCCTTTTCTTTTTTCTAAGAACTATGTACACTAACTACAATAACTACACAGATAATGAATGGAGAAGAGTCCAAACCACTGGGAAAGAAGCCTTGCCACAGCAAGAAAGATTGTTTCAGCAACCGTGATGGGCGGTAAGAAGGAACTGAGAGGGCACAGGGCCAGTGGTGCCCCTTATACCGGTGCTTTTGCACATGACTCCACAGGGTGTGAGAGCCAGCTCTGCAGATACCACTAAGAGAAAAATCTCTGGCAACAGTGTATGTGGCGTGCACATACACCTAGCATGGAATGGACATGAGAAAGCACTCAAATGAGAACATTCATGTTTTTCATGTCCCACTTTTAAAATAACTTTATTACCTACACAGGAAAGCACTTCCCCCCCTCTCCCCATACACTTTCAAGTGTTGTGGTCTTTCAAGTGTTGTGTGTGCTGCTATTCAAATCTTGGGCTAGAACAGTCACTCACCAGAGACCTTTCGACCTGATGTGGTGACTAGAAAATACAGAGGTCTCCCCTACTCTGTTCATTCACTCAAAACTCTTAGGACCAGAGGTGAGAGCACCTTGCAGGACTCAGTCTCCCCTATGATTGGTACCTGTATCAGAGATAGCACGGGGGAAGCAGAGCAGCCACTGCCAGGCAGTTATTCCCCATATTATGGACGGCTAGAGCCATTTCATTCCCTACTCTGCTCCTGGGGCAGCACAACTACATGGTGAACTTTGCATCTGACTGATTTTAAATTCACAATCCAGACCCTGATTGGCAGGAAGCCAATGGAGGCAACATCGTATATCTAAACACAGAATATTGTCAGGGAAATGTCTGACATCTAATTTCCATGTTGCCACTGACTTGCTGTGTGCTCTTTGACTCATTTAACCCTTCTACGTCTTGTTTGTGAAATTAGTATTTATCCACACTGCATGGCTTTTATGAGGTTAATGTAATGTTTGTAAATAACTGGTTGGAATATAAGTGCTGACTGTTCTATATAGTTTACTCCTTTTCATCTGTGGCTCCTTTTTACACAATCCCTCCCCATACTAATTTCTGCTATTACCTTTCATCTGTTTAGCACATCTCTAGCATGCAATGTGCCCATAAAGAACAGACTAGCTCCATGGAAAGTAAGATTACTTCTATCAGGAAGAATCCTTTTGTTTTACAGCCTGCCAACTAGCGATGATTTGGCACAGCCAATGTTTTTATTTTTAAGCAGACTGAATGTGCAGACAAAGGAACATTTTATGAAGAATTATGTTTGTTGCTTTCCTTCACAAGCGGTCTGCTGCATTTATCTGCTACTATTTATCCTCTGGATCTGAAACTAAAATAGCAGAGCTATCAATTTTATTTTCTATTGAATGAACATATTCAGTCAAACAAATGTAAGCAAGCTGAGGACACTTGCAGTAGCACAGGAGGTAGTTTGGGTCAAAGTAATCTCTCATACACAGATGGAGTTCTTTTAAAGTCACCAATGTTGTGCCCATTTACACCAGCATTAATTTGGCCCTTATTTGATTGGTGGCCAACCTCCTGTTTTAAAAAATCTAACATCTTGGGAATTAATTATAAAATATTATAACAAGTAAATAAGTATCTAATACAATAATGAAAAATGGGACTGAACCAAAACCCTGGATCTGAACACCTCTGAGCTCTGGGAGGATGCAGAATCTGAACTTAGATCCAAACGGCACAACTGGCTGCCAATTCTACCAAAACCCTGAATTTACAGGGGACACTATCTCAGCTTTCAGATACACGTGTACAACCTGTTAATTTCAAAGAGGCTGTTTATGTGCGTCAAGCATAGAATTTGGCTGCATGAAAAAGCCATCCACAATAAACAGCAACCAGAGGTTTAACACACCACATCATCATCAATAATGCACAGCAATGAAGCAGCTCTTTAAAACTAAGGAACATTCAGCAGTAAGTTGGGAGCTGAAAACTGGTGGTACTCTAAAGGACTACAGTAACACTGGAAAATCAAAGCTTAACCTCTGCAATAATCATGCAACAAAGTTAATGCTTAGAAAAACAAGTGTAGCAGTAGCAATACTCCAGGTGGATGCTCAAGCTAAGAAGTCCTTTCCTGAAAGTATGTTTAAGTTGATGTAGTTTAACTACACAGAGAAGGTACTTCATTCTTGCGTTATATAGAAAACAAAGGATGAGTACATTATATAGAAAACAAAGATGGAGAGACTTGCACAGTATTCTTGGCTTAAGTACAGTCTTGTCTATTGATTTACATTTAGAGTTAGAGCCACAAAGGGATTTAGGCATCTAACTGCTACTTTGGGAGTCCAAAATTTAGATCCTCAAAACCAAAGCTCAGCTGCTACCCAACCTGTGGCACGTAAAATTCCCAGGCACCTAAGTTTCTCTCAGTGGACATGTGTGAAGCCATCTAACTTCTGATGCCACTGAGCTGCTTCTGGCCAAGCCCCACCAGGATCCTGAGACTACATGTTTCCTCGCCTAACTGAGCTGCAGAGCCCAATCCAGTAGACATCCTCAGAGGCTGCCTGAGAATAACTATAGCCCAGTGGTTAACACACTCTCATGAGACACCAAGGTTTCAGTCCCTGCTCAAATGACTTAAGTGCCTAATTCCAGTGCAGGATTCACAAGTGTGAATTCTGAGTAGAGGGAAGCACCACCCTCTGGCTCAGAGTTAAGTACCTAATCCATTAAGTCTGTGATGCTACTCCCCATATTCTTCATAGAAATATTGTTATAAGATGATAGCAGCATATCTGGGATGTATTTTATGCAAGATGGGTCTTGTGAGATATCATTGGAAAGGTTATGATTTACTGAATATGATTATCCTATTTGTAGGCATGTATCATTTTTGTATCTAAAGTTAGGAATATTGACTATGTAACAATTACAAGTGGGTTTACACCTGGGGAACGCCCACCAGACAAAATGCAATCAGTCTGGCTGGTTAGTCAATGGGCCATTGGGGAGAAAAATAGGACTTTGAAGATGCTAATTTCCCACCTTCCTGGGAAGTCTTCCTCAGGGCGTATGGATTCTTTAACACTGCAGGGACATGTGATCATATCACCTGGTATTGGATTCCATCTTGGACTGTTAGTATTTTTACACAAAGGGGGTGGGGATCAAATTGGGAAACAAAGGATTCCTGCCATATGTAAATCCTAATTAAGCCAGGGAAGTGAGTTAATCAAGGTTGGTTCTTCACTGAATCCTCACCCAAGATGACTGCTGAAAAGACCTAAATCTGATCTGGGGAAGAAAGGACTGGACCCAGGTTAGAAGGTGTCTGGCCTGTGAAAGGAATACCTGGAGTTCTAAGCTGCAAGCAAGAGTAGTTTGTCTTCAAGAAACTCTGGAACCTGCTTAAAACAACATTTAGGGTGAGAAATTACTACTTGTAGCCAGGTTTCAGAGTAGCAGCCGTATTAGTCTGTATCTGCAAAAAGAAAAGGAGTACTTGTGGCACCTTAGAGACTAATATTTATTTGAGCATAAGCATTTACACTGAATGCATCCGATAAAGTGAGCTGTAGCTCACGAAAGCTTATGCTCATATAAATTTGTTAGTCTTTAAGGTGCCACAAGTACTCCTTTTCTTTTTACTTGTAGCCAGTTTCTTTAGTGTATTAAGCTTAGCTTGTGCGTTTGCTGTACAGTGGAGTCACGTCATACGCGCATTTAACGGATGCGCATTCAACTATACGCGCTCAGCAAAAAAAAAAAAAAGAAAAAGAAAAACAACAATTTAAATACTGTAGTGCAGGCGATTCTTCCTACCATTCCACTCAATGAGAGTATGCCCCGGAACGAGCATGAAATGGGAGACGTGAATCTGCTGTTCTCTCAGTTGGTCTCAGTTCCCACATGCCTCTCACAGTGTGAGCATCTCGCCGCGCTGAGTGATTCTAGTGTTTAAAGAGACATTCTGTATTTTTCATACAACATGGCCCCTAAACGCAAGCCAACTACTTCATGTGGTGCTCAACCAAAGAAACAGTGATCTGTTCCAACGCTTGAGGAAATACTGGCTGTGTTGGACTTATTGAGAAACGGTATGTTGGTCTCCAGTGTGGCATGTAAATATGGCCACAACGAATCTAGCATCCGTGCCATGCTGAGAGATTCGAGAGAGAGAAATTTGTCAAGCCGTGGCATCAAGTGCTCCAATAACAACTGCTAAGATGATGAGCCAGGTGCGTGATAAGACTTTAGTGAAGTCTGAAAAGGCATTAAACTTATGGCTGGAAGACATGAACTGTAAACATGTGCCTATCAATTGCAATACGTTGCCAGAAAAGACTCTTAGCCTCTATGCGCTGGTCAAACCTCCAGCTGAAGAGGGATAGCCTTCTGATGAGAAGGAATTTAAAGCCAGCCAAGGTTGGTTTAACAGTTTTAGGAACTGCTTCAACCTCAAAAACATGCAGACTAATGGTGAAACTTCATCTGCCAACCAAGAGGCAGCAAAAGCCTACCCCGAACAATTAAAGAAAATCAAAGAAGAAAAGGGCTATCTTCCAGAACAAGTTTTTAATGCTGACGAGACTGAGCTTTTCTGGAAAAAAATGCCCAACTGCACTTACACTTCAAAATCAGAGAGACAAGCCCCTGGCTTCAAAGCAGCTAAAGACCGTGTGAATGTGTTTTGTGGCAATGCAGTTAGGCATTTAATAAAGCCGGGTTTGCTCTACAGGGCTGCAAATCCCCGTGCCCTAAAAGGCAAGAACAAAAATCTCCTGCCTGTGTTCTGGCAATCAAATAAAAAGGGTTGGGTGACGGCAGCATTATTTCTGGATTGGTTCCAGAAGTATTTCATTCTGGAAGTCAAGCAGTACCTTGAAGAGAAAGGACTTGACTTTAAAGTGTTGTTGATTGTAGACAATGCAACTGGCCACCCTGAGGGACTCCAGTTTGTGCATAATAATGTTGAAGTCTTTCTCCCCTCCAGTACCATCTCCATCCTCCCACCTCTTGACCAGGTATGATTTGCTGTTTCAAGATCACGTACACGAGGCTTATGTTCTCATGGATACGTAGTGCTACGGATGCTGATCCCAGTCTTAACATGATGGAGTGCTGGAAGTCCTTCAACATCGCCAATTGCATCCATTGCCTGTTTAATATAAGTGATGCAATCAAGCCTGAAACAGTCAATGCATGTTGGCGAAACCTATGAAAAGAATGTGTGAATGATTTTAAGGGTTTCCTGACCATTGACAAAGAAGTGAAATGCATTGTTCAGGTGGCCAGGCAAGTGGGTGGTGATGGCTTCATCAACATCCTTGAGGAAGACACTGGAGAATTAATTGAGGGCCATAGAGAAACATTGACTAACAAAGAGTTAGAAGAACTGATAAAATAGTCTACAGAAGACGAAAATGACAACGACAAACAGGAAGAGCCAGCAAGTTGGAATCTTCAAAAATTTGCTGAAGTGTTCCAAGCAGCGAAACACTTGAATGATTTAATTTCTGAATATGATCCCTCTATGGAACGAAGCCTCAAAATCACATGTAGTATTACGGACGATTTGAGGCTGTATCAAGAAATGTTTGAGCAACTCAAGAGACAACAGTGACAGTTGTTGATCACCATGTTTTTCAAGAAAAAACAACCAGCAGCAGATGAGCCTACACAATCAACTTCTCAAGCTGAACCAGAGCCAACCACTTCACCATTATCATCGTTGTCGTAGACTAGCAAGAATATCCAGGATGAATTGTGAGTGGTTAGGTATAGTGTTTTCCTTTTTTATTCTTTTGTTCTTCCGTCCCTCTCTCTCTCTTTTATGTAATTAAAAATACTGTAAAATTATATTTTGCATGTACTCTATTATATACTGTACATTACTGTATACATTATACATATTACTGTACAGGGTTGTACAGCGTACACAAAATCATGTACAGTATACTGTACTTTATGGGCGACTTAAGGGATTTTCAAGGGTAATTTTGACTATATGCAATTTTCGCCTTACACGCTGACTTTAGAACCTAACCCCCGCATAAAATGCGACTCTTGCTCAGTAATCTGCTTTGATCAGTTTGCTATCCCTTATTGTCACTTAAAATCTATCCTTTGTAGTTAATAAACGTGTTTTTGTTTTCTCTAAACCAGTTTGTGCAATTCATAACTGGGGGGCAAAAAGCTGTGCACATTGAGGGAAGAGGCAATTTTCATGAGCTTATGCTTTACAGTTCTCTGTGCAGCACAAGACAACACAATTTTGGGTTTGCACCCCAGAGGCAGTGTGCACTTGAATGGTGGGCAATCCCCTAACTGATTCTTCCCATGCAGGTTGATTTCAGTGTCTGTGTCTTTCTACAGCTGGGCGTGTCCCTACCTGTGTGTGTTCTAGAGGAGGCTTGAGGGCCTGGCTCAGCAAGACAGGGTGAGGGAGCCCAAGCTGGTGGAACGGGCAGGCTCAGTTGGACTCCAGTACATCAGGTGGCACTCCGGAAGGGGGGGGGCACCCATCACAAAGTCCGACTCCTCTCCTTAGCATTTCCTACCAGCTAGTTTAGGTGGCTTCCTGCTCAGTACGCTGGCTTTTGTGAATCCCATTCTTAGGCTCCCATCTCCCTCCAGGCTTTTGTACAGGAAGCCTGGAAACCTAATTCAAGGCAGAGAAGTTCAGTGTGTGGTATGGGGCCTAAATTTAGGCATTGTAATGCTAAACTCAGTTCCCTTTGTGGATCTAACCCTCTTTATCTGTGTTGGATTATTTGCCACAGCAAGCCCTTAGCATGTATTATTATTACATCCTTTGTATTTGAGGGATTACAACTTAAGCCCCAGAAATACATGTCAGTAACTGATCTTCATCACAACAGTCAAGATCAATTCTTATGTCAGTTACATTTTAGACTATGCAAAAATAAATAAATACATAAAATAAGGGAGATCAACAGTTCTGTTACAGAAGTGCCCGACATGCTGTTGGGCCGGCCACAGACATAGCTCCCCATGGATTAACTGTGCTTGTGTAATGCCTGCAGGAACAGATTCCTTATTTGTGGAAGTTGACAGCACAATTACCCCATGGGGAACTATGTTTGTGCATTTCTGCAACTACTCCCAGAACTGCAGATCTCCATAACAGTTATTTTCATTTGCAATATAGATGAGAAGTCAAAAACAGAAGATTGCAACAAAATTCTCTCTCTTCATAATGCCAAATCTCTATTTCCAATAAAGATGGCTGCCACCAGCATTTGATTCTGCAGTAGTTTTTTAAAAAAAGATAAGAAATTTTATAATGATGATGAATGAAGTAAGATAAAAGAGAAACTAAAACCCATACATTTAATGCATTCATTTGATGGGCTTTGATAAGTCAACTCTCTGAAGTATGGGACAGGAGTGAGTTTTTTTGTACAGGCTGCTTATAATTCTGCTTCCAGCGATTATGAACGGCTCACATTCAGATGAGAAATGCAGCATTAAGGCTGCAAACCACTAGAGCCTTGACAGGACCAGACTAGAGATGGGCTTTAGAAAATCTTGATGCTCTTGCATTATAGTGAATGCTTCATACAGCGTTTGAGAGAAGAATATTCAGAAAATCAAAAGGAATAAATCAAAAATGGGGGAAAAGTATTTAGCTTTTCATCTGATATTCACATTGAACAACAGACCAGGTATTTCTGACTTTTGGTAGAATTTTAAACAGAATCAACAAATAGGTTTTGCATGAAAACTCAGAAGTCAAAATGTTCACTGAAATTCAACCTATTTTACAGTACATTTCCTTGGATGTTAGAGGGGATGGTGATAGTCACACATTAAACGGACTCCCTGTTATCTTACTGTTTCCAGAAGGTGTACTGTCTGTGTATATGGACTATTTGGAAGAAATCCGAACAATTTTTATTTAAATGTTCTTAACTTCTAATTTACAGGGAACTCATGTTGTTGACAAAGGATACTTCAAAACTTCCTTCTTTACAAGGGATGTGGAACAATATTGGGAGGTAAGAAATAAAGCAAATATTGATTAAAGTGGCATAACTATATCTTCTTTGGATGAAGAGAATATTAAATATTCTACAACTGCCAACCAAGCCTGACTTTGCTATTTAACAGAATTGTTTTTCGGTACAAATGTAATGTTATTACATGGGTTATACTCATTTTCAGGAAACCACAGAATACTGAGCTGCAACACAACATTGCCAGACAATCAAGAGAAAGGATATTCAAGAAGTGTTTAGTGGCCTAGACATAGGGCTCAGAGATAGCAACTCCCAAGCTCAAATCCCATGAACATTGTGCTTGGCCTAGGACAAGTTACTTAACCGCTAAGGGCCTGACTTTGAAGAATGCAAACGAACAGCTGCACGTAGAAAAACATGTGTAATTGCACACCTAGGCCCTGATTCTGCAACACTTATACATGTATGTAATTTTATTTGCATGAATACAGCGTTTTCATTTTCACTGAAGTCTGTCAAAGGAATTACTTTCAGATCAGAATCCTAATTTGCATCCACTATTACTATAATGAGGTGCAAAAAATAACACATTTGTATATGCAGATTGTCAATTAGATATATAACTGGCAGTTTAAAGCTTGAACATTTGTGGTAATATTGTATGCAAGCTAAGATCACAATGTAATATTGTGTAATTTTTTTTGGGGGGGGGAGAAAATGGCACTACGTGTTTCAATTACCGTATCAGTAAAATAGGGACAATAATTGTGTTTCATAAAAAAGAAAAGGAGTACTTGTGGCACCTTAGAGACTAACAAATTTATTTGAGCATAAGCTTTCGTGAGCTACAGCTCACTTCTGTAGCTCACAAAAGCTTATGCTCAAATAAATTTGTTAGTCTCTAAGGTGCCACAAGTACTCCTTTTCTTTTTTTGTGAATACAGACTAACACGGCTGCTATTCTGAAACCTGTGTTTCACAAGGGTGTCATGAGCAGTGAATTGTTAAATATTTGTAAAGTACTATTAAGGACCAAATTTGCCAAAGCCTGCATAGATATTTTGCCTGTGCCTGGCTTAACCAAGCAAATACCCCAATGCACATGCAAATCACAGTATTATTTCTTTTATAACTTCATTAAGCCAACTTGTGCTGTTATTAGGGTGTCCATCTGCCTTTGTTTACATAAGTTATTCAAGGTATTTTATTCAAGCCTTTGCATACAGTAGCATCCAGACTTCAGCTGTCTTTAGCAGTCAGGAGCATCATTTATAGTTAGCATCCTAATGGGTACAGTGGTACTTATTATGAGTCTCTATTTTATTTCTGAAACATATGATAGGCAGGTTTGAAGCTTGCCAAAGTGAAACTGCAGGCTGTGGGAGCATTAGAGGAAAAATATCATCCATTTTCAGAGTGGGATGTATGGCAAACACATGCTTTGAAGAGAAGAATGAAAGAGCCTACAACAGATGCTGGTGTATTTAGTTTTAATATTTGTCGCATAGCCGAGCCAGTTGGTAGGATTCAATAGTCTTTCCATTGCCATAGCAACCCCTGCTTGTCAGAGCAGAGCTGATCAGATGCAGGCTTCTCCCTTGTGGAAACAATCTGCTAAACCTCTAATCTGCATCTCCACTAACCAATGGGATTTTCAATTCCTATCTTTTAGGAAGGCAATCTCCTCATACTGTACATCTCCAAGGTGACCCTTCTGATGTGAATTCATGCACCTTACCCGTTACTGAATCCAAGTTCTGAACTGTTTAATGTGGCTAAAAGTGGAAGAGAATGACTCAGACTATAAGCTTTTCACATGGGAAGTTTTAAACACAATTCTAATTTAGGGAAATAATATTTAGCATTTTTCACAATTGCATCCAAACATTGGGTGTCATCCTACTCCCATTGTAACAAACAGAGAAATTCCTATTGACTGCAGTGGGTATAAAATTGCGCCCAATGATAAATCCACACCATACACTCATAAGGTACCCAAGTAGTATTTTACCGATTTGCTATTTTACAGATGGGGAAATTGAGGCAGCAGGGTGTGGCGTGCAGTGATTTTCCAAAGATTACACATTAAGTCAGTGGCAGAGTTTTTCTCCCAACCCTGTGTTTGGTTCTTAATAATAATAAATAATAATAAATATTATGAGATGGCAACATAATTTATTAAAACTGATATCTGACTAAAAGATAGAATCACTATTGCTATTGTTTTATCAGTTATTGGTGTATTCTGCACCTGGCACAAACACTCCACACTTTTAGGGTTCTCTTGTCCTCCACAGCAGGACAGTTTGCTCAAAAGTTTGGACACAATTTGGATATAACCCTGAACAGAAGTTTTGAGGTAGCTAGAAACAGAGACCTGAAAAATCCCAAATTGTAAGTCTGCACTGTATCCATTCCTTGTTCAGCCTTCTTCTTCAACCTCACTTTCCCAGAATAGATGGATAGATTGTCTTACCACAGGGCAAATACATTGATTTCAAAGGAAATGTTGCCTTAGAGTGACTTAGCTAGGTCTTCCAGGATTTTGTCCTACACACAGACTTAGAAACTGGAGGCAGAAGAACTAACTCATTATACAGTAGCTAGAGAACAAGAAAGTGTACATCGCTTATTGTTGAAGATAGAGGCCCTTTGAAAAGATCATTTAGTGTATTTCTAATATAGTATTCAGTAAGATAACAATGACTTTGCTTCACAAAGTCAAAAAGAGAGTGCTTCATATTCTTAATGTAGCTACTTTATCAAAGGTTTGAGAGAATTGCAAAGAGTTATGCAGTTTTGTAGTTAATCTACGTCTCCTTCAAACATGATTACTCAATGTAAAGTGTTTGATATAGGAAGCAATAAAGCAAGGATCTACCTGCAGATAAGCAGTAAAGCTGCAACTACCAGATATTCTTAACTCTAATGATTATACTTAGGCTTGGGAGCATTAGATTTTTATTGGTAAATGTCAATAAATGTTGATTTCACTACACACTATGACTGAATGCATCCCTGTATTCACACCCTACACACCACTGTAATAATCTTTGTACAAAATATGCCTTGTAAGGTATCATTTGAAAACGAATAACTTGCTGGTCAATAATATCATGGTGAAATATATGTAGCAACATTATATGTAAAGTTATGAACAAACTGAAATCATGACTGAAGTGTGTTTATGGACAAGTCTGGGACATGGGTAAACCTGTTTCTCAAAGACAGAGGACAAGCTGATGACTCTTACCAGGACTCTTATCATCAAAGGGGATGGGCAATCACCTATCAAGAGGCCATTCTTTGGCAAGGAGGAGCAGAAACAAACAGATCTGCATCTTAGAGCTTGTCTACACTGGCAATTTACAGCCCGGCAACTTTCTTGCTCAGGGGTGTGAAAAAACACCCCCGAGCGCAGCAAGTTACCTCGTGAAGTTGGTTTTTTTAGAGCGCTGGGAGAGTTCTCTCTCAGCGCTGCGCAGAGACCACACAATGCACGTTAAAGTGCTGCTGCGGCAGCACTTTAGCATTGCCATTGTAGACTAGCCCTTAGAAAACAACAGCATAGAACCTCTTTCACTTCCAGACTCCTTGATTCCAACTTCCCAGTCAGAATGAACTTTATCTAGGAGTAACTCTCAGGAAAATGCATTTCAAAGGGTGACTGGACTATAAAAGTGAGGGGCAAAAGCACCCCAACTTTTCTCCCCCATCCATCTACCGCTTTGACCTAAGATGACAAAAGAAAGCAGCATTTGATTGGGAGAAATCCTGACCTGAAATTTGGTCAGTCCTATTGCTCAGACCATGTGGTAAGAATTTTATCTTGAACCAAGTCTAATTTGGTAAGTTTTAGTCCTAGGAAGCATTTCATCTGTAATTCTCTTATAACCATTTTTTACTTTAATGTCTTATACCTGTATTCACTTAAAACCTATCTCCTTGTAGTTAAATATACTTGCTTTATTCTTTAATCAAAGCTAATCCAGTGCTGAGAACTGTATGGGTAACTCCATGTAGGGTAGCAGACTGTTATATATTGATCCTGTTAGAGGGGCAATGGACCTAATATATCTGGACTGTCCAGGGGAGGGCTGGACAGTGCAGAACACATTTTTGGGGGTGAAAATTCGAGATTTGGGAGTGTGTTGGGGTCACCCTGAAAATAGTAAACAAGGCTGCTGGAAGTCAGTGTGTAACCTGCAGGCTGTTTGTGAGTGGCTCAGGTGGGAGCTTCAGCAGTAAAGCATTGTCAGGCACCCCAAGTTGCAGGGAAAGGACTCTTGCATTTATTCACATCAGGTAATTTGCAGGGAGGTTCTTAAATGTTTAGCCTGCCCAGTTCAGTGTTAAACTGAATGGATTCTAATGAGATGACAGCAAATTCCCGAAGTTAACTGTATTCTGGGCCACTTTTCAACAAAGCCTGCCAACCATGTCTAATTTTGTCAAATATGAGACATTAAATATAATCCAGAATCCAAACTCACCTTCCTTCCTTCCTTCATCCAAATTAACATATTTTTGATCTGGGTCAATGCTGAGGAGCAGCCTCACTCACCTATTGATATGTTAAGTTTATCCAATTGTTTTCAAGGTACATTGTCAAGTTCTTCCATTATTCTAACCATCTCCTCCTCCTTTGCGGGTTTTATTCATGCTGCCTATACGTTCCAGCTCATTCTGTTTGTTTTCTCTTGTCTAACTGCTGAAAAATAAACCCATAAATATAGTTAATATTTCATACAACCTTTCTGAATCCCTAGAAAATGGAACTAATATTAAAAAAATTGATATCCCCTACCTTCAGATGTAGGTATCATATTATGGTCCATAACATTGTTATCACTGATTATGTCTATTGAAGCTAGTGGCATTTGCATTAAAACCTGGGTGTCAATCTCTAAAAGTTCTTTTAGTAGTGTAGGAACCTGAAAGAAACTTGGGGTTTCATTACAACGTAGAACTGCAATCCCTCAAGCATGATATACAGGTATAAAGACATTAGACGTACATCACATGAATATAGAGATATGACATATGAAGGCTTTCATATCTAGTTTAAAAACAAATTCATAGTGACACTAATCTACTAATGATTTGGCTTCTGACCTATCTAAGACCCTGCTCCTGCAAACATTCATGCAGGTGCCATGCCGGGTAGTCCTACTGAATTTGACGTACTTGTTTTCACTGGGGTGAATTTCACCCTAACTGTATATACCCAGCTCCTGCAGAGGGCTCACAATATCCTTGTTTGCGAGACAAGGTGGGTGAGGTAATATCCTCACCAATAAAATATATTACCTCACCCACATTGTGTCTCTAGTATCTTGGGACCAACACGGCTATAACAATAGGGCAAAAAGTATTCTTGTTCATCACTTAATATGGCCTTGTATAGGGCCTCTGTACTAGGGCATGAAATTCCCCTCATGCAGAAGGCCAGCACAACATTTACTCAACACTTGACTCATTTTCGGAGCCTAAATGGTGCCTACATGTTGCCTCTATGAGGCAGGAGAATTTCATTCATTATGCAGAACTTTTGTTTTTCAGTTTTTCATTTGTCACTTCACTTAGTTTTTTCAGGTAGCTTTAGAGCTATTTAGAACAAATGAAGGTCTATTAGGAGACCATGATGGAAAACTTAACAAGGGGATTAGAGGTTGCTATGCTTAGTAAAGATAAACTTTGATGGGTGGATGAAAATAACCAATACTCCATAAAAAATGTCTGAAGGATATGAACAGGATATAAACACAACCTGCAGTCTTATGGGAAGCAGGTGAGGCAGGTTAGCTGATTAGTTATTAGTATTATACACATGGTTTGTGTAAGTAAATTCCTTCCCTATTACATTTAAGGTAGGTCTAAGAAGAGTAGAAACAAACTTGGGAGGGGATAAAACAGAATGTAGAGATAATTAAGAAGAGAGGAAGAAGGAAAAATGTATTGGGTTAAGAGACAGGAGAGAGGGCAAAGAAGAGGAAAGGGTAGAAGAATGAAATGTAAGGGCTCCATCATTCAAGGTTCGGAGCACCCTGGCCTTAATCCAGGCAAACCCATAAGCAATCCCAGTGTTTATAGGTGTGGCTGGATTGTGGACAGTGCTCAATACCTTTCAGAATTAAACCCTAAGCATGCAGGTTCTCCTTTAAATATCCGTGCCCCGTGCATGTAGAAATGGAAATTAAATGGAACAAGGACAGTAACAACACTTATGTCTATTTCAAACTTTTAAAATTTATTAAAGTTCATTTTACGAATTTTAATTTAGACAGGATTTTAAATACTACCAAAGAAGAGACAGGATGGAGGCAGCATTCTCCATACATTTTCTTCCTCATTTCTCTTCATTTTTGCCTGTTTCCCCCCTGCATTTTCTGCAAGAAGTTAGTTATAATCCCAACATTTTCTTCAGTTTCCTACCAATTTGACGGTAACCCAAAGTACTGCAAGCAAATCTTACCTGCAACTTTCAAGCAATGAATCCAATTATTTCCCCTCATACAGCAAGTCAATTTGATGGAAGCTTGAACTAGTTCAAGCAAAATTAAGTCTAAAACCAAACCAAGCAGATATTTCTTTCATATTAATATTTTTTTTCAGATCAAAAACCCACCACTGCATTTGGTGCTGTTGACAGTCTTGATGGGAGATCACTGATTACATTGGCTATGGAGATGGAAATAACTCAGCACCCCCAGCAGTGGTCATTCTAGATCAGGGTTGCGGAATGTTGGTGGGACAGCATGGGGAAACTCTCTGCCACTGCTGTGGCTGTATTTTTCTTGTGTATAAACAGAGGACTTCAGGCGACAAAGCTATTAATCTGGCAATTTTCATTAGCACTACATTCACATTTTAAAAAATAATTAGCCAAAACACCTCTATATTTTTAGACACAGTGCAAATACTTTCCTGGTAGGCTAGACAGACAATGTCTTCAAGAAGCTATTAAGTTAAAATGTGTCCCTCTTCCCAAAGGAGTTACAGTACATTCTACGAGGGCTAAGGCTATGACTATTATGACATTCCTATAATAGAAATTTGTAGAGCAGCAAAATGGAATACAATCAGAACTTTTAGTAAACACTATTTATTAGATTTAGAGTCTGGGTCAGATGCAAATGGGCAAGACAGTCCTCTAATCATTGTTTAGTTAGGACTCCATATCCCACCATCCTGGGTTAGAGTTATTAACTTGTAACATCCGATGAAGTGAGCTGTAGCTCACGAAAGCTTATGCTCTAATAAATTTGTTAGTCTCTAAGGTGCCACGGGTACTCCTTTTCTTTTTGCGAATACAGACTAACACGGCTGCTACTCTGAAACCTAACTTGTTAGACTATCCCATGACTGGAAATACATATAGGACAAAGAAAAAATGAAGTGTATTTATCTGTGACTAGAGTTTTTGAGATGGACTCTGCATATTCACACTCCCTGCCTACCTTTCTCCACTTCTCAGAGTCCTACTTAACAAAGAACCTGGGACTGCGGGGGGAAGAAACTGAAGCAGCTGGAGCACCACACCCCTTTTATATTCTTGCCATAGAATGTTTGATGCTCTCAAAGGGGAGAGGTAAGGAAGGTGAGTGATCTCACTAATAGGCACTGCTAGCTAGACCTCCAGTGTTCAGGCTGCACCAACTGGAGCAGATATTAAGATGCAGGAGGTGTTTGAATGGCAAGAGAAAGTGACTTAGAAAAAATAAAACTAAGAATATCTTACTGAGGCACATAGGACTAAGTGCAGAAAGCTGGGCTAAAATAATGCCCTGGGTTTGATACGAAGAGACAAACACCAACAAATGAAGAACTGTTCCTAGTATGACAGGCCCCTTTAATTCAATTCAGGTTACATGCCTGGTATAGGGTCTTCTCAGCAATGAATGAGTTGCAGCACCTAGCTAACAGTGAGATTTATACATAAATCAGAACTTACCATACTAATTTTTGTTGGTTTAAGCAAAATCCTTCATAGTATTTAAACATCTTTGCTGCCTTTAATGTCCTTGTACCCAAGGCCTTTGACACTCTTTGTTAGAAGGCACTATAGAAATGTAAACTATTCCTAGTTTTAATTCATTATAGGACTAGAGTGCTCTATAAATACATATTTCAGGTTTTCATTATAAACACCGATTAAGCCCCAGGAGCCCTCTTTTTTCCCCCTATGGTAAATCGGTCTCATTTTACAGTGTACCTAGGATTCTAGAGCAGAGACCGAATGTTTTTTGAAAAACAATATAAAGCCTCCAGGAATTATGCAAGTTTTCTAATCACTGCAATACTTGCACATTTCTTTTTGTAAACCCCTGTGGAAAGTAGGCACAAAGGGGAAAGCAAAGATTGAGATGAGGAGGCCAAGTGCTAATGCTGATTATAAAGCAGCTTTTTTATAGCAAACCATGTTACTACTCTTTCTTTGTACATTAATCCTATGTACCACGTATGTGGCCTATACTGTCCAAGTGCATTAGAATATACAAGCTTTGGGCAGAAGAGGATCTTCCTCTATGTTCGTACAGCACTGAGCCCACCCATAGCATTCTATTAACAAAGGTATTAGTTAGTTATTCAATTAACTGATTATAGGACTGGATTATTTGGAGGAATGTAATTCCAAGAATTTATTAGATTGTCAGGTCTACTTTTCAGATTACTGATTAATTTTAGATCTCCTCTCCATCATGCCTGTGAGATGCCTGGTGAAATGCTAGCTGTACTAGATATCACAGCGATCATCACAGAAATACTCATACCTTGAATAGGAATGACAGTAATCTGCTACTTCTGCCTTTGTTGGCTAATAAATATGGTGCTACACACTACACAAATTTCAGTTTCCTGGTGATGGGTTCATTCATCTCCAGATACTGCAGAAGTCTCAAATGGAGTTGAATGTGTGGATCATATGGGCCAGTTCCTCATCTAAGAGGACAGGGTTTGTTTTCCTGGCTAGATGAAGATGGTAGATACCTTGCCACTAATGCAATATCAAAAACATCATCCCATCTAGAGATAACCAGTAGATGGTGAAATTTAGCCACAACTTTGTGCACAGGGCAGTACAAATTGCCAAAATACTTCCCTTAGAGTAGTCGAAATCTGCCTAGGAGCAGTTCTACATTAATGATTTTTGAGAGTTTCTAAATTGTTTAAAATAAGACATTCTGATTATGCATTTTCAGCACAGCTTGGCACTGGTGTCACTTTAAGAGTAAACTGCAGAGCTTTCAAAATAAATGTTGAAGAGACTGATGTCAAATTATCCACAGAAGGTGAGAGTCAGTTGCAAAAACATGTCAAATTCAAATATTTTAACATCAGTTCATCTTTAGTCCAACTAGGTATAAAATCAGGTCTGCCAATTCCTGCACTTGTATTCTAAACTACCTGGCTACCCATGGCAAAATGTTACAGACTCCCAGACTTTTTAAATCTACACTGTTATTTTAATAGTCTCTGCTAATTTCAGCTGCTGCTGAAGTACACTGGATAGAGGAATTTTCTGAGACTGCCCAAATCCTACAATATAGGTCATTAGTAGGCAAAATTTTCACTTTCCAAAGTTGTACCTACTAGTTTTGCACATACACATATTCATTTACATATACAAATCAGGTCAAAATATATAGGTACAGGCACAAACATGGAGTTTTTCACATGCAACCATTTACATGCACAAATTCTACTTCAGAGGAAGGCTCTGAAAATTTAAGCCAACATTCAAAGATACATTCTTAGTAGCCCTTGTTACCACATCTTAATCTGCACCCTAGGCCCAGTCCAGAGTGAATACATAGCTACTGCAATATAACTTTAGTCAGTGGTGCAAGAATACTCACATATGCCTCAAATTGGCCTACCAGAACAGTTACCAGAATAGCTGTAGGAAGATTTAAATTAATGACATGTGCAGTCAGGAAAAGTATATAGCATGTCTTTTTGATTAGTATGTGAAGAAAGAGTGCTTAATGCTTCCTTGAGCAAAACCAATGACATTAGAACTAGCTATGAAGGCAATTTTTATCAAGAGCAATTTCCTCTCATTTGGTTTTTCTGGCACTCAGAGAAGCAGCATATGGAAAAATCCTTTGTATATCAAAGAGCCAGTGCTACAAGTAATCTCTTGACTGAAAAAAAAAAAAAAAGGAAAAAAAAAAACAAATAACGGAATGGAAAACATATCTAAAGACTTCATGACAGTGGAGAGGGAAATCATAAAAACACAAACCTTACTCTTCCCAACCAAAATACTGTGGTGTGTGGAGAATTACGTGAGGGTTCTGGACAGGAAGAAATCCAGCTGTCAAACAAAAGGCGAAGCTTGGTGCAATTCTGTACCTCCTATTCCAGCCACTGAATGCTGAGACTGCTTTTGTCCCTGGGCTTTATACCTTCCCATCCAGGAGGCCTCACACGAGAATACAAGCTATAAACTCCCCAAAATACACTGAGATGTAAATTTTGACCCAGTACAGATCACATTGTTTTTGTTAATGAGAGGAGAAAAAATAAAATTTTCAATATTGATGTATGAACACAAGCAAGGGCATTAACTTAAAGAAAAAGTTAGAGACAGGATATTGGTTTAGGGCTAGGTCTAAATCCTGGTTCTCAGTTCAAATCTCAGGTTGACTACCTCTGTAAAATCTGTGCCTCTGATGCTAGAACCTGGCAGAGAGATGCTGAAATATTTTGACAGGTTTCAGAGTAGCACCCGTGTTAGTCTGTATTTGCAAAAAGAAAAGGAGGACTTGTGGCACCTTAGAGACTAACAAATTTATTTGAGCATAAGCTTTCATGAGTTACAGCTCACTTCATGGATATGAGTCAGCAGTGTGCCCTTGTCGCCAAGAAGGCCAATGGCATTTTGGGATGTATAAGTAGGGGCATAGCGAGCAGATCGAGGGACGTGATCGTTCCCCTCTATTCGACACTGGTGAGGCCTCATCTGGAGTACTGTGTCCAGTTTTGGGCCCCACACTACAAGAAGGATGTGGATAAATTGGAAAGAGTACAGCGAAGGGCAACAAAAATGATTAGGGGTCTAGAGCACATGACTTATGAGGAGAGGCTGAGGGAGCTGGGATTGTTTAGTCTGCAGAAGAGAAGAATGAGGGGGGATTTGATAGCTGCTTTCAACTACCTGAAAGGGGGTTTCAAAGAGGATGGCTCTAGACTGTTCTCAATGGTAGAAGATGACAGAACGAGGAGTAATGGTCTCAAGTTGCAATGGGGGAGGTTTAGATTGGATATTAGGAAAAACTTTTTCACTAAGAGGGTGGTGAAACACTGGAATGCGTTACCTAGGGAGGTGGTAGAATCTCCTTCCTTAGAGGTTTTTAAGGTCAGGCTTGACAAAGCCCTGGCTAGGATGATTTAACTGGGACTTGGTCCTGCTTTGAGCAGGGGGTTGGACTAGATGACCTTCTGGGGTCCCTTCCAACCCTGATATTCTATGATTCTATGATTCTATGATTCATCGGATGCATTCAGTGGAAAATACAGTGGGGAGATTTATATACATAGAGAACATGAAACAATGGGTGTTACCATACACACTGTAACCAGAGTGATCACTTAAGGTGAGCTATTACCAGCAGGAGAGCGGAGGGGGGGGGACTTTTTGTAGTGATAATCAAGGTGGGCCATTTCCAGCAGTTGACAAGAACGTCTTGAGGAACAGTGGGGGGTGGGGGATAAACATGGGGAAATAGTTTTACTTTGTGTAAGGACCCATCCACTCCCAGTCTCTATTCAAGCCTAAATTAATTGTATCCAGTTTGCAAATTAATTCCAATTCAGCAGTCTCTCGTTGGAGTCTGTTTTTGAAGCTTTTTTGTTGAAGTATTGCCACTTTTAGGTCTGTAATCGAGTGACCAGAGAGATTGAAGTGTTATCCGACTGGTTTTTGAATGTTATAATTCTTGATTTGTGTCCATTTATTTTTTTACGTAGAGACCGTCCAGTTTGACCCATGTACATGGCAGAGGGGCATTGCTGGCACATGATGGCATATATCACATTGGTAGATGTACAGATGAACGAGCCTCTGATGGTTTGGCTGATGTGATTAGGCCCTATGATGGTGTCCCCTGAATAGATATGTGGACAGAGTTGGCAACGGGCTTTGTTGCAAGGATAGGTTCCTAGGTTAGTGGTTCTGTTGTGTGGTGTGGGGTTGCTGGTGAGTATTTGCTTCAGTTGGGGGGGCTGACTGTAATCAAGGACTGGCCTATCTCCCAAGATCTGTGAGAGAGTGATGGGTCGTCCTTCAGGATAGGTTGATAGATCCTTGATGATGTGTTGGAGAGGTCAAGTTGGGGGCTGAAGGTGATGGCTAGTGGCGTTCTGTTATTTTCTTTGTTGGGTCTGTCCTGGAGTAGGTGACTTCTGGGTACTCTTCTGGCTCTGTCAATCTGTTTCTTCACTTCAGCAGGTGGGTATTGTAGTTGTGAGAATGCTTGATAGAGATCTTGTAGGTGTTTGTCTCTGTCTGAGGGGTTGGAGCAAATGCGGTTGTATCATAGAGCTTGGCTGTAGACAATGGATCATGTGGTGTGGTCTGGATGAAAGCTGGAGGCATGTAGGTAGGAATAGCGGTCAGTAGGTTTCCAGTATAGGGTGGTGTTTGTGACCATCACTTATTAGCACCGTAGTGTCCAGGAAGGGGATCTCTTGTGTGGACTAGTCCAGGCTCAGGTTGATGGTGGGATGGAAATTGTTGAAATCATGGTGGAATTCCTCAAGGGCTTCTTTTCCGTGGGTCCAGATGATGAAGATCTCATCAATGTAGCGCAAGTAGAGTAGGGTCATTAGGGGATGAGAGCTGAGGGAGCATTGTTCTAAGTCAGCCATAAAAATATTGGCATATTGTGGGGCCATGCGGGTACCCATCGCAGTGCCACTGATTTGAAGGTATACATTGTCCCCAAATGTGAAATAGTTATGGGTGAGAACAAAGTCACAAAGTTCAGCCACCAGGTTAGCCGTGACATTATCGGGGATACTGTTCCTGTCGGCTTGTAGTCCATCTTTGTGTGGAATGTTGGTGTAGAGGGCTTCTACATCCATAGTGGCCAGGTTGGTGTTTTCAGGAAGATCACTGATGGATTGTAGTTTCCTCAGGAAGTCAGTGGTGTCTCGAAGATAGCTGGGAGTGCTGGTAGCGTAGGGCCTGAGGAGGGAGTCTACATAGCCAGACAATCCTGCTGTCAGGGTGCCAATGCCTGAGATGATGGGGTGTCCAGAATTTCCAGGTTTATGGATCTTGGGTAGCAGATGGAATACTCCAGGTCAGGGATCCAGGGGTGTGTCTGTGCAGATTTGTTCTTGTGCTTTTTCAGGGAGTTTCTTGAGCAAATGCTGTAGTTTTTTTTGGTAACCCTCAGTGGGATCAGAGGGTAATGACTTGTAGAAAGTGGTGCTGGAGAGCTGTCTAGCAGCCTCTTGTTCATATTCCGACTTATTCATGATGACAACAGCACTTCCTTTGTCAGCCTTTTTGAATATGATGTCAGAGTTGTTTCTGAGGCTGTGGATGGCATTGTGTTCTGCACGGCTGAGGTTATGGGGCTAGTGATGCTGCTTTTCCACACTTTCAGCCCATGTATGTCGGCGGAAGCACTCTATGTGGAAGTCCAGTCTGTTGTTTCAACCTTCAGGAGGAGTCCACCCAGAATCCTTCTTTTTGCAGTCTTGGTAAGAAGCTCTCTGTGGGTTAGTATGTTGTTTAGAGGAACTATTTTGCTGGCTCATCCTGGCAGCATGATTAGAGTCCTATTTACTCCAATCCAGCAGAATAAAAGGCTGAAGCAGAAGGAATTAAGTAGGGACAGAGGGATCCTGGATGAAACAATTCTAGAAAAAGCCACACTGGACTTTCTTAAATTCATATTCATTTTTTTAAAATGGATTAAAAACCCAGAAAGGTGGTAGATTTGAACCATTTCTAGAATGCGTGCAGAGCAGGGTGAAACATCACCTCAAATTCAGGAAGGTTTGGGTTTGGAGCTAGTATTTTAAGTCCCCATGTTCAGAAGGGTTTGAATCTGGGAACTAACATATCTGGTGTATGTTCATTAGGTAGTAAGTTCAGATCAGGTCCTCAGTTTGGGTCTAGGGTTTTGTTTCAGACTTTTACTCTTCAGTAATGATGGTTCATTTTACATTCCAAAGAGGTTAAAATACAAAGGAATCAGGCATTTTACAAGGTATATCTTTTGTAGTGTAATGAATGATATCCCCTCTTCTTCTCCTCCGCATACAGTCAAGTCTGAAAACTAGTATTTCAATAACCTACCAGGCTTATATTTCTCATGCTTTGTCCCCTTTAGTTCTGCAGTCATGTTACTCTTCTGGGTCCTTTAAAGATCCAGCTACTGAAATAGACAATCCCATCCTTACACGTTATACACTCCACAATTAAAACATAATATCCGCACTACCAATCCAACCAGGTGTATTAACTGCATTTTACCTTTCATGCAGTACAGAAGGATCACTATTATTTGTTAAAAGAAAAGGAGTACACGGCTGCTACTCTGAAACCTATTATTTGTTAGTTATTTTTCATTTTTCAGAGCTTCCATAATTATGGTAGCCAAAAAATCCATTTAATCATTTAAGGATTCCACAATTGGTGTCCTCACATTTTCCTGGTCATCAACATTTCTACACTGCCTAAGCACCTTGCTGCTACTGAATTAGCCAAAACACATGCTGTAACAGAGATACAGTATGATTAAAGCTGTTCATTGCAAGGGAAGAGTAAACAAGTTCAGATAGAGATGTTTTTAACCTTCATAAAATTCCAACCAAATTCGAAATCAGCGTTTTCTAAGATGCAAAAAATTCAGTGCCCTCCCTCCCTTCTCTCCTCTTCCTTACTGCATGTTGTTTTCATTTCCATGCACTTCTGCATTTCTGGGATCTGGCTAGGATCAGAACAGGAAGTGCTAATACCTTGAATAAGGCTGCTCTTTTTAATTGCAGTCCAACTAGTATTACTAAAAACCAAACCACCAAAAATCTCATGAGAAAAGCCTGTTTTGTAGAACCAAGGGATATGACTAACTTCTAGGTGCTTATTTTTTGCTGAACCTTGCAACCTTTTGAGATTCACCAATCAGTATTAATTATCTAGAGCAGTAGTTCTCAGCTGTGGACAATAGCCCAACAAAGTCATCCTTTCGGTTTTCAAAACTAAACCTTTTGAGAACCAAGCAGTGAGGGGGATGAGTTGCTGGAAAAGGGTAGTGGTACATAGGAAGAACTCCGACCAAATGGTCCCTCAATGAAAAAGTTGGGCAAACTATGATGTGTGCAATGAATAAAACTATGGCATTTACTGCTATTTTGTAGAACCTTGATCACAGATGAAAACCAACAGCACTAGGAAAGGAGAACTTCTTACCATTTTACTGATGCAGCTAAATCCACACAGGGAAGTTTGAATTTTAAAAGCCAATTCTTACTGATGAAGTAGTCCCACTGCAGGATTTGGTTTTAAGAAATGCTGCTTCATTGGTCTAAGTTACTCTATATTTTACTTATTTATACAATCCATGATAATTAAAGTAAACTTCTGTTACACAGAATATGGGCCAGATCCTGGTCCTCTGGAGTATTATCATTTAATTTCAATGGGGCTAAAACTTGTCATTGTATATTGAGTAAACAGGATGCAAGTCTGCTGTTAATTACATATACACCCAGGATATGAAGTTGTGAGGCATGAGGCCAAAAGCCAACTGTCTCCACTACTTGAAAAATGTGGGTTCTCTCACAACTGCATTACTTATAGATTGGTACATATGGTTTTACAAGTGTGGAAAAAGGAGATATCAAGGCTAAAGCGTTCCATATCATGTGGTGATTGCTCTATGTCTACACAAGTTAAGGAGCCACTTCATCAGTTCAAAAAGTTCCCAGCCTGACTACTGCTTATTTTATAAACTATAGTACTGAAATACAGTATAAAATACTTTAACAGAGCCTTGCAAAATTCAGAAACAAAGTGGTACAGGACCCTATGAAATTCATACAGATTGTTTTTTCTGTAATTTTTTCTTGTCCTTGTATGAAATGCAGTGTATGATTGAGTGAAGTAGTAATGAGTGCAATATGATACACTCTTACACATCCAAAACTGTTTAGTGATATCACTCATGTCCAGACATTGCCAAACTGCATTAAAAATTAACCATATAGCTAAATTCACCTTGGGGGAAATGATGCACTCCTATATTGCTGAATCTGCTGGAGAATAGCTGTCCATTTAGAATTTGGAAGAATGAGCTGGTCCAGGGTGGCTGCTTCCGGATGGTAGCAGTATTGCTATAAGAATGATAAGAACATTTTTGATAGTAGTGGTAAAGTTGGAGGAACTAGATATAGGACTATATTAATACAGCTTCACTTCTTTAAAGCCCCCAGAATCCAGTTCACGTAGAAGTCGGCTGAAGTGTGCTACAATGCCAATGAGAAAAACAAGGTAGTCATATGATCTATTTTTACCTTATCAAGCTGTATCTTTTTAAAAAATACAGATTTTGCATTTTTGATTACTTTTCTACACTTTTTTTTTTTGGCACATAATCACCCTTATATTTGTACCAACACTAGTTAAATACACTTAGCTCTCATGGTGTCAACAGAACCTCTCAATGGAATTTAATCCAATTACAGTTGTTACCCTTAAAGATATTACAGTTTAGCTTTTGCAACTAGATAACATCACAATATGCCCTATAGCTAGCGTTGAGTACCATACATACTGTGGTAAGGCTATTTAGTAACAAAAGCAACTAAAATGCTTATAATGGTGACCATGGTACCTGTTAGTTCTCCGTTTTAACAGTGCAGTTCATTCTACTGTACAATAACTTAAACTGTGTCAGCACTGCCATTCTATTTTTAGAGGTAACTCACACATAGGCAATTTAAGTGCAAACCTAGGTAATAACAAGTGAGAAATTTCAAATTTGTAAACCATGCTTTGTGCACACACAGCATATCTTTTCCCCTGAAAAGTTATAAACATCTTTTGAAACCAACCAATCCAAACAGCCGATTATAAAAATTAACCAACAATTCTGAGATGTCCAACCTTTGGGTCTCAAATAAATATTGAAATGTGGGTTTTTTGCTAAAAATTACAGTACATAATTACCAGGGACAGGAACAGATCCAAAGCAAATGTTGTGGTCTCTACAGAGTGTGTGTATTTTTTATTTTATGCATCTAGTTATTCATCTAGCCTTGAGTCTGTAGTAGAAATATTGCTATAGAAACTAGTTCTTCATAGTATTAATAGGCAAAAATTAAGCAATAAGATATGAAAAGCCCTACATTTCTTGACCTGCATACCATAGGTCAGGGCTGACCATAAGCATTTTGGTACCATAGGCAAGCATCAGTCTTATATACCCCATCCTCCAACCTATCTACTATGCAATGTTTTGCCGTTGATTGTCCATTTCATTTACAATTCTATAAAGCAATACAGCTTTTCATGTGCAACACCCCCCTTTGGGTTGGGGCTCTCCTTCCCAGTCCCTTACTCCTTTTCCCTTTCCATTGGATATCTTGGTGCAACTTTTCCTCCTTTGTTTTCCCCTCAAAGTTATTTATACAGCATACAATTTCTGTTTGTCCCACCCCTCTCTCTTTCCCCCATATCATATTCTTTTCTCTCTTCCTCTTCGATCACAGGTTCCTTCTTTCCTTTCCCCCGGATCCCTTCCTGCTCTCACCTCTGTATCGCTTAAGCATACAGCCACACACATACTGCATCCCAACGCATGCACATGCACACACAGAGCCCCATAACGCTTGGGAGATTCTTTCCCTCATCTCCACATGAGGCAATAGAAGAAGTGGAATCTTTCCTCACTGGAAGGAAGAGGCATTAAACTGGGTCTCCAGACTGAGTGCTCTAATAGGGTCTCATGCTCTGCTTGGTCTAGTCTCAGGACTGGTCGACACTGAAAAGTTACATTGGCAAAGCTACATATCTCAGGGGTGTGAAAAATCCAAACCCAGAGAGACATAGTAAAGCTGACCTAACTCCTGGTGTAGACCCAGTACTAGGTCAACAGAAAAATTTTTCCATCTATCTAGCTTCCACCTCTTGGGGAGGCGGATTACCTGCAGCAATGGGAGAACTTGTGCCGCTGTAGCATTTTAAGTGCAGATACAGCCTCAGTCCAGGCAGTTTCAGCCCACTGTTCTGTAGAGGGGAAGCAGCCGTACAGGAGGAAAGGAGAGGGCACTAGACAGCTATTTATGTTTCCACCACTGAATTGTACCACCTTTGGCAGCAATATGATCCGCTCAAAGGGTAGATCCAGCCTGAGTTCAGATGGTCTAAAACAGAGGCTCTCAACCTTTCCAGCCTACTGTACCCCTTTCAGGAGTCTGATTTGTCTTCCATATCCCCAAGATTCACCTCACTTAAAAACTACTTGCTTACAAAAATCAGACCTAAAAATACAAAAATGCCACAGTACATTATTACTGAAAAATTTCTTACTTTCTCATTTTTACCATGTAATTATAAAACTAATCAATTGGAATATAAATATGGTACTTCATTTCAGTGTATAGTAAACAGAGCAGTATAAAGTCATTGTATGAAATTTTAGTTTGTACTGATTTCGCTAGTACTTTTTATGTAGCCTGTTGTACGAGGCAAATATCTAGATGAGTTGACGTAGCCCCTAGAAGACCTCTACATACGCGTATCCCTTGTTGAGAACCAGTGGTCTAAAAAGCAGGAGGCTATATGCTATTTGGTTGTTACATTATGAAAAGTGCTATGTCACAACCTGGCTGCACTACCAGACTACCTTATAAATAGGGTTGCCAACTTTCTATTTGCAGAAAACTGAACACCCTTGCCCCACCCCTGCTGCCCTTTCTCCGAGGCCCTCCTGCTCACTCCATCCCCCCACCCTCTTCACTTGCTCTCCCCGACCCTTGCTCACTTGCTCATTTTCACCAAGTTGGGGCAGGGGGTTGGAGTGTGAAAAGGAGTGAGGGCTCCATCTGGGGGTGTGGGCTCTGGGGTGGGGCCATGGATGAGGGGTTTGAGATGCAGAGAGGGCTCTGGGCTGGGGCTCAGGGGTTCAGAGTGCAGGAAGGGGCTCAGGGCTGGGGAGTGGGGGCTCTGGAAGAGAGTTTAGGTGCAGGAGGGGGCTTAGGGCTGGGGATTGGGGTGTGGGCTCTGGGGCAGGACCAGAGATGAGGGGTTTGGGGTGCAAGAGGGGGTTCTGATCTGGGTTTGGGGCCAAGGGGTTTGGAGTGTGGGAGGGGGCTCCAGGCTGGGGCAGGAGGTTGGGGTGTGGGAGGAGGTATGGGCTTTGGGCTGGGGGTGCTGGCTCTGGACTGAGGCCAGAAATGAGGGGTTCAGAGTACAGGAGGGGGCTCTGGGCTGGGGCATGGGGTTGAGATGTAGGAGGGGGTACAGGCTCTGGATTGGGGGTGCAGGCTCCAGAGTGGGGCCAAAAATTAGGGGTTCAGGGTGCAGGAGGGCGCTTGAGGCTGGGGCAGGGGATGAGGGCTCTGTGTAGGGGTGGGGCTGGGGATGAAGAGTTTGTGATACAGGAGGAAGCTCTGGGCTGGGGCAGGGGGTTGGGGGATGGGAGGAGGTTTGGGGTGCAGGCTCTGGGTGGTGCTTACCTCAGGCAGCTCCCAGAAAGCTGCTGGCACTCCCGTCTGTCTCCTAGGCAGAGGCGCCGTCAGGCAGCTCTGCACGCTGCCCCTGCCTGCAGGTCCCGACTCTGCAGCTCCCATTGACTGTGGTTCCCATGGAGCTGTGGAGCCGGCGCTGGGTGGGAGGGAGCAGTGTGCGGAGGCCCCATGGCCACCCCTAAGCCTAGGAGCCAGAGGGAGATGCCGGCAGCTTTCTGGGAGCCATGTGGAGGCGGGCAGGCAGCCTGCCTGTCCCGCTGCTGGCAGCCAACCACACTTTTAACATCCCAGTCAGCAGTGCTGACTGGAGCTGCCAGGATCCCTTTTCAATTAGACGTTTCGGTTGAAAACCATACGCCTGGCAACCCTACTTATAGCAGATGGAATGGAGAATTATATGTCAGTAAATGAGTTAAACTTTGTGTGTAAACCAGGCCTAACTACTAAAAGTCTAATATCAAACCAGTGCAAGTTTGAGGGGTAAACACAGTGTAAACACAACAGTTTAAACCTGGTTCATGGGTTTAGCTTGCACTTATATATGCCAGGTATAAACTGATGCAAATTTGTGTGTGTGTGTACACTATTACACTAGTTTAACATCACCATTTTAGTGCAATCTCTGTGTTTACACAAGCCTTTAGACATACGCATTTACTGAATGAATTGTATATTTTACTTCACTCTTTCAATTCCCTGGGCAGGTCCTTTGTTCGGGTTATTTTTACCTCAGTGTATAGTAACAGGCATGACATTTTGAGTAAATTGATGTGATCTAGCCTTTAAACCCCAGTCGAGTGTTTCAAGAGCTTTTCAAGAGTGTTTCAAACCCCATTGGCTTTGAAATCTAAAAAGGTACACAGCACAGAGGTGGTTAAATATAGGTAAAAGACAGACAAATTGGTGTTTGAAATCTGGTAACATTCAAGAAATCTGACTTTCCCACTTTCCACCACCTTCTTTTAAATACTGACCACAACTTTTGTTGAATGTTTATTGTTCTTAATATTAAAGAAGGTATTTTCATGTTTGATACACAAGCTTTTTATTTTGCAGAATTAACCTAGATATTAACGGTAATTCAAGACATCTGCATCAACAATGGAGAGTGATTTAAACTAATAAAATGAAAGGCTGGCATCCTATTCCTTGAAATGCAAATGGGAAACCCACTTATGTTCTTCAAGTTGTAAGCCATCTCACAGAACATACCAAAAGCACTGAGATTTAGCTTACTGATTCAGATATATCAAAGTTTTATGCAACAATAGTGGTAGAACTAGCTAATACGTATATACTACACAAAATTTGTTATTTAAAAGTTCATAAGCCCAGTTTTCAAATATTGATATCTGAAGTTAGACTTCTAAATCTATATTAAAACATCTATTAAACCCATTTAGACACTGAAATGTTGATTTAAATTTCAAAATAAACACTTAGTGCCAAATTTTTCAAAAGCCGTTAGTAACTACAGGTGTCCAATTTAAGACATCTTAAAGGGGCCTGTTTTTCAGACAGTTTCTGGAAAAAAAAATCAGGCTTCTTTAAAGAGTCTCAAGCTGGGCACCCAAAATCACACCGCCATTGTCTGCAGTGGGGATCTGTATATAGATTTAGGTACCTAAGAGGCACCCAAGCTTGAGAACAGGACCCCATACATCATTTGTGTATAATAATCTATTAGAGAAGTGTGTAAATAAGTGACAGTTACAGTAATCTCTTGCAATCTTGTAGCCAACGTAATTATTTGTTCTTATAGTTTTAATACTGTATAACATCCAGGATGAACCATACCCTTACTAGCTGTGCAACATGTTGACTGAGGACTGGAAGTTAGTGAGCTCCCTCATTTAAACCTTATTTTTTTCCGCAGTCTCTCTAAGAGATGCTCTAATTTTACATTCCATCCCACCAGTATGCACACACAAATACACCTACAATCTCTGCAGCAGCCTCAAAAGAGGACAGTGCTCCACTAGCACAAATGGGCCGCAAGTCCAGGGGAAACGGCCCCCAATAAATACCCCCTCTGTAAGGAGGTTCCATTTGGAAATGCACAAATAGCTCTGTGCTGTTCCACTATACAGCCCCTGGAATAGGGGGTATGTTTACTGTACTTAACTATATATGTTAGAGTATATAGGTCTACAATTTCTGTTCCCCTGGAGCCATCATGATCAAGAGATGTGTATTGCGTCAGGCTAATCTAAATGACAAGTCTTCTCAAAACGAAACAGAACTACCCAAAGAAGTGAAGAATGAAAGATGAACTCCAGCCATGAGAGGCTTCATATTTATTTTCTTCCCATCTAAGTAGCAGCTCTAAGCCCTCATTTTGAAAGGTCCTAAGTGTAAGAAATACACTGGTAAGAGAATTGTCTTTGCTTTCTGGCCCCAATCACCTGATGCAGATTAGGTCTACAAATGATTAATACCTCTCTTACATAACATGGGTTAAATATCCACCAACCTCAGTGACTACTGTTATGCTGAGTGTCCTTAACTCACACCACGAATGACAATTGAAGCTGCTTGTCAACTCTCAGGACTGAGCCCAAAGAGAACAAATTATCTGCTGGTGTAAAGTGGAGCAGCTCTGTTGAAGTCAATGGAGGAGTTCTGTTTACACCAGAAAATTTGGCCCTAAATAAACAATTTGTATTAAAAAGGACCAAATTTTCAAAACCAGCCACTAAAATTGCATACACCACCCCAAACCTCAAATTTTGAATACACAAAATATATATTTATGAACACAAAATGGAACTTGTGTGCAAAGTGTGATATTTTGAAGTATCTATACCCACAGGATTTGTGATCCTGGTATAGCTGGTTTCTTTTACTCACACAAACAGTTGCATATCCAACTTGTAAAGTAATTTCAAAAGCCAGTTTGAAAAATTACTCTTCCAAAAACTGCATCTCTTCCTTAAAAGCATATGCAAGGCTATAGTGTCATAATCCACTGTTTATAATTTCCCTGCAAAAATTAACCAAACAAAATTCCATTTCCATCTCCACATCTGTCACCTCCTCAGAGGAATCTTACTATACAGATGGAATATGGATACTAATTTAGAAGCCCTGTATTATTTCATTTAGAGTTAAGGTGTTCAATGAATTACAGGAAAAGCAATAAACCTGATAAAAATTCAGAGCAGCAGATTGCTACACTAGTTTAACTGATGTTTATTTTTCCTGATTTATACTGTGTGGATCAAATGATTAGATGAGATTATTGTGTTCTTCTGACATGAATAACATTTAGTCTTACCCATTTAGCCCTGTTATTTCGACAGTTGCTGTCACTGAATATAGTGGGTTGGAATAAAATATTTGCAAATATAATATGATTACTCACCATGGCAGGCACCGTTTCCCCCAATCCCTCTGCATGAACAGTATTTACCAATGGGAATCAACAAGAGTTTATATTTGGTTGACAAGTACCTATAATCTTCCCCATTCCAGATGGGTCTGCATGCCAGCCCAGAAAACCAAGCTGCTTCCAACCTGCTCCACTCCGAATACTAGAGTGGGCTATAAAATTAAGTTAATTTCAGATCTTAGATAATGAGGGAAATGAGTTCTTCTGCTGCTGCAGTATTGGAAATGACAGGCTCTTGACACAGTGAGTTTCCCCATTTTCTCTACCTCTCCTCTCTATCAATGAGAATGGCAGATGAACAAGTCACTTACTGTATGAGAAAAGAAAAAAATGAACCAGATAGTCTCATAACCTACTTTATTAACTATAAGGAGAAGAAATATAAAAAATGGTTCCTAAACATCTTCCAAGATGCCAAAATAGCCTCATATCTGGAAGAGCTTCACTAACCAACAATCAAATACAGAAGGTGATGTTCAAATAGACCATAAAGCCTGCTCCTGCAAGATATTAAATGTATCCTACAAGTGGTGAAGGCAACGGGAATTTGAGGCATCAGCATCTTGCATGAGATACTTGGTCCTTATAGGATCAAGTCCACAATGCACAACGAGAGGTTGCCTTTGAAGGTGATAAGCATCTCTTAGTAACAGCCTACACTGAAGACTGTGCGTAGAAATGTAGTGCCCCATCTAACCTGTGAGAATTATATGAGGAAAGTCTGTTGAGTTTTCAAAGCTTTCATTGATGATTTAATTATCTTGATACTATGCGGGAACTAGTATGAATCTACTGAGGAATTATCAAATTGAAGGATCTGTTTTAAAGTTAAAGCTAGCATGAAAATTGAGAATTGCCTGTGACAGGAAAGTGTTCCCTTCCCTAGGAAGGGAAGGCCAGGTCAGGACTTTCTTTTGAAAGTGACCAAAGTTTTTTATTCTTTAAATGAAGGATGAATCTCTGACTGATCCAAGTGCTTGCAGAGGTCAGTCTCAGTCATAGGAAAAAGGGAAGGCAACATTCCAGGTAGTATTTTAATTCACACATCTTGAATTATTTCAAAGGGAAGTCTGATGTTGATGAAATCTGTGGTCAGTGCAATTCTGATCACTGGAATTTGAAGTTCATGTATAATTTGAGATGGATCATTGATAGACGCCGATCAGTTTACGTTATGTGGATGCAACTCAAGATTCTCTGGGTCATGAGTGTCCACTGGGTCTCCGACTCACTGACATGCAGTCTCATGTTGCAGTGTGCTGCAGAAGACAGACATTATGGCCCTAGTTCACCAGAACACTTAAGCATGTGTTTAAGTAATTTACTCACTCAGGGCCCGAGGCAGCAATTTTTCTACTTCGTTTCAAGTCACACCTTTCTTTCAGTCTTTGTCTGACAGGAGAGAGGAATTATTTTTTTAGTTGTTTTAATGAAGAATGATTTACAGGATCATGGGTAAGATAAAATCCAGGGGGAAAGAATCTACTTGTGCACTCACCTTGCTTCCTCTCTGTAAAAGAATGCTGGGTTATCAAACTATAAATCCAAACAGCGTGACCAGTATTTTAGAAGTATCAATTATTATACTAATGGTAAGATTCCATGTTTTCTAATTTTCTTATCCAGATTAAACAGAATAAAGCTGCTAATTGAGGTGACCTTAGTCCAAAGATCTTCTATGCAAAACAGCACAGCCTGTATTAACACAAGGACCCATTATTTTTTTTTTGTAAACACTACTAGTATTTTTAAAAAACTTTTTCTGGATAGCAGTCTACCTTGTATTAACTGTGACATTTGAACACATGAAATCTCACACATACATCTCAGCAGCTACCAATTTGGACTCACTTCTCCACAGATACTATGCTCATAATCTTTGTTGACATTGTACCAACAGGCATAATACATTGTCTCAATCTTCATAATAAACGTGGCTTCCTGATCTTGACTGGCAACATGAAAATAGGCATAATGAATCTACATTTTTATATGATGCCCATTATGATGGTATTCAAATGCCTTACAAAATTTAATCCTTGAGTGGTCTTCACAGAGACCACTCCTGTTGCCTAGAGGCTAAGATCTCAAACTTCTTTATTTCTATTACCATTGTAATTTTGGTACTGCAGTTCCTCCATTTGTGAGAGTGAAAGCCTCATTTCATATTTAAAAGGAAATAAAAACACCATTTGAAGTACAAACGTCCAAAATGCACTATTTAGAATTTGGAAGATCATTTTTGGGTAGCTAAATAGCCACATGTAATGAATACTTCAGAAATGACCTTTAGGAAGCTAATATCCACATATGTACAGAGAGCAGAAAGAAGAGGTAAATTCTGCCCTCTTACACCCATGCAGTTGCACTGACACCCAACAGTTACTCTGTTGGAAGTAATGGAGGGAAGAATACACCCCCAAGAGTTTAATATCTCAGAAACTGTGCAATTTACTGAAATGTGCTACTCAGAAGGCTAGCATAAATTAATCCACAACAGAAGTTCATGGCCCTATTGATACATGAATCTAAATGGCATCATAAAGGTTAGCCAGCCAACCGATGATGGGTCCTTAAACAAAACAGAAGATGATATATACTATAATTTTGCTTGCTATGTGAAAAAATATTTTGTTGTGCATGCAGAGAATTAACACTAGATGGCACATCAGTCCGTGAAATGTGTATTAAAGCATAAGACGCAATATCTTTTATTGGACCAACTTCTTTGATGGAAGGGACAAGCTTTCAAGCTTCACCTGCTCTTCAGGTCCAATATTGCCTCACCTATCTTGTGTCTCTCATATCCTGACAAACATGGCTACAACAACACTGTAAACAACAATTAAAGCAAAGGCAGTGTTGTTGCAGCCATGCTGATCCTAGGATGAGAGAGACACAAGGTGGATGAGGCAATATCTTTTATTAGGCCAACTTCTGATCGTGAAAGACACAAGCTTTCAAGTTTACATAAACCTGAAGAAGAGCTCTGTTTAAGTCAAAAGCTTCTCTCTCACCAACAGAAGCTGGTCCAATAAAAAAATATACCTCACCCACCTTGTCTTTTTATTAAAGGATAAGCAGAGATTGCTGTAGAACTCTGCACACTCTAATAGTTTAATATAGAACTACATATTCCACTCAGTTTTCCTGTTTACATTAATGAAACACTGGATGGCACTAACATCAGTTTGGTAACCACAGGAGATCTGTAAACCTGGCTATATTTTGCCATGACATTTCAATAAACAAATCTTCAATTATCTGATTTAATTATCAATGCACCCAATGTACTACAGTTTCTTTTAACGCACACAACACAGCCCTCTGCCAAACCATAACTCTCAATTTGGGATTCAGAACTAACATCCACACAATGTTTTTCAAGAGGGGAAAAAAAAATTATGTCTCTCAAACTCATGATTTCATGCTCTTGAGTTTGTTGTTGATCTAGAGGTCTTCAGAACTAATTTTTACTATATGCATATTGAAAAGTTGATTCAGTTTCTAGCCAGTCTTCTCTCAGGGCATATCTACATTTCCTTTCGATACTCGTAGCTGGCCTGTGCCAGCTGACTTGGGCTCATGGGGCTCAGGCTAAGGGCCTGTTTAACTGCAGTGTAGACCAGGGGTTCTCAACCATTTTCCCTCTGAGGCCCCCCTTTAACATGCTATAAAAAGTCCAGGGCCCAGCAGGGGCGGGGGGAGGAGACAGGGGCTCGGACTTTGGCATAGGCGTAGTTTGACTTCTATTTTGGGGGAGGGGGGCGGCGCAGGGGTCAGAAGGGCTCAAGTCACTTCCACAGGCTGGGTCCAGGGAGTGATTGCCACCTCCACCCCTTGACTCACCACAGCAGGCCACCCAGCCTGTCTGGGTTGGGGAGTATCTGGGGCTGTGTGCACACGGGGTGGTTGTGGGTGCATGGAGGGCATAGCTCGGGTGTACAGAGAGGGTACTAGAAGTTGTGTGCTGGGAGGGCTCCCCTACAGTCTCTGTTCCCAGAAGGGTCTGCCAGCCAAGGAGCTGGGTCTCCCCTGCTGGGTGGCTCTTACTGGCTGTTTCTGCGGGAGCAAAGGGGGCTGGGATCTGAGGAGCAGTTCAACCCAGGGCACCAGAAGGAGACGAGGGAACACTGCCACTGTCTGCTCCATGGTACCAGCCAGAGCAGCAGCTGTCCTGCACTGCACGGCTCCGGCTTCCTGCCTCCAACCTGCCCATGGGCGGGGGGGGGCACAGGAGATGCGGGGGGAGGTGTGGAGCTGCCCCCGGGACTGCCATGTTCTTGTACTGTAGTCTGGGGTGGGGGGCAATGTCCCCAACTCTGCCCATGGGCTCAGGGTTTCTGCCCCACGGGGATCACCAGGGCTTGGGGCTCCGGGATTCAGCCCCGCACCTCCCGGCTTCAGCCCCATGGGGGGCTCCAGGAATTGGGGCTTCAGCCCCCCCCCGCCTCCTGGCATCAGCCCCCCAGGGGGCCCTAGCACTCTGGGTTTCAGCCATGGGGCCCCATGACCCCCTTAAAAGGGCCTGCAGACCCCCAGGGGACCATGGACCCCCAGTTGAGAATCGCTGGTGTAGTACTGAAGGCCAGTACTATAACTGAGTTCAAAAGGGAGCTAGATAGATTCATGGAAGATAGGTCCATCAATGGCTATTAGCCAGGACAGGAAGGAATGGTGTCCCTAGCCTCTGTTTGCCAGAAGCTGGGATTGGGTGACAGGGCATGGATCACCTGATAACCTGTCTGTTCATTCCCTTTGGGGCAC
Source organism: Dermochelys coriacea (assembly GCF_009764565.3). Taxonomy (NCBI): domain Eukaryota; kingdom Metazoa; phylum Chordata; order Testudines; family Dermochelyidae; genus Dermochelys; species Dermochelys coriacea. The sequence continues at coordinate 10,570,918 of NC_050079.1, read as the reverse complement.
CTGCCATTGGCCACTGTCGGAAGACAGGACACTGGGCTGGATGGACCTTTGGTCTGACCCAGTCTGGCCGAACTTATGTTCTTGATGTTAGGGCCTGGGCTGCAGCCCAGGCTCTGGAACCTGACCACCTCACAGGGTCCTAGAGCCTGGACAGCAGCCCAGGCCCTAACGTCTACACTGCAGTTAAAGAGCCCTTAGCCCAAGTTCTGTGAGCCTGAGTCAGCTCCCGCAGGCCAGCTGTAAGTGTCTAACAGCAGTGTAGACATACCCTCAGTCAGATAATAAATCTTCAGATTTACATATTCACAATATCCTACTGATATGTCAATTAATTGATGTAATGTACATTTTTCTTAGTGATATCTTAAGGTATTTTAATACCCGGGTAGCAAGAAATACTACCTCCTTAATGATATTTTTTGCCAATCCAAACTAAATACATTAATATTTTCAGAAGCAGACATATCTGAAACACACTGTTATATTTAATTCATTGGTAATACAAAATTATTGTCTCTGATTTATACACACACATTTATACACTGACAACTTTTCTCCCTTAATTTTAGCATGATCTTTTTGGAAGACTTTCTGGTACAGTGGAACTGTTTATACCAGTTCCTACAACACATTGATTATCCTTAGTTTTCTGGTTTCATGAGCATTTGTTTCCTTAACATCCAATTCAATGGGAGCCTTCATCCGTTATGCTCCCCTAGATACTTAAAAGCCAGAATGTGACACGCTAAGGTGAGGAAAAAAACTGACCAGAGAGAACGTGACACACGCACACTCATCCATTATGAGGTCTGGGTTAAGGATGATTTAATAGCCGGTTTCACTTCTGAAAGATTAGCTCTTAACCAGTTTCAGGCCTTCTTACCAGTAAAAACTAATCTCACTGCATTTACTAATTAAAAGAAGAACAGAATTCTCCTGTGATACTACAGTAGCATTGAACCAACATTATGTAAGACTGGAACTTAAACCCAACATACAAGAGCTTGGAGACTATTTTGAACCTCAGATTTCAGTACAGTGTAAATTAAGTGCAGACCCATTGGACCAGTGCTCAGAAGTAGGGCTGTTGTACTATATTTCCTCTTTCACATACTACATGCTTCCATAATTCTGTACTTATTTGTTTTAGATAAAAAAGTCTTGATCAGACCATTATAATATATCAGTTATCTCTGCCATACAAATACACAACTTGCTATCATCCTGGCTGACAAATGGCAGAGGAGCATGCATTAGAAATGCCTTCACCTATCACTCTGTCCTGTCTCTCCTTCTCTCTCTCTCTTTTTTTTTTCCCCTGTGAGGGAACTGAACGTAGCAATTTAAGCCAAAAAATTCAAGTTTATTTGTGTATCTGTGCACCAGATGTTATGGCTGTACACTGCAGGTGTAAATCCTGAATAGTAAGCTTTTTTGAATTACTGTTGTTCCTAGAATGAAAGCTTTAGTGTTCAAATTTGAAGCTCTCCAGGCACCCAGTGTATATTATTCAGGAAGGCAACTACTTGGTAAATTTTTATCTTAGTAAATAAATATCAGTGATTCACTCAGATTTTAAATTTGTTGCACCCAACTTCACAAAGACTTTTAACTTAGAACTGTCCCTAACTGTCCCATTGTAACAATGTGGCTGCCTTAACAATCTTGTAGAGAGACACAGGGCATTTGTTGAGCTATCCTGATGTCAGATGCCTGAATCCTGTATAAAGATGCAGGGTAATTACTGCTAAGTTAAAGTGGCAGGTACTTGTTGCTAACTCTAACTAAAGTATAAGAGGGGATGGTGTGTCTCTTTGCTGTGGAAACCAGAGGCAGGAACCATAGATATGCAGGGAAAGTCAGCATACCAGAATGGGAACTCCATCTCCGTGTGTGTGCGCTCCATCTGCTCCCACCTACGTTCATGCTAAGGCATGGAAATGCACAGTTAGAGCATGCAAGCAACCTTAACTCTGTCATGTAGTGACACAACGAGTGGGGAAAACAAAAAAATCTAGTGTCTCTTTAAAACTAAATTTCCTCTAATCTGGCACCACAAACACAAAAACAGAGGTGGGTAAACAATGCCTGTGGGCCAATTCCGGCGCGTGGGACCATCCTGCCCAGCCCAGGAGCTCCTGGCCTGGGAGACTAGCCCCCGGCCGCTCCCCCACTGCCACGTAGGCAGTGCTCTGGGCAGCGGGGCTGGGCACTCATGCGGGGCAGCGTGTCAGCGTGTCTGGCTCCGGCGCGGCTCTCAGACATGCTGCTCTGAGCAGCATGGTAAGGGGACAGGGGGGTTGGATAAGGGACAGGAGGTCCTGGGGGGCAGTCAGGGAGCAGTTGGATAGGGGGTGGGTTCCAAGAGGGACGGTTGGGGCGGCGGGGGTCCCGGGAGGGGGCGGTCAGGGGACGGGGAACAGGGGGCAGTTGGATGGGGCAGAGGTTCTGGGGCGGGGGCAGTCAGGGGATGGGGGGTAAAGTCCCGGGGATGGTTAGGGGTGGGGTCTTGGGAGGGGGCGGTCAGGGGACAAGGAGCGGGGGGGGGGAAAATGCGAGGGAGGTTCTGAGGAGGGTGGGAAGTGCGAGGGGGCGGATAGGAGGCGGGGGCCAGGCTGTTTGTGGAGGCAGAGCCTTCCTTGCCTGGCCCTCCATACAGTTTTGCACCCCGATGTGGCCCTCGGGCCAAAAAGTTTGCCCACCCCGCATTAGAATGTCTCAATCACTTGGTTATTGCACGGCATCATTACAGAAAAGGTTGTTTAGATGCCCTAACTGCATTTCTGTAGCTTAACATGTTTGGATTTCTTTTAAGTTTAACCTTAATGATGAATTTCCAGGGGTAAAATAATTGGTTTGGGAAATAAACTTTCTTATAATGTATGTTGCCCTAAAAGTCTGATATATACTCTCAACTTAGCTCCATTATAACACTATTTTGGCCTGGGAACAGAGAAGAGGTCAGACTCCTCTAGCAGTCTTCTTGATGCTACTGATCCAAGAGGAAATTAGCAAAGCAACATTTTTGTGGCAACTGCCATACAGATCTGTGATGTTAGAACACAGTTTGGCAGCTGTCCTATGAGTGGCTGTTGAAATGGGACAGAACAAGAATATAAACTGTGAGCTTTAAAAATTATGTAGAATTCTGTGGGTGGGGAGGAGTTGTGGCATACATAATTATTGGTTCTGATACTTATTCGGAATGAAAAATAAGCTTCTTTAGTTAGCCCTGTTGACAGAATAACCTCAGATTCTTGGAGTAGTCACTCAGGAGCTACAAAAGGTCACTAAATTTGCATCATTACTTTAATGAATGATGATGGTTGAATGTCAACAGCTCAGAATACAACAGTCATTGTAATAGATATATTGTAGTCTAATAGATGTTAAAAGTTGTTAGGTCAACTTACTGATATGCCTGTTAATGCAGCACTGTTCCTTTCAGTATATTCTCCAGCCTGGTTTTAAATGGATCAAGCAATCAAGTTTGGGGTGATAATTATCCTGTTGACAGTCATGTTAGTCATTTTTTCTTGGGAAGTCTATTCCACAGTTTAAGAGACCACACTGTTAGGCCCGGTCACCCTGTCAGAATAGACCTCGCTGTTAGAAGTGGTAGATATACAATCCAACATTTCACATGTTAAACACACCAAGGAAGAAAAAGAATAATCTTTAGGCCCTATACACACACTGCAAAAATAACCAAGGTTAAACAGTTGTGGCCCAACCTTTTTTCCTACCACCAGGACAGATACCTAGACTAAAACAAGTTTCTTTAACTTTATAACATGCCTTTTTCCACTCACACAGGCTATAAAACCCACAGTGTTCTAAATACAGTTGGCAACCACCATGTTAATCATAGTTATTTCTGTATCATTGAAAGGGCCTTATAAAGATGTGATCTCTACTGAGATAGCCTGGAGCGTTATCCAATTAACTTTATCACTTAGACAAGAAGATTAAGTCCAATTTATTAAAAATAACCTCTCTATTCAAACCCAATAATAAAACATCTCCTTGTGTTTCATGTAAGAATTATAGGCTATTTTGTGTTGCACAAAATTTTGTGGCAAACCATAAAAACACAGGCTTTTCTTACACACTGATGTATGCTATCCTTTCTGTGGAAGTTTCCTTCTATTTTAAAACATACCCTAATTAAAATGTGTTTGGACTTTGAAATGAGAAAACAGTAGTTTGGATAATGTCTTCTAAAGATAACCTCTCCCCACACTATACAACTGCGGCTATAGTCAGTGGAGTCATTTGAGCTACAGTCCCATTGGTCTAAGATAGAAGGATAGGCTAGCAGGTATTCTCCATCATCAGTCTTCAGCTTTGAACTCTCACCCTCTCACCCACGTCGTCAGACAGTTTTGATTTGTTAACTTTCAGGGCACATTACCTTTTCTGAAGACCACTAGGTAAGATGGAAGTATGAGGATATGACGAGTTAGTTAACAGGCAATTGTGGTTAATGGATTCATCAAAGGAACACTATTTATTATTATTTGTATGTTCATGTCCTGACCATACCATGACCATGTGTTAAGTTTTCTTTGGCAAAACTATGTTTTAGCTGGGGCCCATGGGGTAGTATAGGCAACCAGAAAAATCAAATCAAGTAAATAAATACTAGGGAAAATTCTCAGGTCTCCTAAAAAGAAAAAAGAGTCATAAATCAGGTATATTCTGGATTCTAAATTGACAAGTATAAATCAGTTTGGGAATATGCTGGTTTCAAGGCTTTATCTTACCTGTGTCATTCTAGTTATAGATCAGTTAACATACAGTAGTGTGAAAGTACTGTCAAGCAGGTTATTAAAATCTACAGAGACAAGAAGAGTCAGAGGCTAATATTTCATCCACTGCATCCTACCATACAGTCCTCAGTCTACAAGATATGTACTAGTACACACCATTCTGAGGCCATTGCAGTACCTACGCACAACCATACATGCAAATATTAAATAGGAAGATGACAGATCACCAAGCCTGAGTATGAAGAGAGGAGGAAAGTGCCCTAAATACACTAGAGCAGGGGTCGACAACCTTTCAGAAGTGGTGTGCCGAGTCTTCATTTATTCACTCTAATTTACGATTTCGAGTGCCAGTAATACATGTTAACGTTTTTTAGAAAGTCTCTTTCTATAAGTCTTTTACATACAACAATAGTTTAGTTATATATTAAGTAGATAAGGTTTTTAAAATGTTTAAGAAGCTTCATTTAAAATTAAATTAAAATGCAGAGCCCCCTGGATCGGTGGCCAGGACCTAGGCAGTGTGAGTGCCACTGAAAATCAGCTTGCGTGCCGCCTTTGGCACACGTGTCATAGGTTGCCTACCCCTGCACCAGAGTTTTTCAGCCCCTTTCTTGATCACTTTGTGCTTTACAGTTTCAGGCCTAGATTTTTCAACCTTGCATTATAAGATGGAACATAAAATTCTGGGATCAGATTTTCCAAAGACCACCCCTTCCTTTTTAGACTAAAGAGGAAGTGGCTAAGTCTCCCTCACCACAAAAAAAAAAAAAAAAAAAAATACTGAGCACCCAGCAAGCTCTCCTTCTGATACATTTTTAAAATGTATTCATTGCCTAAATAGGAGCTGAGCTCTTTTGAAAATCTGCCTCCTAATACAGTTTTGCTAGTATAATTGCTGAAGGAGAGGAGAATTTTTTAAAAAGCAGGCCCATCTCTACCCCACATGAATTACAAAGTTGAAGAGTGGTATTTTCACTTCTGTTGAAAAACATGTCCTTTCTCTTCCTCCCTGCATTTATTTTATCTGCTGTAGAAAGAGAGAATGAGAAAAATTTTAGTGCTGTGGAATATGGTTTGTGTACTATGAAAATAAGGTGGCTGTGTTTTCTGGGTATTAAAAAACTGCCCGCAACATCTGTACAACACACTATGGGCTCCCATAAACACTTTTTTTTTACATCCTCCCTGAGCCAATCTTGGCACACAGAGCAGAAACCCTTCTCTTCCATTCCCCTTTGGCATTTGCTCTGCTTGCATTTGCTCTACAGTGTTGACATTGACTATTCTTCCCTCCCTACAGAGTTCTTCTTAAGGTTTCCCTTGGGCATTCACTTCCTCAGACCAGTTGGTTTCCACTTGATAGCTTCCTGTGTAAGTTTGTGTGTTGACAGCTGGAGTACACGTCCCATATACATCCAGCACTTCCTTCTGAGTCAGAAGGAAGGAAGGAAATGAGATGCTGGTTGCTGATTTCTCGGATCTCTTCATTGGTGATGAAGTTTTTCCAACCAATGCCTGGAGTCTTTCATATGCACTTATGTTTGAAGGCATCTAGTTTTCTAATGTTTTAGAACATTAGAAATCCAACTCTCACAGCCATATATTAGCACCAAGATTATGTTTGAATTGAAAATTCTCAGTTTTGTTCTGGTGCTGAGTATCAACTATTTCCATGCATTCTTAAATTTAGTAAATGCTGTGGATGCTTTTCCTGTCCTTGATGTCACATCCTTTTTGAGGTCTCAGTTGGTTACTATGGTGCTGCCTAGCTAGATGAACTGTTGTACTTTCTAATTTGATGTTACTGCTCCATGTCTGCGTTTCAAGGATGTTTGTTTTTAATCACAAACTACTTTGAGCCCCACCTGTCCTACTATTGCCAAGTTGTCTGTTTTTATTTGTAACTTTTCAGGGGTGTCACTCAGTAGTGGAATATCATCAGAAGTCTCGGTGTTCTAGGCATTTGCCATCTCCCCACGCTTTACTGGTGTTTGTCTTCATTATCCAGTCTATGGCAATGCCACATAATGATAGAGCCCTGCGCAGATACAAAAATTTGTATCCGCATCCAATCCGTGATCCGCAAAAATTGTCTGCAGATATCCATAGATATCCATGGGTCTGCAGGGCTCTAAAACAGTTCCATACCTCACCGCGCATCCAAGCTGCTATCCGCAAAAATGGTCCACGGATATCTGAATGGATATAAAGTGGATACCTGTAAATTTACAGGGCTCTAACAATAGAGATGAAATGCAGCCCTGTTTCACACAGCGTCCATACTGAACCATTCGCTTGTTTAGCTATTCACCTTTACGGAGCACTTTGCATTAGTGTACACAGTCATGTTGTTGACTTTAGCTGGGATTCTGTAGGACTAAAGAATATTCCACAATGTCTATCTATGCAGGCTGTCAAATACCTTTTGAAAATCAATGCATTGATGAAGAGGGGGGCTTGCCATTCTACACATTCTTCCATGATGGTACTTGTGTGAGTATCAGGTCTACACAAGATCTCTTGGTCTTGAACCCAGTTTCCTCTTCTCTAAGATTTGCATCCACTGCCTCTTTCATCCTGTGTAGTATCACACAGCAGAGGCTTTCTCTATAAGAGAATAATGCAACTCCTCTCCAGTTATTACAGTCAGTAAGACCACCCTTTGGGGGTATTCTGACAACGATTCCATGTTTACACTGGTCAGGAGGGATCTTTCTCAACCTTCATTGAACAGCTCTGTTAATTTCATTATGCAGGTGGTTTCAAGTACTTTTAGCATTTCTTCTGTAATCTGATCATCTCCTGCTGCTTTATTTTTCCGCTTTTTGATTACAGCCTGTACTTCCGACATCTCTACTGTACCGATGTTAATGTCAAGTGAATCAGATTCATGTTTCATCAAAATCTGATGCTGAGGTGGGTTTCAGTATATTGAGGACTTCTTTGAAATGCTCTGCCCATCCGTTTTCCGGTTCTACCTCAGTTGCAAGCATTTTTCATCTTTACTTCTTATTGGCCCATGTCCTGTTTTGAAATATCCACAGAGGGTTTTAATCGCTTGGTAAATGGCTCTGTGGTTTCCTATCAGAGCTGCAGCTTCAGCGTCAGTTGCTAGGTCTTCAATATATCTCTTTTTATCTTTCCTTGCTTTTCACTGCTTTATCTGCCTTCTTATACCACTCCTTTTTCTTTCCCAATAGTTAATTTGTCTTAGCATTCAGAAGTTTTCCTTGCAGTAATTTTCTTTCCTCAGTGAGATGCCATGTCTCTTGGCTTATCCGATTCTTGCTCTGTCTATGTTGACATCCAGCTGCAACTGTTGCAGTTGAATTACACTGACTCTGAGCACTGGCTGTTTTTCTTCAGGGCCAGTCTAGGTCTCACCTTCCTCTACTTCTGACAGTGCCTCAAATCTGCACCTTAGCTCAAGTTGGAATTTCTCACAGTACTCTTTTGCTTTCAGTTTTATAATGATTGATTTTCTTTCACACTTTGTTTAAAGTTGATCTTTCTCAATTTTAATTTCAGTTTAGTAATGCAAAGTTGCTGCTAAGATTTGCTGTTTGATATACCCTTATGTCTTGGGACAGATGATCTGAATCTCGAGTAAATGCAGATGTGGTCGATCTGATTTTTTTGTTTTGCCATTTGATGAATTCCATGTTTCATTTTGCATGTCTCCGTGATGGAACAGGGTATTTGCAAGAACTAGGTGGACACCAAGCATAATTCAATGCATCTCTCACCATTTTGGTTGATGTTTCCAGTGCTTCCCCATTGCTCTTTCCATTCCTTTGTTGTCACATCTTACTAAGCATTAAAGACACCCATCAGGAGTAAACCATGTTGAAGGCATTCTGTCAATCACACTTTGGAAACCACTGTAAAACTCATCTTTATCCTCATCGCTACGTTCCTCTGTCAGCACTCTATGATTGACATCTTTAAGAATGTGGTTTGGCAGTATGATGTGTTGGTTAATATGTTCCCAGTTGAATGATTTTTCTGTAGCATCTGTCAGAGTGAGAACTACTCCATTTGAGTGTTTTTGTTGCAGGGGCGTGCACAAGGGGGGATAAGCAGGGGCATCCCTCCAATAATCAGTCGGGAGAGAGAGTTCCTCTGCCCCCAGGCCACGACTGGGGCTGGGATCACAGAACATGCCCCTCCAAAAGCGGTCCAATTTAAATACCTGTGTATGCCCTGATTTGTTGTCACTGTGGCCTGAGTAAATTAGATGTTTCTTCTCTAGCTTTAAGTGCTTCTTATCTGCACCTATCAATCTATTCTCACTGAAGCCCAGGATTTCAAGTCTATAGTTTCCATCTCCCTTATGATCTGAGAAATATTCTCATGTTCCAATAAGCAACACATTCCTTGTTACTGAATGGACAGGTTGTGTGTTATTTATTATTGTTTTTTCAGTGACCTAAAGCGAGTCAAACTGGAAGTACATTGTTGCTATCTGTGACTGAGAAAGTGAAACAGGTAGGTCCAGAACTTCTCTAAGTGCTGTCTATTCAATATTATTATTCAATTTCAGTTAAAAAGTTCCAGGTTGTCTTGTTGAATCTCATAAGGATCTGCTGAACGCTATTTCTTTGGCAACTGCAAAGAAGTAAATTCAGTTTTGGAAAGCTTTGTAAACCATATTTTCTGCAACATGACATAAACCAGGATTTCAGTTCTGGGAGTTGAGAGTGCTTAGCAGTAGAATCAAAGGATCAGGCGTGAAGAGTACAATACAAGAGGCTTATAAAACCTTGGCAGGATACTGTGGGTGTTGAGGAGATTGATTAGGAATACTGGCATAATAAGGAACTGTAAATCAGAGGTAAAGCACTTAAAACTACGATGAGGAGGCACACAAAGTGAATTTTCTCTCTCTCAATAAAATACTGTCATTGAACTCTAATTTAGAACAGCATGTCACAACAACAGATCAGTAAAACAGCAGATATTATGTGAGTGAGTCATTCTTTGAAAGGTCATAATTTCATGGACCAGTAGTAGTGGAACCAAACAAAAAAGTCCAGTCAAAACTTCTAGGGAAAAAAATTTACAGGAAGTCTCATAGCTTGCCACCAGCTAATTACAAAATGGGCTTAACACATAATAGGTATTTAAGACTTTCATTTTGCATTGGGAAAAAGTCTCCATTACCTTCTTGAAAGAGCTAAAAGGAAAAAAAAAACCCAAAAACCAGGGAAGACAGAGGCAGGGAAATGTCCTCAACAAGAGACTTGTCCATCAGTCCTATAGGTGCACACAGCACATCCTGGCCCTCTGCAAACTCCCAGTGAATACACAAAAACACAAATAAATTAAACCTACTAACAGAAACAGAATTTACTTATACTAGGTTTAAGAAAATGCCATGAACCAGGGAAATTTGTGACATACATCCATAGTGCATCCAGTCATGACCCACATGGATATAAAAAGAAAATGTACCGTTACTTTCTAATTCCCCACCCCCATTTCTCACACATAATTTAAGATATTAATTTGACTGGTTTGCTTGGAATTCTCCTTAGACACACTTAATAATCTTTTCCCTTGTTTTAATTATATGTATTAACAAAAATGAACGAAAGAGGCAAGATTACAGATAAAGAAAAGGATTCAGGAGAGGGTTGCATTTAATAAAACCCCAGCTAAATCAGAGCAATACTAGACCCTATGTGAATAGATTTTGTATTTATTCTGTGGGATGCCTCAGACTAGGAAATACAGAAAAATCAGCTTTCAAAGAGGCATAAAGAAAACACACTGGCAGAGGTTTCCATTTGTATGGAAAACTATTGTACTCTGGGAGAAAGTGATCTCCAGTGGGAGGAAAATATTATATTATTTGGGACTGGCAGACATAGTGCAGTAGTTTCCTACTATAGATCTGTACTCTTCAATGTACATTTTAGAAGTAAATGGATATTGTCTTACATGTAGTCCTTGGTCTTTTTTGCTTTTGGATAACAGGCCCATCATCTCAAGCATTCATTTGGTGTACTTGCTCAGCATTGAAGGCCAACAATATAAAATTCTCCCTCTGCATGGTTTCATACCTGACAGTGGGGCTGTTTATGAACTTGTGTTGGGAGAGGGATTAAATAAGGATATTGGTCTGAATATTCAGGACATTGATCTAAATTCTTTGGGTGGAGCTGGCAAAGGCGAAGAATTAAAAATACCATAACTATTACTCAGGGTATGTCTACACTATGAAATTAGGTCGAATTTATAGAAGTCGGTTTTGTAGAAAGCGTTTTTATACAGTTGAGTGTGTGTGTCCCCACACAAATGCTCTAAGTGCATGTAGTCGGCGGACTGTGTCCACAGTACCGAGGCAACCGACTTCCGGAGCTTTGCACTGTGGGTAGCTATCCCACAGTTCCCGCAGTCTCCACCGCCCATTTGAATTCTGGGTAGAAATCCCAGTGACTGATGGGACTAACACACTGTCAGGGGTGGTTCTGGGTACATATCATCAGGCCCCCATTCCCTCCCTCCCTCCGTAAAAGCAAGGGCAATCGTTTTGTGCCGTTTTTCTTGAGTTACCTGTGCAGACACCATACGACGGCAAGCATGGAGCCCGCTCAGCTAACCATCACCGTATGTCTCCTGGGTGCTGGCGGACGTGGTACTGCATTGCTACACAGCAGCAGTTTATTGCCTTTTGGCAGCAGACAGTGCAGTATGACTGGTAGCCATCGTCGACGTAGTCCTGGGTGCTCTTTTAACCAGGCACCTGGGCAAACATGGGAGTGACTCAGCCAGGTCATTTCCCTTGTTTCGGCTCATGGAGATTGAGTCCTACCGGCAGTGCACTGTCTTCTGCAGCCAGCAGAAGATGATGGCAGCAGTCATACTGCATCGTCTTCTGCCGAGCACCCAGGAGGTAATGATGGCTAGCGGTCATACTGCACAGTCTGCTGCCAGCAAGATGTATAAAGATAGATAAAGTGGCTCAAAACAAGAAATAGACCAGATCTGTTTTGTATTCATTTTCTCCTCCCTCCCTCCCTCTGTGAAATCAACGGCCTGCTAAACCCAGTTTTGAGTTCTATCCTTGAGGCGGCCATTCAGTTTCCCACAAAGCCACCCCCTTTGTTGATTTTAATTCCCTGTAAGCCAACCCTGTAAGCCCTGTTGTCAGTTGCCCCTCCCTCCGTCAGGGCAACAGCAGACAATCGTTCTGTGACTTTTTTCTGTGCAGATGCCATACCACGGCAAGCATGGAGCCCACTCAGATCACTTTGGCAATTAGGACCACATTAAACACCACATGCATTATCCAGCAGTATATGCAGCATCAGAACCTGGCAAAGCAAAACCGGGCGAGTAGGCGACGTCAGCGTGGTTACGAGTGTGATAAGGACATGGACACAGACTTTTCTCAAAGCATGTGCCCTGGCAATGTGGGCATCACGGTGCTAATGGGGCAGGCTCATGTGGTGGAACGCCGATTCCGGGCTCGGGAAACAAGCACAGACTCGTGGGACCGCATAGTGTTGCAGGTCTGGGACGATTCCCAGTGGCTGTGAAACTTTAGCACACGTAAGGGCACTTTCATGGAACTTTGTGACTTGCTTTCCCCTGCCCTGAAGCACATGAATACCAAGATGAGAACAGCCCTCACAGTTGAGAAGTGAGTGGCAATAGCCCTGTGGAAGCCTGCAACGCCAGACAGCTACCGGTCGGGAATCAATTTGGAGTGGGCAAATCTACTGTGGGGGCTGCTGTGATGCAAGTAGCCAACGCAATCAAAGATCTGCTGATATCAAGGGTAGTGACCCTGGGAAATGTGCAGGTCATAGTGGATGGCTTTGCTGCAATGGGATTCCCTAACTGTGGTGGGGCCATAGACGGAACCCATATCCCTATCTTGGCACCGGAGCACCAAGCCAGCGAGTACATAAACCGCAAGGGGTACTTTTCAAGAGTGCTGCAAGCACCTGGTGGACCACAAGGGACTTTTCACCTACATCAATGTGGGATGGCCGGGAAAGGTACAGGACACTCACATCTTCAGGAACTCTGGTCTGTTTCAAAAGCTGCAGGAAGGGACTTTATTCCCAGACCAAAAAATAACCATTGGGGATGTTGAAATGCCTATAGTTATCCTTGGGGACCCAGCCTACCCTTAATGCCATGGCTCATGAAGCCATACATAGGCAGCCTGGAGAGTAGTCAGGAGCTGTTCAACTACAGGCTGAGCAAGTGCAGAATGGTGGTAGAATGTGCATTTGGACGTTTAAAAGCGCGCTGGCGCAGTTTACTCACTCGGTTAGACCTCAGCGAAACCAATATTCCCACTGTTATTACTGCTTGCTGTGCGCTCCACAATATCTGTTAGAGTAAGGGGGAGACGTTTATGGCGGGGTGGGAGGTTGAGGCAAATCGCCTGGCTGCTGGTTACGCACAGCCAGACAAAAGGGCGGTTAAAAGAGCACAGGAGGATAACATTACATTCAGAGAAGCTTTGAAAACCAGTTTCACGACTGGCCAGGCTACAGTGTGAAAGTTCTGTTTCTCCTTGATGAACCCCCCTGCTCCTTGGTTCACTCTACTTCCCTGTAAGCTAACCACCCTCCCCACCTCCCTTCGATCACCGCTTGCAGAGACAATAAAGTCATTGTTGCTTCACATTCATGCATTCTTTATTAATTCATCACACAAATAGGGGGATAATTACCAAGACAGCCCAGGAGGGGTGGTGGAAGAGGGAAGGACAAGGCCACACAGCACTTTAAAAGTTTAAAACTTATTGAATGCCAGCCTTCTGTTACTTGGGCAATCCTTTGGGGTGGAGTGGCTGGGTGGCCAGAGGCCACCCCACCACATTCTTGGGCGTCTGGGTGAGGAGGTTATGGAACTTGGGGAGGAGGGTGGTTGGTTACACAGGGGCTGTAGCGGTGGTCTGTGCTCCTGCAGCTCAACCATATGCTGGAGTACATTAGTTTGATCCTCCAGCAGCCTCAACATTGAATCCTGCGTCCTCTCATCATGCTGCTGCCACCTTTCAGCTTCAGCCCTCTCTTCAGCCCGCCACCTCTCCTCTCGGTCATTTTGTGCTTTCCTGCACTCTGACATTGTCTGCCTCCATGCATTGGTCTGTGCTCTGTCAGTGTGGAAGGACAGCATGAGCTCAGAGAACATTTCATTGCGAGTGCATTTTTTTTGCCTTCTAATCTTCGCTAGCCTCTGGGAGGGAGAAAATCCTGTGATCCCTGAAATACATGCAGCTGGTGGAGAAAAAAAAAAAGGGACAGTGCTATTTGAAAAGACACATTTTATACAACAATGGGTACACTCCTTCACGGTAAACCTTGCTGTTAACATTACATACATAGCACATGTGCTTTCGTTACAAGGTCGCATTTTGCCTCCCCGCACCGCGTGGCTAACAGCGGGGAACATTTCTGTTCAGACATAGACAAACAGCCCAGCAGGAATGGTCACCTCTGAATGTCCCCTTAAGAAAAGCACCCTATTTCAACCAGGTGACCATGAATGATATCACTCTCCTGAGGATAACACAGAGCTAAAGAACGGATGGTGTTTGAACGCCAGCAAGCATACACTGCAATGCTCTGTTCTACAATGATTCCTGAGTACGTGCTACTGGCCTGGAGTGGTAAAGTGTCCTACCATGGTGGATAGAATAGGGCTGCCCTCCCCAGAAACCTTTTGCAAAGGCTTTGGGAGTATATCCAGGAGAGCCACGAATGCCAGGGCAAATTAATCATTAAACATGCTGGCTTTTAAACCTTTTATAGTATTTTAAAAGTTACACTCACCAGAGGTCCCTTCTCCACCTGGCGGGTCCTGGAGGCAGCCTTGGGTGGGTTCGGGGGGGGTACTGGCTCCAGGTCCAGGGTGAGAAACAGTTCCTGGCTGTCGGGAAAACCGGTTTCTCCGCTTGTTTGCTGTGAGCTATATACAACCTCATCATCATCATCATCATCGTCTTCCTTGTCCCCGAAACCTGCTTCCGTGCTGCCTCCATCTCCATTGAAGGAGTCAAACAACACAGCTGGGGTAGTGGTGGCTGAACCCCCTAAAATGGCATGCAGCTCATCATAGAAGCGGCATGTTTGGGGCTCTGACCCGGAGCGGCCATTCGCCTCTCTGGTTTTCTGGTAGGCTTGCCTCAACTCCTTAAGTTTCACGCGGCACTGCTTCGGGTCCCTGTTATGGCCTCTGTCCTTCATGCCCTGGGAGATTTTCACAAATGTTTTGGCATTTCGAAAACTGGAACGTAGTTCTGATAGCACGGATTCCTCTCCCCATACAGTGATCAGATCCCGTACCTCCCATTCGGTCCATGCAGGAGCTCTTTTGCGATTCTGGGACTCCATCATGGTCACCTCTGCTGATGAGCTCTACATGGTCACCTGCAGCTTGCCACACTGGCCAAACAGGAAATTGAAATTCAAAAGTTCGCGGGCCTTTTCCTGTCTACCTGGTCAGTGCATCCGAGTTGAGAGTGCTGTCCAGAGTGGTCACAATGGAGCACTCTGGGATAGCTCCCGGAGGCCAATACCATCTAATTACGTCCACAGTACCCCAAATTCGACCCAGCAAAAGCGATTTCAGCGCTAATCCCCTTGTCGGGGGTGGAGTAAGGAAATCGATTTTAAGAGCCCTTTAAGTCGAAGAAAAGGGCTTCATCATGTGGACGGGTGCAGGGTTACATCGATTTAACGCTGCTAAATTCGACCTCAATGCCTAGTGTAGACCAGGACTCACAGACTGTTGTACCTGACAGAGCAGAATGGGATGCAATTAATTTTGCTTTTACTTCTAGCTGGGTCATTTGTTTCCATTTCTGGCTGTACATTTGGTTTGAAGAGGATCCTTTTAGTTTTCCCCCTGTATTTTTCATCATTAAAAGATTCCCTTAAGTTGTCATCATGAGCAATTCTGGGAGAGAAGGGTAGTTTAATTTATTCAGTGGGGTTTCTTTATGAAGTGGTTTTGAATAATAATAGCCGCACATTTGCTATCTTACAGAAACTGAAAAAAAAAACAACCTTGGAGTATTTAAGCAGAAGTATAAAGTGTCACAATGTAACAGTTTGCTTGTTGATCAATGACATTACAAAAGTCATTTGTTTGGTTGATGGTATTTTGGCAGTAAGCCCTGATGTTAACAGGATCATGCACTTTGCATTTGGTAAAGCAAGAGATAAGATACAGCTGTCTTGTGACAACTGTATGCATTGTGAGGATTACCACCACTGCACCATGCAAAGCTACATGGTTTTTAATAGAGGTTATTAATAATGCATACAAATCTGGCCCAGAGTTTCTGCTGATACTAGAAGAGAGCTCCCTTGTCCCCAAGAGGAGGTGGCAGCAAGACTAGGGGAACTGCCAGATACACTAATTCAGAGCATCCCTTCAGCAGACATCAGGTGTTCTTGCATGGAGCTCCAATCATAACCTACAGTTGCAGTCCTTCTGGGTCTATTCTCCAAGGCTGGTGCAAAGGCATTAGGCCATATATTGCAAACTCTTAAACACATGCCTAAATTTTCTCTCATGTGTTTAAGTGCTTGCAAAATCTGTGACTGAAACTACATTACACTTCCCTGGGCAAGTCTGGATGAATATGAACGTTTTAAAAATTTTGCTTTAAAATCTTCCACCATAAAGGAAGAATATTTATTAAAAATCCAAAACCCTTGCCCTGGGTGAGAGGCAGGGGGTAGACACTTAGAAAATAGACCCTATACTTGCTAATTAGGGTAAGGACTATTAATTTCTGCATATTAATTTTGCCTTCATAACAAAAAGTAATTGTGGAAATTACCCATCCCTATCTTTTCACCTATCCAGCTTGCTACCTTTTTCAGTCCACAGTTAAATACCAAGTACCATATCTCAGTGTGAGAATACCCTATTGGGTGTGGCGATATGTTTGATTTGAATCCACTTGATTTTAATAATAAGAATGATTCTACACTGTTTTCTGTATAAAACCATCTGGCTCAAACATCTTAGAAGCACTGCGTATTCAGTAATGAATTTTTTTATTTTTGTATTTAATCTAGTAAATTCTTTCAAGGATACATTTCTCTTATTCATTTGTAGTTTTGTTTAGTTAGTATTTATAAGATTCATAACAGATGCTTGCTGCTTATTTTATCCTTCACTCTTCATTTTCATGATCCTCCCTCTGTTCCATAGCACCTTTTTTCATTTCATTTCCAAGATCAAGCAGCCAATTCTACGGGTCAAACATATGGAAATATTATCCTATTTTGTGATTCTGGGGACACCATAAGAATGGCCATCTAGCCAGTATCCTGTCTTCTGACAGTGGCCAATGCCAGGTGTTTCAGAGGGAATGAACAGAACAGGTAACCATCAAGTGATCCATCCCATCACCCATTCTCAGCTTCTGGCAAACAGAGGCTAGGGACGCCATCCCTACCCATCCTGGCTAACAGCCACTGATGGACCTATCCTCCATGAATTATTCTGTTAGTATCTTGGCCTTCATAACATCCTCTAGAAAAAAAAAAAAAAAAAAAGAGTTCCACCATAAACCAGTGGTTCTCTAACTTTCGCCATTCCATGCACAGATCATTTTTTGAATCATTCCATAACTACTTGCGTCCTCAAAATGTCTGATCTTGCAAACCACAAGGAAAGCACACAATTGCAGCACAGACTAGAGTTTGAGACCTGCCAGACCAGAATGAAGCTTGGGTAGTTTGTGTAATCAGATTTCAACAGTCTTTGGCCATTAGATCCAATCAAGTGACAAACCCATCCCCAGTATGAAGAGTTATTTTGTGTTATATAATGGATTGATCCAATCCTCCTCTTCTCTTCCTAGTCTTCATCCCTCTCCTCCCTGTCTTTTCTTTAAACAGTCAGTAGAGGGCTGGACTAGATGGGTTTGAAGTGCCACTCTTCTTACACAAACAAAGTGTTTTCCATACTGCTCCTGTAGCTTTTTGTGCATGAGTAGTTTCCCGTTACTCCTGTGATTGGTGTATTATCCCATAATTCACCCCTGTGTCAACTAGCCCATTTGTTCTCAACCTTTCCAGACTACTGTACCCCTTTCAGGAGTCTGATTTGTCTTGCGTACCCCCAAGTTTCACCTCACTTAAAAAATACTTGTTTACAAAATCAGACAAAAATACAAAAGCGTCACATCACACTATTGCTGAAAAATTGCTTATTTTCTCATTTTTACCATATAATTATAAAATAAATCAATTGGAAAATAATTATTGTACTTACATTTCAGTGTATAGAATTCAGAGCAGTATAAACTAGTCATTGTCTGTGTGAAATTTTAGTTTGTATTGACTTTGCTAGTGCTTTTTATGTAGCCTGTTGTAAAACTAGGCAAATATCTAGATGAGTTGATGTACTCCCTGAAAGACCTCTGCATACCCCTAGGGGTTTGTATATCCCTAGTTGAGAACCCCTATTCTAGTCCATTAATTACAAGATTTTTTTACATGATTTACAATGTGTTTAATACATATATCCAGATATTATAGTGATACTATTCGTCTGTTTACTGTTGCCCAACTTTTCTGCTAACTCAGCTGAGTCCAATTAAGAGTGATGATAACATTACTTGAAGCTATCATTCTTTGGACAAAATGTTTCCAAAGTAGCCTAAAATGGAACTATTTGTAATTTTCAATTGCAAGATGTAATTCTATTGCGCTTACAATGGTGTTATAGCTTAACTGTAGAAACATACCCTATGCTTAAGTTTGGCATTCAAAGCCTTAACCAATAAAAAACATTTGTCTCTGAGGAAAAACTGCACTTAAATTTGAGCTGTAAAAGACACGTTAAAATGTCTCAAAGGGTCAAATTTTAAACTAACATTTAGCAGATTAGCTCCAGAATGTGATCTGAGGCAGTGAATAAGTTTTGAAAGTAGCTTTTAAATTTAAATAAAAAGAACCAGCACTAAAAAGCTTTACATGTCCTAAAAATAAGGGTTACAATTACCAATGACCACCACCTAGCATCAATAAATAATCCTAGAAATCCAAGATAAACATTAACTACTATACTTAGATAGTAACAGTATCCAATAAATTGGACAAGGAGTTTTAGTATAGAGTCAGGGTCAAATAGTTTATCTGGTTTCCTCTGAGTTCATGGAAGGAACCAAAATGCAATGGAACTGCTCTGCTTCCACGAAACCACAAAGGCCATGAAGGGATATTGCACAGACCCCAGCCTATGGCAGATCTGAGCTCAGTTCCAGCACTTCCTGTAGGAACATGCATTAGAAGAGATTTTTGGTTCGGTCAAGGGAGTGACACACTTTTGAACTCTTAGGGAAGTAAAATGGCTGATAAGGAAAACCTGGACTACACAGTCACTTGAACACAAATAGAAGCCACCTGCTCCTTATTCATGGTAAAAGTCCTATAAAATTAAATAGAAAATAACCTTTATAGAATTTTTAATCAAGACTATGGAATTCTCTATCAGGTATACAATTCTCAGAGTAATATGCATTGTTCCCTATTACATTTCTCTTGAATTCTCATGGTTTCTCCTCTGTTGTAAGAAACTCTTCCGTAAGAGAGTACTGATCATCCCTAGCTTCAGAAGGAGTAGAGCAGTTACAGATGCTCAGCAGGTTCTGAGTTCATTTCAGGATACAGCCTGTGTTTTACATGGTACTTCAGATCGTATCAGCTACGCAAGGCAACAAAATGGCAGATGAAATACAGTGTTTTTAAATGCAACCTAATGCATATGGGATTATGTTTTCCAAAATTATACACACAAAATGATGGGTTTTTGTTACGGCTATTCGCCAAAATGGTCAGGGATGCAACTCAGTGCTCTGGGTGCCCTAAGTCTCTAACTGCCAGAAGCTGGTAGTGGATGATAATTGCCCTGTTAATTCCCTCGAAAGCATCTGGCATTGGCCACTGTCAGAAGACAGAATACTGGACTAGACAGACCATTGGTCTGACCCAATATGGCCATTCTTATGTTCTTAAATGTTAAACATTTGGACATAACTCACATGCTGATTTCCCCACCCCCTTTTTTAAACCCACCAATAAAAAAAACAAAAAACTATTTGCATTTAAAAATTAGGTTTCAAAACAGTAAAATGTGACAAGTCTTCCGATTTAAAATAGAGGTTAATACTCCATCCTGAATTCATTTTGTGTGGTTTTGTTCCCAGTGAAGCACGGCTTGCTTTAATCTTTCGTTTGTCAGTTATGTACACCAACCTTTATATGATTTGCACAGTGTTTTGTCCGAATTGCTGCTCCCTGTATGAATGCCACAACTAAATAGAAGTAGTTATATTCTACTTCTAGATACATTCTAAATTGTCACTCATGTTACCATAGAAACCAGACTACATTTCATCATTAATGCACACAGTGATAATTGTTTTATTTTAGACCATGGCTAGATAGATAAAAGTGCCAGCTTCAGTTAGTATAAACATAGATACACATCAGTGAAGCAAAAAGCTACTGCTGCCTGGCCTGTCACTGCTGACTCCCATAGTTTTCAGCAATTTACAGGGGAACGGTCAGGCAGAAATAGAAACTGTTCACAGGTCTGAGGTGGAATTCCTGGTAGAAAATACATTTTCACATAAATCACAGAGAAATAAACAAGCTGCAGTAGTGGGTTTTCCTCTCCAAGTTAAGTAACTGTAGAAGACTGAGTTTTACATAGCAATTCATAAATAATTTGTGTTGAGAAATGGTTAGTTGCCATCCCTCTAGCCACAGGGCAGACTTTATGCAGAATGTATAAGTAGAAAGCCATGGTTGTAAATTTGCAGCTAACACATGCTTCAGCATGCAATATCTATATGTCCTGTCATCCTAACTTGCAGTGTAGCAGACACGTTGCTAAGGGTAGATGAGAACACTGCAATTCTGTGAGGTGAGAATGTTATCAGCTATCACATCTCCCCCTGAAGATTTATGGTCATTTAGAATACAGTAGGCAAATGAGTTTCAGAGTAGCAGCCGTGTTAGTCTGTATTCGCAAAAAAGAAAAGGAGTACTTGTGGCACCTTAGAGACTAACAAATAAGTAGGCAAATGGTTATATAAAATAGGCAGCACAGAAACCAGAAGTGGAAGAGATGGGAGAGCTGTAAGGTGTAGGATCCTATCTACCAAATCCCCAGCTGCAGTCAAGTGCATGGCACAGCTGAGGAGCGGGGACCCTTATCGAGCATCCACGTGCTGCTCTGGTCCCAGGCATAGGTTAACAACAGCTGCTAATAGCTATTGCTACAGCTAGGGATCACTGAAGTGTACAGATGCCCCAGCCATGCCATCTTTCTCTGTCCACTACCCTTTCCCTCGCCATCATCGCTTTCCTTGTGCTTTCCTCTGACCCACTACATCTAATACGAGCTCCTTGGTCTTCCCTAGCAAATCCTGCACAAATCTTTGACTTGGGGCAAGCGGGATGAAGAAGTGGAGCAGAAATCAGCAAGAGCAAACAACTCTCTACTACTGCGGTCATCTAATTTGTGCTCCACCTTCCTGACAGCTCCCGACACCAGAACTGACTCAGGTTTCAGAGTGGTAGCTATGTTAGTCTGTATCAGGAAACACAACAAGGAGTCCTTTTGCACCTTAAAGACTAACAAATTTATTTAGGCATAAGCTCGGTGGGCTAAAACCCACTTCATCAGATGCATGGAGTGGAAAATATAGTAGAGAGGTATAAATACAAAGCATATGAAAAGATGAAAGTTGCCTTACCAAGTGGGGAGTCAGTGCTAATGAGCCAATTCACAAAAACTTATGCCCAAATAAATTTGTTAGTCTCTAAGGTGCCATGAGGACTACCCGTTGTTTTGGCTGATATAGACTAACATGGCTACCACTCTGAAACCTGTCACCATGGAAGACACTGAATTTAGCTGTATGAAGTGGAAATCCATTAACTTCATGAAAAAACTCATGCAGATACAGACAGACATCATCTTCCTTTCCAAATGCAAACAGATGGACATCATACCAAAAGGACTGAAGGTAAAATATCCATTACAATCAACATACTACACAGACTATGGTGAGAGATTGTACCACACACACTCAAACTGCAGAACCACCTGATCAACATCCTACACAGCAAACAGGGGAAGATCAAGAATGAGCTCTCAATAGCCCATTTCCACCTTAATTGAATTGGCTCATTAGCACTGACCCCCCACTTGGTAAGACAACTCCATCTTTTCACACGCTGTGTATTTATATCTCTACTGTATTTTCCACTCCATGCATCTGATGAAGTGGTTTTAGCCCACGAAAGCTTAAGCCCAAATAAATTTGTTAGTCTCTAAGGTGCCACAAGGACTCCTTGTTGTTTTTTCTCTCACTCAGTATATTGCTCCCTCCCCCACAGACACATTCCTTCCAATACCTCCTGAAGATACAACATGTAGATGCACAAAGGTCACACAAATATCCTCAATAGATGGTTTCTATGTACAATTATCCCTAAAACATGGAACACAGGCTCAATCTCACTGCTGCATCACCTGCTTTATTTTTCATCCCCATATCTGTTGTTTGAGCATTGTGTATTCGGTTGGAGCCCTTTAGGATAAATACAGTATTTTCTTACTTCTCTGTAAAACACTTTGCATACTTCTGGCACTGTGTGTTTGCATTTCAATCGGTCCATTTATGCAATTTATTTTGTTGACAGTTGACATTATTAGTTCTTAATAGAGCATACCCAATTCTGTACAAAACAGAGGCAGACAGTCCCACCCCTTAGGAGCTTACATTCTAAATACAACACAAAGCACTCAATAACCAGAAAAGGATCTAGACTCAAAGCTGTATAGGGTTCAGAGAGAGGTATTTCTTTTCTTGGTAAATTAACATTGGTAAATTTCACCAAAGAAATATTTTAAGAGGGGATTTGAAGAGAGGCTGGTCATTTGACAGACAAGGAGAAGGAGGGAGCTTGTGCTTGCTCTGTGTAAATAGGAGCTTTTATGTATATGCAGGTACACAGGGACAGCTGTCTACTTATGAGCTCTTCAGAAGTCTAAGCACCATTTCCCCCTAGTGGTGCTTCTTAAAGGAAGGGGGGTGGGGGGGAAGACTTGCAACAGTTCACCTACCATTAGTTTAGATAAATGCTGATGAAATAAAATTACCTGCTTTATTTTATTGTTACAATTTAATTTTTCATGCCCTCAGATGCAGGGTTGTCTATTCCCACATACAATGACCAACCCGCAAAACAAAGCTCCTGATTTTAGAAAACATTATCCATTGTAAGTATGCATATTTTAGGTGCATTAGCAGCTTCCACATGTTTAACAGTTTTCATGCACTGAAGCTATCTGTCCAAAAGGGTTCTATGGCTACATATTCTACCACATGTGTATGCCAGTGCTAATGCACCTGGATTGTTGTTTAAGTGCTTACAGAGTTTTGTGCATGCCAGGTTGAGAGTACACTGAAAGCCAGGCCCATGAACCATGGCAGAACCTTCTCTCTCCTACCCAACAGCCAAAACCCCTCAAGCACCCCAGAGTCTTTGGATTGCCCAAGACCAAAACCTCCACTTCCTGACACACAGTCTGGGCTATATTTTTTTGCTGATTTACCCCTAGGCCTTTGGGGTAACTCCACTGATTTAATATTACTCCCAAGGGCATCCTGCACCAAAAAATTAAAAATTCTGCACACAATATTTTAAAATTCTGAAAATTGTATTTGTCAAATAAATGTGGAAGCTTCAGCATGGCATTAGGGAGCACAGGCCACTGGCTGCACAGAGGTGGGAAATCACTGTGCAGTTTCCCCCAGACACGGACTCAACGGTAAGGCTGCACCCAACCCTGACACAGTGCAAGGCCCAAGCCTACCCCAGAAACACCCCAAGGCCCAGCCCCTCCATGCCAGGTGGACCAGATACGGACAGGCAGGCTCAGCAAGGCTTAGTGTGTGGGGACTTAGTATGGAGGGATCCAGGTGTGGATTGAGAAGGTTCTCTGTGGGGCAATCTGGGTGCAGACGACTCAGTGGGGGATCCAAGTGCAGGAGGGATCTGGATTCACAGGGACTTAGTGGGGGGTTCTGGGTGCAATGGTAATGGGACTCTGCAGGGGGTCCAGATGAAGGTGGTTGGGGCTCAACGGGGTGGTCTGGGTGTGTGCAGGGCGATAGAGGGTATGGGGATCCAGGTGCAGCTGGTTGGGCCTCAATAGGGTGGGGATCTGGGTGGCTCATCGGGGTGATCCAGGTGCAGGTGGATTGGGGCTCATCCGTGGGGGGGGTCTGAGTGCGGAGGTGGGGATGAGGCTTAGCGGAAGTCTGGATTCATGGGGTTAGGAGGATGGAGGAGCAGCTCCCTGTACAGGGATCCCTCCCACTGCAGCTGAGGAGTGATGGGTGCAGGAAGAGGGGGGTAGTTTGCAGATCTTCTTGAAGCTTGGGGAGAAATCTGGGGATGGGTCTGACCCAGCCCCAGATGCCGTGCAGGGGGAAGAGGAAGTCCTCCCCTCCCCAGCCCAACGGGAACTACCAGCTAAGCCCGGCACAGGGTAGGAGCCACCAGCCGGGTTTTTCCCAGTCCTGCCCACTGCCCCACAGTGATTTACCTCTTTGCTGGCTGCCTTGGGCATCCAAAACATACTGGTGGGGAGGGCCACACGACCGCTCTTTTGGCTTCCCTTCACTTCCCTGTCAGAAATTCATTTTTCTGCAGGGAAGCAAAGAAATATATGGGGGACATAAATTCTGTGCATGCGTAGTAGCACATAATCCCCCCAGGAGTAAAATATTGTTGCAGAAGATTAAAAATCGATGAATTTAGACCTGTTTCCAGCCAGAAACAAATCAGACTACCATTGAGAGGCACCAGAACTGACTGTGGGGTAGATCACAGAACAGCTTGTTTGCGCCAAAAGAATACAAAGTTATGTGCACTGAATTCATCAATTTATTTGAGCCATGAGAGGTTATATGAAGTGCTGAAATCTCTTTTCCAAATTCCAAAAAGTATAGGATGGCATAAAAAAACAACAAGAACTTAAAGCTTTAATTACTTTTTCCCCCCTCAAGGCCAGTATGCTAATTAACTAATCTACTTATTTAGAATATTGATATAAACAGTTTAATTACACTGACAGCCTCTATTAACTATCTAGACGAATGATCTGCTACAATTTGTTTCAAACCTTGGTGATTAATAAATAGAAACTACAGCATGCAGGCCTCCACCCGCATGAAAAACTGAATTTTTCAGAAGAATTGCTGTGAATGACAAGGGCAGGTTCAAGCCTTAGTGTGCTCCTGTTGCATCTAAGTGAATGAAGGGAAAGCAAGTTATTTTCTCCAAATTGATGTTATTCATGCAGCTTGGCACCAAAACATGCCTGTGGCAGTATTTATATGACAAGTAAACCAGGACAGATAACCAGGAAAGGAAAAAAAAGTGTGTCAAGTGTCCAAAATGCAAAAACGGTGAAATACACTGAAGTGAATAGATGATTAATAGGAGATATGTAAAAAAAGGTGTTTAGAGCAGGGTGGCTTTGATTTAAATCAAATTGATTTTTTTTTTCTTTTTGATATACTGTGGCTATATGACATACATGATTTGACTGAAACGCTATCATTGACAGATAACTCTGAAACTATAGAAAATGATGCTGCTCTTGAAGGTGGATAGTCTTCAGAATCCTGTACGTTGAGGATGGATTCTCCTAAACAAAATAAGTCAATTCAGTTATTTAATTATTATTACCATACTGCTCATTTAGTATTACTCATTGCATTCACTGACACTCAGTATCGCTTTAAAGGTGAAATTGTAAAAGGAAGATCTGCCTATTTCAGCTATTTATTTTTTTTATCACAATTGCATCTAAAAGTGTAGGACCATAGAGTAACAACTATATTTTTTCCTCAAACATGAGAATTCAAGAATAGTCCAGAAGGAAGACAGGCAGTCATTAAGAAAGAAGTATGAAATAAAAAAGTTTACCAACCTGACGATCCCCTGCATGTTCAGACATGTTCCTTTCATCATTTTCAATGCAGCTTCCTCCTGAGAAGGAACACTTCTCATGATGTTATTTCATTGGGGCAACCAGGCTTTGCATTTCTTTGTTGCACTGTTTGCTTTTTGCGCGCATGCCTGTCTTACCCATAGGTAGAGCATCTTCATTAAAATATTCCCAAACTGGGTCTCTTTTACGGCCTGCTGCCATTATAGGTTTTCCCTTCTAGTGAGAGAATGGTATGGTAGATCTCAAATCAATGAAGGCTACACTCGGAAAGACCTCAAGGCTTCTGGAATATGCTGCTCAAACAGTTTCACTTTTGTTTCTACTGCATGTCCCTCCCTTTTCACATTTATCTCCAGACTTCTTCTCCTTGTCCAGATCTATTCCACCCCCAACAATCTTCTATTCACTGAACTTTTTGAAACTTTGCACTTTTAGAGAGAGGTAAGGGATTGACACTGTGTACAAAAATTTGCAGAGGGACAATAGGGTTGAGGTCTATTATTTCTCACCTCTATATATTATTTATTTAAAAACATTTTTGCTGTTAACAAGCATGTTATCTCTGGAAACAAAAATCCACAATTTGAGAACTGCAAAACTAAGCATCTCTGATGGTATCTTCTAGACTGAGCACTGAGTCCCATTGGGTAAATAGAAAGATTAACCTAAATAATCTATAGAGAAGCCTCTGGAACCCCATAAGATTGGGTCCCTAATCCATGAACTATTGGAACTCATTTACAAAACTTTTCTTAAACATTACATGAATATATTGTCCCATACTATAGAATTAGAATTTATAAGCTCTATTCCATGATGAGATATCTTTGATCTATATCTATCTTTAGATAGATTTTTTTCCCTCAAAAAGCATTTTATCAAAAAAATCTGATTTTTAAATTAAAAAAAAATTGATTTTTATCCACCCTGGTTTAGAGTAGCAAGTAGATATGCATACCTATACATTTAGGGCTAGATCTTCAGCTGCTGTGAATTGGTGCATCTCTTCCACTGATTTTAATGGAGCTATGCCAATTTACACCAGCTGATGTAATTTCTACTTTTAAAGTTCAGGTTTACTAACTAATTCTCAACTTCATCCCAACACTGAAGTACACATACGTATGTGTATATGTAGATAACTTTAAACGAACATACATGCAGGCACACACATGTGCATGTAACAAGGATGTACAGTGAGAATATGCAATATTCAAGTGTGACAATTATCAATCACAGATGAATAAGAAATTAAATGCCTCTAGCATTCTTCTGTGAAATGTGTTAGCACAGAGATCTGCAGCTATCCCAGCAGTTTTTCTCCAAACACTTTTCTGCACTCACATTTGGAGATCCCCAGCACTACTCTTTGTAACAGAGTCAAGAGGCTATAAATTCACATACAGAAAACACAGGTCCTATTTATGTGCCACCTATTTATCTTTTTTTTTTTTTTTGTAAGGAGACATCTACCACATTCTGTCATTATACGGACAGGACAG
This sequence comes from Dermochelys coriacea, assembly GCF_009764565.3. NCBI lineage: Eukaryota > Metazoa > Chordata > Testudines > Dermochelyidae > Dermochelys > Dermochelys coriacea. The sequence continues at coordinate 10,543,611 of NC_050079.1, read as the reverse complement.
TAAATAGAACTCTGCAGATTTATACTAGTTTATCTGCTCTGGCACTCTGTCATAGCCTCCTGCACTAAACAATTTTGTTTGTAAAGAAACTGAACAGTGACAAACAAGACATACAAGAAATGAAACAGCTTATTCAATCTGCTGTACTCCTTTTCCATAATCCACTGCTGCTTCTCCCCACGCTCCTTAGCAGCCTTCCTAGCCATAATCTACCTCAATGGTCCCCAACCTTTCTGTGGGAACAGCACATTCCTATTCCTATTCCCAAAAGACTGTGGCGGGAGCCAAACACCCTGCCGCCGAAATGCCGCCGAGAAACAGCAGCAGAAAGAAGCCTCGCTGCCGAAATGCCACCGAGAAACGGCAACGCTTCTCAGTGGCATTTCAGCGGGTGGTTCTCCAGCGGCCGCACTCTGAGGCAGCATTTCAGCGGTGCGGTGTCCTGCGGGTGCACACAACTGCTCCGGTCATTGCGCCCACGGGCACCACATTGGGGACCCCGATCTACCTAATTTGGGGCCATATTCTGCTCTCAGTTACAGTGGTGTAAAATCAACTGAAGTCCACTTAGGTACCTAGGTCAGTGGTTCTCAACCATGGGGTACATGTACCCCTGGGGGTATTCAGAGATTTTTCAGGGTGTACATCAACTGATCTAGGTATTTGCCGAGTTTTACAGCAGGCTATATAAAAAGCACTAGTGAAGTCAGTACAAACTAAAATTTCATAGACAATTATTTGTTTTGTTTATACTGCTCTGTGTACTATACACTGAAATGTAAGTACAATATTTATATTCCAATTGATTTATTTTATAATTATATGGTAAAATGAGAAAGTAAGCAATTTTTCAGTAATTGTGTGCTGTGACACTTTTGTATGCTTATATCTGATTTTGTAAGTTTTTAAGTGAGGTGAAACTTGGGGGTGGACAAGACAAATCAGACTTTTGAAAGGGGCACAGCAGACTGATAAGGTTGAGAGACACTGACCTAGGTGATATGTAGGATAAAAATAGATTATACTGCTGAAACTGGAAGATTTTTACTCTAAGATCCCAATTCCACTATTGGAGCTACAGTGGCAGACCTTTGCATAGAGCACCTTTGTCTTCAAAGTAGAAGTTTGCCTGTATAGATCCAATTGCAGGACTGGGACCTTAAATAGTAAACTTTTCTGGCAGAGACCTCTATATGGGGCTGATGCTTTAGTTCTTACAGAAGCCATTTGTGTTCTACCCGAGTAAGAGCTATGTATACAGTACTATGTGCAGCAATGGAATCACAAAACTAAATAAATCACTGTAAATAATTGTGTCCCATTATTTTCTGGTCTTGAGAGAAGAATTCTTTTTTTCAGAACACGTTAATTCTCTGAATTGTCTGCTGTAATTTTAAACGACATTTTAATAGTAATAAGTTACGTGCTGGTGGATATTACATTGTAGATGTAACCTTAGTGTGCAAAGAGCACAGCCAGAGACAGCAAGCCTCTGAGCCTGGGTAGACAGACTCAGGCTTATGCTTAAGAGCTATAAATAGCTGTGTAGATACTCCAGCTCGGGCTCTGAGGGCTAGGGAGGAGAGGCTTCAGAACTCGAGTTCCAGCCCAAGCCACAACTTAAAAGAGCTGTCTACGCGGCTATTTTTAGTGAGACAGCACAAGCCTTGTCAGCATGAGTGTGTTGACCCAGACTCAGAGGCTTGCTGCCGCAGGCTGCCATTGGCTGTGTAGACTTTCCCTAGTTGTTTACTCATTTGCCTTCAGGCACATACCTCACAAAACATCTCATTAGTTGAGCTATGTATGTGCTGTTTTGGTTCATTGGCATAATTGGTACCCGCTAATTTTTTTCCATGGGTGCTCCAGTCCTGAAGGACCCACGGGGTTGGGACCTATGATTCTCAAAGAGATGTGCATGTTAGTTTTGTTACAGTCAGTGCAAATTATGGGACAAAATTACCCTCTATTAATCTTATTAGATTATCCTAGCTTCTAGGGCCAGAAGGTACCACTGTGCTAATCTAGTATGACTTCCTCTATAACACAGGCCATAGAACTTCCCTGAATTTATTCCTGTTTGAGCTATAGCTTTTAGAAAAACTTCCAATCTTGATTTTAAAACTGCCAGTGATGGAGAATCCACCACAACCATTGGTAAACTGGTAAATTAGTAAACTGTTCCAATGGTTAATTACCATTACTTAAAAATTTAATCTAATTTTCAGTCTGAATTTATTGTGCTTCAAACTTTCAGCCATTGGCTCATGTTATACCTTTGTCTGCTAGACTGAAGAGCCCATAGTCAAATATTTCTTTCCCAAGTAGGTATTTCCAGCCTAATCAAATCACCCATTTACCTTCTCTTTGTTAACCTAAAAATAGATTGAGCTCTTTGTTCCTATCAAGATAAGGCATGTTTTCTAGTCCTTTAGTCATTCTCATGTTTCAGAGTAGCAGCCGTGTTAGTCTGTATTCGCAAACAGAAAAGGAGTACTTGACTCCTGCATCCGATGAAGTGAGCTGTAGCTCACGAAAGCTTATGCTCTAATAAATTTGTTAGTCTCTAAGGTGCCACAAGTACTCCTTTTCTTTTAGTCATTCTCATGACTCTTCTCTGAAACTTCTCCAATTTATCAACATCCTTCTTGAATTATGGACACCAAAACTGGACACACTATGCCAGCAGCAGTTGCACCAGTGCCAAATATAAAGGTAAAATAAGTTCTCTATTCCTACCCAAGATTCCTCTGTTTATGCATCCAAGGATTGCATTAGCCTTTTAGGCCACAGCATCGTACTGGGAGCTCATGTTCAGTGGATTATCCACCATGACCCTCAAAGCTTTTTCGGAGTCACTGCTTCTCAGGATAGAGTTCCCCATCATGCAAGTATGGCCCTTGTACTTTGTTCCTAGATGTGTATATTTATCCTTACTAAAACACACATTGTTTGCTTGCACACAGCTTAAAGAGTGATCCAGATTGCTCTGTATCCATGATCTGTGCCCTTTATTATTTACCACTTCTCCAATTTGTGTCATCTGAAAACTTTAGCATGATGCTTTTGTTTTATGTCATTGATAAAAATATTAAATAGCATAGGAATAAGAACTGATCCCTCCAGGACCTCACTAGAAACATACCTGCTCAATGATGATTCTTCATTTACAGTTACACTTTGAGATCTATCAGTTAGCCAGGTTTGAAGCCATATAGTGTGCCATGTTAATTTCATATTCTAATTTTTTAAATCAAAATATCATGCGGTACCACATCAAATTCCTTACAGAAATTTAAGTGTATTACATCAACACTATTACCTTCATCAACCAACCCTGTAATGTCATCAAAAAAAGGTATCTGCCATAAACCCATGTTGATTGGCATTAATTATATTACCTTCCTTTAATTCTTTATTAAATTATCAGCTGCTCCATTATCTTGCCTGGGATCAATATCAGACTGGCAGGCTTACAATTATCTGGATCATCCCTATTTGCCCTTTTGCAATATTGGCACAACATTAGTTTTCTTCCAGTCTTCTGGAACTTCCCCAGTGTTCCAAGACCTATTGAAAAGCTACATTAATGGTTCAACGAGGCCTTCAGCCAGTTCTTTTAAGACTCTTGAATGCAAGTTTTCTGGACCTGCTGATTTAAAAATGTCTAACTTTAGTAGCTGATGTTTAACATACTACTGAGATACTAATGGAAAGGAAAGAGTTATCACAAGCATATAGTATGACTGTATCATGGGGTTTTTTTTCCCAAAAAAACCTTAAATACTTCATTGAACACATCTGCCTTTCTGCATTATTATTGATAATTCTACCATATCCATCTAACAATAGACCATTACTAGTGTTCCTAATATACTTAAACTCCTAATTGTCCTCTACTCTGAAACTTCTGTTTTACTATTACTGTACTATTACATTACTATTGACTTCCTCTTTGTTATATATTCATGTTTTATAGTTACCTTCACCTTCCCCTCTACACCAGACCAGTATTTTAACCAATACAGCCTTCTTCCTCAATTGTGGCTTTTGCGCCTTCTTGTAAAAGTGTTCTTAAACAATTCCCAATTATTCACATTTTTCTAACCTCTTCCTCCCAGCTGATTTGTTTCAATTTTTTTCATCTTTATGAAATGGCCCTTTTAAAGCACCAATTATATATATATCAGTGATCTTGGCTTTATTCTGTTTACACATTATAAATGTGATCAAGTCATGATAATCTGAACCTAAGCTATAATCAATTTTAAATTCTGGGATCAGTTCCTCTTTAATCAGTCAAAATGTGGTCTAAGAGTCCCCCATGTTGGGTGCAATACTTAATGAATTAGGCAACTCATCTATAATATTTAGAAATTCCAGGGATGTTCTAGTACTGGCAGCATGAGACTTCTAAAATGTGTGACTCAAATTGAAGTCCCCACAGCTTTTTCCCCTACATATAGATAGTTATAGATAGGTGCGTAAGGATCTAGTCATCCTGTTCCATAGAGTGATCTGGTGTCTGTAGAAAAACACCAATACCCCATCATGTGCTTTACCTGCAAGGACACTGATTCATAAGCATTCAAAATTATTTTCTTCTGAGTTGTCAGTGACTCACAAACAGGAATGCAATTTTTGACAGAATGCAACTCCCCGCTGTTGCTCACTCAGTCCTTCCTAATTAGGTTATAATCATTGAGGTTAGCATTCCAATCATGCAAAATCATCCCATCAGGTTTCAGTAATGCCCAACTAGATCGAATTTATGCTCATAAATGAGTAATTCCAATTCATCCTGTTTGTTATCCAGGCTCCTAGCATTGGTGTATAGGCCATTAAAGAATTCTTCTCTTCACGTCCTGTGGTTCCTTGATTAATTGTGTTCTTAACATTTCAATTTTGGGCTAAATGAGTGCTCACATCTTCCCTTATTTTACCCTCCCCTTTTGTTATTAATTTAACACCCTCCTAACTAGCCTAGCCAGCCCGGCCCTGAGGATATTTGTTACCCTTCTACTGAGCTGGAGACAATCCAAATTACACAGCCCCGTCTTCCCACAGAAGGTGGATCAATGTTCCACAACACCAAAACCCTACACCACTTACATACCCAGTGCTGAAGAGATGCATCTACATGCAGTTCAAAAGCACCTACTGTGCAGGCCACACACATCCTTATGTTAAATATCAATTATTTTTAACTATCCATGACTACTAGCCAAGTACACAATTAGTTTATTTAATTAAGCATCTTAAATCGAATGCTAGCATAGTGAATTGAATACTATAGGCAATTTTCTTCCTCAGTTATCCCTGTAGAATCCCAGTGAAGTACATAAATAAATGTCAGACTATATTCCCTTCATTTATGTCTGTGCAATATGGCTCTGTATGGAGTTCTAGAAAAAAAAAGTTACCTACCTTTTGTAACTGTTCTTCGAGATGCATTGCTCATGTCCATTCCATTGTAGGTGTGCATCCCCCCATGTGTGGTTGTCGGATACTTTTGCCTTAGTGATATCTGTAGCTTATGCTGGCTGGCTGTGGCACCCTCAAGTGCTGCGCTCATGGTATATCAGGCACCACTGGCCCTGCACCGTCTCAGTTCCTTCTTGTTGACAACTCTGATAGAGGGGCAGGAGGGCGGGTAATGGAATAGACATGAGCAACACATTTTGAAGAGTAACAGTTCTGAAAGGTAGGTAACCATTGTTTCTTTGAGTGCTTGCTCAATGTCAATTTCAATTTCATTCTAGGTGACTCACAAGCAGAATCCATGGAGGTGGACTTGGAGTTCACAGTCTTGCAGATTAGAGTACTGCTCTGCTGAAACCAGTGTCATCTTTAGCTTGCTGGGTCAGCACACAGTGCGAAGTAAATGTGTAGATGGACAACAGGTCGTGGCATGGCAAATTTCTTGGACTGGCACCTGAGCAAGGAAGGTCGCTGATGTCGCCTGCCCCCTAGTTGAGTGAGCCATCTCAGTCACTGGCGGGGGCACCCTCTCCAGCTCATAGCAGTAGTGGATACAGGCAGAGATCCAGGATGAGATTCTCTGGGTGGACACTAGGCAACCCTTCATCCTGTTCGCGACAGCAACATACAATTGTGTAGACATACAGAACAGATTTGTTCTATCTATGTAGAAAGCCAGTGCCCTCCCGACATCCAGGGTATGCAGCCTGCATTCCTCATCCATCGTACGAGGCTTTGGACAAAGGACTGGGAGGCATATGTCTTGACGAGTATGGAACTGGGAGACTACCTTGGGCAGAAAAGCAGGATGCGCACGCAGCTGGGCCTTGTCCTTATAGAAGATCATATTAGCCGGTTCCAACGTGAGCGGCCTGATCTCAGATACCCTACAGGCCAAAGTTATGTCGACCAAAAAGGAGACCTTCCAGGAGAGAAGCAGGAGGGAGCAGGAAGCCAAGGGTTCAAGGGGGAGCCCCCATGAGCCTTGACAACACAAGATTCAGGTTCCAAGGAGGGACTGGGTCCCAGACATGTGGGTAAAGGTGCTCCAGACCTTTCAGGAACCGTGCCGTCATGGGATGGGTGAAGACTGACCTGCCTTGAAACGGAGGGCAAATGGCTGCCAGGTGTAGTATCTTGACCGAAGATAGCGACAGGCCCTGGAGCTTAAGGTGCAGCAAATAGTCCAGGATGTCTTGCAGCGGGGCCTCTTCCACATGAATGTGGTGATCTGAAGCCCAACACGAGAACCGTTTCCACTTTGCCACATAGGTGCCTCTGGTGGAGGGTTTCCTGCTGCCCAGTAGGATCTGCGGAACACCACCCTTCTTCCCCACTTAGCCACGCAGTAGCCAGGCTGTCAAGTGCAGCGCCACCAGGTTCGGATGCAGTAGACTGCTGTGACTCTGGGACACCAGATCTGGCCGAAGAGGCAGCTGCAGAGGGGTGGCTGCTGAAAGCCTCAGCAACATGCCAAATCAATGTTGATGAGACCACCTCGGGGCTGTGAAGATGACCGTTGCTTCACTGTTAGCAGGACCTTGTGGATTAACGGTATCGGTGGGAAGCGTACATCAGCGCTCCTGACCACAGGATCAGGAAGGTGTCCAACAGGGAGCCCCTGTCAATTCCCAGCAGAGAACAGAACATGTGGCACCTTCTGTTTGTGTGAGGCCTCGCTGGTGGGCTTGCCCTCGCAGGGAGCCTTAGCAGGTTCCATTGCCACAAGTGGTGCCTGCTGCGGCACTCTTAGCTCTCCAGGCGCCGGAGGCTCAGAGGGCATAGACTGCACTGTCAGCTTGGGCCCTTTATCACTCCCTAGAGTTAGTGGTGGGTCCTTTTGCAGGGGAGAAACTCCCCAGGGATGAGCCCTTTTGCGGGTCCAAAGTGGACGTGAGGCCTGAGCAGGGTCCTTTGCCCAGTGCCCCTTGGTTGGGCTTGTTCGGTGCTGTCATCTTCATCTTCTTCTTCTTCTTCAGCACCAGGGATCGGTTCTGGGAAGAGCCCAGTGCTGGGGGTGTGCTACAGACAGAAGTCGATGGACTGGGTGCTGGTTCGGGCCGTGCTGCCTCCAAAACTGGGTATAAGGCAGCCTGCATCAGGAGGGCCCTGAAGCGTATGTCGCGCTCTCTTTGTGTCCGAGGACAAAAGTTCTGGCAGATGTGACAGCACTCCTTTACGTGGGTTTCCCCGAGGCACCGAAGACAACTCTTGTGCAGGTCACTAACAGGCATAGGCCTGTTACACAAAGCAGGGCTTGAAACCTGGAGACCAGAGCATGCCCCGCCTGGAGCAAAGTCCTCCCCGGGACACTAACTAAACACTTAACAGGAACTTTAACCAACCAACCAACCAACCAACGATTCAACTATTACCAGCTAGAAGCACAAAAGTCTACGATAAAAGAGAAACCACTGACCGCTTGCAAAGCAAGAGACAGAGATGCTCCGACTGACCACCATGGGTGATGAGAAGGAACTCGGAGGGGTGATGAGCACAGTACTCCAGAGGGCACCACAGCCTGCCGCTAAGGCAAAAGTCTCCGATGACCATGCATGTGAATGCTCACACCTACAATAGAACTGACTTGAACAAGCACTCGAACAAGAACCAACAGTACTACAGAGAAAGCAATCAGCATCACTTGTTAGTGTACCCTATGTGGCTATGGAATTCTGATTATTACTGAAGATATTTTCATTGAAAGAATATGCGTGTAGTAATGTGCAATCAGGGCTTTATCTTGCAAGGTGCAGAGTACCATAAAAGTCTTATTGAAATCTACCTGTTTCTTCCCCCAGCATACATTCTATGCCAAGTGCTGCGCCACCTACACCTGCTCTGACCCTTGGGGTGGAATCACCAGATGCCTAGTTAAAGCAGCTTTAGGGATGCTTTGAGCGGCTTCAGTCTTATTTGGAGGTCAGGATCTGGATCTGCAGCTCTGCCTTTGAAGAGGGGCAAAACCAAGAGGTTCTATAAAGACTTATGCACCCACCTCTTATGGAAAAATCATCTCCACGCACTAAGGAGCAGCATCTCCATCTGCAAAGCCTAAGAGGTCTGGATAATTCCACAACCAGAGGGCCAAGCCTATGATGGACATGGAGAGCCCTTAGTTGGTAAAGTTATCAGACTGAATAGAATCCAGCTTGATCACTTATAGCTGTATTGGTTCTGCCATTTCAACAAGTCAAAAATAGATTCAAGAGATGACTCAGACACACAGAGGCCAAATCCAAAATCCACTCCCCCAGGCAGCAGAAATCAGTGCAGTGCTGCTGTTCAAGGAGGGCAGGGATGGATGATGTGACAGGATGCAGCAGGTCATTTTCCATGAAAGCTCCCTGCCTGGCTACGCACCGGGGCACGTGAGAACAGGACACAGGCAGTAGGGATGCTGTCAGAGGATTTGCTATGCACATGGGGAGCTGGTTGAGCACATCGCCAATGGATACGCCAAGTTGCTACATGGACTTGCCCCCCTGTATATCTGGCCAATACCGGACTCACCTACTCGGGCCAAACACTGAGATGTTGATTTATACCAGAAAGCAGATCTAATCAGATAGGAGGTGGTGTTTTTACATAGAAAAGTGAATAACTATTATTTAAATAATTAGACTATAATTAGAGATATTTTAAAGGAAGATTTTCAGCAGCTAACTTACCCTGTAGTTTTTCTACACACATCTGTTAAGTTTCCCACTTTCACTTGATTTAAACAAAATATATTTACATTTTGCCACAATAAACTGGCAAATATCTTTTAAGTTGGAGTTTATCAAAATGCATCACATTGTATCAGGAGACTATAGAATGAAAACTGGATAACGAATGATAGCATTCAATAGTACAAAGCAAAAATGTCAGCAAAAATGGTATTCTTTCCACGTCCCAAGTAGTATGTAGTTCAACATCTTTGTAATTTCAAAGTCTCTGCTCTGCTGCATTGGTAAACCAGGAATGTGTATATAAACTATGGTTCCCAATATACTACAGTAGGGAAAAAGGCCTTTTCTTCAAAGATGCAAAATTGAAACATGTAAAAAACCTGCAATATTTCAAGATAAACAAAGTCTCTAATTATAGTCAAGTTTTGGTGAACCATAAAAACCTGCAGGGCTGAGTGAACTGCTGAAGTCAAACCACATGGAAAAATTCCACTGCTAAAACACTTATGGGGCTTACTTTTGAATTTCTCATATGGGGCTGGTCATGATCTCAGTGATTTCAGAGAGAACAGACGAGAAGATCCTGGTCTCTGATAAGACTGGTTACCCAACTCAATGGAAATATTCCTGATGTAAAGTAACCGCCATTACCAAGATCAGCAGAGTTGGTCCTACCCCCCCTGCCTCCTGGCAGAGGGAACTTGTCAGGGATGTGATCAGAAAATGGTGCACTTCAGGGATCCTGCCTGCAGTGTGGTCTCTTGTGGGGGATGTTGTAGCCAGGCATTTGCTCTGAGTTACACCTGGAATTGAACTGGCCCTGGTAGTCCCAAGAAATGAGGATGTGTAAAAGCAACCTTTGCTCTTCCTCTCCCACAGCTGCTCTGAGCAGAATCTGACACAGCTGAGGATCTAACTCAGGACTGGGCCCACACTGTATACAAGATCAAGTCTTTTATTTATTAAAAACTGCTATTGTATTGCTAATCGTATTTTAAAGAAAGCTAAAAAAGATGATCCAAAAAAATCCGTGCCCACCTACTCCTGCTCCTATTAATTCAATGGTCAGACTAAAACCTCTTGAGTCTATCAACTATATCTTATTGATCTAGTCCAGGGATAGGCAACCTATGGCATGCGTACCAAAGGCAGCACGCAAGCTGATTTTCAGTGGCACTCTCACTGCCTGGGTCCTGGCCACCAGTCCGGGGAGCTCTGCATTTTAATTTAATTTTAAATGAAGCTTCTTAAACATTTTAAAAACCTTATTTACCTTGCATACAACAATAGTTTAGTTACATTTTATAGACTTATAGACAGAGACCTTCTAAAAACATTAAAATGTTTTACTGGCACACGAAATCTTAAATTAGAATGAAAAAATGAAGACTTGGCACACCACTTCTGAAAGGTTGCCGACCCTTGATCTAGTTGATGGAAGGAAGTTTATAGTTAATATGACACCCCATTGGCTCCCATGATGTTGAGTGATAAAATATTCCGCTTGCTTTTGTCTTCGATATGTGCATGTTCATCACATTGCATGATAATGGACAAGGACAGTTTATTAGATATGACCACATTAGCACACAGTTTACAACATAACAGAGAAGCATCCCTATTCAGGAAAGCACTATGGTAGCCTGTTATGCGGGACTCGTAAGGTCACCCTCAAATCCCAGTACACCAGCACACATTCCTGCTCTCACATCATTGCCGTTACTCTAAATTACTCTCTTTCTCCACCCACCTTCATACCAGGGGTAGAAAGAGAGAAGCTCCAGTTATCAGACTTTAGGAAATGTCAACTCCTTTATTCTTCAGTCCACAGCTCACCACTTACTAGTGGGTGAGAGAGCAGGAAGAGTCTTGTGAGCCTAGTAATACTGCTGCATATAGCAGCCAATAGCTAGTGCAGAAGAAAGGTGCACCCCTCCACCCAGGAAAATCAGTGTCTAAGACTACTTGCAGGAGTAAGGGTTGCAGGATCAATGGCCTCCCTGGAACTACTGGCATGAATAAAGGATGCATTACTTCTGCAAACCTGTCTGGTCTTTTCTGGCCAGGAAGCAGAAGCCTTCTTATGTATTTCAAAAGGCAGCATAATGCACTGTCTCTCTGCAACCAGGTTGATTCAGATTTAATTTCTTTTAAGCCAACTCAGCTCTCTACAATGGCTCCTTTGTACTGTGCATAAAATGGATTTTTGAAGTGGCAATACATCAAGATATGGAATTTTTGCAAAGTCTATTGAAAATAGCTATTCTGAGTTTTAACTAAAGAGTTTACTTCCATCATTTTAGCTATTAGGATGTTTAACAAAGAAATAAAATGAACTAAAAAAAGCAACAAAATAGGGCACAGTGAAATATAGATTTTTTTTTTTTTTTAGCCATGCTATTAAACAGCCACCACAAAGGCATTAGGACCATATCTTCCTCCAACAAGCCTATACAAACACCAACATGATTTGTGAGTACAATCTGCATTTGGGCATGTAAACTGACACTTTTGCACACAACGCAGGTAATGGCACAAAAGCAATCATTTGCATGTGCAAATACATGTCTACTGGGTCAAATGTGAGTTTCTGTAGTCCCAACAGCTGCTCTTGCAAATTTAGCGAATATACTTTCTGTACACCACTGGATTTTTTGTTATTATTTGTATTACAATAGTGCCTAAAAGACCTAGTCATCGACCAGAACCCTGCTGTGGTAGGTGGTGTACAAATACAGAACAAAAAGATAGTCCCTGCCCTCAAAACCTTACAGTCTAAATAAAAGGAAACAATACAACAATATTGGTTTACAGTTGGCAGTGATCTCTGCACAAGGGTAGCCTATCTACTGTCAAGTTTTTGGTAGGCATGACAAAGAAGAGTTTTGAGGAGGGATTTGAAGAAGGAGAACACCACAGTTCTGCAGATGTTTACTGGGAGTGCCTCCCAAGTGTGAGGGGCAGGATGGAAGTAACATATGAAACAGCTTGTTTGAAAATGTAACAATTTGGCATTGGAAGCTAATATCCTGGGCTATCAGAGGCTTGTGTCAACAGCTGGATTGCTAATTGACTGTGAAGGGCCTTGAAACTGAAGACAAACAGCTTGTCTTCAGTGTGATAAAGAAGGAGGAGCCAGTGGAGGGATTCAAAGAGAGGGGTCAAGTATCAGAGGGGTAGCCGTGTTAGTCTGGATCTGTAAAAGTGGCAAAGAATCCTGTGGCACCTTATAGACTAACAGATGTATTGGAGCATAAGCTTTCGTGGGTGACTACCCACTTGGTTGGATGCATGTAGTGGAAATTTCCAGAGGCAGGTATAAATATGCAAGCAAGAATCAGGCTAGGGATAACAAGGTTAGTTCAGTCAGGGAGGATGAAGCCCTCTTCTAGCAGTTGAGATGTGAACACCAAACGAGGAGAAACTGCTTTTGTAGTTGGCCGGTCATTCACAGTCTTTATTTAATCTTGAGCTGATGGTGTCAAATTTGCAAATGAACTGAAGCTCATTTCTATTTGAAGTCTGGTCATGAAGTTTTTTTTGCTGCAGCATGGCTACCTTTAAATCTACTATTGTGTGTCCAGGGAGATTGAAGTGTTCTCCTACAGGTTTTTGTATATTGCCATTCCTAATATCTGATATGTGTCCATTTATCCTTTTACGTAGGGACTGTCCAGTGTGGCCGATGTACATAGCAGAGGGGCATTGCTGGCACATAATGGCGTATATTACATTGGTGGACGTGCAGGTGAATGAACCGGTGATGCTGTGACTGATCGGGTTAGGTCTTGTGATGGTGTCGCTGGTATAGATATGTGGGCAGAGTTGGCATCGAGGTTTGTTGCATGGATTGGTTCCTGAATTAGAGTTACTATGGTGCGGTGTGTAGTTGCTGGTGCGAATATGCTTTAGGTTGGTGCGAATATGCTTTAGGTTGGCGGGTTGTCTGTGGGCGAGGACTGGCTTGCCTCCCAAGGCCTGTGAAAGTGAGGGATCGTTGTTCAGGTAGATCACTGATGATGCATTGGAGAGGTTTTAGCTAAGGTCTCTATGTGATGGCCAGTGGAGTTCTGTTGGTTTCTTTCTTGGGCTTGTCTTGCAGCAGGAGGCTTCTGGGTATACGTCTGGCTCTGTTAATCTGTTTCCTTATTTCCTCGTGTGGGTATTGTAGTTTTGAGAATGCTTGGTGAAGATCTTGTAGGTGTTAGTCTTTGAGGGGTTGAAGCAAATGCAGTTGTATCTCAGCGCTTGGCTGTAGACAATGGACCGTGTGGTGTGTCTGGGATGGAAGCTGGAGGCATGAAGGTAGGCATAGCGGTTGGTGGATTTTCGGTATGGGGTGGTGTTAATCTGACCGTCACTTATTTGCACCATGGTGTCTAGGAAGTGGTGACACCCCTAAGAGAGGGGTGACATGGTCAAATTACAGGCTAGGAAAATGATTTTTGCTGCAGCAATTTGAATGGATACGAGTAGGTCAAGACTGAATTTTCATGGCCAGAGAGAAGAATGTTGCAGTAATCAAGACTCAAGATAATGAGAGCTTAGACAAGAGTTCTAGCTGTCTGGATGGATAAGAAAGGCTTAGAGATGCAGAAAGAATTGGCAAGATTTAGACATAGCCTGCATGTAAGAATCTGGAGAGAGGTTTGTGTCGAAGATGACACCCAGGTTATGGGCGTGACAGACAGGCAGGATGATTGTATTGTCTACAGTGACTGAGAAAGGAGATAGTATGTAGAGGGCTTGAGGGGGAAATCTGACCCTTTGGTGTTAAATGAACATTATCTTTAGGTCAAATACTTTAAGGCTAGATCCTGAGCAGTGCTGAGTCCTGGCAACAGTTGTAGTTGCTCAGAATCAAGCTCTTACCTTTTGTTTTTTTGACAAAATGATCATTTAATATTTTATTATGGTAGTATTCAGAGGCCCTAAATTAGGACTGAAGTTTCATTGTGCCAGGCACTGTACAAACAATCCTGCCCCGCCCGTTCTTCTGAATATCACGAAGATCTGTGAGGATTCTTTAAAAATGTTGCTCCCATTGCAGACAACTTGCTGAAGTCTTCCTAAACAATGAAACGGGGACACTAAACTTATTGCAACTGACATTTAGTTTAGCTTCCAACATTATTTATGGCAGCCAGCATGGAAGATAAAGGGAAAAAACAATGGTTATTAAGATTAAAAATTTTCAAGCAAATAAATAATGAGGGATAAATGTACAGATCCTCCAGGCATTCACCTTACAGAAATGAATGTCTAGATTTCAGTGCAGACTTATTAGATTTCTTTTTTGGACAATAACATGGAATTATTCAAAGCCTGGCTCACTTACCCAGGAGCACAGGGCTGTTGGAGGAAGTTGAGAGAGAACACGATATTATTTATTAATACCACTTTAACGTAGGCTGCCTCGTTCAGCAAGGCAAACTTGGCTTGAAAAAACAATTCCTCCTCCTGTGGGAGGCATCTCTTAAATTAAAATGATTCAGACAATATTCTGGCTGATCAAAAGGCTTTAGCCAATTTCCTTCTGACCATATTCATCTCTGCTCCCACAGTAAAGCAAAGGAGCACAGGCCTTCAGGCACATACACTGGGGTAACAATATTTTTAGATCTTTAATCTCCTGAATGGAAAGAGCTAAATTAAATATGGATTACCTTTCTTGACTAGAGATAAAACTGAACGGAAAGAGAAAAAAAACACTGAATAAGAGAGAGAAATCATTATGAATACAGACCACCCGCAAAACATACAGCTCTGTGTTGTAGTTATTACAGTATCAAGTTAACAGGAAAAGTAACACTTGACAATCCAAGAAAGTTTCTTGTGAAGGAAAAAAGAAGAGATGATGCTTTCCAGGGCAGCTACTTTGGCATTGTTTTATTCATTTCTTCTTATTTTAATTCAATTACTTATATACCTTGTAAAGTAACAGGCCCTAAATTGGATCTCACTTAAATCAAGGGTAACTCCACTGGAGTTATTCTAAGAGTGGTGTAAACAAGATCAGAATCATGCCCATAAGGTTGTCATTATACAGAACTGCCTCTGTGTATAGACCACATTATAAGATTACCTTTAATAAAAGGTTATTGCACTCTTCCTTCCAAATTCCATGGAATTCATTCTAATCATGCAAACGCTTTGTTTCCCAAGACCAGCCTTATAGAAAGAAACAGTATTGCTTTGATAAAGGACCTCTGAATACAGCTATTTCTACTTATAAATGAAAAGCTGCTCTTTCAATTATCTTGTCACTATTGTTATTACAGTCAATAAAGTACCTAGCGCGGTTCCTGTTGTCAGTTTAAACATTTTCATCCAAGCGTCAGCATAGGTTCTCTTTTTGTAAATCCAATTTGTGCTTGTTAGAAGACTGTACTTTTTTTTTTTTTTACAGACCTGCATATCAGGTGGATAGCAGTCCAGTAGCTAGTATTTCACTTGGAACTAATGGTTTAGGCATGTGTCATGACTGAGGAGGGTTAACTCTGAAAAAATGGGGACAAAATGAATGGTTAGGAGGGATTTCAATGCTAAATGTTCAAGTACCCAGTGACAAGTTGAGTATTGGATAGATGGTCACTGGATGTTGGGCAATACTGGGGTTCTGAGAGAGTTCCAGAAACAAGGGGCAAAAAGACAAGCATCATAAGGAATAACATGGGCATGTATAGCACTATGAGGTAACACTTTTAGCTTTAGTGAGAGTAGGTGAGCCTTGGTCCACTAGCCAGCTGGAATATCAACTAGGTTGCATAAATAGTCTCATCATTACCTCATGACCAATGTAGTTGATTAAGGCAGGATAAGAGATCAGCCCATGCTCTAAAACCCCCCCAGCCTAGGTTTTGCCATTCAATCTCAAAGACTTAAACAAGCCATACCTGGATGGCTAAGGCCTGATGCCCGTGGAACTGATTGAGGGAGAAACAGATTTCCTAGCCGAAGGCTCACAACATTCTCACTATTTACTCTCTTCAATAGATGGAAAAATGGCAGTCCCAGTACAAAGGCTCTAGTGATTACCCCGGGATCCAAGTCACCAGACTAGTCTCCTGGGAGTTGCTGCCTTTCATGACTATTTATAGGCCTCAACTCTTTTGAGTATATAGCAATAATGAAAAACTAAGCTAAAACTCTAGGAGAGAGATATGAAGGAAACCCCTACAAAACACACATTTTTCTAATCTGTTGTACATATTTAATCCTCTTTTACAGAAAGAAAAACAGCTTTAGCTACTGCCTCCAACAGCAGTAATAATAAGGTGCCTAGCTAGACAACCAGAGTGATGATAAAGAACTGCTTTTTTTCTAAAGCATAATCCTTTGATTTTCAGGACACTTCTATTTTGTGGTTTATCCTGCAAATGATTCCATTCCCACAATGGCCTGGCAGACATCAGTAATTCAGACCAGCTGGGTTAGTGGAAAAGATCTCAGTGGGCATGTCTACTAGCTAAAGTTTCCTACAGAACCACCCTCTTTTCAGTGACTGATACAGTTGCCAACCCTCCAGGATTGTCCTGGAGTCCCCAGGAATTAAAGATTAATCTTTTATTAAAGATTATGTCATGTGATGAAACCTCAAGGAATACGTCCACCCAAAATTGGCAACCCCAGTGACTGACCTAATTTAAAGGCTAAGCTCCAAATATAATGAAGTACTCCGTCTCTATGCAGAAGAATATTCTATTGCCTTATTACACTGGGCATGTTCTCACTCATGGTGGGTCTTCCACTAGCAGTACTCCAGCTGTGATGAAGAGCTGATACATTAAAAAGTAGGAGGACTAGAAAGGGGCTGAGAGCACAGTTACAGAGTCTATAAAGTTTTTAATGTGTCAACAGAACCCTCAGCCTTAACTGCTGTCACCTCAATCAGTAACCAGTCACTGATCTCAACACTCCCATACAAACGAACTTAGAGATAAGGTTGCTCAAGTGTATTTCAACATTCATCAATGAAAAGTAAGAAAGCAAAGCAGACAACATCCATACTTAATAGTACCAGTCTCTAAGCATTATCTACAACTATCATGACACCAAAGCCTCACCAGGGCCATGCCAAACACTTTCAATTCAATAATACACACAATGCATGCAAAAAGCCCTGTTACTTACTGTAACTGTGGTTCTTCAAGATATCATTAAGACATGTATTCCAAGTAGGTGTGTGCATGTCCTGCGTGCTGGAGCCAGAGACTTTTGCCTAGCAGTACCTGTAGACAGGCAGCGCTTGTGCCTATAGCTCCTCCCCAGATTATACGAGTATATATATGGATACAAGAAGTTATCCATTTAGAGATGGTCTGTGCAGACACCACTTGTCCATTCATGTGGTCCACATACATACAAACAGGCAAGACAAGGCATGAAACTGTTCATTCTGTTCAGATAAAAGGCTAGACAGATGCCTAACATCTAATGAATGGCAGTGTTGCTCCTTCGGGGAGGAATGTGACTTAGGGAAAAACCACAGGCAAATACACCACCTGGTTCAATAAAACTGAGACCACCTTGGATAAGAACTTTGGGTGTGGCCAGAGCATTACCTTGTCCTTACAAAAGTGTGTGTAAGGAGGCCGCACCAGCAACTCACCCACCCTCCTGGCAAAGGTAATGGCTATCAACAATGCAGTTTTCTGAGACAGGAGGGACAGTGGACAGGATACAAGGGGCTGAAATGGAGGCCGCAGTAGAGTGGCTAAAACTGAGTTCAGGTCCCTCTCAGACCAGAAGATGCAGGCGGAGAAGTCCTTTCAGAAATCTTGTCACCATGGTGTTGGAAAAAAGCAGATTTTCCTTGAATAGCAGGATGAAACACCGATATTGCTGCCTGGAAGTTGTCAATCTGCAGGAACACTTACGATTTCATGGAGTCTGACATGGCCCCAATTAATTCTATTTGTTGAGAAGGGACCAAGGTTGACTTTGTTGTGTTTAGAATGAGTCCCAATTGGTGAAGTAAACTGAGCGTGGCGTTGACATGTGAGAGAACCTCCTCTCTGGAGCTGCTGCTGAGCAACCCGTCATTGAGGTAGGGGAAGATGTGGATTCTCTTCCTCATGAGGTATGCCATGACTACTTCCATAAAGACTTGGGGGGGCAGAAGAGAGGCCAAACAGGAGAAAACGGCATTCTCCTACTAAAAGGAGAAGAAACTTGCTGAGACTCAGCAGAATGGCCACAAGAAAATAAGTATCCTGAAGGTCCAAAGCAATGAACCAGTGATTCTCAGACAATGCAGGGAAGATAGTCGCTCTCTGAGCTATGTGGAACTTCACATATTTGATTAATTTGAAGCTGCAAAGGTCAAGGATGGGCCTCATCCTGCCCTTGGATTTTGATATCAGGAAAACACAGGGAGAAGAAACCGTGACCCTGGCAATGTTCCCTCTAATTTTTGACAGGCCGTGTGCGCAAAAAATGTCTTCTGTGTAAATTTTTGTGCACGTGGTGTTTCACCATGTGCGCGGGGTTTAGGATCTGTCTGCGTGCGGGGACACGTGCACAGCTTAGAGGGAACAGTGGACCTTGGGGTTCTCACAGAACCTCCTCCACCGCCCCCAACATTATCAGAGTCTCGTGAGAATTGTCCCTCAAGAGGGACAGGGATGGAGGTTGGGGAGAGGGTATGGAGAAGAACTGGATGGCAGTGTCTAGGACCCAGCTGTTGGCTGTAATCGAGACCTAGGTATTGTAAAAGTGGGTCAGCCTGTCCCCAAAGGAACGGGAGGACAAAGAAGATGAAAGAAGAACTGGAATGGAGCTCTAGACCAGGGAGTTAAAATGGGCGCTTAGCAGTTGTTGAAGGAGGGCAAACAGACCAACTAGTCCCCGAGTTTGGGCGCTTTCTCTTGTGAGACCTGTTCCTCTTCCTAAGGTAGTGTGACGTTGCACTCTATATGTTTATGGAAATATGCTTATAAGTGTAAATATAACATACCTGGAATATGCTTTATGCTAGATATGCCATGTAACATATCTTTGCAAAGATTATGATCTACTGAATATATTAATCCTATTTGTATGTACGTATCATTTTTATATCTGAAGTTATGAGTGTTGGCTCTATGCTTGTATTTGAAGTGTTTGCTGTAGGAAACACATAAGGGAGGTTTAGCCAACATATTGTAAAGGGATTATTCAAGTAATGGGGAGTACTTTAACGATGGACTTTTGGAGACATCAATCCACATCTGAGCTTTCCTGGGAACGTTCAAACTTCAACATAAACAATGGTGTCAGCCTGCAAAAAGCCGAATCATTCATGGACATGTGACTTGCCCAGGTGACTACAAACTCCATCTTGTTGCTGTGATTTTGCACAGAGGAAAAGAGGGGTTTCCGCCCACGAGAGAGAAAATAAAAGGCCCTGGAAGCCTCTCCTTTTATGTCTTCAGCTGGCTCAAGACCCTGGGTCTCTATTGCAGCAGACTTGCGTGTCTGGCTTAACAAGACAGGGTTCTGGAGTCCCAGGCTGACAGGGAAAATGGGCTCAGAGGTAGTTTCAGCACGTCAGGTGACAGTCCCACGGGGGTCTCTGTGACCGAACCCGTCAAAGGTAGTCTGTCTCAGACAGAAGGCCTGCATAAAAGGAATCTGCAGTCTATACAGGCTGTTGCTGCTGTGCTCCATAGTGCATCTCTGCGTGCACAGTACATATACCCCCAAAGACTTCAAGTTTCAGAGTAGCAGCCGTGTTAGTCTGTATTCGCAAAAAGAAAAGGAGTACTTGTGGCACCTTAGAGACTAAAATTTATTTGAGCATAAGCTTTCGTGAGCATCCGATGAAGTGAGCTGTAGCTCACGAAAACTTATGTTCAAATAAATTTTCGTCTCTAAGGTGCCACAAGTACCCCGTTTCTTTTTGCGAAAGACTTCAAGGTAGCTCTCAAATCCTTAAAAGAATGCAAGCTTTCATTAATCTTGTCCAAACAGTGTTTTTTGAACATCAAAAGGCAAGTCCTTAACCACTTGCTGGACATCCAAAATGATGCCCAAGTTTTGGAGCCAGGAAGTCCTCCTCATAGTAATCACAGAGACCATTGTCCTGGCCAAGGTGTTCGCAACGTTGGGGCAGACTGCAGCGATGTCTTGGTCACCAAGCAGCCCTTGGCAACAAATGCACAAAACTCATAATTAGAAGCCTCAGGCAACTGCTCGTCAAATCTGGACATATACGACTTTCTCAATTGGTTGGCTTTGGACAGCAGATCTTGCTGGTTCACGATCCTCATCTCTAATGATGATGAGGTGTTTATCTTTCTGCCGAAAAGGTCCAGCCACTTAGAGTCTCTGTCCTTGGAGGTGGACTTGACCCTGCCCTTCTGGGCCCTGTCATTCACCCCTGTGACCACCAGGGAGTTTGGGGCTGGATGGGAATAGAACCCCTCATATCCCCACACAGGCACAAAATAGCGCTTTTCCAAGCACTTGACCACCAGAGTATTGAGGCTGGCATACCCCAAAGGACTCTCTCAGGTTTGAGGTGCACATCATTAATTGGGAGGATCACCCTCAGAGAGCTGGAGAATGTCCACGAGTTTATGGGTATTCTCCTGGAGAAACTCTGCTTGAACATGGAGGGATGAGGCCACCTAATGTAAAAGGTCCTGGTACACCTTAAAGTCCTCTGGGATGGAAGGGAAGTACAAACCAGGAAGCACTGCATCATCCGTGGACAAGAATGAGGCCCTTGGCTAAGCTATAATCAGGTCCTGCTCTTGGGGTAGAGTCTCTGGATGGGGAAACTCTGGCGGCTCCATGGGAAGGGCAACCATGGGTGCCTGGACGTGCTGCTGATCTACAGCCACCAATATCACGTGTGCAGGCAATTTTGCTTTTGACCTGGATGACAAGCAAGACCTCCAGGAGTGAGGAGCTTCCCAGTGAGCTCAAGGGGGTCACTAGTATGGTGTAGGCATTGGTGGTCCATAGGCACTGGGCCAGAGACTGCCATCTTGGTCTCAGGGCACATGCCAATCCTGGTAGCCATACTGGTCCACTAGTGGCCTTCGGCCCTCCTCCGGCAAAGTGGAGCAGGAGGATGAGGATCCCAACCCTGACGCGGAGGAGTCTCTGGATCTTAGAGATATAGGAGGAGCAATTCCAGAGGGGGCCAACAGATAAGACTCATCTGTGGCCCAAAATTAGGTTGGAATTGGCATTCCAGATGTAGCTGGTACTGCAGGCAAGGTCGGTCCCAGAGCAAACAGCATTACCAGCACACCTGAATGCCTTGACATCGAGGATGGTGACAACCACCAAAGAAGCATCTGCAGCATCTACTGCGTCAGTGCCAAGGAAGGGCCCAGTACCAGAGACCCCCATAACGACTTGGGTGCCGTATCCATCCTAACCACGGGGAGGGGTGCTTCCAGATGTTGTGCCAAAGTGCCCAAGAGTTCAGTGGTATGCTCCAATAGGGTGGCCACTGCAGGTGTCAGCCTCACAAAGTCATGGACCAGTGGCATGGACGGGACCAAAAGGCAGAGTAGGTCTCCCGCAACCTGGTATGCTGATGTCACCAACATCACTCCTGTCAGTACCAGACTGAAGAGATGCCTGGAGGCCAGAACCAGAGTTGACCATACGGGGTTTCTGCCCTCCCTACCCTGTACCAAGGGAGGGTCAGAGGTACCCATGCCATCCTGCACACTGGAGCTGGTCCTGTGCCAGTCCACACTCTTAGGCGAGGGAGAGGAGTCACCCCAGGACCTGGAGCACTCACAATTGCTCTTCTGAGACCTCATCAGTGGCTCTTATCGCTCTTCACAAAGACACCTGCCCCAGAATGAGAGGCAGCAGTACTTTCTGAGCCCAAGGGCAAGCTGCAACCAGGTCAGTCCGCATGGCCTGTTCAAGCAGGTGCTGCTTGAGGTGAAGATCTCCTGCCATCTGAATTCTCATCTTGAACAATCTAGAGATCAAACAGCATTCCTTAAGGTGGGCTTTGCCAAGGCAGAGCAAGCAGTGCGTATGAGAGTCACTGTTGGGAATTGCCACTCCACACTAAGGGCAATGCTTGAACCCCGGTGAGGGCACCTAACTTTTTTTTTCTTTTCCACTAACACTAACCAACTATTAACAATGTACAATGAAATAAGTAAGATTGTGAGCCAACAACAGCACGGAGCTCTGACTCCAGCCAACAGACAGTGAGAAGGAACTGAGGGGGCTGCCTCATATAGTTAGGGGAGGGGCTATAGACATGAGGTGCGCGTACCACCCATCTACGGGTATTGCTCGGCAAAAGCCTCAAACTCAGATTCATGGGACACACACCCACCTCTACTTGGAATACACATCTGCCCCTTAAAGAAGAACTGAAATATTACAGTGAAAAGAGAGAGAGAGAGAGAGAGAGAGAATGTTTTAAAAGATATGCAAAAGGACTTGTTAAATAAAAAAGGAAATCTGTAAAAAGACCAGTAAAAATATAAATGTTAATCAGAAACATCCCAATACATTTTCCCCCATAAATATTTAGAGAGAGGGGCCTAACCCAAATCCCTCTTTATCTACAGAGGGTGGGGGATGCCTGGTGCCAGAGCAACCTCTACACTAAGGAGTTCCTTCACCAAGAGAATACTCTGATGGCCATTTCAAGTCAGAATCCAGCCCATAATGAAAAACTGTATAGATAATTAAATTTACTCATTGGTGTAAGCAGCAGATTTTCCCCAACACTAGGGGATATAGTTTTAAGCAGTTCACACCTAAACCCTGTATAACACTTTGGAAATTTAGGGGTAATTGAATGACTATTTTGTAGAAAGTCCTCTCTAAAGCCATTGCTGAAAAGCTGCCCAACATCACTAAACTCCCCAACTGAAGTTGAGATGAAATCACCCTATCAGAGACCAAATTCAGTTTTGGCACGATGAGCTGACATTCTCATTGAGGCCAATGGGATTTCTGCTTACTTACCCCAGGACTGAAGTTGCCAACACCCTCTTTCCCCTACTTCTAGTTTCTCTTGAGTTCCTCCCTCTCATAACATTTACAGTTACATAAGAATGTCCCTACTAGGTCAGGCCAAAGGTCCATCTAGCTCAGTATCTTGTCTTCCAACAGTGGCCAGTGCCAGGTGCCCCAGAAGGAATGAACAGAACAGGTAATCATCAAGTGATCCATCCCGTCACTCATTCCCAGCTTCTGGCAAAGAGAGCCTAGGGACACCATTCCTGCCCATCCTGGCTAATAGCCATTGATGGAGCTATCCTCCATGAATTTATCTAGTTCTTTTTTGAACCCTGTTATGGTCTTGGCCTTCACAACATCCTCTGGCAAGAAGTTCCACAGGTTGACTCTGCGTTGTGTGAAGAAACACTTCCTCTTATTTGTTTTAAGCCGGCTGCCTATTAATTTCATTTGGTGACCCCTAGTTCTTGTGTTATGAGAAGTAGTAAACAACACTTTATCTACTTTCTCTACACCAGTCAGGATTTTATCGACCTCAACCATATCTCCCCTCAGCCATCTCTTTTCCACGGTGAAAAGTCCCAGTCTCATTAATCTCTCCTCATACGGAAGGCGTTCCATGTCCCTAATAATTTTTGTTGCCCTTTTCTGAACCTTTTCCAATTCCAATATATCTTTGTTGAGATGGGGCAAACACATCTGCACACAATATTCAAGATGTGGGCACAGCATGAATTTATACAGAGACAACATGGTATTTTCTGTCCTATTATCTATCCCTTTCTTAGATATTCCCAGCATTCTGTTCGCTTTTTTGACTGCTGCTATGTATTGAGTGGATGTTTTCAGAGAACTATCCACAATGACTCCAAGATCTCTTTCTTGAGTGATAACAGCTAATTTAGACCCCATCATTTTATATGTACAGTTGGGATTATGCTTTCTAATGTGCATTACTTTGCATTTATCAATATTAAATGTCATCTGCCATTTTGTTGCCTAGTCAGCCAGTTTTGAGAAATCCTTTTGTACCTCTTTTGAGTCTGCCTGGGTCTTAACTATCTTTAGTAATTTTGTATCATCTGCATATTTTGCCACCTCACTGTTTATCCCATTTTCCAGACCATTTATGAATATGCTGAATAGGACTGGTCCCAGAACAGACCCCTGGGGGACACCACTATTTTACCTCTCTCCATTCTGAAAACTGACCATTTATACCTAACCTTTGTTTCCTATCTTTTAACCAGTTACCAATCCATGAAAGCACCTTCCCTCTTATCCCGTGGCAGTTTACTTTCCGTAAGAGCCTTTGGTGAGGGACCTTGTCAAAGGCTTTCTGAAAATCTAAGTACACTACATCCACTGGATCCTCTTGGTCCACATGCTTGTTGACCCTCTCAAAGAATTCTAGTAGATTGGTGAGGCATGATTTCCCTTTACTAAAACCATGTTGACTCTTCCTCAACAAATTATGTTCATCTATAAGTCTGACAATATTGCTCTTTATTATAGTTTCGATCAGTTTGCCTGGTACAGAAGGCAGGCTTACAGACCTGTAATTGCCAGGATCACCTCTGGAGTCCTTTTTAAAAATTGGCATCACATTAGCTATCCTCCACTCATCTGGTACAGATGCCGATTTAAATGATAGGTTACAGACTACAGTTAGTAGTTCTGCAATTTCATATCCGAGTTCCTTCAGAACTCTTGGGTGAATAACATCTGGCCCAGGTGACTTACTGCTGTTTAATTTATCAATTTGTTCCAAAACCTCCTCTAACGATACCTCAATCTGAGACAGTTCCTCAGATTGTCACCTAAAAAGAATGGCTCAGGTTTGGGAATCTCTCTCACATCCTCAGCCGTGAAGACTGATGCAAAGAATTCATTTAGTTTCTCTGCAATGACCTTATCCTTGAGTGCTCCTTTAGCATCTCGATTGTCCAGTGGCCCCACTGGTTGTTTAGCAGGCTTCCTGCTTCTGCTTCTTAAAAAAAAAATCGCTATCACTTTTTGATTCTTTGGTTAACTGTTCCTCAAATTCTTTTTTGGCCTTCCTAATTGTATTTTTATGCTTCATTTGCCAGTGTTTATGCTCCTTTCTATTTTTCTCACTAGGATTGAACTTCCACTTTTTAAAGGATGCCTTTGTAAAGTTGGCTAAATCATTCAGCAAAACAGAAGTTAAGGTTTTTTTAAAAAATGCATTGTGAAAGAAAAGCCAAACTCTTCAAACTGACTTGTTCCTTAATTACAGCCTCTTGAGAGATGGTTGGGAGGGCCCAAAGAAGCAAACAAATAGTGGAGGTTAACTGATTATCTACCTTGCTCATCCCA
This sequence comes from Dermochelys coriacea, assembly GCF_009764565.3. Classification (NCBI taxonomy): domain Eukaryota; kingdom Metazoa; phylum Chordata; order Testudines; family Dermochelyidae; genus Dermochelys; species Dermochelys coriacea. Next base: position 10,518,178 of record NC_050079.1, on the reverse strand, counting down.
AATCAGGACAATTGTTTATGTAATCCAGGCACATAAGGTAGTCCCTCAAATTCAATTTTAGGAAGGCAGACATCATAAAGAAGGATGATTGCATTAAGGTCTCAATTAGATAACTGCATTTAACTGCTTTGCTGTTTATGTCTGTTTGCAAATTTAACTCCCATCTTAGCTAGATAAGAAGATTTAAAAAAGTACTAATTAACAAAAGTAACTTTGCTGGTCCAAAATTAGTAAATAAAATTGGATATGGGTTCATGGATTAAAATGAAGCAAGTCAAAACAGGTTAGAGAGTAAGAACTATTTTTGCTATTTATATAACACCGCACTGGATTGGGCAAGAGTGTGGAACAGGGCGGGAGAAGTGCTGGGATATTGAACATAAAAAAGCCAAGATTCTCTCCTACATCCATGGTGCAAACAGTCCTAAAAACAATATAGCTGGCTCCAGAAGAATCACACCAGCCTACAGGGATCTCTGTCTCATGTAGAAGTGAAGATGGCGCCTATCCAAGCGCCTTTCCCCCCAAGACCAGTTTACAAGTAGGTTGAACACTTGCACTATATGTCTTAAAAGTGCTATTCAGATTATTAAAAAAATGTAGCTAAAGAATCTCCTACCTTTTCAATTACCTAAGGAAATACACTTGCAAGAGCAGTCTTCAAATAGTTATGAAAAAATCTACTGATCAAGCCCTTCAAGTATAAACACATTCCAGATATATTACATGAGAAAAAATATCTCCGCTTGATGTGTTAGTATTACAAGGGATATAACAGAATAAGAGGCACAAACAGTATTTCCAGATAATTGCTACAATGATCCATAGGGAAAATGCATTTAAGGACCACAATTAAGTAAAAAAGTAACCAGCCTTAATCTTAATAGATTTAACTGATTAGAAAGTATTACTTTGCCAACTTTACTTCTAGTTTTTAACTGGCCAAATCTTTTTATGGAATACTGGTTAAGAGTTTAGATCCTGATTTTCAAAAATACAATTGCTTGTCCAATTGACACTCAAAATTACTCCAATTACATGCAACCTGGGTTTTGCTGCACAACTAGCCACCTGTATGCAGCTGCTGTAATGCATCTGTGGCAATGCCAAGTAGACTAGGAGTATATTTTACAAAGATATCAACACAAAACTCTACAACAGACAACAGCATCTGCTCAGGAATGAATACTCAGTATAGGATACTTTTTAGAGTACAGCATGCACTCCAGGTGTCTGTTTTCGCTTTTACCCAAGCTTTTTCTTGTTCTTCCAAGGAGTATGAAGCTTCACTAATAAGCATCCCAACTTTTCTATTTTGTCTGTTTGATGCATTTCTACCATCCTTCTGATAAACTAGCAGCTCTGTGACCCTTCTTTTTAGGTCCTTCCATCATTAGGATTAGCATCTGCTTTTCAAAATTCTGTAATATGATCACCACAGTATTTTAATACCTGTCATTCCTTTAAAGAACACAATAGCTATTCTCTCAGAGATTCAGGTGACAGTCAAGAGTTTTAAAAATGCATTTCTTGACTAGAGAAATAGAAAATAAAGATCTTCTGGAAAAATAAAGTGTGAAGCCCTCAAATTTTCAAAGGAGAGACCTTTGAGTAAGTACAAATGACACATAGAAGGGATGATTGTCTTCATACTTTCCAGGGTGGTTCTATGGAAACAAAAAGATTATATCCCTGATTTTCAGAAGTGTTCTTCATTTCTGCAGGTGCATCTCTGCATCTGTAAATATTGTGTATGTAATGGAGTGTGAAAACATCATTTAGTCATCTAAACACCTGATTAAATGGTGTCACAATTATTTATGAGTGCAAAGTTGAACCTGCAGGAATGAAGTCCCAGTAAGCCTAATGGTGATGAATGTATAGGTTTGAACTGTGGAAGATGTGGGTTTTGTATGTTTTTTAAAAAAAAGTCAAAAATTAAGATCTATGGAGGAGTATTTCAGTTGAATGTAGGTTTAATGCTGGCAGCTGCTTTCAAAAAAAATGAATAGTGCTTATTAACTCACTACATTTAAACAAGGTACAGTGGCACTCTTTCAGGAGGAATAAAGCTTTTGCTTAATAGAGAAAGTTATTTGTAGTTTGTCAGACAGAAAGCTGGGTTATTCCATCCCAGTACACCTACTACTTCATCATAATTTCCCCACTAACTAAAATGCTGCCTAATCCAAAACTCCCATCATGTGCCAAATGAGGAGCAGCCCTAGTAAGGGCTGAAGCCCACAAACACACTCTCATATCCTGTAGCCTGACAATAGATCCAAAGGGACTTGAAAAATACAGGCAAGACCTAGAATAAGTGACTGTAATGCTCAGTTTCTCTAGGTGCCTTTTGTATCACAAAAGTAGAGTGGTTGGAAAGGTTAGTTACAATGTGTGTGTACAGGGGCCATGTAAACGGTATTTTATATATACTAGCACTATGTATGTTCTGGCTGGCATTCCTGCTGCGATCAGTCTATGTGCCAGGGAAATTTTAAAAAATTTACACCAGATGAGGATCTGGATCAGTTTCTTTTATATTCATCATGTATGAAGCCAACAGGAATTGTGATGGAGGACTGAGTAAGGATTGCAGGGTTTGATTTAATATGTTTAAATTTCTCCTCTACTGTAGGTTTTGTTTTCCAGAGCTCATTGAGTATTTCCATTATACTTCCAAATATTTAATTTTTGCTACTGTTTATAAACTGTACCTTCGCGATGCTGCCTTTGAATGCTTTGTTTTTCACCCTGTCTGAGCTTTGAGACCCGTATACCAATAATTCAATCCCCTACAGAAAATCAATTCACAAGGCTTTTTCCACCCACACAGAGCTGAAAGAGAATTATATGGATTTTAGACTAGTAAGAAAACAAGGAAAGTAACAGATTTACACAAAAGGTTATGGCAAAACAAGTACTGCAATAAAAGAATTAAAATTAAAAAAAAAAAAAAAAAAAGAGTACCAAATGCAGCTTCTCTTCATAACTGCATTAAATGACAAATACATAACTAAAACGTCCCTCGCCTGCACTAACAGATGTCAGGTGAACTGATATTATTAACAAGTTTGTAAAGAAACGCCATTCTTTTAATTAATTTTAATCTTCTTAGAAGGATTATCAATTAACAAAAGTATATGGCTCAAACTGACTCCATATAATCCTTTTAAAACCCACATTTTTAACATGCTCAAAATGTTTTCAATGATACTATTCCTGTTGCTTTTAAGCCACAGAAAGGTTTTGTACCAGTCAAACATTGTTAATTAGATGACGCATGTTCCCTAGCGCAGCTTTGAAGACATTAATTTCACTTCATCCTGAACTTTAGCTACCTTCAAGTTTCACCAGCAGTTTCTAAATCAAGCCTACCATCAAATAAAATAAAATAAAATCACTTTAGCCCAGTTGTTCCTCCTTAGCTGCTTCACCCATCATGTAGTTCAGAGTTACTCTTTCATCATAGTACAAAAAGCTTTTTTAAAATGGGGCAAGGGGGTTTTAAATCCTGCAAAAACGAGAAGGTTACTCACCCCATATAGTAACTGACATTCTTCAAGATGTGTCCCCCTAAGGTAGGTGCGGCAGTGCCTCCTGTGCCTGGGATTGGAAATAGTCATCAGCAGTGCTCTTTGCACTGCACATGCACACACCCCCCCCCCACACTGTGCATGACATACATATACATATTGCGCTGTGTGGTCCAACCTCCCCCAGTTCCTTCTCGGCTGCAGAGCGCATGTTTGTTGGGTTCTAAAGCAGAGGGAAGGAGGGCTGTAACTTGAACTATATGTCTTGAAAGTGCTATTCAGATTATTAAAAAAATGTAACTAAAGAATCTCCTACCTTTTGTTACAAGGAGGAGGGAGAAAAATTGCTTTTCGTAACCTCTGAAGATAGGACAAGAAGCAGTGGGCTTAAATTGCAATAAGAGAACATTAGGAAAAACTTCCTAACTGACAAGGTGGTTAACCACTGGAATAAATTGCCTAGGGAAATAGTGGAATCTCCATCACTGGAGATTTTTAAGTGCAGGTTAGACACACACCTGTCAGGGATGGTATAGATAATACTTAGTCCTGCCATGAGTGCAGGGCTAGATGACCTCTCGAGGTCTCTTCCAGTCCTATGATTCTATGATTGTTGGGCTGTGTCCACCACAGTTGTGAGTCCTTCACTTGCACTGGCATGGATAGTTTCTTGAGGCTGTGTTTATCAGGAAAATATACAGTACGGAGCCATGCCTGAAGACAATTGCATGAGTAGTTTTGCGTGCCTGACCACAAAGGTGGCTGCTGCTATGTGCCCCTAGAAACTGGAGACAGGTTCTGGCAGAGATCTGGGGGCATACCTGTGCGTTGGATACTACATGTGTTATAGCCAAGAATCTGTGAGGTGGTAGGAAGGCTCTGGATTGTATGTCAACCAACTGTGCACCGATGAATCCAGATGTTGTACTGGCATTAAAGTGGACTTTCTAGGTTCACAAGGAGACCTAACTTTGTTATATGGATGGCTCAGAGAGTGTCTGTTTCAGATGGGGCCTTGAAGAGACAGTCATCCAAGTATGGAAAGATGACGACTCCTCGTTTCCTGAGTTAGGCGGTGACTACCTTGAAAAACACCTGTGGCACAGCTGACAGTCCAAAGGATAGTACTTTGTACTGGTAGTGGTCATTACCCACAACAAATCAGAGAAATCATCTGTGGGCAGGATGTCTTGCAATATGAAAGTATGCATCTTGGAGGTTGAGGGCCAAGAACCAGTCCCCCTGTTCCAGTGCTGGGATAATAGTGGAAAGGGAAACCATCTTAAAATATTGCAGTTTGACTCACTTGTTTAGATTGTTATGGTCCAGGATAGGTCGCCAGCTGCCAGATTTCTTCTGGATCAGAAAATAGTGGGAGTAGAAACCCTGCCCCATGTGCTGCGAAGGGACCAGTTCTATGGCTCCCAGTTGCAGAAGATGATTGATTTCTCCTTGTAGAATGGAATCGCGAGAGGGATCCCTGAAGAGGGATGGGGAAGGAGGATGGCAGGGCGGGAGAGACAGGAAAGGGATGAAGTACCTTTCCTTCATTATCTCTAGGACTCACTTGTCTGAGTGATGAGTCTCCAAGATGGGAAAAACAGAGCTGTAATATGCAGGTGGCCTCTAGGCTAAACACAGAGTTCTAGTAAGGTGGTATTGGGGGAATGCCATTCCCCCTTTTTAGCTAATGAGCAGAGGAAAAACTCCCCTTCTTCCTGACTTAGGGGAGTGTTCCACCTACAACTCCACATCCTCACTAGGTGGTTCAGTGAGAGCTCCCCCATAGTTTCAATCTACTTTAGCCACTGGCTGAATGAGACCTTTACTCTGAACACAATCAAACTTTGAGGTGTTTGAAATTGGGATCCGAGTTTTGTGACTTGAGCCCGTCTGGTTTCTACAAAAAAAAGAAACTAGTGAGGGATCTGTAGGTCACAGTCAGTACTTTCTTAGTCTATGTAGCAGATAAAAAGCTGGGAAAAAACAAATGTAAAACAATTATGGAAAATCATTCTCAATAGTTCATGCACATGAAACTTTCTAAAGGGATGAGACAGAGTGTTATACCCTCAAACATTACTCTGCCATACAGATGAAGATCCAGGCATTAGAAGAGTGGAAATAGATTGCAGTTGACGAGGGGGAAAAATCCATTTTAGATGTGTTCTTCAGCTGATACTTGGTAAATGTCATCAGTCAGATGTGAAGTAACAAATGCTGCTAAGAGAACAAACAACACACACAAGGACAAAATAAATAGGTCAAACAAGTAGAATAAAGCATTAAGACTTCGGAGAAACAGCAAATCTCTCCTAAATAGTGTCAACCTTGATAAAAAAAGGAAGGAAATTCAAATAAAAATGCAGACTGGGCCAAATCCTGTAGTTTTAATGTATGTCATATCCAGGAAAGATTCCTATTGGCATCAATGGGAGTTTTGGCTACATAGAAAATTCACTATCTGACCCCATGTCACAAAAATATTTTTATTTTAAGAAAACAACAAAGTCAAAGAAAAAAACTGTACTAAAACACTTTCTAACAGGAGCTTAGTATGGAGGGATCCAAGTGCGAGTGAGAGGGTTGAATGCTGTGTACAGATGTGGTCCCCTCATCTCAAAAAAGATATACTGGCATAAGAAAAGGTTCAGAAAACGGCAACTAAAATGATTAGGGGTTTGGAACGGGTCCCATATGAGGAGAGATTAAAGAGGCCAGGACTTTTCAGCTTGGAAAAGAGGAGACTAAGGCGGGGGGGCGATACAATAGAGGTATATAAAATCATGAGTGGTGTGGAGAAAGTGAATAAGGAAAAGTTATTTACTTGTTCCCATAATAGAAGAACTAGGGGCCACCAAATGAAATTAATGGGTAGCAGGATTAAAACAAATAAAAGGAAGTTCTTCTTCACACAGCACACAGTCAACCTGTGGAACTCCTTGCCCGAGGAGGTTGTGATGGCTAGGACTATAACAGGGTTTAAAAGAGAACTGGATACATTTATGGAGGCTAAGTCCATTAACGGCTATTAGCCAGGATGGGTAAGGATTGGTGTCCCTAGCCTCTGTTTGTCAGAGGGTGGAGATGGATGGCGGGAGAGAGATCACTGATCATTACCCATTAGGTTCACTCCCTCTGGAGCACCTGGCATTGGCCACTGTCGGTTGACAGGATACTGGGCTGGATGGACCTTTGGTCTGACCCAGCATGGCCATTCTTATGTTCGGGGATTGTGGGATTGCTATCCTTACTTCTGCACTGCCTTCAGTGCTGGGATCTGAAGGCAGCAGCCCCAGACCTTCCTGCAGCCCCAGAAGGCTCCTGGAGGTGGATGTGGAGCTGGCTCTGATCTCCCCTGTGCTGCTAGGAGTGATCCAGCCAGAGAGCATCTAGCTGCTAATCCTGGCCAGGGTGGGGAGGGACAGGACTTGCTCTTCCCCTGAATGGCTGCTCTTGGGGGCAGATCAGACCCACCTCCAGATACCTCCCCTGGCTGCAGGGCACTCCCAGCAGCACAGGGGAAGGGGAGAGATCAGATCCACCTCTACCTATAAGAATCTTCAGTAGCGAAGGTAGGTACCCAGAGATGGGTCTGATCTCCCCTGAGCGCGGCCATATAGCAGAAGAGCAAATCCTGTCCCTCCTCAGCCTGGAGGGGACTAACAGCTGGAGCCAGGGGGCACAGTAGGAGCCCACAGCTGGGGTGCCCCCCCGCTCTCTTCCTGCCCTCACCTCCAATAGTTAGATTTCATGGGGGAGGTCCCATTTCACAGCACGTGACACGTTTTTCACGGCCACTAATTTAGTAGAGTCCTATCTATAAATCCTGCCATAGTCATACACAAGAGGTATAATGTACTACTATCCCCAGTACAGGCAGCCATTACCACTAGAGAGGCTCTCTTCTATTTGACAGTCAATTCTGATAGCCCGATGCCAGGACAATTTCTACACCATGGGAACCTGCCACTGGTAGTTGACCCAAGACCTACTCTAAACTTAATAGTGCAAACAGAGTGTAATTTCCTCAGTTCTCATTCCTCCCCAGAGGATAATTCTTCCCCTTTCCTCTTATTTCAGGAGCTGAAAGCTGTCTGTTCATTTATTATGATTTCCTAGGAGACCAGCAGTGATAGGGATTACACCATCATGACTGCAACTCTCTCCATATGCTTTCCTAGTAACCACGGCACTCATATTTTGTCTGAATTTTCTCTAATGACCCATATCAAGGATGCTCAGAGAAAACAATTATATGAAAGTCTCTGCAGAGTTTGAATTAAAAATTTCATAACTGATTTCAATGACTTAAAATGAGAAGTGTAACTACAACAAAAAAAGGGAATAGCAAAACTGGCTTTTTCTTCTTTATCTGCGTGGAGACTTCACCCTGCTCCTCATTTTATTCTTAGCTATTGGTCAATGCATTTTGATCTTTTAATCTAAGCAAAGACAATTTAGGCCGAATTCATCCCTAATGTAACTCCACTGACAGAGAGGAGTCAGCTCTTTGTCTTTAAGAATTCTAGCCCATGTGTTTTATTAAATTAGAAGCAATGTACGTTTCTATTAAAGGAATGAGCAATAAACTCTGAATGTCACAAATGAAAAAAATGTGAAAGTATTTAAGTAAAAAAAAAAAAAAAGATCAGAGATTTCAAATGTTCTCTCCTTTACTTAGCTGGTGGCTGCACTGTCCACCACAAGCCAAATAAGATGCTGATTTAATCTGGGGCACTGTGGTCAGTGGCTCTTGCTTTTCATGGTCTCTGAACCCTTTTTAAACTTGTTTTCCATCTGGTACAATTTAACATAAATTGCACAGATGGCGATAACTACAGAAGCTGTAATCACTGGGAGAGGCAGGGCATGAAAACTTCCATACCAGGATGATAGAACTTCATATGCAACACAGAGATTTTCTTGTGATCAGCAGCTAATCAAAAGGTTGGTTTGTTTTTTTAAAATGAAAATGCAAACTTTCTCCCATTGAAATCAGAAGCAAAACTCCTTTTGATTTTAAAATAACCAGGCTTGAAAAGCCAATCCAGTCTGAATCAAAAGCTCAAATAAATTTGTTAGTCTCTTAGGTGCCACAAGTACTCCTCGTTCTAAGTAACATATCATTTTTAAAAAACTAACTTTGCATTTGTTGATAATCTAAGCACTACACTCAGATGCAGAGACACTCTTTCCCCAACCTATGTAATTTTTTAAACAATAGCTTTAATAAAATTTTTACATCTGTTCTTGGGTGCTGCAGTCCACTTCAATGTCAACAGGGACTGAAGAGGGTTTTTGCCTGACATAATTTTAAGGGTTTTTTTTTTAAACCATTTGATTCATAGATATTAAGGTCAGAAGGAACCATTATGATCATCTAGTCTGACCTGCACAACGCAGGCCACAGAATCTCACCCACCCACTCCTGCAATAAACCTCTCACTTATGTCTGAGCTATTGAAGTCCTCAAATCATGGTTTAAAGACTTCAAGAAGCAGAGACTCCTCCAGCAGGTGACCCGTGCCCCATGCTACAGAGGAAGGCAAAAAACCCCCAGGGCCTCTGCAAATCTGCCCTTGAGGAAAATTCCTTCCCTACCCCCCCAACTATGGCGATCAGTTGAACCCTGAGTATATGGGCAAGATTCATCAGCCAGATATCCAGGAAGGAATTCTCTGTAGTAACTCCGATCCCACCCCATCTAACATCCCATCACAGGCTATTGGGCCTATTTACCATGAATATTTAAAGATCAATTAATTGCCAAAATCATATTATCCCATCATACTATCTCCTCCATAAACTTATTGAGTTTAATCTTAAAAGCCTGATAAGTCTTTTGCCCCCACTGCTTCCCTTGAAAGGCTATTCCAGAATTTCACTCCTCTGATGGTCAGAAACCTTCATCTAATTTCAAGTCTAAACTTCCCGATGGCTAGTTTATATCCATTTGTTCTTGTGTCCACAATGGTACTGAGCTTAAATAATTCCTCTCCTTCTCCGGTATTTATCCCTTTGATATATTTATAGAGAGCAATCATATCTCCCCTCAACCTTCTTTTGGTTAGGCTAAACAAGCCAAGCTCCTTGAGTCTCCTTTCATAAAACAGGTTTTCCATTCCTCGGATCATCCTAGTAGCCCATCTCTGTACCTGTTCCAATTTGAATTCATCCTTCTTAAACATGGGAGACCAGAAATGCACACAGTATTCCAGGTGAGGTTTCACCAGTGCCTTGTATAACGGTACTAACACCTCCTTATCTCTACTGGAAATAGCTCTCCTGATGCATCCTCAGACCGCATTAGCTTTTTTCACGGCCATATCACATTGGCGGCTCAGTCATCCTGTGATCAACCAATACTCCAAGGTCCTTCTCCTCCTCCGTTACTTTAATTGATGCGTCCCCAGCTTATAACTAAAATTCTTGTTATTAATCTCTAAATGCATGACCTTACACTTCTCACTATTAAATTTAATCCTGTTACTATTACTCCAGTTTACAAGGTCATCCAGATCCTCCTGTATGATATCCCGGTCTTTCTCTAAATTGGCAATACCTCCCAGCTTTGTATCATCCGCAAACTTTATTAGCAGAAAGAAAAGGAGTACTTGTGTCACCTTAGAGACTAACAAATTTATTTGAGCATAAGCTTTCGTGGGCTACAGCTCACTTCATCGGATGCATTCGGTGGAAAATACAGTGGGGAGATTTACTTACACACACACACACACACACACAGAACATGAAACAATGGGTTTTATCATACACACTGTAAGGAGTGATCACTTAAGATGAGCCATCACCAGCAGGAGTGGGGGGGGGGAAGGAGGAAAACCTTTCATGGTGACAGATAAATCTCCCCACTGTATTTTTCACCGAATGCATCTGATGAAGTGAGCTGTAGCTCACGAAAGCTTATGCTCAAATAAATTTGTTAGTCTCTAAGGTGCCACAAGTACTCCTTTTCTTTTTGAGAATACAGACCAACACGGCTGCTACTCTGAAACTTTATTAGCACACTCCCACTTTTTGTGCCAACATCAGTAATAAAAAGATTAAATAAGATTGGTCCCAAAACTGATCCCTGAGGAACTCCACTGGTAACCTCCCTTCAGCCTGACAGTTCACCTTTCAGTAGGACCCGTTGTAGTCTCCCCTTTAACCAATTCCTTATCCACCTTTTGATGTTCATATTGATCCCCATCTTTTCCAATTTAACTAATAATTCCCAGTATCAAATGTGGCATGGTATCAAATGCCTAACTGAAACCTAGGTAAATTAGATCCAATGCATTTCCTTTATCTAAAAAATCTTATTTTCTCAAAGAAGATCAGGTTAGTTTGGCACAATCTACCTTTTGTAAAACCATGTTGTATTTTGTCCCATTTACCATTGACCTCAATGTCCTTAACTACTTTCTCCTTCAAAATTTTTTCCAAGACCTTGCATACTACAGATGTCAAGCTAACAGGCCTGTAGTTACCCGGATCACGTTTTTTTCCCTTTCTTAAAAATAGGAACCATGTTAGCAATTCTCCAGTCATATGATACAATCCCTGACTTTACAGATTCATTAAAAATTCTTGCTAATGGGCTTGCAATTTCAGGTGCCAATTCCTTTAATATTCTTGGATGAAGATTATCTGGGCCCCCCAGTTTAGTGCCATTAAGCTGTTAGAGTTTTGCTTCTACCTCAGATATGGTAATATCTGCCTCCATATCCTCATTCCCATTTGTCATGCTACCATTATCCCCAAGATCCTCATTAGCCTTATTAAAGACTGAGGCAAAGTATTTGTTTAGATATTGGGCCATGCCTAGATTATCCTTAACCTCCACTCCATCCTCATTGTTTAGCGGTCCCACTTCTTCTTTCTTTGTTTTCTTCTTATTTATATGGCTATAGAACCTTTTACTATTGGTTTTAATTCCCTTTGCAAGGTCCAACTCTACTTGACTTTTAGCCTGTCTCACTTTTGAGCTTTCCTTGCTGATCCCTCCCATCTTCCACTCCCTGTATGCTTTCTGCTTTTTCTTAAATCACCTCTCTGAGATGCTTGCTCATCCAGCTTGGTCTACAACTCCTGCCTATGAATTTTTTCCCCTTTCTTGGGATGCAGGCTTCCGATAGCTTCTGCAGCTTTGACTTGAAGTAATCCCAGGCTTCCTCTGCCTTTAGATCTATAAATTCTTCAGTCCAATCCACTTCCCTAACTAATTTCCTTAATATTTGAAAGTCAGCCCTTTTGAAATCAAAAACTCAGTCGCAGATTTATTTTTGTTTATCCTTCCTTTCAGTTTGAACTGAATTAGCTCATGATCACTTGAACCAAGGTTGTCCCCTACAACCATTTCTTCTATGAGGTCTTCACTACTCACCAAAACCAAATCTAAAATGGCATCCCCTCTAGTCAGTACAGCAACTACTTGACGAAGGAATCCATCAGCTATGGCATCTAGGAAAATCTGAGCCCTATTATTATTACTAGCACTCATTCTCCAGTCTATATCTGGGAAGTTAAAGTCTCCCATGATCACGCAGTTACCATTAGTATTTACTTCATCAAAAACATTAAATTAGATCCTGGGAGTCTATAGCACACCCCAAGGACTATCACAGGGGAGGCGCTAGTAGTTTTCTTGATGGTGTCTCAATTTTCTATGGTGTAACCCCCAAGACCTGTAAATGGACAATATTTTGTATATATGGAAGTATATGTTTTCAATTGGATAGTGGACCAAACAGGAATATGAAAGCCTTTCTTCTGGAAAATGAGTGCCAGGAATGTTTTAGCAGATGGATCTCCTGTATTATTATTGGAAGGCACCAGGTGATGCTACTACAGATAGGATTACAAGAAGTCAGCTCTTTAAGAAATGTTTATTTTCAGCTGCAATGCAGTTCTTTTTGCCAGCTGAGCGTATCACCAGCAAAGTCTGCTCTGCCAGAATCCCTTGCTAACAGGTGCAGCTGCTGCCTACAAGTTATACTCACACAAGCTAACAAATTACATGGTGCCAAGTTGTTACATAACTTGTTGTAAAACTGTTCAGTAGCCTGGAAAAAACAAACACACCATCATGTACAGGCCTGTCTCTTGTCCTTGGAAAATCCTGCATGCACTGACTAAATAGCATGGCCAAATGGAGGCTGAAAGTGAGAAATTATCTTTCCCCTCATTATCAGTCGTCTCTCAAGCAAGACTCCCATTGAAATCAAATAAGTCCAATATCATGTTTGGGCCCATTCTATACAATTTTGCTACTGTATTTCATCTTAGTTTTAGCTGTCCTTTAGAGTACATGATTATGTTCTCTTCAGAATTCCATACAACTCAGACTTCTAAGGTTTTGTCTTCTCAGGAAGACAGCCATGCCTACTAAAAGAGCTAGGAGAAAATAAGATCCTCAAATCCCTGCACCCTTCTGATTGCCCTTTGATTTTATCTTCCAATTTCTATTATCTCAGAGATCAGAACCGTACAGAGTAATCTAAAGGGATCTATGCCAATCCTCCATGAAAATGCACTGCTTTATATCCAATACCTCTGTACACAGATTTCAAAACCATATAGAGGGAAGAAGAGGGAAATTTACTGCTTTTGAACTTAGTGGCAATGAGTGGTTTTAGCAATTTATCAACTATTTTCTCCATGGTCAGCTTCCATATAATGTTTTGTAAGGACATCATTTCTTTTGTGTTGTGTTTACTAATTTAGAATTACTTAAAAAACCTATATTAAAAATAAATTAAGAGAAGGCAGTGAACCATGTGTCATTAATCTTGTTCTGCTGTTTCATGTCCACCCTGATAAGCGTCCAGGGAGGTGGAGGGGTGGGCGGCTGGGATATCAAGGTTTCATATCTATTCTTGGCATAAAGAACACACTGCTATGGGTTAGAAGTCATCATTAAATACAAGCTGACAAGAGCACAATGTCTACCCTGATAGCAACTGCTTCTGACATAGCTGACCAGAGAATTCTGAGAATGGAGTTCTTGAGGGGAAACCCTAGGAGTACTTTTCCTTGCACTTTGGGTCTTGGGGGCTGTGATTTCAACAACTGCTGAAGAAGAAACTGAGAACTAACGCAGACCCTGGCAGGCAAGGGGGAAATGGTTTTAAAAAAACACCATATTTTAATCTCTTTTCATTTATTTCAGGTTTTTTTAAATGAATCCACCTTTAAGAGTTCATTAACTCCAGCTGCTTATTCTCCTGCTCCATGCCTCCATCTTAAATCATAATAATATCCATCGCAGGCAGTTATTGCTATCAAACAATTATAACTTCAGGTTGGAGATTAATGCCTGGCCAACACTAGACAATTACATCAGCATAACTATGTCGCTCAGTGTGAAAAATCCACATCCAACAGGTATAGTTAAGCCAACCTAAGCCCCATGTAGACAGTGCTAGGTTGATGGAAGATTTCCCCTCGAGGAGGTGAATTACCTATGTCGACGGGAGAATCCCTCCTGTTGGTGTAGGCAGTGTCTACACTGAAGTGGTACAGTGGTGCTGCTGCAGCGGTGCCACTGTAGTGTTTTAAGTGTAGGCAAGCCCTAAGAGGCAGTACTGATATATCCTGAGAAAACAAGGAATTCAGAGAGCAATCTGTGGGAGTTTAAGAATATCGGGCCTGATCCGCAGTCCATGCTCAGCCAAAACCCAACTGTGTTTTATTTTTCTTCCTGTATCTGACAATTCCTTTCATCCCTGTTTGTGTGTTAACTAGGAATCATTCCCTTTGGTATGGTAACTGGAATGAGGGCTATTGGATTTGCCCTCGTGCCTGTGCTTATCTTGGTCTATTCAAGATGGTTGATGTTTATTTTAATGCTTTGCATTTTATATTTTAACTCCTACTTATTGAGCAGTGGGTACCTTATACATGTATAAAAATGAAGTAAAATAAACTAAAGTCAGTTTACTTGCCCAAGTAAAGTCTCCTGGATTAAGTCCATTTAGACAATAGTTTTGGTGAATATTTTAAACTCTGTGGATTGAGCAAACAATTGGGAACACAGTAATTGCTAACTGGTTCAGACCAGTGCTCCAAAAAGGGAAGCCACTAATCACAAAACCGGTTTGCTTCAAACTTCTTCCCAGGACCACTTCATGTGAAACCTGCTCCTAAGCTTTCTTCAGATCTCTTCAGCCAGGCCCCTCACAAGCTGTTATCAGCTCCATCTCCACAGGGAATCTAGCCCCCAATTCCTTTAGAGTGTCCCCAGTCTACCACTGTCTTCTCCCATCACATTCTATTGACGTACTGATGAAATGCACTGCATAAGAACAAGGTATTGATATCCTACCCTACAGAGGGCAGGAAACTTAGAGCTTATCTGCACTTGAAATGCTACAGCGCCACAACGGCCGTGCTGCAGCTGTGGCACTGTAGCAGTTCAGTGTAGACTCTTCCGAGGCTGAAGGGAGGGGATCTAGCAGAAATCATCCACCTCCCTCAGAGGCAGTAGCTAGGTTGGTGGAAGAATTCTTCCTTTGTTCTAACACTGTCTATACAGACGGTTAAGTCAGCTTAACTACTTCACTCAGGTGTGTGGATTCTGCACGTCTCAGTGATGTAGCTGAGTTGACCTCACTTTTTAGTGTGGACAAAGCCTTACAGCATTCTCCTTTCCCCTCCCGCCCCTCTGATCCTTCACAGGGGACCTTACTCACTCTCAGTCATTTGCTACCTACACTACAAGTCCCATGAACTGGGAGCAAAGCCAGGCATAGGTGGCAGCACGGCCTGAGCGCCCTTTAAAAGGACTAGCCTACCCTGGGACACTAGAGCAGCTGGATTTCTTATAGTTTTCCATTTTAAAAGTTACACTATGTACAGAACTAAATTTCATAGTATATATGAACACAGTGTGCTATAATGTACATTATTTACGCTCATTTGTATTCTTCATCTTTTTGTTTATGCAACACATGATAAATCAGAGCCAAGTATATGCAATGATAGCAGTGCATGGGTTCAGAATCCTCTCAGTACTTAATTCCTGTCCCTTGGGCCGGTGGGGGGGAAAAACACGATAGAGATGACTATCTTCAATCACCCAGGGAAGAGGCTATTTCTACTGCATTTCTTTACTTGCCAAACTATGTAACCACTCTTATCCATTTGAAGTAAAGTGCTATACTGAAAGCCTTCTGACCAACAAGAACGTTACTACTGGAGATCACGTAAACCAATACAAAGATAAATAGGAACATGCATGGACTGCTTTAGTAAAGGGCGATGGAAACACATTGCACAGAGATTATTGGGAATTAATTTGATTAAAACTTCAATAGTACTCACTGTATTAGAGCATTTAATTAATTTATTGGAAGGTTAGCTTCAACAATGCCATTTGATAGAAACTTAACCTGAGAGTCAGAATGTCTGAAATGAGCAAGAAAGCCAATGTATATGTTGAACAACAAGTTAACTTGTATTTAATGAAGAGTAATGGAAATAATCCTGAAAATAATCCTGATAAAGCCACTGACAGTTAAGGACATTGAAAAAATAGCAGTACCTGAAACCTTTTTTTCAAATACTCCTGTGTTTTTATTTATTTACTATTAAAATGTCTACTCTCCGTCATACTACACAACTGGAAATTGAGAACTACTTACCTATCAACTGGAAACGGAGACAATGATTTATCTCACAGGAGTGCTGGGCTGAATTCATTAGAACTTTGAAATCATCTGATAAAAGGCAAAGTAGTAGTATTGTCATTGATAACTGCTCTCATTTCCACCACAGATTACACTAATGCTGTGCTTCAGAATTGAGAATAGCTTAATATTTGATTAAAAATACATTTTGATTCCATAGGAGAGAAAAAGAACTAAGGTTATTGACAGTCTGTTCTTCTCTAACTTCTGTTTTTTTGCATTTGTGCATCATTGCCAGTGTGCTGTTTCTACTCTAGCTAAACTTAATTAAAAATGCACCTAAAATAATAGCTACATTCTATGTGAAGAAGTGTGTAGAGAATTCTGTGCTTCTATTTGCCCTCCAATAAAACGGGGTTATTCTAACTTACCCATTCTGTGCTTGCAAATTAAAGGTTAGTGCATGCTTGTCTTGTGCTTTATGTTTTCAAAGTGCTATTCTTAGTTTACTCTTGCAGCATGGAGGGTCACCCAGCAACATGGTGCAGGGGAGAGCAACACTCTCTTTCTGCTTACCACAGAGCCCAAAGGGGAGCGTGCAATTCTTGGGATAAATACATAGAGAAGAAATGGGAAATAGGATGCTTGTCAAACACTTTCTGCTGGTTTGAGGAGAAAGCTATGGCTCCAGCCCACACAGTCTTTGGTAGCCAGTACAGTCCTTGTTGTTCTCCAGTGCCAGGAGTCAGGCTATAGGTGTGTCTGGTCCCTATGCAGGAGAGCAAGTGAAGAAGCTCACAGAACCAAGCCTCATATTTTTTAAAATGCTTTTAGAAGTACTTATCACAGGGTGTACTGCATTTGTATACACTAATTTATTTTATCCTCTGTGCCCAAACCATCATATTAAAATCTCAAAGAGAAAAAATTATATCTATTTCGGTAATTTACAAATCAAGAACCATGCTTTAAAAATGTTTGACATCAACTAGTCAGACATGCTTACATATTAGTTCAGGCATCTTTAAGCCTTTGTTTAGGCATATGGGCAGCCCCAAATGTAAAATTCTTCCTTGAACCTCTATGAGGAAAGTTTAGGTTGTGACTTCAAGCTACAGACCTGTGGAAGGAGACAGGATAGAAGAGCACTACCTCAGTGGGTGCTCCTATGCCTTAATCCATCCCTGGCATTTACCTCACCATAACCTTAGACTGGAACCAGATCCTCTAACCCCACCCTCTGTTTTCTCCATGGAGAAATTAGTACTCTTTATGCTGCTCTGGAGCAGTGCTTGTGCTTCCAGAGCAAGGATTGGGAACATGTCTGGCAAAGAAGTGTATGTTTTAGGAGAAAGGCTGTCCTCTACTTCTGCTGTGCATCTATACACAATCTAGTCCTAAGGGAGGAGACTCAAGGTGGTGAACTAGTGAGATATGCCTGATGCCACTAATATTCAGGAATCATAGATGCAAAGTACAAACTGTAAAATAGTTGACTGAGACCAGGAATTAAGTTTTCTTGATGCGAGACAAACTACAATCATGTAAGCACTAGCGCCAAGGAGTTAAAATACATTCTGGGGAAATAATTCACACCTTTCTTGGTAAAACTACTGTGCACATAATATGCAAGTATAGATGAGGAGGAATCTTACAGCGAACAAAAATACAAACTATCATGTCAAAAAGCCTGAACTACAGAGTTTTGAAATCCTTGTATTAGATGAACTAATGCTTGTCTCCAGTCTCTCTGCCTACTTTCTCATCACAGAATTTACATGATCCAGTTTCGAACTACATTACACAGATAATGTCCCTGGAGATGATTTACAGAGTATTTTGTAGTTCTTGTACGCAACCTCCTATATAGTTCTCAGAATTCCCGTTATTTCCTAGGCATTTTAGGCACTTTGTGAAAGATAGAAGACTTTACATCTTCCTGTCTAGGGCACCAGAACCATAGATGTTGATGATCCAGAGATATGAATGGTTTAAAAGACAAATAGCCCAATCCCGAAAGGTGTCAAACTTCTCCTCTGTGACACTGAGAGTGCTCAACTCCCACTGACTTAAAACAGCTGAATTAGGGCTTTAAGGTACTTAACACCCTGCAGAATCAAGTCCTAGAACACATGAAGGAATTTTATATGAATGCATACAAATGCAGAGGTGCCAGGTAGGTCATCATGCTCAGTGCTCCTTCAATATGGTGGGTGTGTCAACAGCCAGTCCAGCACAAAATGAAGTGTTCCTGAACTTTTTCTTCAACTGTCATCAAAGTTGGGACGTGGCCTTTTACAAAATATATTGTGGTTTCCACATCAGTTCATTTGGTTCTTAAGGCAAGTTTGAAAAATAAAAATAAAACCCATGGCTTATAAAAGGTGTTATTCCTGCAAGCTAAAATCCTTTATTCAGCAACAGAACACACAAAGCACGAGGTGGGGCAATATAAGCTTTCCCACATCACATCATCAATGTACTTCTACTCTGACTCCTAGGGGTTGGAGGGTACTCAGTGTCAAAAAACATTCATTTAATGGCCTCTTTGCTGAGAATACCAACAAGGGTTCCAGTTGGTGCTAGTTCTGTAGCTAGTTCTGTGAGGTTGACATTTGTCCACTTGCAGTAACCTCATTTTAATTACTATAAAAATATTTAATTTCACACAGGCTACCAACAGCTATCAGATTGTAAAAGACTTGTCTCTAGTGACTGGGATGAATTTGAACCATGGCTCTAATGGGTAAAAAACTTTTCAGCCATCCTGCTTGACCACATTCTTTCCTCAACTGTATTTTCTAATTTTAAGTTTCAGAACCATTTAGACTACTGCCCATGTTAGAGCCCTCTGTGAAAAAGCATTGCCAAGACAAGACAACTTACCTTGTTCTAAAAGGCATCAATGATTTAATTTCTCAAAACTTGAAAGCATCACTTGTTGTAAAGCAACTTTTTTGGTAAATGCATGTAGAACTGTCCACTGAACATGCGATTATCCTGCCTGTACTTAAAAAAGGCAAGGGTTTTGTAGGGTGGCAATAAATTCATATGCATTTCGCCAATTTGAAAACATGCTTCCTCTTCCCCCATATGACAATACACCATAGTCAATTATATTTAAAAGGACATGCTTGTTTTCATAATGCACACTGTTGTCTTGTTTATTTTAAGAACAAATGGAAGGTATTTTAGAGAATCTAAAGGCTATTCACAAGGGCAATTTTAATTAACAATTCTACTTTTCCAATGTAACTCAGATTCTGCTATTTAAAAATCCCCTTCATTTTTTTCAGCTATCAAAGGTCAAACTTCTCACATTCTGGATGTAACAGCCTACATTACAGCTGTAAATATAGTCTAATAATTCTTTTGAAGTCTGACTGAACTTTGATAAACTGACTTCTCTAACAGCTGTACTCCAAACAAAACAAAACTAAGTAAAAGATGCTGACCTTGTACACCCTACATTACGCCCTCCAAAAGACATTTTTCTAGGCTGGAAAAAAGTGAAGGGAGACATGGTTTCTGATCTTCACTAATTTAAATCAGAAAGCAGTGGGAATAATAGCAAGACAGGACATATTAAGTGACAACTTTTATTACTTTTTTGAGGATTAAATTTAGTAGGCTGCACAACAGAAAAATCCCCACTGCCGGCCTAAGAAGTCTCATATCATGTACAGGGAGTTATTACCCAAATAGCAAGATCCTCCCTATGTAGTGGAAAGAACTGTACAGAGCAAAAGTTTCAAACAGCCCATCAACAACTGCCATCAAGCCAATACAGAATAATAATATCATCCCCATATACAGTACCTGGCATCAAAGCAACTCTTAAAGAACCTACTTTGCACATGCACAGCCCAAGTCAGAAGTTGGCTGACACATCAGTCTGTTAAAGGGCAGAGTAATTAGAACACCTTGGACCATAAAAGGTACACCCTCTTGTATCTGAGGAAATACACAACTATGATTGACTGTAGCAGAAGACTCATTAGTCTTAATAAGAAATCTCCTCATGATGGTGGTAGCTGGGTACCTTGTAATTACTGTCAGCTGATGCTATGCCTTTGCTCTTCTATGGTCCACTGACCTTGAGTTGATGTCTACGTGAAATGAACTTGCTACTCTTCCAGATTGGCATCCATGAAAACTTTTAATGATGGACTGAAATTATTTGGGGATTGGAGGGAGGAATTACTTTTGAGTGACTGAAAAGCTACATCTCAAAAGAATGACTCAATTCAGTATTCAATCACGGTAGTTATAGAACAAGTTATGTTTTTAAAAGAGAAGGGAGCAAAATTGGAGAGATCATGTGGAGTTGTTTAAATGGAAGAAAAAGGAAAACAGAGTTAAACACACATTTCTGTGCTCAATTCCCTGATTGAACAGGGAGTTGGGTTGCCCCTGAAGCCCGGTTACTTGGTGGAGGATTCAGCACAGAAATCCATGCTTGAGTTCATTTTCAGCTTTTGGTTTGCAATTCACCTGATAGAATTCTGTGACTCAGTCTGAAGTGGTCCTATATCTCTGAATGTTTTTCATCCAGAAGGTAAGTAACACTCAGGTGTCTGAAAGAGAAAAATTCTAGCAAGTTAGCTGCCTTTATTTTTGGAAAACCCAGTTCTGTGACTGAAAGATGCCACATGAAAAAACTCGTTCAGATACAGACAGACATCATCTTCCTCTCCAAATGCAAACAGATGGATATCATACCGAAAGGACTGAAGGTAAAAAATCCATTACAATCTACATACCACACAGACTATGCTGACAGCTTGTGCCACACACTCTCAAAGAAACTGCGGAACCACCTGATCAACATCCTTTACAGCAAACAGGGAAAGATTAAGAATGAGCTCTCAAAACTGGATACTCTCATAAAGAGCCAACCTTCCACACAAACTTCCTCGTGGCTGGACTTTACAAAAACTAGACAAGCCATTTACAACACACACTTTGCTTCTCTACAAAAGAAAAAGGACACTAAGCTATCTAAACTACTATGTGCCACAAGGGGCCACAATAATGGTTCCCGTAACCCACCCAGCAATATTGTTAATCTATCCAACTATACTCTTAGCCCAGCAGAAGAATCTGTCCTATCTCGGGGCCTCTCCTTTTGCCCCTCCACCCCCACAAACATGATACAGTTCTGTGGTGAACTAGAATCCTATTTTCGACGTCTCAGACTCAAGGAATATTTCCAACACACCTCTGACCAACATATTAACCCACAGAGACCTTCCTGCCAACACTACAAAAAGAAGGATTCTGGGTGGACTCCTCCTGAAGGTCGAAACAGCAGCCTGGATTTCTACATAGAGTGCTTCCGCCGACGTGCACGAGCTGAAATTGTGGAAAAGTAGCATCGCTTACCCCATAACCTCAGCCATGCAGAACACAGTGCCATCCACAGCCTCAGAAACAACTCTGACATCATAATCAAAAAGGCTGACAAAGGAGGTGCTGTCGTCATCATGAATAGATCGGAGTATGAACAAGAGGCTGCTAGGCAGCTCTCCAACACCACTTTCTACAAGCCATTACCCTCTGATCCCACTGAGAGTTACCAAAAGAAACTACAGCATTTGCTCAAGAAACTCCCTGAAAAAGCACAAGAACAAATCCGCACAGACACACCCCTAGAACACCGACCTGGGGTATTCTATCTGCTACCCAAGATCCATAAACCTGGAAATCCTGGACACCCCATCCTCTCAGGCATTGGCACCATGACAGCAGGATTGTCTGGCTATGTAGACTCCCTCCTCAGGCCCTTCGTTACCAGCACTCCCAGCTATCTTCGAGACACCACTGACTTCCTGAGGAAACTACAGTCCATTGGTGATCTTCCTAAAAACACCATCCTAGCCACTATGGATGTAGAAGCCTCTACACCAACATTCCATACAAAGATGGAATACAAGCCGTCAGGAACAGTATCCCCGATACTGTCACGGCTAAGCTGGTGGCTGAACTTTGTGACTTTGTCCTCACCCATAACTATTTCACATTTGGGGACAACGTATACCTTCAAATCAGCGGCACTGTGATGGGTACCCGCATGGCCCCACAGTATGCCAACATTTTTATGGCTGACTTAGAACAACGCTTCCTCAGCTCTCATCCCCTAATGCCCCTACTCTACTTGCGCTACATTGATGACATCTTCATCATCTGGACCCATGGAAAAGAAGCCCTTGAGGAATTCCACCAGGATTTCAACAATTTCCATCCCACCATCAACCTCAGCCTGGACCAGTCCACACAAGGGATCCACTTCCTGGACACTATGGTGCTAATAAGCGATGGTCACATAAACACCACCCTATATCGGAAACCTACTGACCGCTATTCCTACCTACATGCCTCTAGCTTTCATCCAGATCATACCACTCGATCCATTGTCTACAGCCAAGCTCTACGATATAACCGCATTTGCTCCAACCCCTCAGACAGAGACAAACACCTACAAGATCTCTATCATGCATTCCTACAACTACAATACCCACCTGCTGAAGTGAAGAAACAGATTGACAGAGCCAGAAGAGTACCCAGAAGTCACCTACTACAGGACAGGCCCAACAAAGAAAATAACAGAACACCACTAGCCATCACCTTCAGCCCCCAACTAAAACCTCTCCAACGCATCATCAAGGATCTACAACCTATCCTGAAGGACGACCCATCACTCTCACAGATCTTGGGAGACAGGCCAGTCCTTGCTTACAGACAGCCCCCCAATCTGAAGCAAATACTCACCAGCAACCATACAACAGAACCACTAACCCAGGAACCTATCCTTGCAACAAAGCCCGTTGCCAACTCTGTCCACATATCTATTCAGGGGATACCATCATAGGGCCTAATCACATCAGCCACACTATCAGAGGCTCGTTCACCTGCGCATCTACCAATGTGATATATGCCATCATGTGCCAGCAATGCCCCTCTGCCATGTACATTGGTCAAACTGGACAGTCTCTACGTAAAAAAATAAATGGACACAAATCAGACGTCAAGAATTATAACATTCAAAATCCAGTTGGAGAACACTTCAATCTCTCTGGTCACTCGATCACAGACCTAAGAGTGGCTATCCTTCAACAAAAAAGCTTCAAAAACAGACTCCAAGGAGAGACTGCTGAATTGGAATTAATTTGCAAACTGGATACAATTAACTTAGGCTTGAATAGAGACTGGGAATGGAGGAGTCATTACACAAAGTAAAACTATTTCCCCATGTTATTTCTCCACCCCACCCCACCCCCCACTGTTCCTCTGATATTCTTGTTAACTGCTGGAATTAGCCTACCTTGCTTGTCACCATGAAAGGTTTTCCTCCTTTCCCCCCCTGCTGCTGGTGATGGCTTATCTTAAGTGATCACTCTCCTTACAGTGTGTATGATAAACCCATTGTTTCATGTTCTCTGTGTGTGTATATAAATCTCTCCTCTGTTTTTTCCACCAAATGCATCCGATGAAGTGAGCTGTAGCTCACGAAAGCTTATGCTCTAATAAATTTGTTAGTCTCTAAGGTGCCACAAGTACTCCTTTTCTTTTTGCGAATACAGACTAACAGGGCTGCTACTCTGAAACATACCTTAAACAGTGGAAGTGTTACTCATTGGAACTGAAGTCTGGTTGAATAACTGTAAAAATTAGACCCTTGTCCTGTTTTAGGCTCTTATTCAGCAAGGTACTAAATCATATGCCTAACTAAGTATTTGAATAAATGATGTTACTCGTGCTTAAAATTGTGCACATGCTTAAATACCTTGCTGAATCAGGCCCTCAGAAAGAAAATTAGACTTTATTAGAAATATTCACATGAAATAAAGAATAGCTTATAACAATAGTTGAAACAGCAAAGAACAAACAACATTAATTCTGACAATCCTCTTTAAAAACAAATAGTAAGGAACAATTTCAGAAAGCATAATATATAATATGGGGGGGCAGAGTTATGAATCTGAATGGACTAAACTTTTCCTTTTTTCTCCGCTCCCCTTTTTGAATTTTAAATTAGTTGCCAAGCCTACACCAAGGAAACATGTAACTATCATATATTCTTTATAGCACAAAGTTGGAATGAAAAAAGATTTAGTCTCATTCTAATTTTTGCTGACATGGTACACACACTGGACTTTTGAGCTGGTCCTTTGATTTGTTTAATTAAACAATGAAATAATTAAGTCCAATCCCTGCAATAACATTTCCTGAGAATATCTTTTTTTGCAGGTAATGAACTCTGGTCTCCTGAATCTTGTGAAGCTTCTTTAAACCACCTCATTACTGTGAGTTTTTCACTAGTTAGGCAATGTATTGAATAGAACAAACCTAATTATTGTTTGATTAATTTTGCTTTTTTTCTGTTGATAGATTATTCATGAACTGATCAGGATTTTCTTGCAATAATCTGTTATTCACAATTATTCACAGAATCCATTTTGAAATTAATTCTTGGTTTAGTACTTTGTTTGCAAACTGTTGCAATTATTCAACACTGAAGCAGTTTTGCTTGGAGACAGGCCAGAATTTTCCCAACTCAAGTGTCTAAATTTAGGCATGTAAATCCATATTTAGGCACCTAAGTAAATGGCCTGACTTTTTGAAAGTGTGAAGTATCCACAACTCAGTTAGGAGCTGCAGCTGCTCAGCATCTTTGAAAAATCCAGCCATTTATTTAGATGCTTAAGTTTACACACCCCGTTTTGGAATACATGTTATTATGCCATCAGTTATTTATTATGTAGAACGTAATAAATAGGGTTTTTTTAAAAAATAAATTACACTTGGATAGTCAATAAGTAAGGTTTAATGTATTTAGTTGTAATTTAAAAGTTTCTAAAAGTTTTAAGATCTTATGAACACTTCTTGTACTTTTTTAAAGAAACATTTCTGTTAATTGAATATAAATCTTGTCATTATAAGTAGCTTACTCAGGCTGCCAGAGGGCACTATCTATAATGAGAAAGCTGGAAGATTGCTAGTTAGTACAAGGCAACAAAACAAGCTATGCTCAGGAGAGAAAACACTATGTACAGCATCCAATACCTTAGCACAGTTGTAGGGAAAAAGTTTTTTTGTTTTGTTTTGTTTTTTTTTTAGGGGTTACACTGTCCATGAGGTGGGAGAAACTGAGGCTGAAGCATGACAGCTACAAATGTGAAGATACAAAGTTTAAAAACCCTGTTTTAAAAAGGTAAAAATGTCCTTTGGCTATACTGCTGAGGTAAGAAGTCATAGGAGAAATAAAGTGATGTGGGCATAAAAGATCTCTTGTACAGAAAGAAATTCACTTCAATGCAAGGCTTAAGGATTGTGTTGTGCCTTGCATGGTTCTGCTACCCTGAGGTGAAATCTATTTAGAGCATCCCCAAAACAGACAATCCACCTGTTCTATTGGAGACCCTTTCCCACCCCACACTTGGAAAGCTACATGGGCCCAGACTCCACGGTTAATTAATTTCAAGTTTCTTTAGAATAGTATTCTTTTATAGGAGAAAGCCTAACAAACCAAAGGGCTAGGCCAGGGATTGGGACGACTGCATTATGTTTCTGGGAGGAATCAAAAGTAACTTCTGGCAAGCAGATGGTTCTGGGTATATTACCTGTAAGACTGACAGGGGCTGTAGACAAGTCTAGATGGAGACAATCCTCTATCATGATTTTCTTTAGTTAATTATGAATATTTAGTTACTGTTTGTCCAACAGTTCAAACATATAAAGTGCTACAGAAGTGCCAAGTAGCATTTTCTGTCCTAAATTGCTCAAGAGGGAAAGCATGACTTACAGTTTAAGCAAAAGAGAAAATATCTGAGGTACCCATATCATGTGATCTTATCTTCCTAAATAAAGAAATACAGCATTAAGCAAGATAATTTCTCCTTTGCCCCACCCATAACTGAATCAATGTTAATAAAATTGTCTTTTTCCAAACAAAGCACCTAATTTAGGTGAATAATGAAGGGCATTAGCATGTTTTTTTATTATTACATTGCTCGTGTATAGATCATTTCATTTCCTCTTAGTGCTAATGTGGAAATTGGAGGCTGCTGCTTCTTGAGAGCCCTGTACAATCAATATTCTTCTTCGGAGTTTAGTATCAGATTCAAGGGGCACTGCCAAGGCTTGTAGGCCAAAAATTAGATCTACCAGTTTTGTATTGTGAGCATGTATATGTATGTTGCCGTGTCCCTGTTTAGCTTGTCTGCTCTGTTCTTGTGAAGAATCAGGGCATTTTGATTCACAAGAACTCTGCTTGTTAGGCTGCAACAGGACTTTATTAACATTAAGTGAATTAGGCAGGAGTAAGAAAACAACACATAATTTTGTTTTATTATTCCTGTAAATTTGAATAGACTGTCTGCTCACAACAATAAAGCTGACAGGCAGAGCCTATACATCTTTAGTATTAATTGTAATTGTTTAGAGTTTTTTTAAAACTTTCAAAAGAAAGTTGGAGTCATTTTGTCTTGAGATATGAGAATTACCTGAATACTTAAGAAAACTGCGCTCCCATAAACGGATCACAGCCTGTACATTACTCAAACGTTTTTTCTAAGAATAGCAGGCAGCAAAAACGGTGAGATCCAAGCAGATAAATTATAGCACATTTTGACTAATACTGTTCTTGTGAATGTTACTAAATGTCAATGTATGCATATTAATCTAATTTGATCCCTGAGAAGTTCTGACTGTAGTTTCAAGCCAATATTTTCAAATCTGGGTGTGATGCTGCCAGATGCCAGCTCTTGCCAAGGCTGCAGGGATTAGCTGAGAACGGATAAATTCATAGCTGGAGATCAGACCAGTTCTCCTGTATGTTAGTTTTGTTCAAAATAGCTATTAGTTTTATAAGAATGTATTTAGCATTTGGCATCTATGAAATGCCTGTAAATTGCTGCATGCATTTATCTCACTTGTGATGTCGGTATTCCATACTATAAGAAAATATGTAAGTTTTGCTTTATAATTTTGAGACTGTTTGCTCTGAACTTGTGAATCCAACCATGGGAATCATCCCTCCCTCCGTAAACCATAAGGACCATCAAAATCAGGTGGGTCATCAAGGAACATCACAATAAAAAGGACTGGTTAATGGCCCTATCATATCTTGGAAACACTATGTCCAAGGAAGCTCATCCTATGGACTTGGAAGCTGAATGAAGGAACCAAAACAGTCACAGGAAAATTTTCCATCTCTTCGCTGTTTGAACTCTCACAGGGCCAGAGCCACCAAACTGAAGCCAGAAATCCCCAGGGGCTGCCTCTTAGGTCCACCCTGAGACACACTTTGGGCATGTTTATACTACAAAATTAAGTTGACCTACGTTAAGTCGCCTTACAGGAAAAACCACAATAATTATTGTGTTTTTTCATGTCCATACTATTCTCTTTCCATCAGTGGTGAGCATCCTCACCAGGAGCACTTCCACCGACTTAAGAGGGGCAGTGTGGGGGGCTCCAGACATGGAGCTCCCTGCTGGGAGCCCTAGGAACAACTGGGTTCCTGGCGGGGAGCCCGGAGTGGGGAGCTGAAAGCTGAGAACCCAGGCAGTAGCCAGGCTCACAGCTGGACTCCCCCACCTACCCCATGGTGACAGCCCCAGCTATGAGCTAGTCATGGGGGTCACAGCAGGGAACCCACCAGCATTATTTGTCAATTTCACAGCTCCAGAGAGGAGCTGTGAAGTTGAGAAAAATAACAGCCATCAGCCAATGTAAGTAATGCATTGCCCGAACAACACTGACATAAGCCCTATGCCTCTTGTGGAAGTGGAGTTATGATGTCTGTGTAGTAGGGCACAAGATTGTAGTGTAGACACTGACATAATTAGTTCAGTGTGAGCTACCTTACATCAACCTAACTCTGCAGTGTAGACCAGGCCTTTGAACTGAATAGTTAAAAAAATCTTTAGATAGTTTATTACAGGATTGGCTACTGTCTTTGGTGTAAGATCTAGGGTACCAATTGATCTGGGGGAAGTGACTGGTCTCCTGGGACTGGAAGCAACTTGAATATGGTGTGACTTTCAGTGTACGTGACCATTTCTCTGAACAGCTGATCGTGGTGGGCGGGAGGCACTTGGGAGGGGGGCTGATTGAGCGGGCCCACCAGCGGGTGGGAGCACTTGGGGGGGAGCAGCTGATCGGGAGGCTGCTGAAGTAGGGCTCCTAGAGCTACTTTTTTTTTAAAAAAAAAGTAATAGTGATTTTAGATGCCTATCCTGACATCTTAAAGAAACCTGATTTTTAAAGAGAGCTAAGCCTCTGGACTCTGAGAATCAGGCCCTTTTAGGGCATCAAATTGGGCACCCAAATAAATCTATATCCAAAAACTTTTGAAAACTTAGGCCCAATCCCATGGTTAGGCACCTAAATAGTAGTGGTTTTCTGAGGCACCAAACGCCTATAAAAAACACTCCAGTCATTGTGAGTTCCAGGGCTCAGATCCTCAAAGTTACTTAGGCACCAAGATACCATTAAGGATCTAGGGCCAGGTGCTCAGCACCTCTGAAAATCTGCCACTTTTATTTAGGCAGATTTAGGAGCTTTACATTAGGTATCCAGATTTAAAGTTCTGGTTGGTTTTAGCACTAGAAGAGCCTGTTAACATTTGGAAGTGGATAAATAACATTTCTATTCGTAAGTGTCCCAAAATTTAATAATCTTCTACCCTTTATCCCAGGAATCATTCAGCTCCTCACAACTAGTTACCAATCATACTTTTTGTTTATTTTTTTAGGGTTACAGGTAGAACAGAAACTTCTCAGTATAATATATTTAAAAATTTGACTATGAAATCCTATCATCTCCTTTCATAGAGAGATGGGCATAGATATGCTGTGATGTCTCCTCAATGCTCCATTATAGGGCCCATGTTTGTGTGTTTATGTAGCGCTGTCAATGGGATTTATTTTTCACTGTTTTACTTTGAGCTGCTACTGCTGTATAGATCACACACAGGTTTATTTATCCATTCTATTGATTGCGTAAACTGGACTGGATTGTGAGGTAAAGTCAGAGTTGTCTTAACTTTATGTTTGCTTATAATTTTGAAACTTAAGACCTCTCCCAATGACATCTTATTGTTAGCACCAACACTGTCTCCCTGTTAGCTCTGTAAGAAATCTGTTTGCACTCTTCAGTCGGGAGTTGGGCTAGGTGACTCACGTACAGCATATTGCCAAACTACCCTATTTGCAGTTTAGGGATCAAATGGATTAAAACAGACATTTTTACATGTAGATGCCAAGATGTTAGATCATGCTTTTCTCATGCTGTTAAGACGTGACTACACTCTGCTCTGACAGACAAGGCGCTCCATATGATACATTAACCATTTATCCCTGATGCAAGGGCCTTGGATGGTACCAAATTCTCTCAACATGTTTCTGCAGTTCTAAGCATTCTTTATCTGATGATGTGTCATATTGGTTTTCAGATTCTTCTTACAATTAAGTTTATGCCTGCACTCCCATACTTCATTTTAAATATCTGGCTGTTTCATAGGATCCCACTTATGACTTCTGTTTGGACTGTTCTGTGTGATAAATAAGACTAAGATTTCGGGTTACATCACTTATCCCCTTTTCCTTTCCCACCCCCATATAGTGTGTGTGGTGCCAAGAGAACAAGAAATCCAATGCACCTAAGCCTATTGGGAAGCTAGGAAGAAAGAAAAAAATAGCATTATCCCACCATATCTATGCACCTGTGTATGTCTTACAATCATGGAAGAAGGAATCAGTTCATTAGTTGTGCTCAAAACCAGAGCACACTAAATCTAATATTTTAGATCTGACTGTTTCTGTTCAAAAGCAGAACATTCTCCAGGGCTCACCAGCCCTTTATTTTATGCTCATGTACCCAACAATAGAAGGGCCTGTGCCATATGTGAAATCTTTAAAACTTGTCCTTTACTTAGCTGGAAAACTTTGAAAACTCAGGGTAAGTTATAAGACATTACCTTGGACTCTCTAGGGTGTGTTGTTTAAGATCATCTTATGCCAAATAAGATGCTTGGCAAAATAAATAAAATAAAATACACTTTGACTCAAGTCTTGGCTTGTTAACCACATTGTTGAAAGAGCAGTTTCATAAGGATTTTTTTGAAATGGATTTGCTGATCCCCTTTTTTCTTTTTAAAGAGTGTTCTTCACTCTGAGTTTTTTTGTGGGTAACCTGTGGTCCAGGTCATTACCTACAAGGGTATTTTTAAAACATAACACAGACAGAAGCTGGTAATGTATTCCAGAACAGGGAGCTTTTTACTGATGGTTGGCAATGAAATGCATTCATTTGACGCCCATTTTAACAACTCTAATAGTTCAGAAAAGTTTATTTTTAAAGTAACAACCTTGAAGCTCACAAATCTATATTGTTCAACAAGAACAGATAATTCTAAACAGATTTAAAAAAGTAAACCAGCAACCCAAACCTCACACCTTATGCTATATATAGTGATACTTAAATCAGTAAAGACACTTTACATCTTTGTGTAGCTGTATTTTTCATGTTTTCTAAAGTCACATACATTTCCAGCAATTATGATAGTACATACCCAAGTGACAGAGCCACTTATGCAGGCTCCCCCCATTACCAAACTCATTCCAAAAAACTGGGTGTGGTTTAGAAGGCTTTAAAGTCAAAGGTGCTTCTCCAGCACTTCTAGGCTTTCTGGGAAATCACCTCTTTTAATTTTATTTTCTCATGCTCCAATGGAAGCCTTGTAGACCCTTCATTTTGTGAAAGCTAGTAAAACTCAAATGTCAAAAAGCAAGGGAAGTTAATTAAGATGACTTATTTAGCCTTCAAGAGACCCTAACTTCAAGGTGTTACACCATCTTATAATAGCAATGACTTTCTGCACCCACAAAAAGAACAGCTTCCTAAAAACACAATGAAGGTTAAATCAGAAGAGCACGGCCAAAAATCTGGTGGTGTCTAGTTTGCAGCAGTCAACATGAATTTAAAATCGGATTAACTGGTGAGCAAAGAAAGCAATATCAGGAAAGGACAGGCATTTTAGTGCAGTGGTTTTCAACCTATGATCCATGTACCCCAAGGGGTCGCAGATTATGTCTAAGATTTCCAAAGAGGTCCGCACTTCCATTCAAAATATTTTAGGGGCCCACAAATGAAAAAAGGTTGAAAACCACTGGTTTAGAGGATCAAATTACACAAGGGGGCATCACTCAAAAATAGCAAGGAGAAATCAGGACAACTTACAACTCTGGTAACTAGCATAATAAAATATAATGTTAAAAGGTTACCTGCAAATGATATTTTAATACACTGGGTACGTGCCCTTTTTGCTTCTGTATCATGTAAAAAGAAAGCCTAAAAGGTTATTTGAGAAGAAAAATGGAGTGAAGAAGGGTCTGCTTGTTTTTTATAATGTTTGTACCCAAAAGAGGTAGGGCGAGGAGCATGATGACACAGGATCAGCATACCTCACCCACCATAAGTGGAGTAAACATTGCAATCAGTAGAAAGGTAGCTGTAGCATGTGCCCCCACCAAGAAATTTTGGTTGTCAGCCAGAAACACTCCTGGGATTCCTGTGCTATGCAGTCCCTCCACATCCCCCTCCAATGTGTCCACTTCTTGAATCAATCACCTGATCTAAAATACAAAATGCTCTCTCATACACAGAAGATTTTAGAACGACTTATCTGTACAAAAATTCTGATTTAGGTGATGCTTCTTGACAGTTAAAAGCATGGGTGGAAATGGTGCTTACAGCATCTATTAAGAGTATACACTTATCTTTCATCAAAATAGTTCACAGACTAGGAATCTTATCAAACTCACTGCTGCTCCTGATTCTCAGGTAACAGCACGTATCTATGACTGGCCTAATATAGACTCCTCAAAGGACATGAGACTTTTTAGATAAATGCAGCATGCGGCAGGGCAGCTGGACTGTGCACTGTGTGGGGTACAATGCTGTAAGCCAGAGATTGGATCTTTCTGAGTTGCTGGGGGGTGCTTGACTACCACTCTGTCCCAAGTCCCACCCCCACACCACCTCTGCTCCCAAACTCCCACCCCGCCTCTTTCTGCCCCACCTCTTCTGCCCCCTCCCAAGTGTGTCCCGCCCTCAATCCTCACCCCCCGCCCCCGCATGCCTCCTGAATGCTGCTGAACAGCTGATCACGGTGGTTGGAAGGCACTGGGAGGGAGGAGGAGTTGTTGACCAACCAGGTCCGCCAGTGGGTGGGAGGTGCTGGGGGGAGGGGGGCTGACCAGGGTAGGGCTGCTGGTGGGTGCTGAGCACCCACTATTTTTTTCCATGGGTGCTCCAGCCCTGGAGCACCCATGGAGTCACCACCTATGCAGTGAGCATAAAACACATTTTGCACTGACTTCTTATTTGCTTCTGGATACAATTCACAGGTCTGATGGTGACTAATGCTCTGAATGATCTGAAGCATGGCTACCTGAGGGTCTGTCTGACTCTATACTTTTTCATAGCAGTTCAAACCATCACCGAGGCTCTCACTGTCAATCATATGGTTAAAAATTGCAGGACCAGCCTTAGGGCTTTCTAGTTTATGTCCTCGTCACATCTCTTGGGAGTTTCACAACAGTTTGAGCTTAGAAAGTTTTGGAGCATGACACAGGATTATTTTATTTAGCCTCGGTCTGACTTTTTTTCAGTTTCCTCTTTAATTTCATTCCTGAGTAAACAGTTTCTCCCCTTCACCTAGCCACAGTGGGTGGCTTTATGCCATATGTTGTTTTTTTAAGGTCATGATTCTACAATGGGAATCCTTCCTGAATAAGAGGCCAAAAAAAAAAAAAAAAAAAAAAAAAAAGAGAGAGGCCGTGTGTGTTAGTGGATAGGGTATGGAACTGTGATTCAGGTATCCTGGATTTATGCCAGTTCTGCCACTGACATTTCTGTGACTTAGGGCACCTCTTTGTGCCACTGTATACCCTCCCACTCTTTGTCGCTCTTGTATAGATTGTATAGTCTCTTTCTAAATAGATTGTAAAACTCTTTGGTACAGTAATCATCTCTTACTAGGTGTTAGTTCAGTGCCTAGCACAACGAGGCCCTGATCTTGATTGGTGCTTCTAGGCACTAGTGTAAATTAAAAAATAATAAATTTGTAGGGTTTGACCCTAAAAGCCCAATCCAGCAAACAATGAAGCATTGAATACCCTTAGTCATATGAATAGTTTTATTGAAATTAGTGGTATTACTCATATGAATTAAGTTTATCCTCTATTTGCAGAATTGGTCCTTAATGTATAAAAAGCAGTCAGCTGCTATGGAAATAAACACTATAAAGTAAAAAATATTATAATTTAATACGGAGAAATAGTCTAAAAAAACCCTCAAATGTCCAGAAACCTTCAGAACCTGTTTTACAGACTGGATTTTATTTTGAGAAGACAGTAGTCAACAGAGAATAGAAAATGAAAATAGTTTGTTTTTATAAACCAAATGATCAAGACATTGTCTTGAAAGAGATAAAACAAATATATTGAGGGATTACAAAACCTGGTAGAAAGGAATTGACCTGGAATTTCTCCAAAACAATTAGTTTGACACTCTGTCTCTAAAAAAGTGTTATGGCTAAGCGTGTTGGCTTTATATTGTAGTGGCAACCAGCTAAAATACCACTAGAGTTTACTTCTATCTTAAATTCATGAATAGAAATTGGGACAGACTGAAGGGGTGTTTGTGGGAGAAAAGTATCAATTTTTTTTAAAAGATGTTACTTCTAACTCACGACTTATTCTTTATGCAATTTTTAAATGAGGACACTTAATTTGTTTATATTTTGTACTAATATGATGTTCTACTAAAATACTGATTTGTGATAACCAAGGCTGTGCTTTAAAGTATAAAAGAGTGATTAAAATGCAATTGCCTGTGCTGGACCAAAGAAAGCTGCCACAGACCCCAGGTGTATCCAGTAACAATGCAGAAAACTTCTTGTTTGTTCTCTTATACTCTGCAATTGAAGCAGTCTGTCTGTGTCAAAAATTTTGCCGAATTAAAGCTATTATAAGCTTTCAGCATGAAAAATTATGAAAGAAGCTTAATTCTGAACCATAACAATAAAAAATAAAGTTCCTTCTGCAAATTACAACTTGCCCCAAGCTAAATGTGCACCATAAATACTGAGCATGAAAACTAACTGCCAAGCATTAGATGTCTTAGTTCCCTAATATATGGTTAGTCCCCTCGAAAATAAGTGGTCCAACAGTTGATTTAGAAAGTTACAGCATCATCACAATTAACATGATAAGGAGCAATGGCTCTGTGCAGTATAAACCCTAAATTTTTGATGGATATGCTGAATTCAGAGCCTATTGCTATCCCATTGTTATGCAACTACCAGTAATGTAGAGTGGCTAGGTTTGTCAACTTTATTTTGAGTGTATTTAGACAGCTGACACAAACTCTCTTAAAGGGATTGCTGTTCAAATGGTGCATATCTGCTACAAAACATGAAATATGGGTCCAGATTTACCAGACTTTTAGAAATCAGCACACAAGGCTATTTTTTCCACAACAGTTAATCTAGAGGAGCAGCAAGAAATTATTTTTAAAAAGTTGCCTTCTGAAGCTGGTTTACAGAATCTCTTAGATGTCATTATGCCAGTAAAAGCTGAGATCTGGACCATATGAAATGGCTGAAAAAGTGACAGAGTACACAAAGTTATATTATCTAAAATGGATCAAAAGAAGATCCAGAGATCTAGACCTAGCACTGGATGGGGCCCAAATACTAGCTGACTGCTATTTGCTGATTGTTTGCTTCAGCAAGCTGGCACTTACTGGAAGACATCTCGAGAGGCTCTGTCCACTGCAAAACTACTAACCTTCAGTTCTCTAACAGTTCCTTCAAATGTGGTAAGAACTCTGTATTCCCAGTCTCTAAATGTACACATATAGTAGTGTGTAACTAACAATTTTCCTTTCCAAGATCAAGTAACAAGCAATTATCTTATGATACTGGCTTGCGTATTGTCTTCGGATGGAACACCATCCCAGAATAAACTCCCCACTCCTACTACAACTTGAAATTCTAACAGCTAAGCTTCTTTTAAAGAACGCCATAATACTTCACATCACAGGCAACCCACCGTGTGGAACTGTGGGGCCACATTCAGACTAGAGGTAAATGAGTAAATTCGGACCTGCTTAACCCAGGTCTGCATTTGGTCATTAGTTTAACTCCCTCAGTCACTTTTACTCTCCTAATATTTTTAGATATATTCATTCATCAAATAATAGATCTTAGCCCCCAACACTTTCTTACTGTCATCAGGACAGTCTGTAAACATTAGTAATCCTCTTTCCTTTAGTCCCTAAGATAGTTGTCTCCCAGTAAATGAGGCCTAGGTGACCTCTCTACAACATCAGATTTCTTTCCACTACCTATCTAATCTCAGACCAGAACCTTTCATTCTTCACATACACCCTAAGTGAGTTTAACAGAGGCCTGAGAATGTGGCATTTTAGCTACTGAAGCTGGACGCAGTTCCCTTCCAGTGGATATTAATATTGTGAAGGTGTACAAATAATTCAAATTGCAGCTCAAAGGAGCCATCCATAAGATCACAATCCTGCTACCTTCATGCAAGCAAAGCTCCCACTGAAGCCAATGGGATCTCTGCCTACATAGCAATGACCAAATAGGGTCCCAAGTCAGTAGTCCCAATGTTTATTTCCAGAAACAGAGTGTACAATGTACTTTTTTCCCTATTTTCATCCAACTACGTCGGTACATTTTCTTCAAATGCTTTCCTGACTGCTTCAAAATAATAAAGAGCAGTTAGACCTATTGTGTAGCGTCTCATTTCACTTCCAGCAACCACGATCCCTTTCTGTTAAAACAAACTGATCATCTGCTTAGGTTACTACTAGCCTCAAGAATTAAAAGGAAAGGCTGGATTTTTTTTAAAACTAATCTCACCTTCCAGCTCTATTGTTTGACTTCTTTCCTTGCAAAATTCTACTAGCTCTTCCCTCTACCCATTTTGATCCTTGTTGCTTCTAGACTTAGTCATCCCTGATTAAAAAAAACCCATTTCTTGCTATTCTAAGACAAATTGCTTCCTCCATTCTGTGCCTAGTTTTTCTGTGTAGTTAGCACTCTTCCCTGAACTATGCTATAGACACTATTACATATGTATGGAGAACATAGTGGTGCAGTATAATGACATGTTGAAAAAGCCTTTAATCACAAGTCGCATGAGTAAGTTATACAGGTCACCTCATCTGAGTGCTGATAAAATCTTGATATCACCACATACCATCATGTATTTTGCATATTCTATGTACACTGCAGAAATTGAAACAACTTTAGGAATTGTTTACTCTTAAATAATGGACTATTTGAAGGCAGATCAAGCGGTGTTCTAAAACGGACTTAAATTTTTCTATTCTAAAACATAAAATACTGGGTCAGAGGGACTTATCTCCTTCCAATGGCATAAAGCTTTTTTTTTCTAGCCCAGAAGGACTGTAAAATATTAAAATCATGACTTTTTAAGCATAAAAAAAATCCGTCACTAGCCCAGGTTTGAATCTTTTCTGTTCTTCACCCACAATAAATATTTCACATGGCCTGGCAATTTATACTGTGGATGTCCTCTCCATATATTATATATATATATGCATCCATATAACCTAGACTATCCAAACTTTTTACATCTTTTCAACGTTTCCTATGACATTTGGACAGAGGCTTTACTTTATATGTATGAGTACACACTACATCTCCAGTCCTCTGATCATTAACTCTTACTTACAGTTTCTGGAGAATTAAATATTCAAATATTGTTAATACTGCACCTCTAAACACTAAAAATAAAGTTCAAATAAGGTTCTCATTCCTCATGCTGATGCAACATCCTTTTTGGCTATATTATGTGGCACAATGTCTACTTTGCTGTTAAGATATCAAATAGACCGTAACCCCTTCTACTAACAAAGAGGTCTTCTTCCTATATTCTAATTTGTTGTCAATCAGTGTTTCTCAGTTTATTGTTTTGCAAGATAACAAGTGCAATATTGCTCTGGCTGTAACTGACCGAGGCTGAGAGACTGGAGGTACTAAGGATGAGTCACTGCAGCTGCAGTTCTTTCATTTAACAAAAGCAAATGCTAAGCAGCAGACCTGGGAAGTGATTAGACAGAATGATTAATGACTTTCTGGCCTGGTTATTTTAATGTTTTCTATGCCCATCAACATAGCATTTGGGTGCATAACAAATTGAAAACAAACAACACATTAAATTACTCTTAATAGACAACACTAATACCTTTCCTCTCTTCTCCATGAGGACGGGGGAGGGCTGGGCTGCTAGCATAGAGGTGGGAGCTATTTCTTCTCACTAAGATTGGGCATGGGTTCTTCTCATTTCCTGAACCATGTGCTTAGGAAAAAGGAGAGTAACTGGCTTGCAGGAACTGTTGTCAGCAACAATACACTCCAGCTGCAGTCAGGATGTATAAATTGAGTTACTTGGCCCTTGGAGGCCTGAATATTGCCTATGGGAGACTTTAAAACACACTTTATATTTGATTTGATAATGCCATTCCACTTTAATGAAGGATTTGAACCATGATAATCTCTAACAAACCATATGCAAGCCCATGGTTGCATACTCATCCTGAGCAGACCTTATTCCATTTTCAAAGCTGTTCCTAGTGGAATTTTTTTTTTTAGGAATCTGGAATTAAAGTGATGCTTGTTCTTCCATAACTGTGCCCAGACAGCATTTGCAGCGCAGTGCAATTTCAGAGCACTTTTGGGGTTTGAGGTTTAGGTGTTTCTGGATGAGCCAATGTCTCTCCTGGTAACATATAATGGCTGTTCTCACCAGGCCCTTTAATTGGAGGACAATAGGAACGGTCTTGCTGAATGAATGAACTTTAAGTTGCCTACGTTTTGGATACGTTCCTTGTGTATCCTGGTTTTTTGTTCTTTCTAAAGCAGAGTAATCCTACCACTACAGCAGAGAAGCTTCAGCTGAGAAAGGGACCAAATGGGCCCCCAGTGCCTAAACCAGAGGTTTAAGGGCTGGATCAAAAACCAATTGAAGTCAATGAAAAGACTATCATTGATGTTAATGAGATTTCGCTCATGCCCTGAATTCCGGAAAGGTTTATGGGAATATGTTATTTTCCTGTGCTCCTGTCACCCCTGCTCCATTATGTTCTTAAATTCCTCTTTGGGAGAATTACACCAGTGCCTCCATCTCAGTTATGGCATATTCTCAAAAATCAGCAAGTTGGTCCTGACACAAAACTTGGCAGTTTCACTCCATTGTTATAGGGAGGAGCACAGAGGAACATGAGATATGCTGCTACTGTTGCTTGGTTGAGCTGGGTAGGAAGGAGAATCATAGAATCATAGAATCATAGAATATCAGGGTTGGAAGGGACCCCAGAAGGTCATCTAGTCCAACCCCCTGCTCAAAGCAGGACCAAGTCCCAGTTAAATCATCCCAGCCAGGGCTTTGTCAAGCCTGACCTTAAAAACCTCTAAGGAAGGAGATTCTACCACCTCCCTAGGTAACGCATTCCAGTGTTTCACCACCCTCTTAGTGAAAAAGTTTTTCCTAATATCCAATCTAAACCTCCCCCATTGCAACTTGAGACCATTACTCCTCGTTCTGTCATCTGCTACCATTGAGAACAGTCTAGAGCCATCCTCTTTGAAACCCCCTTTCAGGTAGTTGAAAGCAGCTATCAAATCCCCCCTCATTCTTCTCTTCTGCAGACTAAACAATCCCAGCTCCCTCAGCCTCTCCTCATAAGTCATGTGCTCTAGACCCCTAATCATTTTCGT
Source organism: Dermochelys coriacea (assembly GCF_009764565.3). Classification (NCBI taxonomy): domain Eukaryota; kingdom Metazoa; phylum Chordata; order Testudines; family Dermochelyidae; genus Dermochelys; species Dermochelys coriacea. The sequence goes on along the minus strand of NC_050079.1, from coordinate 10,479,170 downwards.
TGCCCTTCGTTGTACTCTTTCCAATTTATCCACATCCTTCCTGTAGTGTGGGGCCCAAAACTGGACACAGTACTCCAGATGAGGCCTCACCAGTGTCGAATAGAGGGGAACGATCACGTCCCTCGATCTGCTCGCTATGCCCCTACTTATACATCCCAAAATGCCATTGGCCTTCTTGGCAACAAGGGCACACTGCTGACTCATATCCAGCTTCTCGTCCACTGTCACCCCTAGGTCCTTTTCCGCAGAACTGCTGCCGAGCCATTCGGTCCCTAGTCTGTAGCGGTGCATTGGATTCTTCCATCCTAAGTGCAGGACCCTGCACTTATCCTTATTGAACCTCATTAGATTTCTTTTGGCCCAATCCTCCAATTTGTCTAGGTCCTTCTGTATCCTATCCCTCCCCTCCAGCGTATCTACCACTCCTCCCAGTTTAGTATCAGGTAGAAACAGGTAGAGGAAAGAAATTGCTTATTTTCCTGATCATCTCATATCTGATTGTCTCTTCACTATGGTTCAAGAGAATATATATATAAGATCATCCAGTAAACAGGATTAAAAGTGGAATATTTACTTTACAATCATGACAACAACCCAAAATACTAATATTTATTTCAGTTGCAATAAGGTAAATGCTGTTCTAACCTTCCCTAATTCATATTATCAAAACTTCATAATGCTGAAAAGATTTTCCCTTTCTTGTGCATTCAAGAAAGCAAAAAAATATCTGGCCTAAATGAGTCCTTTACAAATTGAGCAGACAAAGCACTGGAAAACATAGTCTAGGGAATAATCCTACACTGGTCAGGTGGGAATGGCTTGAGACAGTTCACAGGTTGCTGTATGTGTACCACTGATGATACACAAGCTGCAGTAGGGTGGTATGCAGGTATGAGCTAGTCTGCCACACACTTCATGTTTGCGTAGACCCTCCTGCAATGCTCTAAAAGTTCCCTAGTGCATCTTCATCTACTCCCATTTCAAAACAGATCAAAGCACACTAGAGAACAGAGTACGAGGCAGCAGGGTTCACAAGGACACTACCTTTCACTAGCCTTCCATGCACGACATATACATCCCAGCTTGCTACAAACTAAGTGTTTGTATAGACTAGCCTGATGTGGCACTCCAGGTCTGAGAATTGCTGGACTAGATATAACAGTATAGTGAACATTAACTTACCCACCTCTTCAGCCTGACTCCATGGATGCACCTTCTTTACTGGTCCAGTACTAGCAGGGGAGACTGCCATCAGGACTCCTGGAGCCATTCCTGACAGAAGTTTGGAAAGAGGAGAAAAGAAATGGGGAGTCAGTGTGGTCTCTATGTGCTGGAAGAAAACATAGTAAACTTTCCTGACTCTCTGTGTCAGAGTAGTCCATGCAGAGGATAATGAGGCCCAAAGGAAGTTTCTGCAGCTGGGAAAATATAAAGAAAACAAGCTGCCTACTTGAGTACACTAATCCTATAATTTCCTGCATCAGTTTATTTTCAGTACTATTTCTGGAAAAAGTTCCTTTGGTCCTGAAAGAAAAGAGGGGCAGGTGGGTATAAGGCAGTTTAGATGGCCTTACCAGGGGAGTACATATCAACTTGACATATACATTTCAGGTCCTGCTTCTTCTAAATAATGAACTTAAATTTAAAACAAACTACTTTTAACACCTAAAAAAGGTTGTAACATGCATGTTGAAACTTGCCAAATCTAAAGTTCAAAGAGTTGAAATAAGTTAGTTGTTCAGTACATTTCCATTGGTTTTGGTCAATATTAGGGGATTATGAAATTAAAAAAAAACCCTTTTTTTAAAAAATAAAAGCCTCTCCCTCCTCAATCCCTACTGTAACTTGATTTAATTTTTAATTAATTAGGGACCTTAAATTGTAACTACCAAGCACAGCCCCCCATTCTTTTCTTTTGCAGTCTAATGGGTAGAATGCGTATGTCTGGCAGGATTGCTGGGTTCTATGCCTAATTTCAACTCTGCCTCAGTTTCCCCCGCTGCAAAACAGTTACAGAACAATCCTCACTGTGCTTTGGAATGGCCTGGGAAGCACTGTATAAGTGTCAGCATTTAGTGATGCTTATCTACAAACCAGTAAAATTCAGCCTGGAACAATTCTTGTTATAAATTTTAAATACCAGCTAAGTTCGCAGAAAGTTTCACAAACATTTTGATTAATACTGAAAAACGATTAAAGGTCTAGAAAACATGACCTATGAGGGAAGACTGAAAAAACTGGGTTTGTTTAGTCTGGAGAAGAGAAGACTGAGAGGTGACATAACAACCTTTTATGTACTTGAAAAATGTTATCACAAGGAGGAGGGAGAAAAATTTTTCTTTTTAACATCTGAAGATAGGACTAGAAGCAATGGGCTTAAATTGCAGCAAGGGCGGTTTAGGTTGGACACTAGGAAAAGCTTCCTAACAGTCAGGGTGGTTAAGCACTGGAATAAATTGCCGAGGGAGCTTGTGGAATCTCCATCATTGGGAATTTTTAAGAGCAGGTTGGACAAACACCTGGGTTGCCAGGGATGGTCTAGATCAATGGTTCTTAACCTGGGGTGCATGCATCCCCTAGGGATGAGAGATGCCCTTTCTGGGGATGCGAGACATGCCAGATTTTTTTAGAAGGTAAATCATCGAAAACACAAATTAAGCACAGACACATAAGTACAACTACTTTGTTTCATCAAACCCACGTATCTAGGAACATTATACATTTTTTAACGATTACCCGTAATATACAAACAAAACAAATATATCTAGGTTTAAAGAACTGACCTACTTCAACGATTTTTGATAAGGGGGTGCGAGAACATATTTGGAGACCCAACGGGGTGCAGGCTGCAGTAAAGGTTAAGAACCACTGGCCTAGAGAAGACTGAGTCCTGCCTTGAGTGCAGGGGAGGGGACTAGATGACCTCCCGAGGTTCCTTCCCCTTCTACGGTTCCATGAAGTATTACCAGCCCTCTGCAATTAGCCTAAAGCCCACGCCTTCCATGTTCAACACGGTTTTATTTGCCGTCTGAGCCTTTAGGGGTCACGTTTTTTCAGCTCACCTGCGCAACCACGAGGACTACAACTTCCGTCCCGTCTCCCCCCCCCCTTTCCCAAGTAAAAGCTAAGACTCTGTCGCACCCCACAAGGAGCTGGGCGGGGCTTTTATACCACACACTCGCTGCAGCGAGCCGCCGGAGAGCTGAGCGGGCGGAGGAGGCCCCAGGCACGGGAGGCGTCGAAGGAAGCCGGCTCTGGCGCTGCAGGCAGCTTGTTGTGTGGGGTTCTGGGCACCGGCGGGCGGGAGGTGTGAGCGGAAGGGCTGCAGCGGGGCGCTGTGGCCTGGGCAGTCCTGGGGCCATAGGCAGAGGTCGTACTAGCCTGTTCCTACTGGCTCGGGCTTGCCCGCAGCCACGAGCCTGCCTTCAGCGGCCCATTTACCACACCGGCGGCTCCCCGGGCACGAGGATCACACTTCTTCCCGCCTCACAGACGGGCATGCTGGGAAACGTAGGCCTGGCCCCCGGGGCCTCTCCCAGCGACCCTCCCTCGCTGGCGCCGCCTACTCAGGCCGCACGTAGCCGCCCGGCCGATGGCCTCCGTGACGCAGCTTCCCCGCGTCAAAGGACTACAAATCCCAGAGGCCAGCCGGATCGGCCGCGGGGGCTGCTGGGAGATGTAGTTCCTTCCTCCGTCCTCGGCGCGCGAGGCGGCTCCCTTTGGGCGAGGAGCGCGGGGAAGGAAAGAAGGAAGGAGCGCGGTCGTACGCGAATCAATCCGCGGGCCGCAGCTCCGGCAGCGGAGCCAAACCGTCAGCTCGGCGCCGGAGGCAGCGCTGCCCGCGGGGCGGAGAGAGGGGGCCGGCGGCGGCCGCAGCGCGCGCCGATAGGCTGCGCGCTCCGAGGCTGGCTCCGCCCGCGGGGCTGTGTGGAGCTGTTCAGCGCCCCGGTGCTGAGTCTCTCGCTCCCTCGCTCAGGGAGGCTTCGGCTCTGCTGCCCTTTCCCCGGGACGCTGCCGCGGGCTGCGATGGGACTAGTAGCAAATCGCCTCCGCCGCCTCCTGCAGGCACAGTGAGTGACTCCCGCAGCCCCTCAGCCCCGGAGGGTTGGATGCGGCAGCCTCAGCGCCCCACTTGCTTGGGGGGAGGGGGGGAGACACGCCAGGTAAATCCTCCGCCCCGCCCGCCTCGCGGCTTTGTGCCGCATGTGGCTGCGAGGCTCAAGTTCGTACGGGGCATTTCTTGATGCTTGAGGCAGAAGAGTGGATTCTCTGAGGGGAGCACTTTGTAGTGCACCACTGGGAACAAAGCTGTACGCTCCATATGCTTTTAAGCAGTTGCATTATTTTAATTTCCTGAAAAGGGGGGGGGGGAGGAAGAGGTTGAATCAAAATATACAAAAAACAGTGCCCTAGCTGCATCTGCAAACCCTCTCATGTGTGCAGTGAAGTGGGTTCTGCAGGGCACCCATGTTTGCAAATTCGTGGTTAAGGAGCATACAAACGAAATGTAGCATTTGTGATAGAGCATTAGCTACAACCTAATGCTGTAGTAAAGGTTGCAAAATGGTTCCTTGTGTACCCCCATTATCGGTAGTGATTGTATGATTTTTGCCCACTGCAGTAATTTCTAATTCATTCCTGTCGTGGTTGCTAGCAACGTCAAGTGGCTGAGACAGGCTGGTGAATGTAATTCCTATGAATATGCATCAGAAAGGAGAGGGAGGAAGAAATCCCTCAAATATATTTAAGGCCAAATGTCAAGTTGCCTATTTGGTGAATTCATTCTGCTGACATCCATTGTGCTTCTATGCCTGATGCTTCAGACTTCCTCAGATGGTGTTGGGTGGTGGAAAGGGAGTCAAATGTGAATATTGAACGTGCACAATAAAGCATGGTGTGCCTTTAACTGTTTCTTTGTACAGTGGCATGTATCTTCAAAGGGGCAATGGTTTATAAACTAAACAAAGCATATGCTTTGTCCCAGACCAGTCATAGTAGGTGTAGTAGATTGAGGGTATCTCCTTATTCTTCAATTTGGGGATTATGGGGCTTTACTATTTCACAGATGCTGAAATAAGAGGTTGGCACAGTGAAGTGTTTATTTCGGGTGTGGATAATGAGAATGAAGTTCAATCTAGGATTGTTCTTCCAGCAATACAAAAAGCATGCAAATATTTTCTGTGTTGACTTCAGCAGGGGAAGATGCATTGCTTACTTTGAGAGAACCAAATGCAGTTCAGTTAGTACACTGACATATGTTCTGTACTCTTCACAGTCTTCTTCCAGGTTATAGTAAGAAGGGATTTGTGAGTAAAGTAGACTTTTTTTATTACTCTAATGTATTGTTCCAGAAACAAGTAATATAAACAGTTCCACTTATTTTAAAGTCAAATAGATGTGCCTAGTCTTAGTTTCTATCTTATTAAAGGCAGCATATTCCAAGTAAAGATTTTTGCTGTATTTCTTTTCATTATTGACTGAGAGTCAGCCATTTTTGATACACTTGTGATTTTAATGTCCACATAAGTGTTACTGTAATATTTAAATTCTAGAAGAAAGGACTTTTGTTTAGTTTATCAGAGCTCTTTGTCTAATGAGCCTTATGTGCACGAGCCTCCAAGTGCCTGGGATTTGTGTAGTTCAGTTTGGCAGTAACTTAGTACAGCATGCAGGGTAAAACTGGTTGAAGTGGATTTCTTTTTTATCATACAGAAAGACTAGTTAATCACAGTTCATAGTAAGTCCAATAGAGCCATTGCATGTTATAACATTGTTTTTTAATGTTTTGCTTTCTTTTTAAGCCATTGTACAAATGGCTTATAAAAGACTTATTGTTATATATAAAAGCATGCTCTATGCTTGCATAAAAAACTAAATGGAACATCTTGGACTCTATACTATATTGCTTGCACACCTAAAACTCGCATGACTTCTGTGACAATCTTCGGTGTACAGAGCACAGGATCAAGCTCCTTTTGTGCAGTATGCTTTTAAAATCAGGTACAATTTTTAAAAATTGCAAGTAGATGTAAGATCCAAAGGGGTGGATTTAGCTGTACACCTTACTACAGGTAAAATTGTTAGACTCTTGGCTGCCTTTTATGTTCCCTTCCAGAAAAAATAATGCATATTCCCCATAACTGCTCCTTCCTTCCAATAAGCTTTTTACATCAGTAATTGGGGAAACTCCATGGATTGTGATTAATCACTTACGATTGCCATGCTGCTGAATTTTCTCATATGGGTTCATTAAAGGGAGCAGATTGAGAGGTCTGTCATTTGGCACTTAACTCATTTGGCTTGTTTACTTAATGGTGGTAACAGTGTCTTCTCTCTGACTAAATTGATTTGTATCTGAATACTGAAATTCCATTATTTACCTATAATTTAAAAGGAAGCAGTCAAGTTAAAAATAGCCCGCCCCCCTTCTTGGATCATGGGACAAAGGTGGCTGCTTATAAGAGGTGCTGGGGCCACTTTAAATCCCTCCTCTAACTCACTACTGAATAGCCTCTGAGAGGCCATTAAAATAGCTGAGGGTCAGCTAAGCAACACATGTGCTGGCCACACCCTTTCCCAAGAAACATTTCCTACACAAGGAATTGAAAAGTGGCGGCATAAAGGGAGCTCCACTTGCTCTTTACCTCTTAGACTTTCCTTATCAGGCCATTTAAAACAGCTTTACGACTGTTTTGTGATACTGACCCAATGCAAAGTTATCTTAATAGGGCCAAGGATATTTTAAAAATAAGCTTCCTTACCTGTGCGGCCCCCAGATAATTAAAACAAAGCATATATTGCACAACTAACTTTTCATTATTTCTGCAGTTTACCTACATTTCTCTCAGCCTGGACAATAATTAGTCAGCATCCATCTTGCATGCAGATTCTGTTTCAGTTAATGTCCCTTTCCAGTTCTCATGCACTAACTAGCATTATGCAGGAAAGTTAAGTTGTAAACATCGGAGGAAAATGTTTATTGAAACAAAGCTCTTTATACTGGAATACTGAAGTCATGGAAATATTTATTTTGGACTTAAGTTATGTAAAAGCTGTTTTTTCAGACACTAAATGTTGTGCCAGAACCAAAGGGAAATATCTTTAAAATGATGTGCTCCCATTTATTACTACAGTTAATTGGGGTATATAGCTAGGAAATAGCAGTTTTGATTAATACTGTACATCCTTATAAACAGGCTCAGTATAAAGTGTGCATGGATGCTGTTGGAAACCAGCGATTCAGTATTTCTCAATTACTAGTATTACTAGAAAAAGTGACAGAAAAGCATGTTTACTTGGATACCGAACAATACCAAATAAGTAGTGCAATATGTCACTCAGTATCTTGTGTTTAAACTGAAGATATTGCTGTTCCCTACCTTCCTAGAGCATGGCTGCATATAGTGAATGTAATTTATTCAGAAATTCAGTTCTGAAAGAGAAGAAGCAAATAACTCCCATGTATTGTACCACCTGTCCACCTAAGTTTAGCAGTACATTTTGCATTAACTATAATTAATAGTTAATTAATAGTTCTTACCTGCTGTAAATGTTCTTATTGTTAGTGTATTTACACAATTCTCCCTTCAAGAAATTAAAGGCTCAGTTCACCAAACACTACTGAGCACAGGGCTTACTCTTGGGAGAGAGGTCCTGTTGATTTTAATAGGAGTAATCTCATTGGGACTACTCAGGGTAGTAAGCAGTATTTTCAGTAACATTTGTGGGAATGGGTCCTAAATCAAGAACACTAATTTTGGGATTATAAGGTATTGGTTATAAACCTAGACCCTTTTACTGGCTATTTTGAGTAACTAGAGGCATTGGCTTATATGCTGTCAGTGCCAAATCTTGAGCATAAAGTGGTTTGACTTGAGATGTCATGGTATGGCTGTCAAGATGTCTAGAATAGCTCACAAGCATGACTGCCAGTCCCAGGGCAGACTGCCAAGGAACCAGGCACAAATCCCAAGCTGGTGGTATGTTCTATAATTAGATTTCACCAACCAAGTATGAACTCTTCAAGCACTATAACAGCCTTAACATGGAGTCACAGTCTCCCTTTGGGCACTTCGGTCAATCTTGCCACCCAGATAGATGCCCTTGCACCAAAAATCACAAATATTTTCAGGTTACTCCCAGTCCCATAAGACCAGTCACTTATCCCTGGTCTCTTACCCAAGACAATGCTTTACTCCTGGGGGAATTCTGTGCCACTGCTGAATGCAGAATTTATGCACAATTAATGTTCTGCACAGAATTTTATTTTTTACCCTGCAGAATTGGTGCTGCAGAGCTGCTGGCCACCACTAGGGGCTGCTAGACTTGGCAGAGCTCAGTTTCCCAGCTCACAAACAGAGGACACTGCTGAGGGAGGGAAGGGAAGTGGGAGCTGGAGGGTTCCTGGCAGCTGCCCAGCACATCCTGAAGAAAGGAGGTGGTATTCAGGAAACTTCATACAAGCCCAGTCTGACCAGCATTGGGCTGTTTCTCTCCCTGGATAGCTGTGGGTGCGGGTGTCTGGCCCCATAGCTCGGCTCTGGGTGGAAGGGGGTGTGATGTCTGGGCTGGATGTCTGGCCCCATAGCTCGGCTCTGGGGAAAATGGGGGAGAGTGTTTGGGCCAGAGGAGGTTCTGTGCAGCCCCCTCTACCCCCCTACATGCCCTCTCCCAGTACGTACACATACCCCTCCACCACCACTCAAATATCCCTTCCAGCATCCCCCCCCAACTTACTCCCCCTAAAGCTCCCTCTGCCCCTCCTCCCTGGCAGTATCCTCTATTTGGGAACCTCTATATGGTAACCTCTATATGGCAGAGTGAAAAAACAAGAATGAACTAAAGACCAGAGGGGCAGAATTTCCCCCGAGATGCGCCCAGCTGGCATGTATGATACACCCAGACTGAGATGCCCAACAAAAGCATAACAGAAACAGGTTTCTTTTACTCTCTACTCCTGGTGGAATCTTTTTTTGTTGTCCATATTATTATAGCCATACTTGCTGACAGGTATTTTGAAATAAATTACCAAAATAATTGAAACTGGCATGATTATATTGGCAAATTAAATATGCAGACTTTTTAAATATTGTGTGCAGAATTTTTAATTTTTTGGTGCAGAATTCTCCCAGGAGTAAATGCTTATAGCCAGTTCTGTAATAAACTAACTAAAAATGTATTAACTAGAAAAAAGAAATGAGTGATTTAAAAGGCTAAAGCAGGTAAAACCTACACACACAAATTAGTCTTAGGTTCCAAAAGGTGATAGTAGCTGCTATATATGCAAGCTCAGTATGTCCTTTTAGGCCAAAATAAGTAGCTTGGAGATCCCTTGCTTAGAAATATTGCCCTCTCCAGATTCTAAGCCGTATAGTGATGATGATTTTTCTTGACAAGGATTTTATTTGCTTCCCCCTGAGCTCAAGCTGATGGGATGAGGGTTTGAGCATGTCTCCACTTCATGGGTGTTGGGGGAGCAATTAAAGTCTTTTCTCCACTGATGTTCCACAATGGCTTGTCTAGCGTCTATAGGCTTTCATTTGTGGGGCAGGAGATGACGCCTCTTCTGGTAAGTTAATATTTCACATTTGGTAATGGTTTTCTCCTGATGGTGGGGGTTTACAATTTTAGCTCTGGCCTACACTGGGGGGGGTTCAACCTAAGATACAACGTATGCAACATAACCTGGTAGTATGCGGTCTGCAAATCAAGAGGTAGAAAACATCTTGACACCATGGAGTTCTGCAAATACTTCTATGTGAGGAAGAGGATGGCTGTCTATCGCAATAGCTTTATTTGGCTCCCTTAAGTCCACACAAAGGCGAATGCCTTCACCCTTCTTCTGCGTCATTACTACAGGTAAAACCCATTCCGAGGAGTTGATCTCTTCAATAATGTCCTTTTGAACAAGTTTTCTAAATTCCTCTGAATCAGCTTCCCTGACTGAAAACGGTAAGCGCCGTCACTTCTGTTGTGCAGGCATCACGTTAGTCCGCATTTTAACTTTATGCAGAAACCCATAACCACAGCCGAGTTTCTCCTCAACGTGGTGTTGGGTCCTGGCTGAAATTGGTGTGTGTACCGCCAGAATGCTTTGCTGCGGGAGATCAATTTGTCCATTAACTACCCTGAGATTTAAAGCAGCTAATAAATCTCTGCCAAAGATAAGAATGCCTTTGTGGACAATGTATAACTCTGCAGTTACACAGCAATCACCAAAAATAACTATTGCTGGCAGGCAGCCATATACTGGAATACGATTTTTCAAATAGCACACCAAGTGAAGTTTGTGTTCAGTAAGAGGCACATCTTTAAAGTAATGCAAATAGATGGAATCAGGTAGTATAGATACTGCTGAGGCAGTGTCCAACATTAGCTGAATAGAGTGTGATTTGCCTGAGGGTATGGTGGAAACGTTTACAGTGCACTTTATCTGTTCTGGAATATGTGCAGTAGTGATTTTGTCCACGCTCAGCACAGTAACATCTGGTATTGTAACTGTGTGCACCTGTTGATTGAACTGGCTGCTGCGACATACTTTAGCAAAATGCCCAATCTTTTTGCAATGATTGCACTGAGCTACTTTTGCCCTGTGTAGCTTGCAAGGTGTTGTGGGGATCCACAGCGAAAGCATACTTTTACTATATTTTGAATTTGCTGATTTGGTGGCTTTCCATTAGTTTTGCTCTTGTAATCGTTTCTCTGCAGCAATAGTGAACTTTTCTGCAAAGGAGTCACAGCCTGGACTGTGCCTCCTGTATCCATGCTCATTATTTTGGCTTCAGCTGTAGCTGACTCAATCTGAGTAGCAATGGTTATTGCTTTTTCTAGTCCAAGTTGTGGTTCTCAAAGTAAGCGTTCTCTTACACAAAGCATGGTTGTTTTCTCAATGAGCTGGTCTCTAATCATCCCATCTGCCATATTCCCAAAGTCAAAAGTTACAATCAGACTCCTCAGGCAAGCAATATACTGCATTATAGTCTCCCCTTTTTCTGCTCACGCTGGTGAAATCTGTAGTGATTAGCTACTACATTCACATTTGGCACAAAAAAGTTCTTTAATGTAGTGAGTGCGGTCTCATATTTATCATCTGCAAGGGGAAAAGTGTAAAATATACGCTGCCTTTCTGCTCCAAGGCAGTGGATTAGCAGAGCACGCTTTCTTACTTCAGAAATCTCTGTAGCAGTGATTGCAAGCAGATAAGTCTCAAACTTATGGATCCAGGCAGTAAAAGCAATTGGAGGTTCACCTGGGCTTTGCAGAAAGGGTGCAGGTGGGTTCAGAGGCAGAAGATCCAGCCTTGTCGCCAAAATGTTGTAGCAACCAGGCAAGGTACTAATAAACTTGAACTTAATTTTTAAAGTGGAAACCTCCTCTTTTCCAAGCTACTGCTGCACCCTCAGTAACTCTTACTCTGTCGTCTTAACTTCCCACCCCCCGTCCTGTTTCCTGACTCCTAACAGGCCAGTGCTCCCAGTTCTAATAATTACAAGTAGCATCTAAATGCCACACACTGGTAGAAGAAACAGTCCATAACTTGAGCACACAATAGAGTGTGGTATGTGGTAACTTTATCTTGGATGGTTAGAAGTTTCGGGGAGAGATCGAGGCAGCCCTCTGGAGAGACAGTGTGTCCAAGAACGGGACCGTCCGTAAATGGAAATGGAAATTGAAAAGTCTGACACTTGCTTCTCTATATTTAACCCCACCCCAGTTTTTCTGCCATTTGTGGGAGAAATTGGCATTGTTTTTACCAATCAGGAAAACGCCTGATTTTGGTGAATCTGAGAGTGGTTTCACTCAAGAACTCCCCTTTTAATTCTCATTTTGAGGCATGCCTAGAGGGGACACGTCTGTTCATCCTCTATCTAGTCATCGGTAACCAAGACTCTCTCTTGGTCCTAATGAAGTGAACGGTAAGGTTCCTATTGACCTAAATCAAGCAGGATCAAGTTATTGCAGGGTTGCTGTGCAACTGACAATATCACCTGCAAAACCCATAGCAAAGACTTGAGGGCCTGAGAAATGAGAGCCTGAAACTTGGGTCAAAATTCTAAGGCTTAGTATGTAACTGACCAGTATGCTGTACGGGAGGGGATGCTGTGGCAGCGTGCCCAATGTCCCTGCCTATGTAATTATTAGTCCTTCTGGCTGTCAGCCTAGGAGGTTTGGTGTTAAGCATTATTCTGTATTCAGTAACTCAACTTTATGTAGTTGGTATAACGCTGTGCCTGGACAGGTGACTTTTTGTGACAGCTGTGCAAAGCAACCTATTCAATCAAACATTTTCCAGTTCAATTTTTCCACTTCTCTTCTGATACAGTGGTATCGGGGTTATAGCAGGTTCTCTTTCTACCTTTACCACTCATTCACTGTTGGTAAGACGCTTGCCAGAGTTTTCAAAAGCAACCACTGATCTTCCGTACCTAGCCTGAAACATGTTGCTCTGGACTCTTCATATATACTAAACATCCACAGCTTCCATTGACTTAACTATAGTTATAAGTGCTCATTGCCTCTGCAAACTGAGGCCCAAAGTGTCACAAAAGCGGTACCCAAAAACAAACCATCCAAAATTATTAGGCCAAGCTTTCCAAGAATGGCCACTCCTCTAAGAATCCTGCCTGTAAATTATACTCTTGGGGAAATTCTGCACCAAAAAATAAAAAATTCTGTAACAAAAATTACTGCGCCCAGTATTTTAAAATTCTGTGTATTTGTCAAAATAACATAATCACACCAGTTTAAATTATTTTTGGTCATTTATTTCAAAATACCTGTCAGCAAGTATGTCTGAATGGGAATGGAGGCACAGGACCACATGATGACGGGGGGAGGGGATTCAGAGCTGTATAGGGACAGAGCTACATAGGGATACATTCAGGAAATGTTTTTTTGACAAATAGATTTCTTACTAGGCGTATTGGTACAGAATTCTGAGTAATAATTCATTTAAACTACAATACAGAACCATATTTCCCACACTCCTCAGAAGCAGTGCAAAGGCTTGGGGGAGTCCGGGGTAATGGAGTAGCTCAAGGAGAGGGAAGTAAATTGCTGAGAAGGAGCCTGGGTATGAACTTGGAGGGTTGTTGGGTATGGGTGGGAAAAGTATGGAACAGTTTGTTTGTTTGTTTTTGTGGGGCGGGGAGGGATTGTTAGGGAGCTTCCCCCATGCAGATTCTGACTGATCCCTAGCCTCTTCCATTCAGTGAGGCACATCTGCCCTTGTCCCCATGTGTTTCTGCACCTCCATGTGTCTTGCACCCTCTGACCACAGGTGTCCCTCCACCCCCACTCAGATACCCCCTCCACCTGTCCCCATGTGTCCCTGTACCCCCTTCCAATGTGTATTTGTGCCACCACTCAGCCACTCCCCGGACCCTATGTAGCTCTGCACCCCCTCCCCCATCACCATGTGGCTCTGCACCTCCCTCCCACTCTGTGGCCCTGTGCTTCCACTCCAGTTCTTCAGCCCTGTCCTAGTCTGTCCTCCCCCATTAGCCCTTATGAGCCCCTATCTGATGCCCCCAGCACCCCATCCTGTCTGTTGCTCCATAATCTCTGTCTCTTGACCTGGCCTGACAGGTGCTGTGAAGAAGTTGGGCTCTTTGTCTTCTCTAACTGGCTGGGAGCTGCTGCTTTGTTCTATCACCACAGTGCCCTCTGGTATACAAAAGGCAGAACTGCCACAACATTTCAGCAGAAGCTTTTTGTGTTTGTGCAAAAACTTAATATGCATGGCTTATTAATTATGCATACGTGCAGAATTCCCCCAGGCGTAAAAATCGGACAATGCTGACCTCACTCGCAGAGGTGAAGTAACTCAATTAACTGAAATGCTTTGAGTCCTTGGGATGAGAAATGCTCTAGAATTAGTGTAGATACAATACAATATGGTAAAAACAACAGTGGGCAAAGAGGTGGAATGGATCAAAATCTGTCCTACTCTTAACTCAATTGGCACGGTCTGCTCCTTTGAGTGGTAACAATCTGTAGGTTAGTCGGAATCTACTCAAAACAGTAAACTGCTATTTTAAAAAAAAATTCAGACACTAAATGAGTATTTGTATGTGTCATTAGAAGTCATGGTGTCCTGTAATGACAGGAGACTAGACTGGATGTGTAGCCACAGCACATGTGGTTTACATGAGAGAGTTCACCAGTAGCCATAAAATATCAAAGAATTAGGGTGACCATATTTTCCCAAAGGGAAAATGGGACATCCCACAGGGCTGACCTGAGGTGGTTGATCACTTGGCAAGAGCAAATGAGACAAGTGCCCAGTTTTGCCAAAAAAATCAGGACAGGGCTTAAAAAAGGGACTGTCCCGGCCAAAATGGGACATACGGTCACCCTTGCACATGAGAATTCCTTGCCACATCTTATTATTTTTCTTTGGTAATACAAGCTCATGAGTAGTCAACGGGACTATTCACCTGAGTAAGGGTTGCAGAATCAGGGCCATCAGTGATGGAAGCTGCCATGTGCTGGATAGTCCCAAATAGTGGTACAGAATTTAAATTAAAGGACATTGTACAGCATTTCACATGGGAAGAATCAGGTTCTATTGCAAGTACTATGAGCTGCTTAGGTCCCTTTAATTATAAAAACTTAGAGAGAGGAAATAACCAGAGAGTAAACAGTGATAGAGGAATTCAAGAATCTTACCTTTTTAATATGGTAAAAGAAAACTAGAACTGGATTCTTTACAAAAGTGGTTGAAGGGTGGGCTCATTGAGGTATTAGAAAAACTTGAGATGGGAATAGAAAGTTTCTACAAGGCTATTTTAGCTATTGTCAAATTAAAAGAACAAGGGTATATACTAGCTTACATAAAGAAAGGGAAATACACTGAAGGAATAGAGACAATCTCTTTCAGAGCCATTCATACTGCCAAGGATAAGAGGTAGAATGGTCTGAATAGCTTTAAGAAATGACTTAGACAGAGTATCGAGGAGAAGATTGTGAAGTGCTCCTGCTAATTCAAAGGAGGACTAAACTAGACAGGCTTCATAGTTTCCTATCACATGTAACTATAGTTCAGTTTAAATGTATGTAAAAGCAATATTCTTAGCATAGGCTCCAGTCTTGCAGGGACTTGAGCACATGCTTAATTTCACACGCTGTGACTAGCTTTATAAAAGTTTCTAGGGACTACTCAGTATGTAAAAGTTAGATATGTGCTTAAGTCTTTGTAGGATTGGACCACAATGAAAGCGTATAACTCAATCTAAGCATATAACTTCCATTGGCATCAAATGGCAGGCTGTGCTGGCTTCCACAGAAGTTCTTGGTGTAAAGGGCAGTGGACTAGAGCTATGCAAAGCTTGTACTGATATCCTGCATCTGGTCAGGTCACAAGCCTTCCAGCAAGATTAGCGTTAGAGACTTGGTGAGTTTTTCATGTAGTTTTCTCATACTTTATGGATTTTGGTAGCTTTGTATAATTGTGATCTGGAAAAAAGGCAGTTCTGGTTAAGTTTTTTGCTTTTAATTTTACATTTACTGGGTCCCAGTACCATTTCCGAAATGGTTGGGAAATGAAACCAAAAGATACCGGGAAACCTACTGACCACTATACTTACCTACATGCCTCCAGCTTCCATCCAGGACACACCACACGATCCATTGTCTATATATTGTTAGGCTATGATAAGCTTTGATGTATATACTGTGCACTCGTAGTGTGCAAAACTGTGGCTCCTACTTATACTGTGTAAGAATAGGAGTACCTGTGGCACCTTAGAGACTAACAACTGTATTTGAGCATAAGCTTTCGTGAGCTACAGCTCGCTTGCATGCATCCGATGAAGTGGGCTGTAGCCCACGAAAGCTGATGCTCTAATAAATTTTATAGTCGCTAAGGTACCACAAGAACTCCTATTCTTACACGGTATAAGTAGGAGCCACAGTTTTGCATACTACTAGTACACAGTATATACATCAAAGCTTATCATAGCCTAACAATATATTGGCATACCGCAAAATCTCAATCAAGTTTAAATGGGAAAATCCATTAAATATAGAGCAATGCTTCCTAATATTTGCAAGTAGTATCTATAGCAAAACCAGTATAAACTTAATTTTATTAATCTATTTAATCAAAATTAAAGTACAGTAATTTCAGGACTTCCAGCATGTTGCCTTTTAAACTGCTGGGTTTTTTTGCCCAAAAGCTTTTGTTTAAAATGACTACATCAGAAAAAAAAAATAGACTCACAAGGATCTGATACATTGCTTGAGTGTTTACATGGGTTTGCAACACAGGGACCTTTCCCACTGGGATCATGCCATGAATACGCAGCAGCACGAGGAAGATGATGATAAGGCTGCAGATACAAGGCAGCGTTTGTCTGGGACCACCTCATGCTAGAGAAGTGTTTCATATCTGCCAAACATTTTTAAACAATGAACAGTGTACAAACTGGGATTTATTAAGTCTCATTTTTGCTGAAAGCAATGGAATAAAAGTGTTTAAATGGTTAAACTTTCTATATTTAGGGAAAAAATTGGATTGTGTGTATTAAGCAGAGCTCTGCGAATACTAAAAAATTCTGAATTTTCATGTGAATTCCTAAACATCACTTCAACTGTGATAATGCCCCATTTGTGTCTTAATTCTGCAAAGATATGAGATACTAGAACAAGTGTTAAGCATGCACGCTACAAAATGTATAGAAAGCAAACTCTGAAATGCCTTTTCTGCAGACATGCTCATCAGAAGCTTGATTTACTTATCCAAAACAGAAATCATGTGACCAACAGCTTACATTGCAAACAGCAGGCCATAAAATAAGCTTCTCTAAAATTTAGTCTAATTTCCAACAAATGCATTCCAAAAAGTATTTGGACATTCTGAAAACAATTTAATCAACTGTTTATTTGGTCACTCCACTAATAACCTATTTAAAAAAAAAAAAAGAGAGAGAAACAAATAGAAACAGATTGATCAATTATGCTAGGGTAAACCAGGAGTGTGTGTGTGTGTGTGTGTGTCTAAGATTTAGACAAATTGGAGAGAGTTCAGATTACAGCAACAAAATGATAAAAGGTTTAGAAATTGTGACCTATGAGGAAAGGGCCTATGAGGGCATGTTTAGTCTTTAGAAAAGAAGACTGAGTGGGGACCTGATAGTCTTCAATATGTTAAGGGCTGTTATAAAGAGGATGGTTAGCAACTGTTGTCCATGTCTGCTGAAGGTGGGACAAGAAGTAATGGCTTAATCTGCAGCCCAGGAGATTTAGGTTAGATATTAGGAAAATCTTCCTAACTATAAGGATAGTTAAAGTACGGGAAGTGGATATAAAGAGAGGTTGTGGAATCTCCATATTAAAGAAGTTAGACAAACACCTGCCAGGGATGGTTTAGGTATACTTGCTCTTGCCTTAGCAAGGGGGATGAGTTAGATGGTCCCTTCCAGCTCTGTTTCTATGATTTAAATCAGATCATCATCATCATCATCAAGGGCCATACTCTGTCTGCTGGGGAAATATAGCTAAAAATACCACTAATGCAGTACAAATCCTAGGAAAAAGTGTCTTGAGAGTTCCTCTGATAATTAAGGGTTTTCTGAGCAGTTTGTATAGGACAGAACTTTGTCTTGTATTTACTATAGTCAGAAGTGAAGATAAATTGCTGTCTTGCTACTAAAAAGGCACTGGCTTGGTTTGTATATTTTACTACTGTCTTATAATTTCAGGGTTTATGTACCACAGTTCCTCAAATCTGCTAGCTGAGCAAATGAATAGAAGATGAATTGTTTCTCTAATGTGGCACAATAATTGGAGGAGCCCTTTCAAGTAACTCAACCACTATCTAGTTAAGCAATAATAGCAGCAAAAATAACCTGCATGTGGGATTCTAAATACATATTGGTAAACCCAAGTTATAATTCACATACATATTGAATTCTTTAAAGAGTTACTTTAAAAAGACTGAGTCTGAAAAGATACTTTTAATCACAGGATCCCATTTTACCTTCTTTTGACTTCATTTAAAGAAGTTAAGATTACAGTAATCTCATTTGGAAAAAGTAGCTTGCTGCTGCTCACCTATCTTTTAGATGTAGGTGGGGCACAAACCAAAACCCCAGATCCACTCACTAAGATTTAAATGCCCTCATTTTGCTTAAGTTCAGATTTACTTTCAAACTTTGCATTTCAGACCCTGTTCTCCTCCTGGTCTTGAGTTGACCAGGCATGGGAGGGCAGAGTGTTTCACTATGACAAGTGATAACAGATAATTAACAGCTTCATGGCTGCTGGAGGCCAGACAATGACTGCACATCTTTGTGCCACTTTCTACAAGCCACAGGGGCCTTGATTTTATTTTGGGAAATGGGAGAGGGTTTGTAAGGTTGATATGATCTTTTGGCCATCAGCTGATCGATTGCAGCTAAAATATCTCTTCCACAGAGCTGCCACTGCTGTCTTTCATGTAGCCATCCAAGCTAAAACCTAAGGGGTTGGATGAGCTTGAGCTCAGGTGAAAAGCACAAGGCTCTGCCAGAGCTGCAACATACACAACTATTTCTAAAGTGCTAGCTTGAGGCTTGCTAGTGTGAGTCTGGGTTGGTAGGCTCACTCCCAGCTGCAGTGTAGGCATTTCTGAGGGACATATTGGTAGGCAGATGACAGAATGCAAAAGAAATCCAGCCCCACACTTACAAGAGGAGCATCAGAAGTGCTGCAGCCAGGCACCTGGGAAGGTTGCGGGCGGGGAGAAGGGGAAATCTGCCCTCCCTCATCTTCAACAGCCATTTCAGTGAAGGGAGAGGGGACTTCAGAAGTTGAGAGGAAGTGTGGACAACCTCATGGAGAGGGCAGACATAATGGAGGAGGAGAAATAGGATCTTTGCAAGACAGAAGTTGTCTGTATGGTCTTTTGATGGATGGGAAGTGGTGATAAAGGACAACATGCACAGGGGGTGAGGAACAGATAATACAGGGGCTGAAAGAAACAAAAGACAGGGAGCAGGGTGAAAGGCAGGTTTAAACCTAGTATTGGAACATGCAAGGACTGGGATTGTGATTGAATACGATGCAGGGAAAAGGGGAAGGCTCCTTGCATCCTATTCTCCCCGTTGTGTACTGAAGGGGGAGCCACAGCCTGACCTTCTATCACCCACCCCTGAAATACAGCCACTGCTGAGAAGCAATTCAACAATTGTTCAACAAAGCAAAAGCCACACACCACTTAAGGATAAGAAATGAACTCTACTCAGATTAAACCACGTTTATGTACAAAAGGTTAATGACCTGACAGACTGGTTTGAGTACTATTACACTCTAAAAATGCCATGGAATCTCTAAGGACCACAGGTGTGTAGGAGCTTGGTTTTTTCATTGCATCAGAGAGGCACTGCCATCAAAAAAGTGCTCCTTAGCATCATACTGAGACACTGGTTTAGGACTGCCAAAACAAGGGATCACTTACAATATTGTCTAAAGAGATTCCAAATGTAATAGGTAACAATCTTTGATGCCAGTGCAAATTCAAAGGAAATATTGTCAATATTTAAAATTATGTTAAAAGTATTTTTAGACTTCACATCAAAGTAACTTCAGAGAATTTCAAATTAAGACTAACAAGTACCATTAAACATTTATATTGATACTTTCCTTTTACTCCAGATTGCATGACAGTAAAAATAGCCAGTCTCTCCTGAGCTGTGGAGAACAGATGCCTCACAAACCACGATCCAACCTGTTATGCATATTCACATCTTGCATTGAGCGAGCCTTTCCCAGGTACTCTTGACTTGGAGCTCTCTTGATCAGAACAAGAATGGGTAATGCACTGTCTTCATTGGCAGTAGAAGGGCAATCTGCCTTTGAGTAAAAAGAGAGAGTACATCTGCAAAAAAAAAAAACAAAACAAAAAACAACCCCAATCCTTAAGATTCCATATACTCTGCAAGGTGAATTATGCTCAGTGTTTTCCTGTATAAACCACATTCCCTTCCTTTGAAACAGGTAGGATTTTTAAGGTTCCAGGACTAGTACCATGAGAAAAGAACATGCAAGAATGTCCATGAACTTTGCACTAAAATCTGCATTTATACCTAATAAAGGCTAGTTTCTATGATAACACCTGCATAAATGGCCTAAAATACAAGTAGCAATGACAGTTCTGGGCTGGGTGAGGGAATCTCTTCAAGGAAACTTGCACATGAGCTGGTTTATATTTACTTTCTGTTTCATGCAGCTGCTGGGTGAAATTTTAAGGGCTGTATTTACTGTGTCTTGGCACATTATTCTCAGGTTACAGGTTATGTTGGAGGGATTTCCTATGCTGATATTACATCAGAAACGTTTTTCTTGGCAGTGCTACATGGTGTGGGTTTTTTGTAGTGGAAATCTGCACTGAAGCATTTGTTGTATGATGGTATTGGCTGTTTGGCATGTTCTTTTGCATATTTTTTCCTTGGCTATAGCAAACACACAGGGTAGTATTTTTGCTAAATATGTATTTTGAAGATAGGCCTATCATTGGGTTCCACTCCTTACAGTTCTGATTGGTATTGGTTTTAATGGTCCTCAAGGGAGATAGGCATGGATTAATTTGCAGATCATTACAATCTTACAAAATTCTACTTGCCTGCTCATTAAATTATTTTAAAGTATATTTGATTTTGTCAAGCTATATGTTATCAAAAAGAACACGCCAACATTTTAAACACAGTTCTGGACTACTACACTCCTTTGCCTGTGCCCCCTTTTTAGCCATCTTGTGCATCTCTCACTTGTACATCTTTGTCTCTTTAGGTAAGATTTTTCCATATCACATGTAGCTCTCCAACTGTCACCATTTTTAAGATGTTACTATGAAGTATATTCTGCCATGTCAACATGACAATTCTTTTAAACAAGTGGTACATAAGGCATTTTCTATGGATCAAACTTTTTGCATAATCTAACATAATTCTTTTTAAAGACTATGGATTAAAAAAATATGGCAAATACGTCTCATTTATCTGGTAAGGTTTGCTTTATATTACTGTCACCCCAATATTTATTAAGCTGTTGCAAGTACTCTGTCAGACTAGCATGTTAATTTCCACACTACCCACATGCATCAATAGACCAGATTTGAACAAGTGTGTAGTGCCATCTGATTTAAGTTATATTGAACTAATTGGAAGTTAGTTGCATAGTCTACTACTAAACATTCTCTCATGCTGAAGTATGTTTAACTTTGAGGACTGAGAATGTGAGATTGAAAAACACCAGTAGAATGAGAAAAATAAATGTCATTGTTTAAGAGTAAGATGGAAGTTCTAATACTGAAAGAGTTATTGTAGGTGGCTAAGGTGTTCTAGGCAATCATATGTTGGTTGTTTATTGCTTCTGCTTTAAAGGAGCTCTGGCTGCTGACACTGATTAAATTCAAACTACATAGAGAGAACCACCACTAATACCATAACAAAAAACCTTAACATACTAGCTAGTTTATACAGCAGCATAATATACCCCCTTCCCATTCCACCCAAAACTCTGTACCTTCAGCTTGCCTCAGAAGCTCTGTCAAATAGAATATGAAACACATTTGATTGGATGAAGACTTGTTTTCATTCTACCCTAAGACATAGCAGTGACAGGGTAGGTGAGTCCTGAATGTACCATATAAGTTTGAAGTCTTCGTGGCCTCTGACTTTCTTCTACTCAAGCCCATCTATGAACAATGTACAATTATGGCTATTTTTGTTTCCATTTAAATTCCAAGACCTTGGCATAAATAATTGCTTTTATCTAGAAGTGATTTTAGGTTGATAGATCGTGCACTGTAGTGGTATCAGACCTTGTCCACAAGGAGATCACTGCTTTTTTCCTTAGTTTCTAAGAAGACCAACTTCAGAATCATGTCTACTGGGTCAAAATAGGGTTTACAAAACTTGACTTTCAAATCATCTCTTGGAGAAGTACTTTTTTGTCACTAACTTCTTCACATGAGAAGAAAAGGAGTACTTCTGGCACCTTAGAGACCAACACATTTATTTGAGCATAAGCTTTCGTGACCTACAGCTCACTTCATCAGATGCATTCAATTGAAAATACAGTAGGGAGATTTCTCCCCACTGTATTTTCAACTGAATGCATCTGATGAAATGAGCTGTAGCTCACGAAAGCTTATGCTCAAATAAATGTTACTCTCTAAGGTGCCACAAGTACTCCTTTTTCTTTTGTGAATACAGACTTACACGGCTGCTACTCTGAAACCTGTTCACATGAGAAGGGGTTCTCCATGTCTATCAGAATCTACTACTTTTGATGAATAAGGGCAGCTTTCTTCCTGCCCCTGGAGCAAGGGAAAACCAGGAACCAAGTTATAACAGGCACAGTTGATCACAGGTCTCTGTCCACGGCACCACAATTATGCACTCTTCCTTACTCAGGGGTGTGGTAAATCGATGATCTAGATCCTAGAAATTAACACTGGGCCCTAGAATTAAATCCAGCTCTTCGATGACCTCACACAAGTGCTGACCACTGTGCTGGTCCTTCAAACAAATGTCCTGATTCCCTGAATCTCTCTCAAAGATTTCTCTTACTTTTTAATTAGTCTGCTTAGCTTTGCATAGAATAGGCCAACAGAGATCAAAGATTTTCTGTATGCTTTTGTAGTGGTTTGAACACTGTACTCCAGATATTGGCTGATCCATAATAGCAGATTTAAATTTTCTAGCACTTCTCTCCCAAAACATACCCTAAAAGTAGAAAGCAGACATGTTTTAGAGTAGCAATCAACTTAGACAACTACCACCATTCGGGCCTGCTGAAATTCCTCTTGTCTGGAGCTCAGGGCTGCCAGGGGCTGGGGCAGCCCACGGGTTGAGCCAGTGGCCTGGGGTGGCGCTGGGGCCAGCCTGGGGGTTGGGGTGGTGCTCGGAGTGGTTGGCGCAGGTCAGCCAGCGGCTCGGGGTTGCGCTCAGGCTGGCTGGGGTGGGCCAGCTGGTGGCTCGGGGCGGCTGGGCTGGGGCTCCGGCCATGGGAGGAAGAGGCTCAGGGCTCTGGCGGGTGAGGGTGGGGGGGGCTTCGGGCAGAAGGGGTGGGGCTGGTGGGCTAGCCTCCCCAAAGAGGGGGTCCACTTGCCCACCCATGTGAATGACTGTTTAAGAACAAGTTCAAAAAAATACATGCCTGACAGTGTGGAAATAAAATGACATAAAGGGCTCAGTTTCTGAATGTGCCCTAATTCAGATGTGCAACATTTTGTGCACAGCTGAACTTGTACATAATCAAAACTTAGTGCAGAGTTGCATGTGCAAAATTAAAAGCATGATTCCAGTTTCTCCGACACTGAAGCATATTCTATCTATATGCACAAGACCAATTGTGTCTATATGCCCATTGTCTATATGCCCATTTATAGCCATTTTTTGTTCTTGTTTGTACAGTGACTAGGAAAATGGGGGTGCTGGTCCATGATTTGATTTCTGAGGTGCTATCGCATTGCAAATAACTCTGCTGCATACCTACCTTTCTGCTGGATTGCTACATCTAAGTCTTAAACAATTTGTGTACTTGGATTAATGCAACACCAATTTCTAATCATATACTGGCACAGTTGAATGCTTTCTTGATTACTTGCAGCTTGTTTACCAATCACCTTAAACACAATGTAAATGCATAGACCGATAAATAGAAGAGATTTACGATAACAAAGACAGGCTTGACTACCTGCTACATCTGTAGCAATTGAAAGTTAACTTCATACCCTAGATCAGTGGTTCTGAACCTTTCCAGACTTCTGTATCCCTTTCAGGAGTCTGATTTGTCTTGCGTACCCTCAAGTTTCACCTCACTTAAAAACTACATGCTTACAAAATCAGACATTAAAAATACAAAAGCGTCACAGCACCCTATTACTGAAATGGCTTATTTTGTCTGTATGAAATTTTAATTTGTACTGACTTTGCTAATGCTTTTTATGTAGCCTGTTGTATGACTTGGAAAAATCTAGATCAGTTGATGTACCCCCTGGAAGACCTATATGTACTCCCAGGGTACACATACCCCCTGGTTGAGAACCACTGCCCTAGATTACAGAGAATTTCCTGTTTACGTCATCTGCTTGCACAATTATATGTATACTTTCTTGAAGTTCTAGCCATGGACCTAGTAGCTACAGATGAATAGAGTTAAATATGCCATGAAATTGAAATTATTTTTTTGAAGACCAGTGTCAAAGATTTTAGCTTTATTTATGAGGGTAAAATGTTATTTTTCTTGGTGATGATCATACGATATTCTTTTCCTTTGTTTTATGCAAGCTACTTGACAGGAACAATAAGCTTAAAATATTGAGATGGTAAATGTAAACTTAAGTGAAACTCTAACATTTATTTTAGATTCCTTTGGGCTTTACTTGTTGATTCTGAGAATTAAAATTAGTTCATAAGGGCTTGTCCTGTAGTTAAGACTGCGGGTCTGTCATGGAGGTCCCAGAAGTCACGGAATCTGTGATTGCTGTGATTTCTGCAGCGGCCAGCCACAGCAGTTGGGATGTGTGGGAGAGGGCTAAGGGCTGAGAGTTGGAGAGTACAGGGGGATGCTTACTTGGGGCATAGGGGTTCCCTGGCTCCCCCTGGCATGGCCTCCCCGCAGCTCCTAGGTGGTGGAGGGTCTGGACATCGCCCACGCCCACAGGCCCTGCCCCCGCAGCTCCCATTGGCTGCGGTTTCCGGCCCATGGGAGCTGGGGCAGCCAGCGCTGGTGGTGGGAGCAGCGGAGCCCGTGCCCTGGCCCCTTCCTCTGCTGCCTAGGAGCTACAGGGACGTGGAGCCACATAAGAACCCCCTGCCAATGCCTCCCCAGCACAAGTCCTGGGCTGTGCGCTGTGGCCTGGCCACCCCGCCCACAGTACCAGCGGGGGTGGCCCCCCCTCCCCCAGCACCAGTGGGACCCTGCCCAAGTTTTAGTCAGGGCAGGTATTTTTAGGAGAAGTCATGGACAGGTCACAGGCCTGTGAATTTTTGTTTACAGCCCGTGACCTGTCCATGACTTTTACTAAAAATACCCGTGACTAATGTAGCTTTACCTATAGTACATACATGCACATACAAGCAAGCTAGTGGTGCATTGTATGAATTTACATATGCAGATCGAGTCAGTGCACATGCCAGTGGATTGCTGCACAGCAAAACATTTCAGTCATGTTTTCCTGGCAATTTGGGCAACCACTTTAAAGTCCTATTTTAATTGTATTTTAAATATTTGAC
The DNA here is from genome assembly GCF_009764565.3 of Dermochelys coriacea. Classification (NCBI taxonomy): domain Eukaryota; kingdom Metazoa; phylum Chordata; order Testudines; family Dermochelyidae; genus Dermochelys; species Dermochelys coriacea. The sequence goes on along the minus strand of NC_050079.1, from coordinate 10,453,947 downwards.
TTTTTTTTTTTAATCTTGCAATTCTGGAAAAAATAGAACTAGAGATTATTCTGATTGTTTATGCTGTCACAATTCTTGATAAAAATACAACCAAGAACTATACAGTTGGCCAAATTTTTGTATTAAGATTTGCATACATTGTCAGAAGAAACTTGAAGATAAAGCTTTGTAGTGGCTTCTGGCTAGAAGAGTGGCACTGAACACACTCACTGTTTCTGCCGGAATTCATTTAGTGAGAAATTATTGCTAAGTCCCCTATCTTCAAGTGGTGTATTCAAGATGCCAAATGATAAATCTCCATGGGAGAGCCTGTATCTCTGTTCTTTCACATGATGTAAGACTGCAGCTCCATTGTATCCTACGTTTCCTGCTGTACTTCACACATGGCAGAAACCCTGCTACGCTGAAATTTTATATGAACTCTCACTAAGCAGATTCATTTTGACAAGAGATACCTGCCTGGCAAAATATCTCCCCTCCACCTTGAACAGAACTAGGACTTTTCTTCACACGGGTACTGGGTATTTTGTGGGAGGCAGAAGAAGAGAGGAAAGTCATAAACTAATCCCCTGCTGGGAGCAATTGCTGCAAGACCAGGAGCAGAGATTCGTAAATCTTTCCCACGTTAAGTAGTAGCAATTTTGCCTCCTGCTTTGCTCGGCCATCATGAGATGGAGGAAATAGTCTATGTGGAATGCAGCATTTAACCCCTGTCTGGTAGGGTATAACTGCTGTATTCCAAGGGGATTAGTGGAAAGCTTCTCAGCCTAGGGGTTCAGTCCCTTGAGAGGGATCACAAGTAAGCATCAAAGGATCATAACCATCCTGCCCTTCACATATTGCTAACTGGTTGGGGGCAGTCCTGGGTTGGAAGAGGTTAAGAATTCGTGCATCAATGATACCTAATTACATGAAGCTTTGTCATAAGAAGGAGTGAACATGCATTGCAATGAATGCACTGAAGCAATTCAAGATTCTCACTCTACTCTGGCCCAGATCCAGACTCCTTGCTGCTCAGTCTGCAATATCTCTAGGTGACAGAACTTGTGCAGTTTTGAGGTGCAGGATTGGGGTGGCATGCAGAGGAATGAGAGGGAGAGCCCGGGAAATCTGGCACTTCATAGATCCTTCCCATGCTAACGTGGGAAGATCATTGCATGTATCCTTCCTACTTTGGCGTGGGAAGAACTGTGTAAAGTTTTGGAGGCTATTCCAGCCATTGCTCTGAAGTAGCCTTGGCTTAGGTGGCTCCACAGCTTGGAGGATTCCTCCTCTAAGCGCCTGCTTAACAACCACCCAAACACTGGGTTTTGGCCTTGCCCTGTAGGACTTTAACTATTTCCCAGTTTGAGTAATTAGAGTTGGTAGGTTCACTTCTGTTCTATATAGATTCTTTTATTGTGCTCATCATTCTAGGGGTATGTGTAAACTTCACGTAGAGACTCCTATCAACATTCAGACCATCCGTCTGATTAATATACAAGGCTATAACTAGAGAGCCACTTACTTATAGGTACGGTACTGAGCTTGCTTTCAGCTGTAATCTTGGGGAGCGGGATTAATTTATTTTTAGGTTTTATCTGGTTCCTCAGAGCTTTTTACCAGGATCTTTTAATCTTGGACAAGATTCGTAATTTTTTTCCTGTGCCTGCCACCCAAGTACAACAAATATTCACCATGCTGTTACTGCAAAATAATCAACGATTTAGATCAGAGAAGCATGAACTGAAAAGTCAGTATTCGGCAGATTGCAGAAGAGTAATGACAAGCTAATAGAAGCCAGCTTCTATAGGCTGGCCTCAGACTCCATTGCACCCTTTAAGTTCAGCGTAACTTGGGAAAGGCTCACGTTTACATTTTCCCTATAACCAAGGAAAACATTTGCATGTTGCTTGAATACAGTGTCTCTGTGGGCTGCAGTGTGGCAAATAGCTACAGGCTCAGACTGGGGTAGTAAAGAGTACACCACCCCAGTAGAAGCTCTGGGTGGTATTGCCTAAAGCATGCATAATTTCTGGCACTTCAAGGAGCATGCAACCACTGATGCCCTGGTCAGTGGAGGCTAGAATGCCTGGTCTCCTCTGTAGCTGGCAATCTCTTCTAGCCAGCTTGAATGGGGAATGCAGGGCCATGAGCCAAGTCCCTCCATGCTCCCTTTTCAGGGGCAAGTCTTGGGAATCGGGCAAGTCCTAATACTTATCTCCCTGAGCATAAAGAGTCCCATTTTATTGAGCACAACATAGAGGAGAGGCTCCTTGTTATCCGCACAGGGGATATGACTATGAAGCCCTTAAGTGGATAAGCTACACCTCCCCAGTGTGTGAACTTCATGTTAAATGGCATGTACCCTCTAAGCATAAGACTACACCCCAGTAAAAATGGCTGTGCCTAGTTTACACTCTTGTTTTCACTGTTGATAACCCTGGGAGCTACCCTGGTGATAAACTAAAAGTGGGAGAATTTCTGAAAAGTCTGTCCAGCTACATTACTTTGGCTGCTGCCATCCTGCCTTGTATAGAACAAGTAGTCCTTCAGACTCTTGCATTCCATTGCAAATCACGCTTTCAGTTTGTGGTAGAACAGTTATCCATTATAGCTATATACTACACTCTGCATGTATTATGTAGATATAAATAAAATTAAAATGTCCAGCTTTTTTCAGGGAGAGGAGGGAGGGAATATATCCCTTGAGTTCTGAAGATTCTTTTATTCAGGCCTTCCCACCTCACCCTCCTATCTAGTATCAAATTGCAAGTCGGCAGGCAATTTCATCTGGCATAAAAGGAGTAGACATAATATGGTATAGTAGGATGATCTTGAGCTCTTCCTTATAAACCAAAGGAGTCACTTAAGCAATGTAAAGCACGGTTTTCAGCCTCAAGGCCTAAACCCTCCTCAACATCTCTCTTCTGAGGACTTCCAGTGTAATTCAATTAACTGTAAGTGGAGAGAAAGAGACATGCTGTTTCAAAACCTGACCATCTAGAAAAGTTTTTCCTCAACCTATTTACCATTGTGGGCTGCATATGCAGCTCTCTGTTTTGTGAGTCTTATCCACACAATGTATATACTACCTGTATGCCCCTGAGTATGTCACATGGGCTGCAACTGTGTGCTGATTGGGCCGTGGGTTGAGAACCACTAATCTAGACTATTTAACCGTATATCTAAGTTAAATATTAAGGCTATTAGGCTGTCTACCTCTGCTGTACAGTACAATGCAAACTGATAAACAAATGAGAATATTTGTTGCCTCCAGAGTGATCTTAGCTGGAAGAGATTATGAACAAAAGAAAAAAAATCAAGCTCCACAACAGCGCAGAGCATTGTGCCAGTAGACTACTGGGTCAGTGTGGAATATGCATTACTGTATATAGGTTAATATGTGAATTTATAATGCATGCTTTCTGCAAGTAACAGCTTTTTCAATTGCTATTTAAGATTTTGCATTGGAGCTGATTGTCCCAATCTGCATGACCTTGTTTTGTTAACAATACTAGTTCCATTACCCTTTAAGTTTACACCACACCATTCCTTTGACAGAATAAGAAATGTAATCATCGGGGGTTTGGGATTTTAATTGGAGTAGGGAACTAAAGAGCCTGCTTGATTTTGCAAGTAGTGAAGGTGATGAATTTCCAGCAATTCTTCCAAGCTTTTAGCTTGATTAATGTGATAATGGAACATTACGTTGTGTATTAGATTAAGCTGTATTCTTTGGGAGGCAGAGGGGCTTATCTTTGTAGTTGGAAAGCCTCTTTGACTTCAGTGGGCTTTTCATTGGCCTTTAGCAAGCATATGAAAGCTTTTGGCATTGGGAGAAAGGATAGCTTTTACTACACTACTACAAATCTCTTTAGGGCAGTTACTGCTGCTCACTATTTGTATACAGGAGCTCATTCCTTGACTACTTATGGTAGGAGTGGTAGTAATCACTATAGTTAAGGTTGCATAAGGTAATCCATTCTAAACCCCCATTTTCAATTGCTTTTAGGCTTCAGAAACTTTTTATTTTAGTCTATGCTTTTAAGGCTGGGTCTCTCCTGAACAGTGAACTTTAAGCAAAAACAGCTGAGCCATTTTGGGGTACAAGCAGAAAGTTGGAAAACTTCATAAGAAACTATTTCAAAAAAGGTCACAGCCCTAGCACCAAATGACTAGATAGAAGTTTTGAAATTTGGCTAGGAAACAACCGTCCATTGAGAAGTACCGTAGTGGTCCAGAGAACTTGTTTTTGTTTTGAAAGAGCTATGAACTCTTAATTATTGCACTTGTGCAGTAAAACTGGTGCAATATTTTAAAAGCACTTTCTAGCAATGTTCACAGGGATGTATTCACAGCAGAACACTCAGTAAGTGCACAGTGAAGGGCTGATCCAAAGTTCATTAAGTTGTAGGTATCTTTTGTTGACTTTGGTGGGCGATTGGCTAGGACTGGTTGAAAATCTTTATCTAGTTAAAAAACAAAACACAAATTGAGTTTTTGACCAAACTAAACTTTTAGTGAAAAGTGGCTGCTTTCCATGGAAAATTTCATTTTCTCAGTGAAAGTTTCCACAGGGAAAAAAATTCAGACTAGCTTTAGCATTGTTTCAAGGCCTGAAAAAGGCACAGCTTTGTAAGGGGGACGGAGTTTGTATTTGAGAAAAAGTATACTCATGTAACTACTCTGCAATTCTAATGCACAAGGGAACAGAGTTAGATTTGTACATGCATGTTTACCCCTATAGTTTTAGTGCTCTGCTTTATTAGAGAAGGGGAAACAAAACTATGAATATTCCATCAAAGAAAGATGCTTTCAATAATGTCATTAAATAACAGCATCCACTTGGAGACATAATTTCAAATCAAAAAGATCATGAAAAGGCAAATTAACAGTCCTTATGGTGATCAAAGTAGTGACACTCTTCACTGCTGAACTACAATATTTGGAGACATCTAGATACCTTGCATCTAAGACCTTTTCTTGCTATTGCTTCATTAATTTAACCTGTGTAATGCTAGTATTTTCTGAATAACCGGTCTCTTCAGATTACACGGTAAAGATGTGCACAGGTACTGTGACTCTGATTCTGAGATCAGATATTCAGAGCGATTCATTATTTGTACCTACAAAGAACTGGGCTAAAAAAAACCACCATGAAATCAATGTCCACGTACGCTAAAGAAACATGATAAAACATCACCTGGATGGCACAGTTCATGCTAAACTAACCTAGAATGTTGAGAATGTAATTTTTTGTTGACTACACACAGGAGGAGGTGGCCATCCTGGGTGCAGATTACAGCTGTGAAAAACATTTAAGGTTCATAACATTTTGGTGTAATCCTGGACTGATTGATGATCAAGGAAAGTATGCAATTTCACAGGGTTTGATGTGAAAATCAATGGCTTTGCCTGAGTTTTAAGTGAAACTCTGAATGTGAACCCACATGGATTAAAACATAAGGAAATGTTGGCACACAGCAACACTTAAGTTTTATTTTTATATAAAATATATATAAAAAACTCTGCTGGGGTTCACTCCAGTACAATACAGATGTGGCACATATCCATTGCTTCCTTAATCTGTAACTGAACCCTGGATGTTCTCTCTCTACTCTAAAAGCACCAGCGGCAAGCATCTGAGCAATGGTGAGGCAGGGATTTTCAAAGGTCCAGACAAGCCTTTATCTGAAACATCTTACTTAGGTGAACAGGCCAAATAAATCCTTGAAGTCAATGGAATTACACCAGAGATTACTTTTCTTTGTACTCTTTCTATCCTAAACCTATCTCTACCTTCCAACCAACCTAAACCAGTTAAAAATGGCAGACAAAAGTTGTCAGGCTCCTTAACCTTCTCCCTAATTTACTGTAGGACCACCTTGTGTCTCTCCACCACAGTATCCATTGTCTCTCCGCAACAGTATCCTGCAAATCCTGCTTCTAATAATCTAAAATAGAGGATTCCTGGTATGTGTTGCTTGTTTTTCTGCACATCTTTAGAATACAATTATTGTGCCGTACCTTTCTGTAGCCTAGCTGATAGAATGTAATGCACTCAGGCAAAGACTTGTATTTAAATGGAGTTAGAAATCATTAGAATAGTGTAGAGCAATGATCAAGCCAAGGCTCTCACTTTTCATTTTGTAAAAATTATTAACTTAATACACAAATATTCAAAGATGTTACCTTTGAAAGTGCAATGGTTCAACTTCTGACTTGTTCATAGGGTAGAAGTCTCTTTGGTCATTGCTGCTATCTGTAGAAAAGTAATTTTTAAACTGTTTAGTGCCTTTAATTTCTTTGCAGAGGAAATGCATTAAGATTCCCTTTAATTTGTGCTGTGATAGCTTGCTCCTTCATAGTCCAGTTTTTTAAAAAGTGTCCTTGCTATCATGGTTTTTGTTGTTGTTGTTGGCTGTTAGCAGCATGATGCATTCATCCTAGGCCTTAAAGATAATGGGCTAGTTCTCTATCTGAAACAAAGCTACAGAACGGTAAAACAAACAGAGGAGGTTGGCTGGTTTGGGCTGGGCTTCTATTGTGGAGTTTTGCGGGTTGACCCCTCATTCCTATTGAAGGAAGGCATTTGTATCTCTGAGTTAGGTAAGGGGAACAATTACAGCAATCACATCCTTGTAAGGCAAGGTAAACTAATGTTTATAAAGGTTTTTGAGAGACTTTGACATGTAATACTTTGCACACATTCTCTTAGATCTCAAAGCCCTTTCCAAACTAAACATCCCTGTGTGGTATGTTAAATCTATTTTATGGTAAGTGAAAGTGAGACCTTGTACATACCAGATATTCTGTACTTCTATAAGTGTGCCTCATAGTAGCGTAAGATTCCCTTTAATTTGTGCTGTGATAGCTTAATAGTCTCTATATTTTTAATCAATATAGTTATAAGCCCTAGTGTGCATGGAGTTATATTGGTGTAAAAATGCCTTCTGTCACTAAAGCTTATTTTGTTTCCTGAAGCAGAGTAAGCTATATCAGTATAAGCACTCTTAGACCACTGAATTTTCCACTGAATGCATCCGACGAAGTGAGCTGTAGCTCACGAAAGCTTGTGCTCAAATAAATTTGTTAATCTCTAAGGTGCCACAAGTACTCCTTTTCTTTTTGCGAATACAAACTAACACGGCTGCTATTCTGAAATCTGTCTTAGACCAGTGTAATCACATCATACAGGTGTGTAGTTGGGTTTCTGCTTTAACTTGAATAGTACCGTTAAAGCCGTGAAACTTTCTAGCACAGACACTTTCTGAAGTACAAAGACTAGATGACTTGCCCAAGGTCACACAGTGGATCAGAGGCACAGCTGGGAATAAAATCCAGTTCTTCTGACTACTAGTCAGTGCTTTAAACATAATGAATGCTCCCTCTCCCACTCCCATAGAGTATGAAGTAATATATGTTACTGTGGGATGAAACAACTACCCATTTTCTTTCTAAAGACCAACTGGAATTTAAATTTTTCTGAAACATTAATTTGCATGCTACATTTTTTTTGTGTATGTGTGTGCTGGTTCTCTATCATGGTTCTGCGATGTACTTTTACATTTAACTTCTCACCATTCATGAATATATATACTTTAGTGCAAGCTGACTGTAAAGAGCTAATGACGGACATTTTGAAAACCATTCCACCAAAACTCTGCAGATGTATTACCTTGTAATGTGATTGCATCAGAGCTGAGAAGCTAAATGCTTAGGGCTTGTCAATGCTTGGATGAGAGATTCAGGGGACTTCTGTAGGAGTCATTTGTGTGGTTGAATTGGTGAATGAATGTCAGCAGGGTGTTCAGAAGCACTTCAGTGTTGAAACTGCTACCTTCCAGATGAGAACACCAAGGGCCTCACAGTGCAGGAGGGATGCGGGGTGCAGCAGGGGGTTGGGCTGTGGCAGGAGGTTGGGTTGCGGGGTGTAGCAGGGGCTCAGGGCAGGGGGTCGGGGTGCAATAGGGGGCTCGGGGCAGGGGGTTGGGGTGCAGGAGGGGTGTGGGGTGCAGCAGGGGGGCAATGGGAGCTTTGGGGGAGGTACCTAGAGGAGCGGCCAGGGCAACATGCAGACCCCTGTGGCCCCCCCACCCCCTGAGGTCCTGGCCGCTTCCCAGAGCGGCGTGGGGGCAGGGCAGGGAGGGAGCCTGCCCTGCCCCCAGTGCATGCTGGGCTGGAGCCGCTCTAAGTAAACGCTGGAGGGGCGGGGCGGGGGGAGCTGGCGGCCCGCAGAAAATAACCCCTGGTCTAAAGCATCAGTAAACCTATAAGTGAAATTTATCCCTGCTTATTTCACGGTGAAGTGCCAGATAATGCAGATCTTAAAGAGAGAGATCTTATTCAGACTGATGTTAATGGAAGTCTCAGACTTCTTTGGGTACACCACAATGCCAGTTGTTTGGCTATAGTACAGTGTTTTTCAGTCCGTGGGTCAAGACCCAGAACTGGGTCGTGGCATGTCAGGCACTGGGTCTCCTTGTCCTGGCCAGCACCGCTGACCGTAATGTTAAAAGTCCCATCAGCGGTGCTCCCCAGCTAAGGCAGGCTAGTGCCTATCTTTTCCTCCTACCCCAGCCCAGAGCCCCCTCCCACATCCTGAACCCCTCATTCCCGGCTCCACTCCACAGCCCTCAGCCCCACACCCAAACCCTCTGCCTCAGCCCCTCTCATACCCCAGACTCCTCATCCCCAGCTCCATTGGGTTGCAGGCATCAACAATTTTCTTCAATTGGGTCCCCAGTGTAAAAGTTTGAAAACCACTGCTATAGTATCCAGCCTGGAACTTTGGTTACTTGTATCTTATTCCTGAGTTTGACACAGTCTGGCTGTGTAGCTTGATCATACTATTGCAGTATCAGAAAGACACAGGTAACAAAACACAATGCAATAGTTTGTGTGAGAACCAAAATTCCTTTCTGGAACTGGTTTAATTCCTAAAATTAATACAACAAAGAAACTAACGGCCCTGTTTTGCCCCCAAACAAACTGTTAGCATATAACTGGTAGGCTAGAGGACTGGTTGACACCAGTCTTGTTTTTGCAACCCCTCAACCTCTCCAGCGGGAATGGCAGAAATGAGGGAGGAAGGCTTTGTATTTAAAGGCTCTGGTCCATTCCTCCATGCAGGCTGCTTCCTATACAGCTAACCCTTACTAATCATCCTCCTACTTCTGGCTTTTCTGCCTTGTGTGCAGGGCAGGCATCCTGCCTATTGCTATTCTGATCCCTTCCGGACCCAGTCTCACTATGACAGGAGATGACCTCCTGCATCAACTCCCAGGCCTGCAGGCCACCTGAGTGGACATTCATAAGAACCTTCCAGTGAGAGCTGCTGCAGGAGGCAAGACTGAGCTCTCCAACCCTGCGCCCTGGAACCAAAGGAGTATTTGATGGGGGAGCAGCCAGTTGCATTTTCATTGGGGACAAGGGGTGTAGAAAATGCCCAGCAGCTCAGGGTGCCATTGCTCCCCTCTTGGCTACTCTATCTCCAACCCTGTGAGATTACCCCTGGGGAGAGGTAGGGGTGAAGAGCCTCTGGGGCTGGGTTAGCGTCCCCCCCAACCCACAAGGCATAGGGGATAGGTTGGGTGACGATCCCATGGAGCTATGGGAATAGAGGTGTGGTGGGGATAAGGGGAAGATGTGGGCCTGGACGGAGAGCACTGATGTGGGACTGAAGATACAAAATTAAGAGGCACAGAACTGAGGAGGGGCTGGAGGTGTGCACAGTTATTTGATTGAATTGGTAGATGTGGGGCACAGCTTCAGCTGGACAATTTGTGTAAGGTGAAACATGTTTTTTTGCAGGACAGCTGATACTAACAGAGTTTGTGAAGTTGCCCAATTTACTTGCCCTCGTATACTAAACATTTTTTATTCCCTTCAAAATTAACATTCATATTGAGGATAAATTAAAGATACCTAAATTGCACTAGACTTTATTTTATATTAGGTTTTTGTCTGAGGCAGAACTAGTCTCCAAACTTGTAATGTGGCTTATTGTATAGGTATAGTCTGTTACCGAACGCTATATCAAGATGAGATCTCTACAGATAATTACAATACAACCCACTTATTATGTTTATTGAAACTAAAAGTCTAAGGCTAGAATCAGTGCAGTCATACATCACACTAATTTGCATTGTACCTTATGAATAAAGAATCCTGCTTGCAAAACATATAATTAGTCAAAGGGAACAACAGACAGTAACAAAACCTCGCAGGGCAAGTGCTTTCACACTTTGAATTTACTGAATAATTAGACGAAGCAAACATTGACTACTCAGTGGATTAAGGGGTTGATCCTGTGAGAAGGTGAGTACCCTGAACTCTGGTGACTATGCTGGAGTGGAACCCATCTACGTAAGTCTTTATACTGTGTTTTCCTAACCGTGAGGATTTTAGGAATTTGGGGCCAGATTGATTAGAAAATTGGTATTTGTTCAGGGGGCAGGATAAATGCATTTAAATTACACCCATTTATTAGTAAGTGGTTTTAAGTAATTTAATCTCTTACATGCCAATGTATTAAAAGGCTTTAAATTTATCCTCTGAAATTTGCTTTGTCTAATAAGAATCACCTACATTTGGATAAACCAGGAGTTAATATCAGATTAAACAAAAATTACATTTTCACACATCCAAAAATGGGTGGGGAAAGAGTTAAACTGAAAAATGTAGCATGTTTAGGTTTACGGGGAATGTGCTAACTGTGCAACTTTTTATTTCTGGGGGCAAGGTCTTAAGTGTGTTTTCCAAAGATGATGATTCTTTAGTAGATGCTCTGGGCCTTCTCCTGATTACTCTGTTCTCAACGCACAAACAAGTCCAGTGTTTTATATCTGAGCTATGAAGCAATCTACGATGCTAACAGGAACTGATTTTATGGTAAAGCAACTGCACAGAATTGTGATAGATGTCATCATTGTAATTGCACATTCAGAAGTAATAGCAGGGTAAATAACTGATTCTTTTTTTTTAGAAAAAGAAAATACTAAATAGAAAAGACCAATGGACTTATTGCAGTCAAAAGTGAAGTTTCCATTGACTTCAGTAGGGATTTGTCTTGCAAGCAGGACACTTAACTGGAACATAGTACCACGACCAGTTTGCACATTTTCAGAAGGACAAGCACTGAAAAACAGTACAGTTCAAATTTATTTTATGTACTGTACCAACTTTCATAGAAAGTGATTCCCAAAACGTTTTTGAATTTAAATGATACAATTACAGAACATTTTAGGGAAAATATCACAAACAGTGATTATATTCTTCTCACTGAGAAACATTTATAATATAAAGAGAGTTCTATTTGCTGCATGTATACTTTTTTTCTAGTAAATTTTAAATTGTGTCTTACAAATGTAAAGTCAAATTTCCACAGTTAGAATGGAGGTATCTTCTTTGAAACAAGTTCAGCCTGTTTTAATCACAGGGAAATCAAGTCATGAGGGACCACTGCATATTTTTTTTTTTTTTTAAAAGCAGGATAGTTAAGAGGTTTATAACCTGGTTCTGTCTCTAGTATAATTTTACTAGTGACAGGCTGGGTCAACATAATTGAATAACTTGGGGAAACCCAAAGCAACAGAAGCGTTACCTAGCGTTGTTTCAGAAGCAGGGTTGCATAAACAAAAGAAGCATGAAAACAGGAACTTGGCCCATGGGCAATAGTAATAAATTCAGCACCAGTCAGCTTTACTGCTTGAAGTAGTGCTGCTTTCAGTCAGATCCAGGTTGACACATGCCTCATTACTTGCTGGTTGGAAATACATAATGAAAAGTCCCACAAAGCTCTAGAAGCTGCAGTGTAACTCTTGAATACATGAAGCCACATTTTCAAAAAAGCTCAAGGTCAAATTTAAGTGCTCAACATCTACAATTTGCACCAGATCTTGAAAAGAGCTCAGCACCAATGTGCTAAGCCCTTTTGAAGATCTGTACATTTAGTTTTGAGCCTAAATGCTTGAATATCTGGCCCAAATAGCATAGTTTAATGTTTATTTGGGGAACTTCTGAAGCAGTGGGAACAGCCATAGCATATGGACAGAGAGGTTTGAAATCTGCTTAGTAGCACTCTGTATCTTTCAAATGGGGTCAGAGTTGCAGCTCTGTGGCTCTAGACCACTCAAGAAAACCTCGGAATCACTTGGAGCGATGGGGCCACAGACCACTCTGCAGAGAGGGAATTAGTCAGCAGCAGTAGTGGGAGAAGCAGGCGTTCAGATACCCTGGAGATGAGCATGCTGTAAATACCTAGTTTAGATAAATAACGGCAAAGCATATTTTCTCTGTCCGACTAGCCCCTCTGTCGTCCTGTCCAATGTTCTGGAAACTGCCCATCTATTGAGTCAGGGATCTGACTGGCTAGGAGTTGGGAGTGTCTACATTGCAGTGTAAGTACAAGGTTAGCAGAACCTGGGTTTAACTTAGAGCTTGAGCAGCTACATTCAATTGTAACCCCAGGTTAGGAATTATTGAACCCTGGGTCCCAACTTGGAGCTCCAGTGTCTGGGACTCTTCCACCTCACAGGGTCCTAGAGCCTAGGGTCCAGTCTGAGCCAGAATATCTACACTGCAGTCAAACAGTCTCTTATCCTGAGACCCAAGAGACCAAGTCAGCTGTCTCGGGCCAGCCAAGGATTTTTAATTGCAGTGTAGACATATCCTCAGACTCTCTATTTTGGGGTGCTATATAAACACTTAAACTTCATAAGTAATCATAATGTTGCCCATTGTGCAGCATCTGCATTGTCTCTATAGTAGGCTCCAGACTGTATAAAGGTTGGCAAACCTTATTATTCAAAACTTTGCTGCTATTGAAGTCAATTACAAAACTCCCATTGACTTCAATGTAAGTGATTCTGGGTTCTTTATTAATATAGTTAGAGTGAACACAAAATAAATGTTAAATTGAAAAGGTCGTATTTCATCTAGCTACCTTTTAAAGGCTGACAGAGCTGTCAGGGTATAGTGAAGTTTGACTCATCCTGACTTCCTGTGCAGTTACATGATTTGTTAGTTATTACATATTTGTATTCTTTAGAGGATTCCCAATCCTGTCTTTGAATAATTCATCTTAATCTTAAACCAGTTTAAGACAAATCCATTTCTATAATGTATTGATCCTGTCCTCTAACGGGTGGTTGCTCAGCACCTCAAAAGTGAATCTTTTAAAAGAAAAGTCATCATGAATATTTTATATTCAACACTTAAGTTGTAATCAGGTTTTCTATATTCTTCTTCTTGGGTTGATGGCTTTTGTCAGTAGAACTCTTTCTTACTGTAATTATACTACTTGTATATAAAGACTTAAAGCTTCTTTACCAATAAGGCACCAAGAATAATTATATGGATGTAAAATGAACTTGCAAAATATCTAGGGCTCCACGTATGGGGAATCTTCATGATGAATCAAACCTTAGAAAGGTTAAGAAAAAAGTATAGCTGAGCTTAATAAAATACATGAATGAGTTTCTTGCCGTCACCTGCTGCCTTATTCATAGAATAAACATAAATGGAAGCTTATGCCTCTTTTTCTTAATAGAAGGATAGTTTCAGATTTGTTATAGGCTTTTCTAATCTTTATATATGCCTTCCTACAAGCTGGAAAAAAATGTTGATATTGTATTTCTCAACTGGCGTTTTCCCCCCCACCCTACACACTTTTTTTAAAATAGAAATGCATCTGGCTGTTTTTAACAACTTCCACTTGTCATTGGTGTCAGCATAAGTCCTGGGGTAGTGTTTGTTAGCCCTGGTCTACACTACAAATGTATGTTGGTATAACTGTGTCATTCAGTGGTGTGGAAAATCCACACCCCTGAGCAACTCGGTTATACTGACCAGTAGAAACGGCGCTATATTGGCAAAGCTACTACCTCTTGTGGAGGTGTAGAACCTATGCCAACAGGAGAAGCTCTCCTGTCGGCATATGTAGTGTCTTCACTAAGTGCTTCAGTGGTGCAGCTGCATCACTATAAGTGTACACAAGTTGACTGCTGCAGCTGAGGAAACAAAACATTTTTGTCTGGGCGCTTAGAAGGGGCCATAGGACTCAGTGTGATGCCAAACTACCTTATGGGAAGCTCCGGGAGTGACTCTGCCTCAGGGAACACTCTCTTTACATGAGAGTGAACAGACTGCACCCATATTTGAGTATGGTGCATCCTGCTTCCCAAGGTGCAATGTACCTGCACTGTCCAGGCAGAGTCACGACTTCTCATCACCCCTTATGGGGCATGAAATCCGCTCTCCCAGCCCTTTGTGCAGGATATGCAAGGGGGTTGGGGAAGGGCTTGTTTGCATCCTTCCTGGATGAGGATAAGGTGAGCCATTATAATATACAAATGTTCAACTAAAACCCCCACAAAGATAATCATCCCAGTCATCATATTGGAGAAAGCGTACTGGAGGTGTTTCTGCTGAGATCCAGCTTCCTCTCCTTTTTAAAAAGATAACTATTCATTTTTTGCATTTCTGTTTTTTCTCTGATTCCATGGATG